>NC_047533.1:13256786-14003661 GCF_012275295.1 Melopsittacus undulatus | reverse complement strand
GACCAGCTGCTTTATCTAGAATAACTGAATATTCCCTCTTAACCTGCCAAAGAGAAAGAAATGTAAACAACAACAAACAGATGCAGACCTATTACATTTCTCCCCAGACGGTGATTTTATTCACAGGTTCAGCTCTGCAGTGTTTGCACCTTTGGATTAGTCTATTTTCATCCATTAAAAATACGATTTTCCTTACACATATTATTCAGTTTTCCCTGTCCTACTGCAACTTCTAATTTTTCATGTACAGTTTATGAGATGTTAATAATTTGTATCATCGAAGACCATTTTTTATTAACTATTATTTTTTCGAACATATTTTAAATTCAACTTTCATGAGAGCTTTCATCATTAGGTTCTTATGAAGCCACAAAAGGTCTGTAAGACCATAAAGAGGGAAAAAAACGTTTGCCCATCAGACTTCTATGTTAGAAGGAACTGAAGTTCCACGCAGCTAAATTAGTATCAAGCCAGAATATAATGAAATACAATTGGAGAAGAGAGGGAAACAAACCAAAACACCACTAAGCTGTCAGAGCTGTATCTTTTGTTAGCAATTTAGCCACAGATGTTCACACCTCCATACATATTTAATGTGTTATACTGAGCTCATGAAAGTCCAAACCACATAAAGCCATAAAGATCACGTCCCAGATGATCATAACCTTGGAATTTAAGCATTTACATTCAAAACTGCTGTCCTGAGCACCCTTTACTTGGCTGCTGCCTTCTCTATTCCAGTCAGTTTCAATATTAAAGATCCAGAAATCCCTGTAACAAAGCTTATTTCATACAGTTTTTTTTAAGAAATCAAAACCTTGCTCACATTTAAAGCTGATCATGACACAAAAGTCAAGTATTTTTATCTCCCTTGCAAAACTAGATCTGCCACACACAAAAATGCATGTTTTAGCACGTCTGCAGCATGAGCCTGAGCTCACAACGCAGTAACTGAAAACCAAAGGCATAAGTAGGCTCCTCTTCCATTCAGTGTCTGTTTTACAAAGAAGCTTAGAGCACAGCCTTATCTAGATCTCTGGATCTTGCTGTTCTGGCCACAGATATTTCCTCCATCCTCACCACTCCCCACCACCATTTGCAGCTAATTTTCATTTTCATGACATTACAAGTCATATCATTTCAGTTCATTTCAAAGTCAGTGAAAGGGATTAGCTCTGTCTGCCTTCATCAGCCAATAGAACTGTCCTGACTCATCAGAATAGATGAGGGAGCACTTTCACCATGCCTTCCACTGATGACGTTACGTCAAAAGCTAGAAACAAGAAAATGGACTCTATGATCACCTCTGAGGGGATGCACCACACCTTAAATTATAGTTCCAAGGATGAACTGTTCTCATTCAGAATGTACAACATGTAGTCTGGAGTCCTACCACCACCCCAACACAATTCAAAATTACCCCTTTCACAAGCAATCCTTGAGACATTATTCCTGTCTCGCCAGAAAAGTCTGGAGACCAGCAGCTAGGATATTCCTGTGACAGCAGAGATCAGTCTGATGATAATGAAGGGAAAATAATGAATCAAAGTATTGAATTTTCTTCATCTTTATATCTAACAAAGCATAGGGTGTCATTAAGAGCTGAAAACCTAAAATTCTGGACTATCAGTGCTCATCACCATGACATCTAAGTCTACTTCATGTTCTAGCAGCCATGAAGAGAGCTTAGTATTTTAAATCTCACTGAGTACAGGATTAAACAAAACAGGAAGAAAAAGAAAACCGAAGTAACACTGGAGACATTTTTCCTTCATTATCACAGCTACAACTTAAAGGTACACTAACAAATAATGTAATACAAGCCAAGTGAAACCAAGTTAAATTTCCAAAGCAGGTGAACAATTACAGTAAGACTTTTTACCTTTCCAAACAATAAAAAACTTTACAAAACAGGAAGAGAACTAGTACTGATGAAGAGTAGGTTTAGAATTAAAAGAAAATTAGGAATACTTTGGTTTGGCATGAAATACAAATCCCAGAATTCCCTAGATGTCTAGTAGCAACAGTGACCTTGAACAAAGGGCAAAGACAAAACAGCAAAGTGGAAGAAATATACAGAAATAAAAATTATCAAAAGTTGGAGAACACACTGGTTTGGAGATCAAATAGTCTTCATCTTAAAATAATTCAGGAACAATTTCATCTCATCACAGATTTAATTGGATTCTTGCTAGCAAGGTGTGGTTCAGGTGGAGACGACAGAGACTACTATGAGATACGTACATGAATGCGACGCCTACAGTAAATGTGATATAAGACAGATACAGGAAAAGTATTAATGTACCAGTAAGCATTCATTACTGTGTACAGTTCTAGTGTTGTCATACCAATCAGCCTCAAGACTAGCTCAAGAGGAGAAAGAGTGGTGTGATGAGAGCACAGGGAAGCGAACCATTTAACCTGAAGCACTGCTACCTGTTGGAATGGCAGGATAAAGAGACTCCCACAACAAGACAGATTATGTTAAATACCTCACATAGCCTTCTGCTGCTGTTTGATCAGTTCAGGAACCTCGAACCACACCTTCATCATTTCAGGAATGAGCTTGGAGGATGTAATTTTTTTGAATACCAGAGAATAAGCCTAAAACCCTGCTCAGACCTTTCTTGTTCCATTAATTAAAGGGATTTTATAGCAACTTTCTCAGTAAACTGAATGGGAAAATAAAAGGTATATTTAAAAAGGTACAAAGAAACCTGCAGTGTAAGGTATTATGTACTGCTAATTAAGTGTAACTTTTGACAGTGAGTAATGATTTATATTTGCTGTATCTTTTCAAAATCTATTATTACATCTGGCATCACAAACTTTTATATGTGATACTGCATTCTCAGGGCTTAGATGTGCTCCCCTTTTGCCCTAAGCAGCCAGCTGCTTTCTCCTACAGAAGACATGCACACAAAGGAAATAAGAGGATTAAAATCTGGTGCTTTTGCTTTCATGATTGCTTCCATTTAATCTAATCAAATTTAATTTAATCACAACTCTATGCAAAGTATTACCTATTTCAAATACTGTAATTTGCAAGTCTTTTAATGTTATAGCTAAAGCCATCTAGCAATTTCATTTTCAGTCACTGATTACAATTTTTCTTTTTCCCTCAGAAATTTAATTCTGTGAAAGAGATCATTGACTTCTACAAATGCATTCCCATCACACTCATTGACGGAAAGGATAAGTCAGGAGCGCAGAGAGAACAATGCTACCTTACCTATCCATTCCAGCTGCGCAGAAGATGTTTTCTGCCTTAATGTTATCAATTTGCTTGTACAGAACAATTATTTAGAAATCTCAAAGAACAGATTAGCCTTTGAGTGAGGAGCTCCCCATAATATTATGAAGCACTCTACACTGTTCCACTGAAAATTCGTCTCCAAGTGAGAACACAAATCAACTCCCATTTTTTTATTCGTTTTTAACTTCATGGATACAGGTAAAGTATATGCCATTGTATTATTTCACAGTAAATCATTAAGAGACCAATACCTTGACAATGATTGAATAATTTGCTTATCTTGCACTCTACCTTCTAACACAAGACGAAAACTGAACTCAGTCTTGCTTACTTCAATGTTACTGCAGCTGTTAGTAGCAAAACTTAATAAAGCATTCTAGCCACATTAAAAAAAAAGTATTCTTGCTTTTAAAAATACCAATGAAATGCTACTTATCCAAGTCCTTACTGTTTAATGATTTCATTCAGTCTAGGCATGTGCTTGCATCGGAACAACCTGTGCTCAGCAGCCACTGAAGTCAGTGGGTGTCAGATGATGCTCACAGGTATTGGAGCAGATTACAAAGCTAGCTTTAATTATGTAAATTCTATTACTTAACTAACACTTATTCTTTAGCTTAAGTAGCAGATCTCCATATCAGAGCCTTCAAACACTTGGATAGTAAAACCATTGTGCAAACGGACCCTCTGAATTCATAACATGCAAATAACAGAGATAAAAAATCATCAGTAGGAAGTGTAGATGTGCTTCAAACTCATCGCAAAAGCATGTTCCAGTTAAAAAATACAGTAATATTTATTCATATAATTTGAGGTTCGGAAGGCTTAACTAAATTCATTTTAAATGTGAAGGCAAACTTCAGTATCTCTCTGCAAACCATCTATAATCTTCCTTTTTAAGCACACTCAGAAGTTTAACTAGGCAACTGGAATATATCAAGAAAGCAACTTCAGTTACTCTATCCTTACAGAATAGGAACGAGAAGAATAAAAACATTCAAGCCCAAAACAAGACATTCCAGTTAATGATGTAGTATGTAGTGGCACAAACTAACTCTAAAAAAAAAAAAGAAATCAGCAGTTGGTTACCTCCTCACAACCTCTTAATTTCTCAACGCTGCATCAAAACGCAAAAGAACATTCACTGTTATTATTTCTCCCAAATCACTGAGACTGTTACACCTGAAGGAAATTATTCTGACATTACGTTATCAAAAAATGAGAATGAAAATGAACAAAACGGAAGCTGCCAAGTAGAGTTTGGCAAAGCTCATAAAAAGGAAAAGAGGCATGCTGTAATCTCCTTTAAGAGTTTGTATCTTTAAAAGAATGTTATAATTTTGCCAGAGAAAACACATACAAAGCAAATTCAAAACTATTTATTTAGTAGCTTCTACAGAAACAAAATTAATTCAGACAGGAACCTGGACTGAAGGAGTTAAAACAAAGGAGTAATTTTAACCATGGGGTTTTTTTTTATGTTAATCATTTCAATATTTATTACATGTGACATGCTGTAATTGTAAAACGGAAACTATTTTCACAACTGAAATTGCAAACAGTACTGTTAAGTTTGGCATCAAAGTATATGAAGTGAAAAAAACCCTCTAGTGTACTTGTCTAAAAAAATAGAATTCCATTTGAATACAAAATGAGAACTGTCATTTCATTTTTCTTGACAAAACTGACAAAAGAAACTTTGTTCTGTGGAACAGGTTAGTCTGATACAAATAATACAAAAGTTTTCCATGTGTACATGATGAAAAAGATCTGTCTTAAAGCACCAACTATCTGAAGGACTTTTAACACTGTATTGCAAAATGATGGGAGAGCAACATTTTAACTAGCTTTGAAAATAAGCCTCAGTCAGATGTAGTTTTAAAATATATACAGTTCAATGCAGATACAATACATACTTTATCAAAACAACATATAATCTGCTGAAGTATATAAAAAAAATATTCCCAGCTTAAACTGCTTACAAAACTGCACCAACAGTGAAAAGAGTTAGGGACTACAAGCTTTTCAAGTGTAGTCCCAGTTAAAACATAGAACACACATCCAGCATTAGAGTCAGCATTGATTTTCTTACCTGTAAAACTGTAAGAAGCTATTTTAACTGTAAATATGTGCTTCAACATACTGCATCCTATATGGTTTCAAAATTATTTAAAATTGACAAGATGAATAAAAACACATACTGTTCATGTACAGAGACATTAGACTTCAGCATCATCATCCCTTTTCTTCACTAAAAACTTCAAATTTGGCCCTGATATAATAAAGTGTTTAAACAACTGAGTGATGTTTACACTGAAATTGGTAGATACACATTAGACATACATATGTAACTAGACACATGCCTGTATGAATTAAGACCTACAAAAAATATATTCTAACAATACCTAAATTCTTAAGATTAAGGATGAAAGATTGCACTGAAAATCTGGTTCAACACTGTCAATGTAAAAGCTGTGCAGCATCATTTCTCAGTTTGAAAGTCTTCACCTTCAGCAAGTTCCCCCTGTCAATAATCATTAATTCACCAACTAGAGTTCTAATCAAATGACCAATTACGTAAATGTGTTTCTATCGGGCTAAACACACATGGTGGTAGAGAGTTTACATTTGGCTATTACTTCCTTAGATTTCAAAACAGCCTTGAGTTCATATAGTGAAAAGCTTCATTCCTATCAGTCCAAGCCTGACAATACTCCCGCTCTGCCTGTTCAGAACAAAGATGGTACAGAAAGCTCAGTGTTGTGCTCTCTCACATCTACCCAATGCAGGCTAGGTAAAAACTAAGTACTGAATAAAATTAAACTTTTCAGTGCTATCTGAGCTAGTGGAAGTAACACTGATCCCACAGATTGTTCATTTGCACTCCTGTATCTCCTCTAAAGTCAGCAGAAGAGGCTTTGTTTCACTGAAACACAGTACGTCCTTTTAAGTTTTACTTTTTTTGTATCTGGTGCTTAACTTGCCACTAAAACCTATCATACACAACTGCTACTCACAGAGGATCGGAAGTGCTTTTCAGTACATGTATGCTCAATCTCTGAAACACTATGCTGTACTAAAACAATCTAAACCCTGTTAAATTTACAAAGGTATCATCATCTAGGATTTTAATCCACACAGATCTAGCACAGACAAGTTACAGCACAGTATCCTACCACACACAGAATGGTAACTATAAAGATGTTTGCATAGCAAATCTTTTCCAAATTTTTCCTATGGACAGATGAAGTTGAACTTCAGCACAGTTTTCAGACATGAGAGTGCAAAGTAGTGCTTAATCCTATCAACTTTTCTGTATCTCTAACTTTGCTCTCTTCTTCCACTTTGCTCACAGTAGACACCTTTTGGCAAAATTAAGCAGTGATTTGAACTTTCCAATCAAGTTAGTGGCACACAATAAAAATAACAGGGGAACCTTCCACTAGTCTCTCACTTAATGCTTCTGTGACGGAAGACAAAGAACATCCCAACCCTTGGTTGCCTCTATCAAGTGCCTCTGTCCATGACTTATCCATTCTTCTTGGTCCATATATACTCTTCCACAAAACCAACACTTAAACAGACACTGAAGTGTTTCAGCTGGTGAAGTTTCCACCACTTGATAGTTGTTTTTATGGGTCTTTTTTAGTTTCATTTTCAGCATACTCCGCTTTTTTGCTTGATTCCCTGTCTCAATGTTCTGAAGAGTAAGACGTTTTCGATAGCGTCTAACACCAAGACAACTACTTGTCCTTTTTGACAAAACTACTTTCAGGACTTGACCTTTATACTTGTTGATAGTCTTCATGACATTAATTATCTCTGGCGTGTCAACATCAGGATGGTTTAGTACCACAACTGGCTGGTTACGACGAGGGCATTTTATCAACTGATTTGCTCTCAGAGGAACAAGACGAAGACGTCTTGCTGTCAAAAGATATGACATGTCAGAACCTGAACTGTTTTCTGACTGAGTTCTTGTTTTCCTCTTAGGAAGCTCCCTGAAGCTTGCTTGTTTTGCCTTGTTTTTGGGACCTAGTTGACTTTTTGAATAGGGTTTGCTCTGCTTACTCACATTACTGCTTTTCTGCAACAGCACACCAGTTTGTTTGCTATTATTTTTAATATTTGCCTCTCGCTTTGGTCTTTTCCTGAGTGATATATTTCGGGACTCTGGATGCATCTCACTCTGATTAGGTAAACATGGCAAATTACTGCTAACTGTCTCAGAAACACTGACAGGAACCGGGCGAGGCAGAAACATTTCATTGCAATACACAGAAGGAGCTGATGTTTCACTTCTGTTTTCTATTCCATCTGAGTTTTGACTGCTAGTAGCATTCAGCACTCTTAGCATTGTCCCTTTGGGGATGAACACTGGAGTAGCAACATGCGAATTTTTAGTTACCCTGTTTTTAGATGTACTTGCAAATGTAAGCAGCTGATCTTTACTATGTTCTTCACTACTAATCACACTGTTTCTACCATGCACTTGAGTTAAAGACATGGGCTGTTCCACTTCAGAGGCAGAAACAGCCCTCTCACAGCCCACTGAATTTTCTTGAGGGGAAACCACTTTTTTACTAGAAGCTTGACATCTCAAAGGCATGGATTTCATGTTAGATTCAGCAGCAGACATGAGCTGAGCAATCTTTCTACACAGCAATGTTGCTGACTTCTTATTGCATGTTGAGTCATCCCATCTGACACTCTCTGGAACATTTTCAGTCCCAGAGCTAAGAGAAAATACAGATGAAATAACAGGGCCCTCAAAAGGATTGCCTTTATTTTCCTTCTTCTGTAGCTCTAATGATTCCAGAAGATGAGTGTTCTTTTGACTTATGGTTCCTGCTCTCTTTACTTTGCTAAAGCCAAAAGTCATGGCCTCACAAGGTGGACTTTTAGCAACATAGAAGTTTTTTCCTGCTTCAGAAGATGTAACAGATTTTTCATCAAAACCTTTACCAGCTAAATGTGTTTCTGTAGAGCTGACTGGCAGACTCCTACATACTTTGTCATCCCTCTTTAGAGGCAATATATCCTTTTGTTTAATGACTGCAGAAGAAGAATTTTTTCCCTCCTGACCAACCTCTACTGAAGTGTTCTTGGAACTTTCATCTTCAGAAATAGCAGCATATTTCGGAGGGGGTATATCCACACCTTCGTAACAATGCAAGTCATAATGTAAGTTATTTTTTCCATCTACTTTCCACCTTGAGGATTTAAAATCATTTCTTTTTTCTGTATTATTCATCACCAGAGACGGAGAACAAAGTTCTATAACACCTGAATGGATATCAATACCCTTCACCAAATGAAAGCATAATTTTGATGCATCTTCCCTCTGTATACATACAGAGTTACAGTCTGAGAGTTGAGAATTGGAAAAACAAAGACATTCAGAATTTTTGTCATGTGTACTATCTAAATTAAGCTGGTTACTGACACTGGATAATTTGTCTACATTCACTTCCATCATTAGTAACTCATTTTGAGATAGAGAAGATGGTTTTTTTCCTTCTGCAGATTGTTCTATACCTTGATTCTTAAGTTGCTCTTCAGCACTGTTTACAGGCTTACAAGTTGTTTCTTTCATAGGGATCAGTTTAAGAACAAGTTGTTGTGCTCCATTCACTATTTTAATCTCTACTATTTGAGCTAAACAGTTAGAAGGAACTACAAATTCAGATGGTGCAATTACTGTTAAAGGCATCCCAGGTTGTAAAGGCTCTGTTTTTGGAGAATAAACCTCAACTTCCACACTCTGATTCTCACATATGCCTATTTTAGATGGCCCTGATATTGGTTTATCCTGGACTGGTGCTGTGTTCACGGTACATTCTACATCATGAGACAAACTGGCCCTTTTAGTTGCTTTACGTGGAATGTGACAAACCATATTTGAAGATGAATTTGAATGTTCATTCTGAAAATTAATTTTATCATATTTCAGCTTTTCAAATAAAGTGCTTTGAGTTGGCTTCTTTTGCTTGTGGTTTATGGTATTATTTGATAGTCGTTTTGTGGGTGTTTCATGTACTCTTCTTGTATGCTTCACTATGTAGTCATGTCTAACAGCACCATATTCGCAGTACTTACACTGATACGGAAAAGTTCCGGTGTGTTTTACCAAATGTCTCTGGAATTCTCCTTTGGTGTAGGATACATAGCTACAGTGGGAACAAATAAATTTAATTTCTTCATGTTGACTTACGTGCTTTTTATACTGTAACGGATCCTTTGTTGAAAATCTGCATTTATCACAGTAGTATTTACCTGGCAGAAAGTTTTTAACTTTAAATGTTTTCTGGGTTTTACTTAGAGATTTTTTTTCTCGTTTTTGAATGTCTACAGCATTGGCACCCTCAGGAACAAAATGGAAAGCTGGTGGTGGAATATGACTGCACTTCTTGCAGATGAAATTTTTGTCTTCAGTCCACCCAAGCTCCTTACGCTTTTCTATATCTTGCACTGCAATTTTCTGAACACTTCTGCATTTTATACAGCTTATCAGTGACACCTTATTGTTCTCGGCCTCAGTCCCTTGGTAACAGCAGTTCTGGTCATCATCCCCTTTTGATGGATTCACTTTCTCCTCTGAATATTGCTTTGGGGATGTAGTTAAGGAATTATTTTTATCATTAACTTGGCCAGGGTACAACGTTGGTAAAATTTCCCTCATTTTTTTCAACTGCATTTCAGATGTTGTGAGTCTGCACTAGTTCTGTCAAACACAGCAGCAACAGACAGAATGTCTTCTTGGTATTAGTCTTGTGTATGGTTGCTTATCAATCATTCAGGCCACCAATCTGCAGAATATACACTTTGGAAGAAACGGCGCTCAAGCAACTGCATCCATATTATATTCCGTGTTCTTTATTTTACTCAATCAACTTGCAGCACTAAAGAATAAAAAGCAGAAGATTTAGGTCAGTTACAATTCACTGACTGCTGAAATACAGTGACCTAATAATATAACTATTAGTGGACTACAACTGGATTACAAGGTGCAACTCTAAATAAACCACTGACTATTCTGCACATACAAACATGAACTCCAAGCAAAACATACCCAATTCAATAATCCTTTAACATCTGTTCTTATTAAAAATATTCATAAATTCATACAATTATCTGCTATGCATCAAAACCAAAAGGCCTCATGCTATTCCTTCCATGTCATGATACATTTCACGTTTAAGAAATGTGTTCAGAAGCCTAACAAGACAGACACTTGGTAACAGAACTGAGCAGTAGAGCATGATTTCAGTTTGTATACAGCTCTTAACTCAGGAAAAGATATTATGAAACACTACAAGTGTCACTTGTGAATCACAGTAGTATCAAAAAAGGAGAGTGATTACAATGATTAGTAGAAACACACAACTATGTATTTGATTTTGAACACAAGGGGATTTAAGTTTGCATGGAATTGCTGAAGTATAGAAGGAATCGGTGCCAATGTTTCAGAACCAGTCTTTAACAGCAATTCGTAACAAGATGCAATTTATACTTCACATGTTCTGAAAGTACTGAAGTAAAAATAATCTGCAGCTGCAAAATTAATTACTTTCACTTTTATTAATATCACAGTGTAATCATTTCTCTGTATGAGGACAAGCATATAAATAATTCATCCTGATTAATACAGAATGTGTCAATCAAGCAAAATAAACAATGCAGAGGGGAGCAGAAGGATAACAGTAATATCGGTGTAAGATCACCACATTAACTAGTGCAGTATATCTGGCCCCACAGGTTCCAACGCTCTTACTGTCTCTCTTCTGTATTTAACATGAACAAGATCTCAACCTTTAAGCTTTTGTCAAGACTATGAGACCGCTGCTATTTGGAAAATAAACCACTAAATTAGCCTTTTAAAAAATACATAAACCAATACAAGGTAGAAAACTAACACCAACAAGTAAAATCTGCTCAACGTATTTCTCACTCAAACATTCTTACTTACAGACATGCTGTTGCACAGATCTGCATTCATGTACAGAACCTATTTGATGAGGTTATTTCAGAACTCCTTTAATTTTCAATACATCTTATAGAAGACATATGCATCTGAAATCCAGTTCCTCTTCAAGTCTATCAAAAGTGAACAGGTCCTGTTTTGGGCTCCAAAAGTACAGCACTGAGATCACCTAAGTAGCATCCTATTACAATAATCCTACACAAATGAGAAAAATTTACACTATGGTACATCTCCCCAGTGGCTTGAGATAGGAGTCAGCATCTGATCCAGAAAGCTTTTCTGGCAGCTCCCTGTGCTCCATCTGCCAATAACTGCTATAGGAATGCTGACCTAAAGATGCAGCTCTGCAAAGAGCAAGTATATGATGTAACCTCAAATAGCAGTAAAACTAAGTTAGAAAACTGGTTAGGGACAACATAATGGCCTTTCTACTCTTTAGCACATGGATAGCTACACACCTATAAAACTCCTCAGTAGGCAGTTATAAAGACTGCAGTAATTTCATCCCACTGCAATGCAGACAGTTGTACACTCTTATGTGCAATACCTCTATTTCCCAAAAAACAAACCAATGGCAGGCTCCCAGGAAGCAGGCAAGTATATGACTACTGTAATCATGATCTGAAGATTCACGTTTTTAAATAAATTCTTATGTTGCTCACATTATGTCCTTTATTATCCACATTCTAAAGAGGAAAAAAAAAACAAATGCTTCCGGTAGTCTCTGATGGACCATTATTCCCCTGCTACTATACTTCTTAGACTTAAGATGAACCTTACTGACACAGTAGTGTGATGGTAGGCCTATGTTCAGGAGATCCACTGTTTTACCTCAGGAGAAAGACAGAGATCTTGATTAGCTCAAGATCCAGACCAAAGACAGAATCATAGAATGGTCATGGTTGGAAAGGACCTTAAGATCATTTAGTTCCACTCCCCTTCCATAGGCAGGGACTCCTTCCAAGACCAGATTGCTCAAGGACCTGTCCAACCTGGCCTTGAACACTGCCAGGGATGGAGCATTCATACTTCCTTGGGCAACCTGTTCCAGTGCTTCACCACTGTCACAGTGAAGAACTTTTTCCTTATATCTCACCTAAATTTCCCATTTAAGTTTGAACCCACCACCCCTTGTCCTATCACTACAGTCCCTGCTGAAGAGTCTCTCTCCAGCATCCTGGAAAGTCCCCTTCAGATACTGCCAGGCTGCTATGTGGTCTCCAGCAGCCTTCGCTTCTGCAGACTGAACAACTCACGATTTTTTTAGCCTTTCTTCATATGAGAGGTGCACCTAGCAAAGATGCTTTGAAGATTTCTACACAGCTTTAAGGAAGACCTAAAATTGTGTTTGAAAGGAAAGGATGAAGTTAGATCAATATTTGCCTTTTTTTGTTCTTAACAACTATCAAATGATACTAAAACTGCCCTCCATCTGAACTGACCAAAAGGTAAGCATAGAGCACTTTATGCCATCAAAATCCTTGACCACAAAAAAGTTTTAAAAACACATGGAGCTTTCTTATATTCTTTTAACACTGCAAACTTCACCTTATGAGACAACGTGAAAAAGGATCCACTACCTTTAAAGTGCAGGAAAGTACAAAAACCACTGTGAAACGTTTAAAAGACAGATCTGGGTTGCTTAGTTCAAGAGGATACTAGGAAAATTTAAGAGGTAATTCAAAGAACAGGTTGGTAATGTTTCTAAACTTTACTAACTCAAACAGCTTTATATATGAATGTGAAAACAAACAGGTGTGTAGTGGTTTAAACCCAAACACAAGTTTTCACCTGTGACAAATACCATGTTGCTAGAACCTAGGTTTCTAATGTTGGAGTTACTGCAACTGTATTTCAGATGTACAGTGAGTTGATTTTAGTCAGCAGCCAAGCAGCCACACAGCTGCTTGCTGGCTCCCTTTCCTTCCCTGGTTAGCTGAGGGAGTGAATTGGAGAAAAAGAGTGAGAAAGCTTATGGGTCAGGACAAAGGCAGTTTAATAGGTGACAGAAAGAGGCGGAGAGGTTATGCAAAGGAAATCAGTCTCCACCTTCCTAACCAGTCTCCAAGCAACAACCTTGGAAGCCAACCCCCATCTCTGCTCATTCTTCCTCTACTTGCAGTTTTCACTGCTGAGCATGACATTATACAGCATGGACTATCCCCTTGACCAATTCTGGTTAGCTGTTCTAGTAGCATGCCCTTCCAGTCCCTTGCCCACCCCATGCCTACTCACTGCAGTGGAGGCAGAGAGGGGGGTAAAAGGAAACCTTGACATTGTGCTAACACTGCTCAACAACAACTGAAACACTGGTGTTTTTTCAACACTGATTTAGCCACAGATCCAAGACACAGCAGTGTACAGGCTGCTATGAAGAAATTTAACTCTATCCCAGCCAAAGTACAAGGTAAGAAAGAACTGAATAACCCTTGATGCTGATGTGACATTGCCGCTGTCTCCACACCTAGTTATTCACCAATCTTTCCTGGACACTGAACAGTTAATAAGAAAACATTTTATGCAAACAGGTCCCTTTATCATTATTTCAGACAAACCAAGCCCAAAAGCACAGTGCAACTTCATTTTTATATTTATATATATGTATATATATTTGGCCGTTTTTTTGCTACTTCAGAAAAATTACATCATCAGCATATACAGAGTTGGTGCAATCCAGCATCCATTTATTCTGCATGGGGAAGGGGGAAAAGAGATTCCCCTGAAGATTTGTTTTGTCATTTAAAGAGTTAACAGAGACATGCTTCAGAAGATCTAATTAAAAGATACATACTCAATTTTTCAAGTTACAATCAAATACAGAGCACATAGACCAATTCAAAGATATCATTAAAGGAAGACCCGAAAGTCTGAATGGAGTTTGAATGGCAAATTGGGAATAGTATGGCTGAAGAATGGAGTAAGAAACACTAGCAGTGTTAAGCTCAATTCCAGTCATTGTTTTAACAGGAATGGATTCAAAAAAAGTTCGTAAAAAAATATTCTGAAATACAATAAAGTACCTGAATTAGGAGAAATTTATAAAATTTACAGGCCCTAGTTTTCAGGGGAAAAAAAATAAAATAAACTGGAGGCAAAAACTTAAGAGGCTCATGGAAATAGGACAGCAGAAGGAAGATAAACCAGCCTCTCACTCACTCTTCCTACAGAACACATACAATGCAGTGACATAAAGAAGTTGGGCATTTAATAAAAAGAAACATTCCCACCTTTCACACACTAGTATATCCTGAACCTTGCTGCTCAAGACAGAAATCAATAGATCTGCAGGAGTCAAAAGGCATTCCAAACAGTGCATATCACATGTACATAAAGGTCAGAAAACAAGGATCAATTAAACCCAAGAAAAAAAGGAAGAAACACCCTCTGCAGCTTGTCAAATTCATAAAACACAAGGGTTTTTTTACACTGCAGTAATTACAAATCATTGACGTGCCCACTGCCAGACAAAAACTGCCAGTGTCTTCCCATTATTCTATGCTCCTGAAATATCCATTTACTTCAAATATATTAATCCTTTGTTCATGATTTCAAAGAAAAATACGTATTCTTCAGTGGTTTAGCTCCCTTTTTATCTCAAATTCTACACTACTATCAATAAAATGGGTGCAATGAGCATCATGCATTTATCATATGTGACCAAATGAATAAGACCTGATTTTGGTAAAGTACATACCTCTCACATACTAAGTTCACAAACTGCATCCAACAGTCAAGGCCAGCAGCAATCAAGTTGCAACAACCAAGTACTGAAAAGCCCATATAAATCATCTCTTAAGAGAAACAAGCTTAAACAGGACTGGAAGACACTGAGCATCACTGCATCAGGAAGATGCATTGTGTAAAATCTGAGTCTCTGAAAAGCTTAAATCTCTGTGTAAGTTCAAAATGATCTGCCTGTGTTTTATAATATTATATATAGTATACACTGCCCATTTAGCACCAACTGACTAAGCAGAGTTAACTGTTTTACTAACCCAACTATGTGGCCACCAACTACCAGTCACTAATTTTAGGCCTAATGACTGGAAGACATCCAAAGTGCTTCACTCAGATGTAATATATAGTACTCATTAAAAGAATTGATTCTGTATTAAAAACAAGAGCTTCAAATACATCAAAGAAATTTCATCTACAATTATTTCTTCTTAAAAAGACACCTTGTTTTACAGTAACAGCTAATCACAGTCATAACACTTTTGAATCCTAAGTGCACTTTCATTTTTATCCATCAAAATGAATGGGTAATGGCAATACAGAGAAATAAGAAGAGCAAAGAATACACATCAGGTTTTTAGAGCTTATTTTTATTATAAAATATACACTTATTTCACTCTACAGAAAAAAAATAATTACATTCAACATTTTTGCTACTTATAAAGTTAAACGAAATATTGTTTAAAAGTACATCACTTTTCTGAATGCACAGGTGAAAAAATGTCCAATTTATTGATATTTATTGGTGTTGTATAAAGACTGGTACTTATATGTATTGCACTAAAATGGAGGTCTGCTTCTCTGTGGCTCTAAGACCGATGCTTAGCTTTATCTGTATAGGAAAGATACACATTTCTGACATACTATTCAACTACTTAGTGGTCTTGCAATAAGCTTACTTAGTTATTCTCAAATAACTATCACAAGTAATATATTAGAGAGATGTTCATACAGTCATTTAGCACTATATGTATGACAAAATTTTAAATTTATGCTGCACATCTCATCGTTTCACTCAACTTGCAACCATTTTCAAAATCTTTCTATATATCCAAACAATAGTGACTAATATTCAGCATCACCTTACTCTAAGCTTTAAGGCCTATATGCAAGAAAGCAAAGAAGTATGGCACTTAAGAAAATGGGAGATGAGGAAGGAGAGTTCCATTAAAACTACATATTCCTTCATGCCTAGTTCACAAAACACTCATGTAGATACTAAAATTCTCTTCCACAGACTTAATTCTTACTGGAATTAGCCATATGATATCTGCATATGCAAGAAAAGGGCCTTGCCCTTAACCACCTACTGTGGTAACAATGCAGAACAGAATGCTAGCAAAACCCTGAATATACCATTAGTCTTCTTAATAATAGAACAGACTTTTTTGTTGAATATATATCTCAAGACACTTTGGCTGTATCTATAACACTGGATCACTTATTTAGAAGAAATCCAAGTCATTTTATACGTCTAAATTATCTTAAGTGTCCAATGTAACACTTTGTTATGATAAATCTTCTTGCAACAGAATTTAATGTAGGATTTAATTAAGCAAATCCTACGCACAAATACCCTGAAGAACACAATTTACACACAAAACACAAAATTTTTCTGTTTTGCTCAATAACACAAGTTACTAACCCGAAAGCTTCTTTTCTTCAGGAAGACGACCAAGATGACAAACCTGGGCAACAGCTTTACAGTCCAGACGAGGCTGAAGCAGCCTGATGGCGTCCACGAGACAGCAGCACCCGTCAGCCACCACCACAAAATCCCCTTTGCTTGGGCAGCCAGCCCACCCGCACAGACGTGCTGCTGCCCCTCGGGGGGCAGAGAGGGGCCTCCCTCTCTCCCGACCCGTCCCCGCAGGCCGAGAGCCGCCGCTGCCCCGGTGGAGGCGGCCGGGCGGGCGACGGACCCTCCGCAGGCCTCGCAGCCCTCCGCCCGCCGCCGCCGGGGTGGCGCCTCCGCCCGCACTGCCACGCAGTGGCACCGCCGGCCCGCAGGGGGCAGCACCGCGCAGCCCGCCGGGCCGCAGCTCGCGTTCTCCGCCGGGACCCCGGGACCCCAGTAGTGGCGGGCAAGGCGGCGAGGAACAGCGCCAAGCACGGCGCTAGACCGGCTGGCACCGGGAGAGGGTGTGCGAGCTCACCTGTCTCGGAGGAGGACGAGGACATAGGCGGGTTGCCTCCATCAGGGCAGACCCCGCCACCGCTCCCCTTGTCTCCATGCGCACACAAAACGCCGACACTCACCCTCCCGGGCCCGCAGCTCCCGCCCTGAGGTACTTACCCCAGCGAGGGCGCAGACGAGACCCCCGCCGCCGCCACCTCAACGCGGCCCACCACCCACCGCGGCGACGGAACTGACCTCAGCGGCCGCGGCAGCGCCGTGCCGCCCCATTGGCCAACGCCGCAGCTCCGCTCCCGCCGGCGGCGCCGTGTAGAGCTCTACTGAGGGCCCCGGGCGCGCCGGTGGCGGCGCAGGCGCGGTGCGGTGCGGTGGAGAGGGCTCCAGCGCTGAGGTGGCACCTCAGGGAGCGCCGCCCTGTGAGCAGTGTGGGGCCCGGCAGTGCTCGAGGACGTAGCATGGGCTTTGGGGGATGAAGCTGGATGGGTGCTAAGGCACCTGCGAGATGCAGGCGAGGGTACACATGATGTGTACCATCGGGTTGTTGCCTGCTGGCTGTCCCTCAAGGGTTCTGACAGGAAAGCAGGCAGAAGGAAGAGCGGTTGTTGCCAGTAATCTCTCTACACTCCCCTTGGCACCACCGTGTTTTAACTAGTCTATGGTGTGGGCATACATGACACGTGGATTGCTAGGTTCTGTAGTAGGATGACGTACCAGTTGTGTATTTTCAGATGCTTTCTGTAAAATCCGAATTTCCTGTTAAATAAACTGTTCTTAGTCAAATTCGAAGGGAGGAAGAATGATTTTAACGGCCAGCATCTTGCCCTCTAGAAGTACCTTTAATGTCACTGAAGTATCTAACCACTCTGCTTGAAAAGAAAACCACATTTAACAGGGGTCTGAAAATCTTTCCAGGTGGCATCTGTAAAATAGCATATTTTGGCTCATGCCTTCAAGTTAAACTCAGTTTTGTTGATTGTTCCATTAGCATGGATTTCTTTGTCATAAGAGGAGCCATGAGCAAGTTACAATTTCTATCAATTCTGCCCTGGAAACAGGACTTGAGCAATCCTTCCATTGTCTACACACAAACACGGATCTTCAGGGATCTCGGAGTTTGGAATGGGCTCTTCGGGTCACAAAAAAGAAAAAGGAAAGGGAGAGCTAAAGCTATCATACAGGGAACTCTGGGGAAAAACAACCTGCTCAGCTATGAATTTCTTAGTTCCAAAATGAGATTATGCCCTCAGCCTGTTACATGTTTTGATCAGCAGAGTTAACAGCGTTCTTTGGAACACTAGTTTATTGGACATTCTTAAAGCTTGTGAAGAAGGTCTTCTGGCTGATAGAGCCTATTGGGATTAGAAAGCTTTTGGCAAAGACTGTCAAAGAAATTTAGCAGTAATGGCATAAGACCAAATGTCTTGGAATTAGTAACTGTTTAAAGACAGAGCACAGGAGGTGGGAGGTAGTGAGTGGTACTTGCAGTACAGATGTCATAGGTGCACTGTTGTAGCAGTCCCTGCTTGGACCTCCTTAACATGCTCGCGAGTTACGTGGGAAAGGAGCTAGTCACTCAGGTGACAGCCTTCTAATGATACATGAAGCTATTCAGTGGCTTAAGGAGAAAAGGTCACTGAAGATCTGCAGAACTATCTTAAGAAACTGAATGACTAGGCAGTAAAATGTCAGATTGCATTTTGGATAGAGAAGCAATACACTGGAGAAGAACAACCTAACTTGAAATATAAAATTATGAGCTCCAAGATGACTAGTTCTGTGCAGGAGCAAAATCTCAGAATTACAATATATTTCTGTGCAAATCTCACTTCAGTGCTTAATAGAGTTCAGAAAAATGAGCTGTATCCTGGGATTTGAAAAGGAGCAGAGAACAAAGCATCCTTATGCAGCTGTGTAATTTCATTATCTGACCACATCTTGAAAGCTGTTAGTGGTTCTGGGTTCCCTCAGCTCAGGAAAGACAGAACAGGAGTGGGAAAGGTTCAATGAAAGGTAAAATCAAAGGTACTTTGCTCTTAACTTCCATGTAAGGAACAGCTAAGTAAGCTTCTGTCTGAAAAAACAAAGATGATATAACAAAGGGCTAAAAATCATGTGTGTACATTGTAATGTAAAGAGTTATGAGTGAGAGCTGTGTATGTGGGTCCCATGAAAGCCACCAGGGACAATTTGCACTTACTGATTTTTGTCAGCTACTCTGAAAAGGTGATTATGTGATGTTATGAAAATTCACTTTCCCAACTCTTATGTCAGTCAGTCTTTATAATATGAAAGCCTATTAACTTTGTTCATATGTATTGTTTCACATTATACACTGCAATGTAATGAGGTAATGGAATTTAACTGGAGGCTTTGATGTTGTTCATGCTCAACTAAAACAAACTAAAAGACAGCCCAGCCCTGGAAATAAGGCCTTTGTTTCTTGGAAGCAGAGATCTGTCCCCAAAGGATAGATACTCATGGAGAAGCCAGATAAAGACAGCATCTTTGAAACATCTTTGAAACCCTCACAGTGTTCTCTGGCATTGTAGATAAGTAACTCTTGCAAAACTTGACTCCAGGAACATCTGAATGAATAGGCAAGCAGCAAGAACACAAGCAGAAATACAGCTGCTTTGCAATTTTCACTATGATTAGTAACTGGTAGTGTGGGTCTTAGTAATTAGACAAATTATGTTGTACCTGAATGGTTGAAGGGTGTAAAAATCACATTCATGGTGATCCAGTTTGGCTGGGACATCTTGTGCTTGTGAATAAATATTTACCCTTATAATTCTGTACTTTGCTTCCTAACCTCTCTTGATCTGCTCCAGCCAGTTGCAAATTTTTGTATCAGTGAGCTACACTTAGCAGATTGTTTTCTTCAAAACCAGCAAAATTAGAAACATTCCTAAAATAAAAGATGATATTCTGAAACAAAAGTCATAAGTCAATAGTTTGCTAGTTATTTTTTCAGCTCATCTCTGTATCTGAAACAGTCCAAAGTGTGACAAATAGTCTTCATATCCCTAAAATGGAATCAGTTATCTGATACAAAGCACTTATAAAGCACTTTTACTGCTCTTTCTTAGATATGTGTAGCTATATGTCTAGCTAGCCTGCTCTGAAGTTAGAAAGGCCATTGCCCGTAACAAATGCAAATAGATTGTTCAGTGTTTAAATAAGGACAGACTAAACAATGTCATCCAGAAGAGGCTTTGGAAAGCTTGAGAGTAAATTTGCATCTTCCTCAGTGTTTTCCAGCTACATAAATTCAGTCCCTTCCCTGCTTTTTCTAAATTTGCCTTCAAAGCTACTCCATTTCCTTTCCTTGTGATGTGAATGCTTCCTGCAGAGATGAGTCAGACCCAATCAGATCAGGTAATAGCTCTTCTTTCTTACTTGGGCTTCATCCCTGAACCTATTTAGACTACCAGAGAGGGAGTAATTCTGCTGCACTTGCCACCTTATAACTCCTTTTGTGTTTGCAGTTTGCCAATCTATGTTAGTGACCTCTGAATTCCCAGGTCTTTTGCTCCTTCTCAGTTTGTCCTGTGACTCACCCTCCCTGCATGGCTAGTTAGTCAACTGCTGAGGACCTAAAGGAAAGGTCCTCACTAAGTGATAAGAGTTGTTACCCAAGTAGGAGATGCTGATAGTAATGCTACTAATTTGCAAATAGAAGCAGCATCCAAGCAAGTAGCCTATTTTACTTCACAGTGGGTCTTAGTTTCCACAGCAAAAGCACGATGCCCTCCCTGCATCCTTTTGCTATCCACTGTGAGTCTAGTTCTGTCATGCACTGTGGAACACCCACATGCCAAGAATTCACGACGATTATTCTGCTACTGCTGGTCCCGTTGTCAGCCTGAATTTCTTGTCACCCTCTAACAATATAACATGAAAAGCTGATAATCACTTGTATAGCCATAAGAGCCACAAGTAGACAGTTGCTGCTGTAGACCTTCAGCTTTGCAGCTCAACTGCAAAACTATGAAATAGCTGTGTTTGGACAAGCCTCAGGAGGAAAGAGAATAAAGAGGGTAAATTGGCTACAAGTTTAACCAGGTGCACTAAGAGTTTTTCTTGGAACAGCTTTGTTTACCAAATTCACAGTCTCTCCCAAGGAAGTAAGAAAGTAATGTACTTGAAAACCCAAGAAAGCCAGCAGTGATAACCCATGTTGAAAATAAGAAAGGACTCTTTTTTGAGACATACAGAATTTCTCTCTTAGCCACTGCAGTAACATACCAGCTTCTCCTACCCCACTTCAGGACATGCTATCATAGCAGTAATCAGGTAGATATGTTTATTCACTATAGGCTGCAAAAATGCAATAGCAGAGTCTATTGAACTCTGAGAATGGAGTAGAAAGAGCTTCTTTTGGGCATATATTATGTGAATGCACTTTGTAGATCTGAGTTATGTTGAGTGGAACATTTTGGTTTCCAGGGTGAAAATATACTACTTTGAAAGCATTCATAGCACTTAGAAAAGAAAAATGCACTGTTTGTTTTCTGAAATGTGCAAGCACAAATTGCATACAATGGCAATACGCAGGATTTAAAATAGTAGCAAAAGAAGTTTCAATTCTGAAAGCTTCCCAGCCCTCATAGTGCAGGCTTGGACTCAGACTGAAGGAGGAGCCAGCTTAACTCTGGCTTTGTATTTCTGCAGGTTATCTTAATACTGCAAGATTCGTTCCCACTTCATGTGGCTAAGCAAAGTGCATACATTATATGATGCATTCTAGAGGTTTCTTTAAATACGGGTTGCTGCTAATTACCAGCGTGCTCCCTCCTGCTATTTTGTGTGATTGGAGGGCGTTAGGACTATTAAAAAGAGTCAAGAGGGTAATTTTACATTATGATGTTAATTTCTGCATCTGTATTTTTAAAAGCGTTACATGGTTATAGGGAGCTCGGATTTTGCAGGCACACAACTACTGGTTATCTATTGCTCTCTAGTGGCCAAGGTGCAGCCCTGCTGCTGTACTCTCTCAAGATTGCCTTCCTGTTTTGTTATCTGGAGTGTAGTTCTGTCATATTATAAAATCCTCTGCAGTCACCCTCGGTTTAAGGAAATTTAAACTTCTAGCCTTGGGGGAGAAAAAAAATCAAGTCTCTTGCATTTTTCTATCTTCTCTTGCCCCAACATTTCCACCCACGTCCCTATTTGTCTGTGCCCTCACCAGCTCATAGATAGCAACTCTTTTCTCCATGCCAAAATGTACACAAAACCTCACTCCCCTGTTCCTGAGCTACATGGCAGTGCCTAGTTCTGCCTGTCATCAAGCAAAACGTGTTTCGATGGGCTACTAGCAAGCAAGGCAGAACAGCTACTAGTTGGGTTAACGGAGTCGTTGAGTTGTTTCATTTGGGAAACAGATATAAGCATGAAGGTGAAGGCTCTAGGCTGTGTGATCACATAAACCCTGTTCCCCTAGGAAATCAGGTTAGCAGATGAAAGTTAAGATCAAGGGAAAGAAGCTAACTGAGATTATGGGCAACACAGAGGCCGGTGTGAGGTTCTGAACTACAGGAGATGGGAAGCTTCTGCAACAGCTTTTCAACAGGCACACTGTGAGCAATCATTACTTTGTGGGTGAATTCGGCACTTCTGTGAAGGGCAGCACACAGTGATTACCTGCGAGAAAGAGACCGAAGTTAAGCCAGAGCCTCCTCCAGCTCCGTGTTCCCTGGTCATGGTTAGGCTGAGAAAAGCCCCACGGACCACCACTGTCAGCTGGCACATCTCCAGCGGCAACCCCTTGGAAACCAGTGGGCAGTGGTGGAGAGCTCAGTGCACCCCATAATTTCCTGATGGAGAACAGGGATGAAATATGAAGTGAGAGAAAGAAAAATTAAAATTAAATTAAAAACACACACAGTTACAAGTGACCAGTTCTCTCTCACCACTAATTTTTATGGCTTGTAGCTATCCCTTAACATTTGAAGATACCTAAGAACAGAAAAACAGTCTTAGTTAAGCAACAAAATGTGTTTATGGTAAAGATACATCCTGAAAACAAATACAGTAAGAGAAATCTGAAACAGTCTTGCATTTTACACAGAAATCAGAAAAGCAGTGCTTAGCCAGGTATCATTAACATGTCTTAATACTCTTTTCAGGCTTTTTATATACAGTCTGGAAGTTCACTAAAACATCCATAATAATAGTATGAATACTCTGCCAGATATTTGTTTCATTTCTATATATATAGACATGCAGTAACACAATCCATTACTACTGTATGGTTCTATAATCTGGTGAAAATAAACCTTGCAGTATTCCTGTTTGAACATCCCTGAACACCCAGTGCTTTCCTAGGAACTACTGCCATCAGCACTGGCCCCTCAGGCTTAATTCTGTTTCAGATTCTCTCAAAGAGTGTTCATACAAGGAAAAATATACCTACCTGGGAGAAATAGGAGAGGCTGACCACACAATGAGCAAAAAGGAGGAAAAACCAGTGTGTGTGTTCTCTTACCTGTAGTAGTGATAGCTTCTGTGTGATAACAAAATTACATATCTTTGGTGAAAGCAGATTTGCCTCACACAGTAGGGGCCTCATTTCCACAACTTACTAAATTTCAAAGGTGCCTCGACTTCTTTTTTAAGTATTGTAACTATTATAAGAGCAGATACTTGGCCATTCTGTGAAGTTTCTGTTTTGTCATCTATGAGGAAATTAAAAACAGGTCATCCCTGTTAAATCTATACATATGCAAACCCTGCTAAAGCAATCAAGGTCTTAAATGACATTGTTTTATTTTAAAATATTTGCCTTGTGACTTTTTATAAAAAGGTCCTAGTTTGATATTAAACAAAATATTGAAGAGTAATGTAAATCCAGAAGAAGACTGCACAATGTGTGCCTTTTTCTTTAGAATAAATGAAGAAGGGCCAAAGACGAATTTCGGGACAATTTTTGTTTTTCTCCAATAGCTCAGACGTTTAGGTCATTGCTGTTGCTCGTGGTTTATTTTTGTATCTATGGGGTTTAATTCCTGAAGAAATAAAGGTGATGAATTAATAGAAAGAAATGGTTTTAGTTATTCTTAGGATTCTAGAATTAGTAAATACATGTTTCAGTCAAGCCTGAGAACTGCATTTTCTTTCTCCTCCTCAACATCCCAAAACACTGGAGCTGCTGTGTCATCATAGAGCACTGAGAATGGCATGAGACATGGCTGTGCTGTATGAAATATAAACCCTTCAATACAGCTCCGAGACACCATGTGATATCAAAATTGCCTCATTCTGGATCAAAATCACATTTAAGTGGCATCTTTTAATTTCTTATCTTAGAAAGGCATGAGAAGATTAAAAGTTTATAGTTTCTAGCTTAAATTTTTCCTGAACCTATAGATTGCTGGAAAGTATCTCAAGCATCTGATAGTTAAGGATCCCAGCGTTGCACCCATATGGTTTAAGAGAAAGGAGTGTAGTTTTCAGGACAGTTTTGTTCAAGCTTGCTACTGTAGAACTGGTTCATCATTTGATGCAAAAGAGCCTGTGTCGTAGACAATGCTGCAGTCACAGATTTTCCGTACTTGAGACCCATGGGATTTTAAAGTTTCCTGCTGCTATGACAACTTTGGCAATAAATTTGTGTTAAATACCGTTTTGATGAGTCACAAATGTTTATTAAACTCTTTGTGGTGAACTACTGTCTCCACTCAAAGAGTCTCATTGCTCTTTTATAGTGATGTCTTAAGGGGAGTGAGTGTGCTGTGTGGTACTTAGTTGCTGTCTGGGGTTAAAACATGGCACATAATCATTTACTCACTCCAATCTAATATTAAGGAACAAAAAAAAATAATGTTTCGGATTTGTGCAGTCACAAAAGAAATCTTAGCAACTTCCTTGCTTTTCAGACATAGTTCCAAGTGTAGTGAGAGGAAACATTTCATCACATTACCAAACTGCTGCAAAATAAAGCATCAAAAATATTGGATATTCACAAATCTGAAATACAACTTGTTAAGTACCAAATATAACATACTGAATTCTGTATATTCCAAGTTATCTTCTCTACTGTTTATCAGAAAGTAGATCTGATAAACACTATCACTATCACTTTCTCCCTATGTACTACATCTATAGATGTTTTTATTTTAAATATGCCTGTAAGAGAAAGGTGGTAAACAATAAATTACTGAAGGCTAAAAAATAAACTTTTTTTTAGTGTAATCACTTTCATCCCCATGTACTTAATGTTGCTCTCTCCCCTTTGGAGCTTTAAATCTCCTTAGCTCTATAGATAAACCCCAAAATGCTAGACATAATTGGTGCTGTACAAGAGCTTGGATGAGTAATCAAGGGAATATCTTAGGCTTCAACATTTAGCTGCCTGAAGTCTAGTTTGGTGCCATCAGACATGTTTGAGAACTGATTTACCTCATTTATTTTGCAGCTTTTACATGCTGCATTGGAAGGAAATAGATTTGAGCAACTTATGATGGGGAGAAACCTAGATGTAAATGTATTCTGAGATTTTATTATTTTACATAACTCTAGTGTTGTAATCATCACTGAAAAAAATGTGCACAGTTCTCATTTTAAATAAAAGTCAGTTAATTGACTTTGAACAGATAGCACATGCAGCTAATCTTTTTTATACACCTAATGAGCTTATTTGGCTTTTTGAAGTCAATTTGATGTCTCAACAGGCGTCTTTAGTAATATTTTTAGTTGCAGTAAATAATTTCATAAAATAATGAGGTTGGAAACAGGGAAATCTTTAGTCAAATTAGAATTAGAAGAGTATAAAACATTTTTGGTATTTTTTGCAAGAAAAATATAGTCTTCCTTCCCATTCCTGGAAACCATTCAACATAAAGGGAACTAGCAACAGTAACATTCCAAGTGAGACATTCTTTATGCTGTTACTTTACTGTAGTGCATTTAAATCTTCATTCAATATTGCTGAAACATGGCTCTGAGTTAAAATTGTTTAAATTCATTGAGTCTTAAAGGGAACTGTTCTTCTGCATATGTTTAGACTTGTAATTTTAAGCAGCAGTTTTACTGTAGAAGCAAAGCACTAGTCTGTTGCCATGTTATTACCAAGAGTTTCTTGGAGTCCTGCCTAAAAAAAACCCTAAAACTGTAGAGCAGTTCAATAAACCTGGATTAATTTAAATTAATATTACTTTTTATATTAATATCCCAAAAAATGGTTTATTTGAGGTCCTTCAGTGCTTATAGATCTCAATGACCCCAAGACCCTATCTACCTATTTAGTTACCAACAGAACTTTAAAGCCCTTACCCAGCACACATAACTGACTTATTTAATAACACAAAATGCTATCTTGTTTGCTATACCTTTATTTCTTCAGAACTAAAATTAAGATGTGCAAATAGCTCCCCCTTTTACATTCTGTTACCCAATTTTACCAATATTAATTTATCTCATTTATATTCCTATTTTTTTAATGACAAAATCCTGTCAAGTCACTTCAGTTAGAAACATCATGAGGCCTGTATTCAATTCTGTATTTAAAAGTCAGTCATTAACTGATCAAAGCAAAATATGGAAGTATGATCTGTTCTTTTTATGCTCAGAAGTGGATTCCTTCATTGCTGTCATCTTTACTCCAAGATCTAAAGGCAGGATTCAGATCTGCTAAAGCTGATAGACGTCTTTCCATTAATTTTCAGTGGGCTTTGGTCAAGCTCCAGATAACCTAGGTAATTATGTCAATGAACAAGCTGAAACTCATTGAATCTGCTTGTTTGCAGAAGAGATGAAGCAGGTCAAAACTGTCATTTAATCTTTCTATACTAGATAGACCACTGATGAAACAGCACACTAGTAAAAGGGAGATTTTAAAGACGCAGACTTGAAACAACCTTCTGTACACGCATCACTTAGTTACCTTAGTTCTCTGATCTTAATTTCTCTTCATGCAACCTGCTTCAAACTGGACAGTTCAGAATTAACTTATGAATGCTGTTTCTGCTCCATCTTTGTTTTCAATTGATTTTGACATTGGCAAAATGGATGCATGCACATTATGTTGTGGAGTGCAGCGCACCTTTAAACTTGAAGGGAGTTTTAGCCCATCAGTAGGTTAAGGATATGGTTTAGTGCTAGACTTGGTAGTGTTAAGTTAGTGGTCAGACTTGATGACCATAAAGCTATTTTCCAGCCTAAATAAATCTATGATTCTGTGAATATTCTGAGTTATCCGAAAGCCTAAAAACTGTAAAATGGAAAAATATATTGGATTGATACTGCTGTATATTTCCACTGAAGTACTGCAAGTAGAGAAATGAGATACGGTCATAAAGAAATTTAAATCTATTCAAAAGCCTTTTTGATGCATCTTTTCTTCAGCATGAAATTGCACATACAATTTGAATCAGTCATACCATTGTTTCAGTGCACTCTTATCCACCACCACCAGGACAAGAAAAATTGCCTTTTTTTCCTCTCTTTGTCCTCTTCAAACATCACTTATTATATCTTCAAAATTGCTGATAGCCTCTTTCCCCAGAGAGGTTTCTTTAACTGTTTAGTACAATCAGCAAGAGTTAATGATGAATTTTGGTCAGAACAGAAGGCATTTGTTGTGAAAGAACACATGATAAATAAGGGAAACACATTTCCTGCAGCTTCCAGCTCTGTGGTGCTGACTGAACAGTTTTGTGCAACAAAAGAGCATCTCTATCCTGAAGGGAGTAAATGCACAGCATAGGTAACGGCAGGAGAATTAGTGACAATATGTAATGTTGTACGGGTCTATGAACTCTGAATTGCTTCATATATGGCTGAATCTCAAAAAAACATTGCAACATAACCAGCTGTAGTTTGCCACATGACAATATAAGTTTTATAAAAAACAATAATAAAAAAAAACAGGAAATACCATACCTAGTACATTCCACATGGCATATACATGCTACTGAAGGAAAAGTGGGTATTTGTAAAGGACTTCCAAGGAATGAGAAAAGCAAAGTGGGATCAAAATAGAGGATGACAGATCTAACTTAACAATAACAACAAAAAAAAAAGATTAATATTTCCTTGTGAGAAAAAGCATTAAGACATTTTATTTTTTTAGAAATAACTGCATATGGCCTAAGGTAGTCTGTCTTGTGTGATGAAAACCTTGTTGAATTAATACCTGTTTCTGGATAAAAAGAGGGGATATTAACCTTTTCTATTCAAATTAGGTATGGATTTGAAGCAGAATTTAAATTGAGTAGTAGCCTGGAAGCTTTGATTTGCATCAAATAATTGGATATGTACTTCCAACATGCAAAGCAGACAGCAGCTGAAAATGATCTGTAGCAAACTGAGATTTTCAAAATCATCACTGAATCACTGGTAACAAAGGCCAGGAGTACTGGGAACAAAACCAAGAGTGAGAAAAGTATTAAAGATCAGATGATTCACACAAGAAAGCTTCATATTTAAAATAATGGCCACTTTGCTCCAGCCATTCAGGGAAAAGGTCTTTTCATTGGAATTGAGAATTTTATTAAAATGTCAACTATGTGCTCATGTGCTTAGGTCAGACAAACAAACCGAATGCTAGAAATGACAAAGAAAGGAATAGAGAACAGAACAGAGAACAGTAATTTTTCCTCTGTGAAACCCATGTGTCTGTACCTTGGCTATTCTGGGATGTTATGACTCTCCCATCCCAGGGACTAGAATGGGTTCAAAGAAGGGCAAGGGGGGGTGGGTGATCAGGGTCTGGACCAGCCCTGTAAAGAACATGTGCTAGCATGAGAAAGGAACCCCTGAGGAGGGAATACAATAGAGGCCTCTACAGCCATTAGCAACACAGCAAATACATAAAGAACAATTGTTCTTACAATCCAAGAAACAGGGGTTTTATTTACAAATAAAGCAAGCAGGCAGCAGATGTAGAACAAACAATAGGAGGCGATCTTCCACACAGTGAGTAAATAAACTACAAAATTCCTAGTGATGGTACTGTTCATTATAAAAGTCTATATGAATTCAGTAAGCGACTGAGCAAATGCAAGCAGAAATATCCACAGAGGCCTAAGTAGAGGGAAATCACTCTCAGAAGCTATCACTAAATAATTACTGTTTTTTGTACTGTGCACTAGGCATCTGTTGTTGATTGCTTCAGGTTGCTGGGTTAGAAGGACCTTTGGCCCATCATGCCATTTTTATACACTTGGGCTGCTGCAGGTATGTGCTTGTGCCTTGAACAAATTTTATCTGTATTGTGCATCAGGTTGTTGCACCAGGTTGATGTACAATACAAGCGAACTTCCACCCTGTCAAAAAGAAAGGACAGGAACAACAGAGAGCAGTTACTAGGGATTAGTAAGCTATAATTAAATAGAAAGCTATTGATGGTGATTTTACCATCAAATACAGCAATAGGCATTTCTTACAGAAGAGCAGCTTTGTTACCACATGATCAGAAGCAGTAACTTAAGAAGTGAAATAACAAGACTGTAGCTTACAAGTCCAAGGGCATTTGGGATTCTTTAGTATGGTAAAATTTAAGTTACCCATTAAAATTTGGCTCAAATTTCATAAAATAGCATAATTAATTTATTAATTTTATATAATATGAATGCAATATCTATTTTTATATTATTCCTCCATAAACCAATTTTATAATCCACAAGAACTGACTCAAAGCTTGAGACACTTTGTAGACTTTGGGTGTTAAAAAGGTGGAAGCTTAGAGACAGAGATAAGAAGTTTATTAATTAAGGATAGGAATAAATACTAGAAGTGTTAAACTGAGAACTCAGTGAGAAAGTCTGTCCAATATAATGGTGAGAACAGTTAAGACAAACATCTCTGTCTTTTAAAGGTTCTCCAAGAAGGCTTTTAAAGACTGTAGTGATACTCTGATATTCCCAGACAGAAAACCTTGCTCTTCCTGTTTTACTGGGATTAAAGCATATCCTTCAGATGTTGCTATTCCTTTTTCTGTTTTCAATAATTGAATTCAACCCCCTTGGCTGAACTAGTTTATGGGAGGATTTCCTGTTCATATCGCCTGTCCGTGCTGCACAGCAGTCCCACACTGATTGCTTGTCCACATAATTACTCTCACTTAGCAAGGCTGTGGAGGCATAGATGGGAACTCCATATGTGGGCAGTATATTCAAAGGCTGATATAGCCTACTGACTGAACATTGGGCTCCTTCTAGCATCAACAGTCAGAGCTGGGGTTCTTCAGAAAGAGCTTCAGAAGGGAGTGAAACTCCAGTTTCACCACTTTGAATTTCTGGAGAGCTCTCTACACTGATGTTTGGGCAATGGGACGTATTATGCTAATATAGAGCTTTGGGAGGTTATTCCCCTTTAAAGATCTGGGACTGTGTGCTATAAGCCCATTGAATTTCACAATAGCATGGCAAAGACCCCTGAGAGTGCAGGTAGAAAATTACAGTGGACCCGGCTCCATGCTGGGGGATAAACACAAACCGCAGAAGGTCAGTGACTAAGCAGTGCAGGAATTCAGCCTTGGGAGCTGGGCAAAGCTGGTTTTAGGGTATCACAGAGAACAGAGATGTATCTAACCATGTCAAACATCCCATATGCAGTGAAAACACAAAGAAGATAACAGGGAAGTATAAATAGCTGTAGAGACACACAGTCTCTACAAGGGAGCAAAGGAAGAACAGAAATAAAGGAATGGCTCCAGCATCCTCTCTTTCAATTGCAGAGTAGTAATGTCTAAGTAATGTCACTGCTCAGCCACAGCAGGCACCTCCCTCACCTTAAGTACAGAAGGAACACATTCTGATTTGCCACAGCCCACATTTTGCTTCTGTGATCCAGCAGTTACATGTAAAGAGTTTTCTTTTATCAAATAATCAGGTTAAGTAAATAAGTATGTTGCAGAGCAATTTTTACACACAACTGTGATTTATTACCACAGTGATTGAACCCTCCAGCCAACTCCCTCCTGTTCATATACTGTGCATGATGTGCTGTGTTATGGAATACCCCTTTGGCTAGTTTGGGTTAGGTGTCCTGTCTCTGCTCCTTCCCAGGTTCTTGTGCCCCTTCTCACTGGCAAAGCGTGAGACGAAAAAGTCCTTGATGTAAGATAAGCACTACTTAGCCCCAACTAAAATATTCATGTGTTATCAACATTATTCTCATACTAAATCCAAAACACAACACTGTACCAGCTACTAGGAGGCAAATTAACTGTCCCAGCTAAAACCAAGACAACTGTCAAAATACCTGTTAGTGGAGGTAAACAAAAATGAACCAATGACTTCATAAATCTCAATAGCTTTTACACAGTGTTTAAGAAACTAACACTTGGACACACACAAAAAAAATCATTTCCAGAGTATATCATAGCATCATCGAATCATAGAATCACAGAACAGTTAGGGTTGGAAAGGATCTTAAGATCATCTAGTTCCAATCCCCCTGCCGTGGGCAGGGACACCTCACACTAACCCATGTCACCCAAGGCTCTGTCCAACCTGGCCTTGAACACCACCAGGGATGGAGCATTCACAACTTCCCTGAGCAACCCGTTCCAGTGCCTCACAATCTTTACAGTAAAGAATTTCTTCTTTATAGCCAATCTAAACTTTCCCTGTTTAAGTTTTAACCCGTTACCCCTTGTCCTATCACTACAGTCCCTAATGAATAGTGATAATGAATATAACTCTATTCTACCTATCAATGTACAATAGTCATCAATGAATCACTGCTAAGCTGTGAAACTGTCGCTGTATCCTTCATTAGTAAAATATGCAATAGTGTATCCCATCACTGAACAGACTGGATTTTGTTGCCTGCCTAAAAGACTTCTTATGTATCATGATATAGTCTTCCTGATGAAGTAAAGGGAACCTTATTTCTTCCTGTAGGACTATTCTGACAGTAGAGCAAAGTATTCAGATGAATACTTGAGCCATGGCTCTCTTTGAGAGTTCTAGTAGCCAAGCTCCCAGAAATTTCCTGCACTCTGTCCTTTGCAGCACCCATCATTATTTCCCTAATTATTTTCTTAAGGTTGTTTCTGACATTAAGGCTGATGTACACCTAGAAGCTTGCTTCATATTAAGTTATACTGTTATTACCACACCTTTTGATGATAGGATCTGGAGTTCAGTCGTTACAATGCTAATATCACCCAAAAGTAGGCTGCTCCCATACTGTGTGTTCACAGCTTACAGCCAGTGATGCACTGCATGGATGAACCTCATTTGCATGTTTGTATTAAGGATGCTTGTCAAAAACGCAAACTTTATAGCTCATCAGGTACACACATTCGCACCAGAGTAAAAGTTGGGGAATGTTTACTTCTTAATATTAACAATATTATACAACAATGAAGTACAGGATGTATCTGCCAAAATGATCCTTTTTTGTTGAAAGAGATGAGACAGTCCTTAGTTTAAGGGAGAAGTGTCAGAAAAAATCTCCAGGTATATTAGAGATGACTTAGAACTTCAAAGAAAGGACTGATAAAGGAGATTTGTTCTGATAAATGTAACCTTTCAGATAAAGCCTGGATGAAAAGAGAGGTTCCTGAGTGTGGGGGTCAGCAAAGAGGCTACAGTCAGTTGGCTGATTGCAGGCAGACTTTAGATTTAATTTTTTTATACATAAAATTTTTATATAAAAAAAATAAAGCACAGTTTTCTTTCCCTTTTTTTTTCTCTGCTGATGCCTCTTACAAACACTTGTAACCGTGTAGCAGTCCTGGCTGTTCAAGATGTTGTAAATAAATACTTTACACTCCATTTATCTTAACCTAAATCAGGTGAAATACGATGTCAGCCTTTGGATAATATTACACAACTTTATACCTGTGGAAGTTATATTCCTTAAAAGTCAGAAATTGGAATTTTCAATGAGGACATTATTTCCCAACAGACTGTTGCGGGATATTCAGCTGGTAATAGGATGTTTTTACACAAAAGCTACTCAGGATAGTTTGAGATCTGGGATCACATAGGTCAAAGACAGATATTTCTTCTAGTGATTAGCAATAACTCTAGCTCTCCTAATACACTGAGGACTGTGCCTGACACCCAGCAGTGCCTGGGGACAGACAGCTTAGCACACTGTATTCATTAATTGTGAGAAATCATTAAGAATTCTTCCCTTACTTTCTATACAATAATCATTATTGTACTCATTACTGAGTTAATTACAGTAAGCAGTAATGGTTTTAATACTTATCACCTCTTTAAAATAAGTACATACAAGCACTAAATAATACAGCTATTTAGTAACAGCATTGGAAATGAAATCAGGTATCTAGAAATTATAGTACTCTCTAAGATCACAATGTTAAAATGCAACACAAAGCAGAATAGGTAACTGGAATGTAGGCAAAAAAAACTTATTACATTTAAATTAAGGGACAGTTCTTATAGGTCGAGTTAGACTAAAATAATTCAAAAATATAAATCAACCCTACAACTTCCATTGCTTCTTATTTTCTGCATAACCACAGCCTGGACTTAGCATAGGAACAAAAGAATAGAGCATGTGCCTCTATAAAAAAATAGAGTGAACAAAAGAAAAGAGCCAGCATGTGAAACTGAAGTGACAGTTGTCTCATATTTCCAAGGGTAAAAAAATGAAATCAGAATAAAACCAAAGTCTAAGAAACATGACTATTTAGGTACTTTCTTTATGTTTAATCTTTTTTTCTCTGTGTGAAAGAAAAGACTTCTTGAAAAAGAGACTGTTAAATAAGACAAAATCCTTTCATATATTTCATACTGAAGAAAAAAAAGAATGAAAATTCCAGTAGTTCATAAGAAAAACACAGTAATACATCATAAACTGTTTGCTAATCAATAGGAGAACAATCTTTGAAAGAATAAAGATCATATCCAGTCAATACAAAGGAAATCCTCATAGTTTCACCTTATATTCTGAGTAACATAAATACGATTTTACAAATGTGTCCCAGCTCACACCCTGTTGAAATTGGAAGGAGAAATGGTTCAGAGTGGTAGTGGGCCATAAGAGTGCTTTGTGCCTGCACCTCTGCCACTGAACTGCTCTGTCATCCTTCCAGTGCAGCCTCTTTGGACGACAGCGGGAGTCTGATCCCATGCTCCTTGTTTGCCTTTACATCTTTTTTTCTGGTGTTACTGCTGTGCTGCTGCTCTGATGGGTGTCACTGCTACCTCAGCAGCACGAAGGAGCTCCCAGCAGCACAGGACCTAACAGATTCATGAGGTGAGATGCTGTGCACTGAGTACTGACAGAATCACTAAACTATTTTGTAATGGCTTCAGCAGGATATTTGCTAAAACCTTCCTGCCAGTGACAGACTACAACAGTAACGGCTTCAAATGTATTACAACTGCCAGCCAGCTGTAAATAATAACCATATGCATTCGATGAGTCAGACCAGTGCAAGAATAGAGCTTGAGAAATCTATTTTTGTTTGTAATAGAACCAAACCTTAACTATAATTCTGTCCAAATGATTAAACTGAAGCTGTGGTGCATTTTAAAAAGGGGATTGATGTTAAATGAAGACTGAATAGTGAAAACCTCCCTGATGAGGACAAAATGTTATATAAATGTTTGCAATCTGGATGTATCTGTGGTAAATTGCTATAATTTAAGTCACTGATGGAGGTGTAAGAAGAAAAACAAGTAAAATAGAGAATTCAATTACTTCCCAAAAGAGAATACTGGAATGAGAAGCTGATACATCAGAATTCTTTTGTTTACCCCCAAACATCACCAAACAACAAATCATGGCTCAAACATGAGGCAAAAATTGCAGTTAATGACCAGTGATGGCAATGGTGAAAAATCTAAAACTAATGGAAAATGAAGCAGAAACAGAGGTGGGACTATTTGGGGAAGGTGGTCAAGAAGATAAGGATTAGCACCACAACGACTAACTCAAATGGCAGCTGTAGCAGCAGTCAGTTGATCTGCAAGGCCAGGGATGTAACACTGATGGCAAATTGTTCCTTTGCCCAGAGAGTTGCAGATACAGACTTTTTATTGAAAGAAGCAATGCAACTATTAATAGATGCCAAATTACAGTAATTAGAAAATGTAAATTATAGAGCCTGATGTTAGCTTATTCTACTAGATGTCAGATGGTTTGTAAGATTCCTGAGCTACTTCTAAAACCTCTGGACTCCTGGCAGGAAATGGGCTTGCCCTGGCAGCAGCAGGATGTGATGTGTTACCTGCTCTACTGGAGCCTGCTAAAACAACAACAAAAGTTTTCAGATGGAGTAGTTGACCTTCGGCTGCTCTTATAATGCTCTTTTACAATGCCAGCTGGAAATATCAGCCACCTCCTTTATCACCAAATCCTTACCAGCTTCAGTAAATACTGAAAGGAAAAAAACTATGCAACTACTTGAATGGGCTTTTTTGGCTCATGTGTCCAAATATCAATTGCTCATGTCACCAAATATCAATTTCTGCTACCAAGAGGTCAAAGTCAAGGTAGAAGTTTGAGTAACATGGCCTTCACATTTTACAGTTGAACTCTCCCATGAATGTGACTAGATTATAGTTTGGGGGGGAGGCGTTTGTTTGATAAATGATGAAAACCCTCTGTTGGTGCCAGGTTTGAACTTCAGTGAAATGGAGATTTTGCACAGAAAGAAGTAGATCATTTAGCAAAGGACCACTTTAACCTTAGTGGAAAACAGAAAACTAAAAGGGGCCACTTTTCTCTGAGGTTAAAGGGAGCTAAAAATGTGGATTTCCTTTCTTTAAAAGCTTGTTTGGAGAAGTGCCATCAGAGCAAATCTTTCTGCATCGTTCCTTACCAATAAATAAACATTTGCAGTATTTAGTGCACTTAACAAACAAAACTAGTTCCTCCAAACTGGAATTCAAGATGCCTTTTATTTTACCAGACCTCCTACTCCCAGCCCATCTGGAATCCATTCTGGCTCTGTGTTCTGGAATGTGTAATACAGCTATTGATTAACCATTTCTTAAAACAGCACCATTTACAATACAGTACTAAGTGTCCGTTTCACAACAGGTTAGACATTGGCATAACTGATTTTTCAGAGGCAGGATGGATTTTTCTTTATTATTTTCTTGGGTATGGTTGTTAGCTTGATTTTTTTCTATAATGCCCCAATTCTTCTGGAGTCAACAACACACAGAAGGTTTGTTATATTGCAACACAGCTGAAATGTGGTAAAACTGCCCAAGATTTCAATGTATTAGAGGACGGTATTTTAGCTCACAATTACATTTTTTAATCTGACATTAGCGATACATCACATTGTGAGATTTACTTGCTTCTTAATAGGGAAAGATAATCTCTGTCTGTCCTAAATAATTTCAGAACAGTAGAAGTTATTGCTATGATTTGAGTCTTTCCTCTTACATGACTTACACCCTGTTTTCAAGCTCAGACTAGGCAGTTTCATAGCCTTTGAAATCTAGTCCATTTCCTGTCATAGGAGTGTGGGTGGATTTGGCTAGAAAACTTTTGATGATAGATACTGTTGTAGTGTAATTTCATTCCAAAATCACACCAAAGTTTTCTGCCTCATATTCTTTGTCTTGTGGATCCCTATTTGACATTCAGGATTTTTAAACTACTTTTAGCCTTGCCAACAATATGTTTTATTCAAATATTTCATCAGCTAAAGGGAATTCCATTCAGATAATGTGAGTGATATGAAAGCTAGATCTCTTGTTAGACTCCTTTCTTAAAGATTTCCTTGCAAGTCTCAATGTCTCCTGGATGTTACTTCCCTCTTTATTTCGAGCACAGCAACAGAACACTGAATTGCATGGATTAATACTACGAAGAATCATAAATGCTGAAGTTTAGAGAAATCAAGACTGAATCTGAGATCCACCAGCTGCCTTCTCCACAGAATAACAATACAGACTATTTCACAGCCATTCTCTAAAAGCACAGTCTGCCATTCCTATAAATCAAAATAACTTATACCCTGCACTTGTAGCCAATTTCTTGTAAATGGCATGAATAATAATCACTCTTGGGACATTATTTGATTATCCTGGTGTCCCACGGGTTGATTTTTCAGCATCATAGTGCTCATATTTGTGTGGTTGTTTGCTTCCTTTCCCTTTAGCAGAAAAGGAAGGAGCATATGCTGTGGCCTCAATATGACACAGGCAGAACATGTTCCAAAAACCACATGTATAGTCTTTGTGGAGAACTCACACATGCTGCTACAAGGCACAGAAGGCTGGTTTCTTGCTAAATGTCATTATCTTGTTCCATAGGGCAAAAAAAAAGATGTGGGAGAAGCGAAGAGAGCTGCGAGCAGCTGAAGCCTTCTCCTCCATCCTTCTTTTTTATTTTGCCATGCCAGAGACAGGTAGCTGACCCACCTTCGCTAGGTGATCCAGGCTCAGGAAGAGTAATAGACAAGATGACTTTCACAGACCTTGACTATGTAGATGATGCAGTAAACTGGAAGGACATCAGAAATACTTGAATACTTGAATGCAGACTGCCCTGGCAGTCTGCATTCATCATTTCATCTCCTCATCTCATCTCCAGAGTTGAAAACAATTACATGCAGGTGCAACACTGCTCTTACAAGGCCTGCAATTCAGCTTTATCATACATAGCTATAGCTATGGCTTAGACAGTAAACTGACCAAGAGAGGTTGCTGTCTTCTGAGGGCAAGATGCTGAAAAGCCATCTTACTGCATCTTGTGCCTATGCTCAGAATGGCAATTGTATTTGTGTCTGCACATGAAGGATGTGATTCAGAGCAGAACTCAAAGCTCCCAAAAACATGCAGTGAAAAAGCACAAGAAGGAACAATGCACTGTCAAGTTACTCAAGCCTTTTGAGAGAATAATTACAACTTTTGTTGATCCTCTGTCCTTGTGAGACCCCTGGACACTGACTGCCATTTCTTAAAATGATGTCTGTCTTTTTACAGCCTTTTGAAACTTCCCAAGTGTTTGTCACCCCCTCCACAAGCCTCCGAGCATCAGGACTCACCATTTAAGAGGCACTGCTGGGCAAATTCCCCTTCTAATTATGTGCATGGAGAACAGAGAGGAAAACCTCCCCAGATGTGCTGCAACACTGACTATAGGCAGCTAGGAGCAGTGCAAGTAGCTCACACACATCCATGGCAATACTGTGCAAGCAGTAGCTGAGAAATGGTCTGAGTTCTTCCTCTGCAGTAGGGCTTCAGCCTTGACCAAGGGAGTTTGGGCACAGTGGTTGCTGCTGGGCTCACGTATGTATGGGGTTATTATTCACTTCTCTCCTAAGAAATGTACAGCTAAGACAACGTAAGACAACATTTAATGTCAACAGCTGTGAGCCTGCATTTAAGCGCAGTTTCCAAAATTACAACATCACAGCATTATCATTAGACTGGCAACCACTTCAGTTACACAGGGCAAACTTGAGTGTGAGAGCAGTCATTTTACAGAGCAATCCCTTAACCCGCAGGAACTCAGGTATAAATGCATAATGCTGGATCTACAGCAGTTACCTCAAAATTTGTGCTAACGTCAGTGCCAATTCTGGAAAAAAAGAACTGGCTTGTTTCAGTCTTTAAACACTGTCTGATAGTAACACAGAGAAATTTAGAGCAGGCTGTGAAATCTAGTCACTGGGGCTCTATGCACAAGAATCCTGGGGACTTTTCCTCTGTCTGATGGGTTTGTTGGTTAATTTGAGCTAATCACCTCATTTCTGGTCCTATATTACCCACAAGAATGCTACAAGAAGTGGAACCTAAGAAGGTTGCACATATCTTGATAAGAAGGTTGCACATATCTTGATGCAGAAGATACTTAAATGAGAAACCGTATTTCCTTCCAGAAATTACAAATAGACCTGGATAGGTCTATAGGCTGGAGTTCTTCAGCTCCTCATAGATATGCATTGATATATATCCATGTATTTCAAATTGAAAGTCTCAAAAATAACACAGTAATATTTATTCTGCATATCTGGAGATTCGACAAACAAACCAATAGAGTGGACAAAATCCTATTAAAGCAAAGAAAATGCCTTGTAGCAAAACTTCTCTTATACTATTTCTATTCTCTGCATGACAGAAACCATATTATATGACCAAATGTCAAGTGGGGATAAAAAGACTGAACTCCTCCAAATTTCTTTAGGGTATCTTTCAAAAATTAAACATGGATGGAGTTTTGTAATTTCTGATCACACCCCAATACGTAGGGAAGTACAGGCATGAACGAAGATCTTCCCAACTTACCCATAAAAATCAATAGCAAATATTTTCATGATCAAGGATGTGACTCATGGGAAGAAGCAGTAAATATATTCTTAGAAAATAATTATAGCTACTTGTTGTTTTTGCAACCGGTCTTGCAGTTCAAAAGAGGAACAGAATTTTAGGCAAACTTGCTCACACACTCTCTGTAGTCTAATAAACAAGTAAATGGGGGAGAATACTGAATCAGTTGGATAAAGAGATCAACATCTTCCAGCAGGTATTATATAGAGAGATGTAGGTATATTCATAGAGAGAGAGATTATGCATGCATATGAAAGTATTTAAATAAGCCACCATGTCAAATTGGTCACTGCTTAAAATGCACAAAATTACAATGAAATCTATGTTCTTAGAAAAGTCTGATGCAAAACTAATATGAGTTAGGATAAATTAAGATAAACGAGAAAGTGATTCTTGGGCCAAATAGCTTCATGAAGAAAGCTTATAGCATGAGGTAGAAAGTTAAAAATAATAAATGGGGGTGGATGGTGGTTATATATCTCTGAGAAATGACAATACCCTAATGCTTGCACCAACTTTGGTGAGGACTGACAGCTAAAATGCTAATGAATATACAAAAGAAATAACCTTCTGATCAGTACATTTGAAGAATGTTAGATATGATGACTAATGATATGCAATACAGGATTTTTATTTAGAAGCAGAGATTCAGAAATATGAAGTGACAGTCTGAAAAAGAATCAAATCAAACCTCTTTAACAAGCACAGAATTACATCTATAATGTCAAATGTAACCCATATAACCATAGAAAGTGGATTTGATTGTGAATAGTAACACATTCTGCTGCTTATTAATTTTTTAAGCAGGGAATGCATAAAATGGAGCATGACGTAGTGCCAGAAACTATCACAGTAAGGGCAAACCTACAGTTAGACCATCAAGACACACACATATGAGCCAGCTCAAGTCTTAGAGATCTGTGGTTGCTCCAGTGTAACGGTTAACCAGAAAAAATTAAAGCCTCTTGAGAAATATGCCTAATCCAGGATATGACATAACCATGCTGCTCTGGCATCTCACTAATTCAACTTGCTCCTCAGGTTAGAGTTATAATGATGAACAGTGCTTCTTGGCACTTCTGCTCCCTAAAATAACATTCTTACTTTGCTGATACCCAAGAAATCAGATCACTGATGCATACCATTGCTCTATAAATCAGGAGGCTTGTTCCTGGGTTATCTAAAAGGGTCTGCAAAAGATAACAAAGAAAAATAAATTCATTTTGATGCTTACATACACTTCAAACAACATTCCAGTGCTGGAAGAAAATATTTATGAACTTGCAAATTGAAAAAGTTACAGATGCTACAAGCAGATTTCACCATGAGACCTATCTATGAAAGACTGAGTGAAACTAAGAAAGAGGGATTGCAGTATTTCGTACACCACACTAGACACCGCACTAGCTTGATGCCAGAGTTGTCTTGGGTACCTCACCTCCAAAACAGGCAGTAGGTTATTCATGGTTGCCATCTGTAATTGTCCCAAATACAATCAGTGACTCCAGTGACCAGTTAGCAATTATAACAATGGGAATAATGACTGTGGCAACTGTGAGCACATTCTTCTTCCTGTTAATGGTATACTACAACAGGAAAGATGCATTTTTTACATATTATAATGGTTAATGTGAGGGATGTTTTGAGAGTCCGAATATGTACGCTTTGAATTCAGGCCTCTTTGGACCAGAGGCTACTAGTTAAAATGCATTCTGCTCCATACTGTTCCTGAATAACCATATGACTTAGGATTCCTAACTACTCATTAGAACAAAGATAGGTTACATTAATGTCTTGCCTTCCCAGAGCTGCATGTGAAAGAGGAAACGTGGGTCATAGTGTCATGAGCCATGACAACAGAATTCATGGAAAACTTAAGATACCTTTGTGGCATGTACGTTACTGATTTTCACTATGGGAGGCATGCAAACATTTCTTTAATCCTCCTTTGCCAGTTTCTTTTACTACCCCAGCAATCCAGGAAACAAAAAAATGGATTAATTAGTTAATGTTTTATTTATAAAATGCATGTTAAGAATGATGTATCAATTACAAAAAAAAAAAGAGCAACCAGTGCTGTTCTAACACAGGTTTATCTTCTGAACATCAATTATGAGTAGTATGTCTGTTTTTACAATGTTAATCATAGAATCATAGAATAGTTAGGGCTGGAAAGGACCTCAAGATCATCTAGTTCCAACCCCCCTGCCATGGGCAGGGACACCTCACACTAAACCATATCACCCAAGGTTTCATCCAACCTGGTCTTGAACACTGCCAGGGATGGAGCATTCACAACCTCCCTGGGCAACACATTCCAGTGCCTCACCACCCTAACAGTAAAGAATTTCTTCCTTATATCCAGTCTAAACCTCTGCTGTTTAAGTTTCAACCCATTACCCCATGTCCTATCACTACAGTCCCTAATGAATAGTCCCTCACCAGCATCCCTGTAGGCCCCCTTCAGATACTGGAAGGCTGCTATGGGGTCACCACGCAGCCTTCTCTTCTCCAGGCTGAACAGCCCCAACTTTCTCAGCCAATGTCACAATGGATTGCCATATGGATAGCCTTTCCCTAAGAGCATTCAGAGTATTTGGTGTGTTATGCCTATGGAGATGCAGTACTTCAAAAAGAAGTGATCAAGGGAAGTGACATTATTACCAAAGTATCAGTTTAATATATTATGTACAGGAATAGAACCGTCATCATTTTGAGTGAGGTACCATTAAACATACCACAGGTGACTATGAGCTATGTGATTTACACATTTCCACACTATAAGATGTAGCAAGGGCAAATAATAGAGTCCAAAGAATATCTCTTTAACTGTTTTTTCAAATCAAGCTTGTAATATATAATACTATCCTTTGTTTGAATGTATTGGACATATTTCAGAGAACCTATGAAAGAAAATAGCTGTGGCTTACAGATTTCAGTTACTGAATGCTCGCCAGTGAAAATGTACACACCATTCTTGTGCAGCTTTTATCAACCCTAATATAATTAATGCCCAAAGCTCTAATTAATCTGTTGTGCCTATTTTATATGGCAATGCAAATCCCCTCTCCCAGCAGGTTAGAATACGGGATTCTTGCTGTTTTTCCCTGTGTAATACAAGTTTTCCCACCAGTGTTAATCACTGATTTTACAGTGAATAAACCATAATGTCAGCTGTAGGAGTGATTTTCTGGGCATACACGAAGGAAGGGCATAGTCAAAGAACAGTGTTTGAGACTCCTCCTTTGCGATGCAACAGGCTCACTCAGTTTATCATTTTCAGGATCAGGGTGGAATTATAACCAAACACCCCCTTCCTCCTCTGGCAGACTGGCCTGAGCATTGAGAGTTCATCCCCCATGAAGCAGGGAGGGACTGAGATATGAGGTTTCTGCTTGTCAGTGGAGTGCTGCTGCTTTGCAGAAGGTAAAAGGAGCCTCAGGGGCTGTGTCTGACTTTATGAGATATATGGAACTTGTCACAGTAATCCATTGGCTTGCAGACTTTTGGGCCTTTCTGTTGTCAGTCACTAGTCTGCTATAGCAATGGTCTCTGTATAGCTAATTTCCCTCCAACATCGCCAGCTGAGGTGTAGAAAGCAGACTGACGTTTTGTGAGACCTGAACACAAGCTAGTTGACATTGCTGGATGAGATCGAAGTGAACTTTAAGGCATTACGGAGAGGGTTGACAATAAAGGAAAAGAGAAAGTGTAAATAAAATAAATAAATAAATAAATAAATAAAGTTAATAATAATTATATGGAAAACTGAGAGACCCCTGAGGGCACTAACAGGGTTTTATTGCCCAGACCAGCACCAACAGTGACCCCAACCCATGCACACAAGATCTACAGTTCAGCTCAGACCTGGGTCTCCCATCCTGACAAAGCTGCCTTGCTGAGTGTGCCTGTCTCTGGTCTCGTCTCCTTTTGCTGCTCACCAGCAGCTCACGCACTGTGTCTGTGGAGAAGAAGCACCACTAGGAACACCATAGGATAGTAGGTCTGTAACAGGAAAGGAGTGATGAGGAAGTGAGATATAACCATAGTAATGATATTTCTTGACTTTTCTAGGTGTATTTTTACAAACTAGTTTGTTTCCTTCATTATTTTTCAGGAAAGAGATGTGTAATGAAGAAAGAATCTAATGAAGCTTGTGATTGTGAGTAACCATTCCTTATTTTGTTTTAAAATCCTATAGTTTTCCAGATCCAGCCAAGATGAGAAGGCACTTATAAATCATTCTTAGAGTCATCAGACAAAGGAGTAAGGAATTCTGGTGATTGGAATTCAAAGATGGATATTTTATTTATTTAATTAATTTAAAATAATACTGGGCTTCAGAAAGTTATTAGTGTGTAACAGAAGTCAGGTTTGATTTGTCTACACAGCAAAGACATCTCTGCCAGAAATATTTCTATCAAGCGATTGCAGAGTGCTATTGTTACAATGTAAGCCCATTTGCAAACACCATGAGTAATGAACTAAGGCAACTGTGATTGTGTTTGAGGAAAGGTCTATCACCTGACAGTTTTATGGACAATTTTTTTCCACACCTCCACTCTTTGTTGCTGCCCATAAGCAAAATACAAATTATAGTTTCAGAGCCACAAAAATTGATTATTTTTAATTTCACAAAATTTACCAGATTTGCTGTGGCAAATCTTCAATGTCAATGAAGAAAAATGCTCAGAAAGAATAAGGAAGGGAAGACCAGGTCTTTCTTCCTTGCTCAGTTGAAGGAAGGTTTAGCACTGGGAGACTATTTCTTTGTCCTTTTTCTCAAAACATCATTTTTCTTCTTCCAAATAGTTAATGACAGTTTACGCGGTTCAGAGAACTTGTAGCTTGACTGGAATAAAAAGACAATAATGTGCTGCAAGATTGAGGGTACATCTGAAGGTGTGTTAATATACGATTCAGGCAATTCATTCCATTCATTTTGTATAACTAGGCAAAAAACCCTATTCTTTTAATGCTATTATATTACCCTCAGAAGAGAAATAACTACAACTGTATGTCCAGTGATCAAAAATAGCAGTCACATCTCTAAAAGAAATTATATTATTCTGATTGGAGATCTATATCCAACACAGATGCTTCAAAAGCTTAATAGTTAAGTCTTCTTATCCACCTAATCGATAAATGCCAGATAAAGGGGCTAGGCTGATAGAAGCATGCCTTCAAAAGACATTCTTCGCTCTGAGTAGATTCCCCTGGCTGAAGCATCCTGTCAAACAGATGAGAACCTGCTTCCCTGGGGTCTCCTTGCAAGCAGGCATAGAAGGACCCAGCACAGAAGCTGAAGAGAGTCTTTAAGCATCTGCATGACAAGGGTACGTATCTCTTTTTTGGGCCAACTTTATTCTTACCTTAACATAGCTTCTCTCTTCACCTGTGAAGTTTCTAAAACTTGCACTGTAATCTTGCAAGTATAGTCTTCCAGGAGTCTCCCCAGGCCCTCTCACACTGCCATTCATACCAGCACTGCTGGAAATGCTTTCACTGGCACATTCTGGAATTACATTTGCCCTTCACATGGCAACATAAAATAAGTGAGCAATACTTATCCTGTGATCAGCTCATGTATCCAGCTCCTTCTTCTCAGGTTCTTCTTTGTCTTTGCTTTCTAATGGAACAGTGGACTTTTAGGAGGACTTGTATCTGTCAAGACCTGAGTACAAGACCTTGGACTTGCATTTTGTGCTCTGAAATTCATGCCAGCTTTAACTGTAGAGTAGCAAAGGTTGTTTAGTTCTTACTTTACAAAAGTCTGTCCTTCTGATGTTTTGACAATGCATCCAAGTCCAATGCAATAAGAATTTTTCATTTGAAGCACTTGCTGAGCCACAGTCATCAGAGGAGGCTTCAAACAAGAGCGGTCTGAGGACTGATGCTCACAGACCTATCTTGGTCACTACTCCATATGTTCCATTGCAGCACAGCCCACTGTTGCCTCCTTTTCAACAGCTCATTATCCATTCTCTTACTAATTCCCATTTGCTATACCTTAACTAGCACTTTCCCCATAAAGTGCCTTTGGGCTACAGGAAGGCTACTAGGGGAGTTCTTGATTAATAAACCCTGACAGCATCCATCTATCTAATATTTAACAACTTAAACAGAAATGTCAAGCACATTTCACAAACAAAATGAGTCGATAACATGGTGTTTATAGAAAACCATATGAGATCCATATAATTTCTGTAGAAAATAAGAAAAAACTACCAAGGCAGCCTGATGCCATCTGTCCTGGTATATTGCATTTTATCCTACTTTCCAGACAGCTTCATGGTCTTAATTACTATTTAAAATCTGTACAAGACATTTACAAGCTTCAGCACCTTCAAAATTTATACACTTACTGTTGTTGCTGTAATTGTCCTAATTCAGGTGGCTTGTCAGGCTACAAAGTCAGGATGGTTTTCTGAATCTGGAGACTAAAGTATATAAAGAAGAATCTCCTCAACACAAGCAGAACAGGCAAATGAATTGTCAGCTATATTTTGGTTTGTTTTAGCACAATTCAGGTAAATTAAAGAATAAAACTGATCAGGCTTGAAAGAGTTTCTTTTGATTCACATTCATCACAACTAGTGTACATCACCCACCATGAGGGGAAGCAGTAATCAAATGTGACACACACAAAAGTAAAACAAGAAGTTTAATTATATGAATAAGAGTGTTAGCAGGCAGTAAGGCAGGCAGGCACTTGAGTATCTTTGGCCCTTTGAAAGTGCCCAAACTTGCCTCTTTGCTTCCCAGCATGGGACGCAGATCCAGGAATGATTCCAGGCTGTGCAGTCCTGAGCTGATCCTCTGTTCTTCACTGTGGGATCATCAGACCATGTTTCAGAAAGGGCTTCAGTGTTTTCTCCTGACATCATCAAAGACCCTACTCATTCTGTGGCCAAGTGGAAATCCAAGTTTAAATCTAAAAGACATCACAAGCCCAGAGTTACATTATTGTATGGGGTCTGGAGGGGGTGGTTTTAATTTTCTTCAGGGCATCGCATATGGGGCTGTGTTTTAGGTTTGTGCTGGAAACAGTGTTGGTAATTCAGGGATGTTTTAGCTACTGCTGAGCAGTGTTTATACAGAGTCAAGGCCTTTTCTACTCCTCACCCACCCAACCCCATCAGTGAATAGGCTGCGGGTGGTGAAGAGTTTGGGAGAGGTCAGCCAGGACAACTAACCCAATTAACCAAAGGGATATATCATACCCATTGTATGATGTGGTTGTATGACCCCAAAACTTGATGCAAGTATTATGTCACATGCAGCAATTTGGGGGAGTTTGTTTATTTTTACATTAATCCCTTTACTTATCACACTGTATTTTTTCTCAGCTTGCTACTTTTCTTATTTCTGTCTTTCCAATTCTACCCCCCATCCCATGAGGGCAGTGAGCAAGCAGCTCTATGGGGCTGAGCTGCCACCCAGGGTGACCCCACCATTGTCCTTTTCAGCACCCAACACAGGGCGCAAAGTGTTCAGGACAATGACAAGATCAAGATTTGATCAGAGCATGCTGGGGGGAACTGGTTATTATACCTGATTAGCAGTTAACAGTTGCTGGTTGCAACGCTGACTTACTTGTTCTCAATGCTTATTTGTTGCCTTACCTGATCTGTGCCATGCTCCATCGCTTGCTGAACATCAAACATGAGAGCTTTTTGAGGCTGGATGTGGCTTTTGCAGTTTGCTGTGCTGTGCTGACTTGGTTGTGTTTTGCCAGGGAGAACTATGCTGAAAGTTCACTGGCCTTTAGCCTAATCTGGTGTTTGGTCCCTCCATTGCAGACATCTCAGTACCTCAAAAACCGTCTCGTGGAGACAATTAATAACTAGAGCTTTTCCCTCTGAGAGCCAATTTATGGATGAAATAAAGAATGGCACCTTCCCCTTCTTCTTCTCTGAAAAGATGCTCTCTGCCTTGTTACAGTGGCTCTTCAGTCCCTTCAGCATCCTCCTATAATCAGAATGCCCATGCTGGTCTGTATCAAGAATATGTTTCTGGCTTTTCCTAAGGTTAACTGTCTATTAAGGAATTTCACACAGGGATATGGCCTGACACAGTGTTCTCATTGGTAGTAAGGTGAATGGGATATGGGCAGGTACCTAGAACAGTTTTCACCTCTGAGGGTGTGGGACTTCACCCTGACAAAGTGCAGAAGAATGGGGAAATCTGATGTGTACCTTGAGAAGCATTAACCTTGGGTGAAAATAACCCATGATTTGAATTACATGGTGCCATTGCTGTATGATGGCACTGCTGCATGATGCTGTACATCACCATTAACAGCAGAATACCATCAAGTTAAAAAAACTGATTTGATCTAAAATGAACAGTGAGCGTATAGTATATGAAAAACTGGAGTCTGCTTACAGGATCTGGCTTCTGAACACTTTTCTTTAAGTCAAAGTGACTCCACATTTGACCCATTAGAGCACTCTTATGTTTAAGGTGTCTCACCTACCCTTGGACCTGCATGTAATGCGTGCTCACATACAGCAGCAGGAACTGGCTGACATCAGTGTGGGGTAAGGTAGCGCTGCTGGAGCACAAACCTGTAAAATCAGAGAGCCAAACCGAGACAAAAGAAGAAGGCAGAACATGATTAAAAGCACAGCTCTCATCTTTTCTAAAACCAGATCACCCCTTCTGCCCAGAAGGAAGGCCCCACACCACCTGTCCATAAAGAAAATCCATCTGGACCTAGCAGAGATGGTTGTTTGTATAATAAATGAGTTTGCATTTATTATACAACTCCATCCTTCTGTCCCATTTTACTCACAAGCCAGTACTATAATCCCATATGTAACACTGCCTGACTGATCAGGCCAACCTAATAACACAGGGCTGGCAAGATAAGCACAATACGTATATATTCTCTCATACACACTGAGTTTAACTGTGTATGAGAGAAACTGTGTGTTTTCAGATTGATTTTTCATGGCTGTAACAGCATACACCAAGTACTTTATGCTTTCTGCATTTTTACAGGGAGGAATACAAAGTTTAAAAAACAACTCCAGAACTAGATAAAACTGAAGATATTAGATATACACAGATCCACAAATTTGTTTTGAATTGAGACTGCACACTTTTAACTGAGACTGAGCTCTGAGTTTTATGTATTGTAAAGGACGAACCATTACTGACTGGCCTCTAGCAAAGAACACACACAGACCTGGGAATGCAACCTCCTAGGCTGGGAAAGACAGGATTTCATAATTAAATCACAGAAGGTAGTAAAGAAAATATTTCATTATTTACTGCTTTAATAGACACAATACTAATAAAATATAAAAAAGCTCTCTATGTAATCAGTGTTACATGTGTGTGTATATATATATATATGCAGTATTTAGATTCTTTTCCATCCATAGCTTTGCACAGTGTTGCTTTCTTTGGCTGTTGCTAAAATTCCTGTTTGTTTCTAAACAAACATGTAAATAAAATACTTTTCATCCAATTTATTTTTCCTTAAATGCTGGTTTACTAGGTACAGTACAGGTCACAGTAACATGGGAATGTTTCAGTTAAATCAGTGTGTATTATTTCAGTTTGTGACGGTGAAATAAGAACCACATGCAAGTCTGTTTGAGCATGATAAGAGCAGGAACAAACATTCAGTCTATGTTTGGCTTGAGATTGTCAGCATTTTAATATTATGTAGCAGGTAAAATCCTACAACGAATGTGTGAACAGATGGGGAAAACATTAATGCTTTCCTAGACTACAGAACACAACTGGATATTGTACTTCAATTCTCATAAGGTTCTCCTATGCACATATTATCTCACATTCAGCTAATAGGCAAAGTGCTGAAAGGTAACATTTTAATAAGTTAAAATTATGGCATTCATGCTGTAAATGAACATCACAGAATCATAGAATCATAGAATGGTTTGGGTTTGAAAGAACCTTAAGATCACCTAGTTCCAACCCCCTGCCATCTTTCTTAATGAGTAGGTAGAATCCACTATGAGGTGAATGTACAATGAAGTCAATGGGGAAGAAATATCAGAGGACTTCAGCTAAATTTAAAGGTATTTTAAATACAGGGGAGAGAGAGCTCTCAGCTCCTTTCTTGAAACACAGAAAAAAGCTATGGGATTTGAAAACACACTTTTTATTCTGAAATTTGTTCCCAGTGTCCACACTTGTATTGCTAATCACCATTCCAGCACAGCCAGATATGCCACGCAGTATCACAGAAAAGGTTGCTCATATATGCAATATAATAAAAAATACAGCTTGCATCTTAAAACCTACAGCAATATGTTACTAGGTATCTCACAGTTACTTGTAAGGCATGGCAGTTAGGCACATAAAAGAGATTATAGTCAGAGCCAGCCCTTGTCTGAAAAGCTTGCAGTCCTGCAGATGGACATAGGTTAAGACAGGGAGACACCAGTCAGAGAGTCAAGCCTTTATACTAGCACCTTGTTAAAGAACTGGTAGTGTGTGAAGTTTCACACAGTCTGTTGGGTTCCCAGAAATACCTCATGAAAGTATAATATTATTTGGGAGAGTTTTGAACATCTGATGGCAGGTCTGGCTCTAAAAATACAGTGTGGAAAAGGTCCTGCAGAGATAAATAAAGAAGAAAATAACAGAGAAAAGACTAGACCCTTTACTGGAGCAAGGGAGCAAGGTAAGAGAGATCAGACTGCTGAATGAGATAGAGCTACAAGGACCTTAAGGCAAGACTTTTAAACCAGTCAGGGGAAAAGAGCAAAAATGGGAAACCATGGCAGGTGTAGCAAAGTGTTGTGTTGTGAATGATGGGGAGTGAAGAGAGACAAGTTTCCAGTAAGGCTGCAAGGAAAGAAGTTATAAGAAGGGAGGAGAGATACCTGAAGGACAGCAGGTATAGTTAACTTGTATTTAATGGAATGGAGGGAAGGATCAGAATACATGTTATGAACCTGCCTGAGTGACAGGATGGAGCTGCTGTCAGGAGCAATAGAAAAGGGGAGAAATGAGAGGGTTAAGCACAAGGCGTAAGAAGCCAGGTGTCACCAGTGTTAAGCCTGGGGAGTCATGCACTGCCATGGCAGGGATAGTCTGCAGCACAGCACTGGAGACACCATGTGGTGGATTCATGACTCACCAGTGAAAAACAAGTAACGAATAGTTCAAGAAGCTGTTCAGGGTTAACACAGTAAACAGCGAGTTGAGCACCATACTACAAACTCCAGAACATTCGATCTCTTTGGCTCAAGTTGTCTACCGGCTGTGTGGATTTCCTGGATCCTTCCGGGGTACCTTCAGTTTTCCATTGTCTTGCAAGCATCCCTTTCTACATGTAAAACAGTTCTGAAGTTTGTATTTAAAGCACACACGTCTGCAAGGTCTTTACTATTGACTAGAAAGATAGTGCTCACTTTACATTAGTCTCCTGTGCCTCAGCTTTTTGAGTCCTTAAAGCCTTGTCACTTCTTAGAATCCAGAATCATGTTAATAATTCTGCTGTGATCTAACTCCAGCTTTTTCCATTTTACTTTCACCTAGGCTGTCTGATACAAGCAAGAGTGATTTTCTTTTTCCTAACATTAGTCTTTTACTTTGCCTTGCAATTCAAAATGGACCAGGCACTTAACAGATATATAGGTGAACAAGTCATCTGTACCACATCTTATACATGAAATACTAAGAAATTGTCACTTACAAGAAAATTCATGAACATATTAAAAAAATTTGAATGCATGTATGTATAGCAGGAAATCGTATTTTAGGATAGTCCTCTAAGGCAGGTTTTATTAGCTAATAACTATTGCTGCCTAATTTCTTCAGATAAAAATAATTTTTGAAAGATTAATAAAAGAACAGAAGCACATATTCAGAAAAAGAATTAAGCAAACTTGTTCCTTATTCAGTAAAATATGATTAGGAATATTTTTATGTCTTAATCTGCCTTCTGGAGGGATGCTTTTAAGACATGCAGTGTATAACTAGGCATTAGGGGATGTAATCCTGACATTTGTCTCTACAATAAAACTTAACAGATACTACTATCCCATTCTTTTCAGGATAACTTGGAAACCTAAATAGGTTTAGAATTAACAAGTAATATTGCATAGGGGAATGTGTTTGACAGAGCTGTCGCTAATTTCTTCACTATGGACCAAGGCTAAACAGATGCTTCTCACTTTCAACTATCCCAATATGAACCACCCAGTGGTTTATGGCTGGCAGCAACAGCTGTAGTACAGTTTAGGGGGAAAATCCCATACCTACTTGCAAAAAGCCACCAACACAAGAGTTCTCATCACCTTCTGATTGCTGTAGGAGCCAAAAAGTTTATGTCCGCAATTTGTATCAAAGAGCAGTGGATTTTAATTCCTGTACCAGGAAGAGAGATGCATTGAAAGTGAGGATAATTCCAGACAAGGAGAATAAGGTCAGACAAATATCTGTATCTTTCCTGCCCTACTAGAAAGGGTGCAATATCATCTACTGGACAGTGTCCCCTGCCCAGCATAGAGCAGGCAGTCTCACACTTTGCATTTAGATTAACCCCTGCCACAAAATGTCCTTCAAGCAAACCTGAAGCTTCCATTTCCACACAAGGTGTAGAAAGCTCACTAACCAATAACAGAATATAATACCATTCTGACTATAAAGTGAAAAGATAGAGTCAGCTTAGTAGAAAAGGCTAACTACTTCCAGATACAGCAAAATCGTTTCTATTGTTGGTATTGTCTCTAAGGAATAACAGTTAACAGGAGTTATTGAACAGTTGTTTCAGGGAAGAAATCTCTGCTACTTCTTGCCTCCAGGAAACCAGGTGTACACTCCTGGGAGTACCAGGAATACCCCTGGGAACAGTATCACAAAACATATGAACTCACCAGTTTTGCCTGGTAAGGACAGAAATTCCTGGATTTCAGCCTAAGATCCCAGGAGACAACATAAGCAGGGATGAGACTGGTAAGTGAATGAGCACCAGTTCAGAAACATCAAACCTACTGGAATATCTCCATGTCTCAGTAAAAATGGGTGCAGGCAGATACTATAAATATTTTATACATAATTGGCTCTACATTTAACAGTGATTGCAGTGGGGAAGAGTAAATTCTGAATCTTGTCATTCTGAACAAGGACTCCCCTGGAAGACAGGCACTGATTAATGATTCCATCTTCTGAAATCTGAGCCACAGAGTCCTTCAGACTTCAAGAACATTTTAAACTGAATTTATGCGTCCTTTCCACTTCACTGAACTCACTGTTTCATTGTGTCACATTTGATTGCAAGAGAAGACTCTAGACCATAACTGGCTAACATTTTTCATGTTTTCTCATTGCACATTCACATAACATTTGGGACAAATTGTATTTTTGAGCAGGAAATTTTATACGAAGGCAGTAGTCACCCAGATCGAATATACTTGACATTGCTATTTATGCTTCTAAGCTATTTTCAGTTCACATTTTTGAGCTGATCTCATCTGTGTCTCATAATGGTACTCTACTAATGAGACTAAAATGTATTCTCAGCAAGAAGATAAGCCACCCTTTGACTTCTTTTAGAGAGAGATTCTCACAGTTGGAGCATCTTCATTGTCTAGGAATATTTATAAGTGGCTGAATAATTCCTTTCATGTCTTCACTTACTTAACCAGATCCAAAGCGCAGATGATGGCACTGGAATCCTGATCACTACAAAAAGCCATCAAGGTTACTGCTAGGGATGAGCATTGGAAATTACAGTCTCTGACAAAGAGCCCCAGATAATGCTCAAGATGAAGTCCAAACTTACACTTCCTTTAAATTCATGGCAACTAGATTGAAGAAGGAGTATAATAACCTCAGTTGTCTAACTTCTATTTTTATTTTGAATTGAGGTTTTCATTTTTATTTTTTTTAGGCATGATCCCTAAAAAGATCCTGGAAAATCCATAGACTTTTATGTCACTGGATCAAGTCAATCTGTGTGGAACATCTGCCCATCTCCAGGACAGAAGGAAGAAAAGGTGTGATACTGCAGGCAGAAAGTCTTGCTCCATTTTTTCCCCTTGCCTGCAAGTTGAAAGAATCACAAAATCCAATAGAAAACACCACATTTCTTCTGAGCACACAGGAAAAAAGACTTTATTAAATAACATTATAAGGTAGATAAGGCTACAGAGGCTATAGCTTCCTACTATACTTGTCTTGTGTGATAGTTCCTTCTCCCCTTTTAAAGACAAAGTTCTCCCTCCTCATCCTGGATGCAGTCAACCCTAAAGCTGTATATATTTGGGAACATGACAAACAATCCTGACAGATTAAATAGTTTTATTTTTGTCTCCCTAGCTTGTGATAGATTAAATGGATAAAAACACTTAAGACAAAATAGCAGGCAGAGACCATTAAGGTTGGCAGCTGGACATACTATCTATAACCAAACGAAAGAGAAATTGTGTTACCAGCAACAAGGATACTGAACCTGGCTAACTATTTTCATTCTAACTTCAGTTGGGGATGCACTGCATTGCATGTCCCATCTGTCTACCAAGCACATCCATGCAGGCTATTAGGGCAATATAAGTGTTATTAGTTAATATAAGTTAGACCCTTGCCATGTGCTGTGGAGGCTGCAATCTCAAATCCGGTATCTGCTAGAAGAATGAGTTAAAAAAATTACGTGGGGAGAGAGAGAGAGGAAAGAGGACAGAGCAGATATGATAGTGGGAAGAAAGCAAGACTAATAGTGCAGTGGAGCAGATCCTTGTTTGAAGCCTATCTAAGCTCTTAACACTAGATGTCGTTGTCACCACGTCTCCAGGGGGTACAGCCGGTTTCTGGTGCAGGGCTGCTTCAGCACTTTGCTGGCAGAGACACGTCATTTGCAGTATTGAGGAATATAAACCTTTTGTTCTTGTTGCTGTAAATTCACCTGCTTTTTTCTCCAGCCTGCTTTTGGTATTATCGTGTCAGACAAACTGGTGCCTGAACAGAGATGTCCAGTCAGGAAGAGACGGTGTGAAGTTTGACTCCTTGGGAAAGTCCTCAAAACCCAGCAGGGATGTAACATGCCTACAACTCTGCACCTGCATTATGTCTGTGCATATAATGTTATACATCAGTAGATATCACAGTCTGTGTACATTGCTGTCAGGAAGGCTGAAAGGGATTCCCATTGTTCCAGTTTCACACGTGCTTTTGGTGGGGAGGCACAGGATATCATCCTCTTTAATGCCTTGCATTTTTCTGTGAGAGTAATGAAGGACCTTCTTCAGTCATATCAGCACTCCATTGGTCCTTGATTCATGCACATTCAGGGTTAAAGATTTATCGTCCTTCTGCGTGGTAACAGGAAAATCTCCCTGCTCTCTGTCATACTGACCCAGATGTGGGTTGGAAATAGCATATTAAGGTTGCACCATGAAAAATGCTAGTGAATTAAAAATAGGAAATAATCCTACACAACTGGGAGGTGGATAATCATGTTTAGGAGAGGAAAAAATGCCATATTAAATTAGTGGAGCATCCAGTTAGCCCAACCTCTGTTCTCTAACATAGTTTTTCTGAGAAGGTAGAAAAAAGTGATGCTCTTGATGATTAGAGAATTACTGATCTCCAGGAAATATCACATTAAATCCTCAAGAATTACAAATTGGAGTTTGCGCCAGTACAGAGAATTTATATCGTTATAACTCAGGTCTTATCATAAAATTCTCTTGAGGTACTTAATGATTCTTAAAACAAGTATATTTTGTACCCTGCAAAGCATTGCAACTCGCAGTTTCATACTGCAGTTCTTGCCCACCTTTTGAAAAATGCTTCAGTAGAAGGAATTTCTCTAAGTTTAAGTGGTGTATTTCTGAATCCAAATAATCTGAAAAAAAAAAAAAAATTGTCCAGTTTTGGGTCACCTGCTACCAGAAAGGCACATGAGGCAACCCAGAGGGGGTTCAACAAGGAGATCTCAGGCTGGAGCACCTGCCTTAACAGGAAGGGATGAGGGAGCTGGGATTGTTTAGCCTTAAGAATAGACAGCTTCAAGGGGGGGCCCAATAGCAGCTTTCAAATTTACAAGCTGCAGTGAGATTCAGCTTCATGTTAGTGCAGCTGCCTTTGCTTCTGGATAGATGGGCACATGAGAGGAAGCAAGCTCGCCCCTGCTAGCACAGAAACAGAGTGCCGTGGCTCTTTACTTTGCTGTGCTTTTTTCCCTCCCTGTGTGAAACAGGAATAACACAACTCCTTTTTTCACCTTTGTCCTGTCTATCTGAGTTGCAAATTCTTTGCCTCTCACTATAAATGTGTGCCATATCTAAAGCAGCTGGTCTCCGTTAGGGTTTCTCATCACAGTGATGACACAGATAGATAGTCAAAGTCATTGGAGCGCACAGTTAAATCTGCAGGAGTGTTTTCAGAGGTTGAGGGCTGCCATCTGCAGTTTCTAGCTATGTTTTCAAGGATTAGGATCTTCATAAACCAGATTTCAACAGAAGTTATTGTTCTCAGACACTGCTGCATCACTTGTAAGAAAAATTCCAAGTTATTTATCATCTGCATAACTGGCATAATCTGTCAGACATCTCTATTTTCAAAGAAATTGTATTGAGACATAAAGCAGACATGCTTTGGCTGTAACTGGATTCTTAATTTCACCTTTAGACACTTTTCCCTAAAACTGTGACAATCCCATTATGCTCTTCTTAATTTTTCAGAAGGGCTTTTTTTTTCATTAATTTATTAATGCTCTTTGATCTACAGGCAACATTAGCAGAATAGTATTTTGGCAGCAGCTCAAGCTGCATCTTTCATTTCATTATGTTTATTTTTATTCTCAAAATAATCCTTACCTGACCCTGCACATTTTTGTGTAATATTAAGTGGTTCCTAAAAAGGATTTTATAACTTTTGGTTCTCTGATGCTACTGGGTTTGATGTTGATCCATACAAGGATGCAGTACATTAACTTTGCCAGAACTGAAGTACTGGCAGTCTTCTTCACTCATTTCTGCAGCTAGGGGAAGCTCCATTTCCACTCCAGCCATGCATCCTGCAACGTAACTCTTTCCAGAAAGGTACAAGAGAAAACCTCATGGGAACATCTTTCGTTTCAGGAATTAATCAGCTTAAACAACAGGATTTGTTTTGTTAAACTCTAATTTGCTGTAGAAATTCTGGTTTGCCAGAATGAAATGTCATGGTAGAACAGCTAAACGAACACTTATACTTCTCTCATCCCTAAACAACAACCAGTGGCTCTCATTGAGGATCCTTCTTCTGCTTCATTCAGAGAGGCCAAAGAATGCATTTTCAATGCAATCCAAAATGATATGTTTTCTTGCGTGGTTCCTGAGAACGTAACACATCAGCCCATGTAATTATGCAGTATGACTGTGGGGAACATGACTGACCCGACTTGAACACAAGGAAGAAATCCTGTGTTTTCAGACTACTGTGCTTTGCTGTCCAAAATACACCATCGAGATAGTTAGATGCTTACTCAGGAGTAAGCATGGTTCCTGTGGAAAAGCTCTAGCCCGGTAAACAGAGGGGAAAGCAGTTTCCTCAGATTTACACTGACCTCACGGCAGTTGCTTCTTCCCAAGCACTCTCACTCGGTTTTGCATTCTTTATGTTCTCACATCATCTGCATTTCTCAGTCCCCACACTCACACACAGGCAGTCCTGCTGGGCTGAAGTTAATATTGCATGACTGTTTCCTGAGGAGAAAAGGAAAATTAGGAAAAAAAAAATAGAAAATCCTTTTATTTTTAGACTATGACACAGTTTCAGAAAATGCTGGACTCATTTCTACACCGACACTTGCCATTAACCTCACAAATCTGTAAAGAAAACAGTTGTAAAAAGGTTTTTTTAATCCTGTATCTCTGTTAGAAAGGCCCTGGGAGTAAGCTGAAACCCAAGTGAGAAGCAAGAGCTAGTTCTCCCTGGTGCTTGTTCACCTGTCAGCATTGCCTGTGCCCATTTCCCCAGTGAAGTCAGGCTTTCTGGAACGTGGGAGGCATATCAGATGGTGTCTGTCTACATCAAAGACAAAATAATGCTGTTACACAGAATGTAGAGCTGTTGTGTTTTGGTCCTTTTCAATAATTCTTCCTGGAAAATATGCCTTCACAGTCAGAATATAGCTTTTATAAATGCTCCTTTAATAATGGCTAGTGTTCCTTTGGGAAACCATAACCACCCTACTGTTTTCCTTCACTTAGGAAATTAAATATCTATCTAAACAGAGGTTGCTTATGCTTAGAAGTCTTTCAGAATGCTAAGGCAGTGCTGCAAAGTATCTAGTCTTCAATATATCTCACTGGGTACAGACCAGCTCTACCATTTGAAAGTATTAGCATCTATAGGCAAAGTATCGCTGTTAAAAGGCAATGTATTCCCAGTAGGCACATGCACACAGTGTGCACATATATGACATATATGCATACACAGATATACAGATCACAGATACAAAGAGCACTCACATAAATACATTGAGAAACCATAGAAAACTTTCCTTCTCCTTTCTTTTCAAGACTTGTTCCTCTTCTCTCAAAGGTCCTTCTCCACTGGCAAACTATAGCATTGGTAACTTTCACACCCCAAGTGTTTGTGCACAACTTGATTGCCTATTTCTTTTCCCAAGCTCAGAGGAAATGTAATGCCTGCTGCCACAAAAATGGCAAAAGAATTTGTTACATTTGACTACCTCTATTTTGCTAAAATTATTAATGCTGATTTACAGTTCAGTTTTATTAATGATACATTGGGGCAGACATGTGTTCTATTACTTAAATGCAAACAAACCTATTTTTAGGTTTTGGAAGAGAGAAGTCATGCTGCATTTTTAGAGTTTGAACATATGCCTGAAGCAAGCCATCACTGCATTCTGGCTTCCTCAGAAATGGGCTTTTGTGACTGTTGTAAGCATCCATCCATCCATCCGTCCACCCATCCATCCATGCATCCATCCAGCCAGCCAGCCAGCCATCAGTCCCCCATCACAATTTGTTAGCCATTGTCAGGTTTGACAGAGAATTGTAGTCTCAAAGAGAATTAGATTCCTACAAGTTTCACCAGATGTTCCAGTATTTAAAGGGTGGCTACAAAGATGGAGACTCCCTTTTTACAAGGTGTCACATGGAAAAGACAAGGGATGATGGGCATAAGTTACTCCCACTGAGATTTGACTGAAAACAAGAGGAACATTTTTCACAGTAAGAACAATCAGCTACTGGAAAAATCTCCCCTGGGAAGTGGTGGATTACCCTTTTAACACTCAGTTGGACAGCGTGCTGGGATTTCTAGTCAAGATCATGCTTTGCCTAAAAGGGTTGGATCAGATGATCCTTGAGGTCCCTTCCAAGCTGATATTCTAAGATTCTATGATCATGATTGCATTTTCATGAAACCTGTAGGAATATAATTGTCTTCAAGGGAGAGGAAAGCAACCTAAATTAGTGTCCCTCGAGGAAAGGTCTCACCCAATACAAACTCAAAAGTCTGCTGTTTGCTCTGCCAAAACCCAAACAGCATCAGCACAGCTCCATACTGGATACAGATGTACTTAAGTAATGTATGAGAGAGATTCTGCGTGGCAATGATGGTTAGCTATTAAGTGAAGGTTACTGGAGACATTACAAGTGTGAAGAATGTCACAGGGGACAGCAGGAAAATCCTGATACAATACGGTGTGAGTAGTGTATAGAGAGAGTACACTAAGCCTAAGAAATCAGGCATTACTAGTTCCATCATTATTGCAATAAGTTGTTCTTCTGAGACTTTAGTATAGCAAGTATCTCTGTTTTCCTAAAGAGACTAGGATCTCAACCTTGTCATTTGAGAAAATGCTTTAATGCCTGAATTTCCACTTCAGTATGCAAAAAGGGCTCTGTACTTGTGCTGCCTGAGCTGGGATGCCTCATTAAAAGCAGAAAAAAGACCACTTTGGATGACCAAGCTTGCCTGAAGTGTGCCTTGCTTCATTGCTTATAGTCTTCAAAACTGAACCATTTTACTGAAGACACTACATGCATAGATGTGTTGCCATAGAACATCTGCGAAAAAAAAAAAACAGTAATCCAAATTTCAAAGGTCCTTCAGTACACATAAAAAATTGAATAATTTAATATGATTTTATGGAAGGTTTTTCTTATGTGTGCATATAAAGCATTCTGTAGTAAAATCAAAATTGTGTGCTGTTTCATGATTACTTACAAGTTACTGCTTCTGCATTGCTGTGAACGAACAGCAGCAATCCTGTGCACAGAGTTTGACAAAGGACCATTAGGATGCTTTCTGAAATTACTAAGATATGAAATTACATTTATGCAAAGAAAGGAAAACAAGGAGACTTGTACAGCTCAGGAAGATGGGTTTATTAGTCAGCGCTTATTCATGCATTGACTAATGTGAGATGTCACTTGTACAGAACCAAACGTCTCCACAGCCTGCAGCATTGGAGGCCCACAGGTGGTCTCCAGACAGTGACAGTCTTCCCCTCAGATCAGAAAATATTCTCCTTAAAATATGTTGATATTTTTTACAATGAACAGTTAAAAATTATAGCTAGCCTGTCCCTGAGCAGCAATTGACTTCCCCAGGCAATTCCCTCCCATTTATATACCAGGCATGAGGTACTGTGGTATGGAGCATCCCTTTGGCTAGTTTAGGTCAGGTGTCCTGTCTCTGCTTCCTCCCAGTTTCTTGTGCCCCTCCTCACTGCCAGAGACTGAAAAGTCCTTGATCAGGGTAAATGCTACTTGGCAACAAATAAAACATTGGTGTGTTATCAGCATTACTGTCAGACTAGAGCAAAAAACCAGAACTGTATTAACTCTTAGGAAGAAAATTAGCTCTATCTCAGCTGAAACCAGGACAAGGGGACATACGGTGGCTCATGCAACTCTTTGCTTAAAAGCCATATGTTATACAGCTCCATTCTATGCAAATTATAACAAGAGACTCAAAAATATTGTCCATTGTGACTCTGAGGTTCACAGAGCACGTATAAAAACTTTGACTAGCGACCACCCTCTGTCAATAACACTTCTACTCTCTTGTGAAGGTAACTGATTCCTTACATACTCAATACTGCAGTGTACTTGGCCATGTCAGGGTTGTCTCTGTCTTCCCAGTGCCGAGTCCTGCAAAACCAGGTGTGTTAAATAATGGCTTTTAGGCACTGAAGTTCATGGTTGAGAATTTATCATCACTGCCCATGGCAGGGGCATTGGAACTAGATGACCTTAAGGTCCTTTCCAACCCTAACTATTCTAGGATTCTATGATTCTGTAATTCTCTAAACTCACTTTTCTACATTGAGAGAACAATTAATGATTTAAAACAATGATTTAACAATTCTGTCTGGCATAAATGTTTTTAGAACATAAACCCTAAGTGTTCCTGAAATAGCAACAGTAAAAAAAAAAATCAAAGCTTTTATCACATAATTTACTGTGGTAGATTGGGATGCATAAACAGGGTAATAAAAGTAATACTGGGTGATCTACATTATGGATGCTACATTAAATTTGAATGTGGGGAGAATGTGTTCTCAGTTGCTTTCGTACATGTGTAAGAGCTAGGTACAGCACCATAGAATCATAGAATCATAGAATAGTTAGGGTTGGAAAGGACCTTAAGATCATCTAGTTCCAACCCCCCTGCCATGGGCAAGGACACATGATGCAAGAATGGATGTTTCCATGAAAGACTAAGTCTTGAGGCAAAGCCAGATGAAAGTCCATACTTTGAATAATTCAATCTTGACATTAAAGCAAGAATCTGTAAGAACACATGGTGTTATTTATAGTATCTTTTTGAATTAAATGGCCAGGTGTATGTACATTCACATGTCACAGAATCACAGAATCTCAAGGGTTGGAAGGGACCTCGAAAGATCATCTAGTCCAATCCCCGTGCAAAAGCAGGGTAACCTAGAGTACATCACACAGGAACTTGTCCAGACTAGCCTTGAATATCTCCAATGTAGGAGACTCCACAACCCCCCTGGGCAACCTGTTCCAGTGCTCTGTCACTCTTACAGAAAAGAAGTTCTTCCTGATGTTAACGTGGAACCTCCTATGCTCCAGTTTACACCCATTGCCCCTTGTCCTATCACTGGATATCACTGAAAAAAAACCTTGTTCCATCATCCTGACACCCACTCTACATATCTGTAAACATTGATCCTCACAAGCAGCTGTATTCTCTTCCCTTGTTATTTCCCTTATCATTATTATTATTGGTGGTAGCAGCAGTGGTTTGTGTTATACTTAGTTACTGAACTCGTCTCATCTCAGCCCCTGGGGAGTTACACTCTTTGTCCTTGTGTCTCTGCATGCAATTAAAAAACAGCTTGCTATAGGGTAAACTGTGTGTTGCTGGAATTTGGTATCTATTGTGGGTTAACTAGAGTTATATAAACTGACCCCCCCGTTGACCAGGGAGGGTTGGACCAGGCCATCGCCAGAGGTCCTTTCTAACCTTTACAATTCTGTTATTCTGTGATATTTTATTCAAGTATCACACACAGAATGAAACCTACTTGCTATCAGCTATTTGATATTTAAGATATCATTAAACCCTTGGAAGCAGATTAACTGAGATACAGTGTGAATATACATTAATGAAGTAGCTATAGATGCATTTCCACTTCAAAGCACTTTGCACATTTTTTTCAGTTTCATCCACCTGCATCTCTCATTATTGAGCTCTTCACCTGTGTATCCTCAATAGCAATGCTCCCTGTGTATTTAAATCTCTGTGCACACCCACAGCTACACGCTGCCCTTTGAATTCCAATTTATGAGCAGTTCTCATATAGGAACACGTCAGTAGTGTGGTCTTGTAATGAACATGGCCCCACACTGAGATGTAGGACTTTTCTTGTTCCAGTGGAGAACTTTTCCCAGTGTCTACCAGTAACTTGAGACAGTTATGCAAGCAGGTGTGAGCAGCCAGGAAGGTGACCAGGTTGGAAGGGGAAAACTGACAGACAAAAATGCCTGTGAATATGTTTTGCCATGACAGAAGTGAAGATGTGATCATCTACAGGAAATGTTCTGCATTGCTAACTCAATCATTTATAGTTTTCCTTTTTAATGAGGAATGTCATCTAATGTCACCTAACAAACAAGTCCAAAGGACAATCTAGCGCTCTCTCCAGTAAATGCTGTTAAGCCTCCTGCCTAAGAACATGGCATCACTAAGAATCATGACAAAATCCTCAGCAACATCACTGAGTTCTCTTTCTAAAAATTTAAAATTCTTCCTTCTATGATAACATCTGGCTAACATGAGTTGATCCAAAAGAGATGTGTGCCTACAGTAATTCATAGACATGTTGTCTTACATGTAAACTGATCTAAAAGCTGTTTTCCTTCATTTTCAATTATTATGCAGCCCAAAGATGATCACAGGTGGCACAACAATCAATATATGACTTGATAAAACAGTTTAATATTTCGCTATGGTGTTTCCATTACATACATGGATATTGCAGGTGAATACTTTGGTGCAACAACACAGAGACATTTAGGTTTTAAGTTCTATGCAAAGACCAGATTCTCAGTGGCTTCAGTGGGAGGAGGTCAATTTAAACAGTATTTAGACATTTCATTCCCTTAAGGATGTAAACCTTTGTCTTTCTCTAGCAGACAGATCACCATTACTTGCTGGAAAGTTCAGTGTTGATTTTAGCTTTTGGCTCTTCAGGCTTTGTGAAAGTTAGTCATTATATATGATCAAGAAATTCTGGAAGAAATCTGGTTCATTAACAACTATGTTCAGCAATCCACTTTTAAAGCATTAATAACTCCACCATCAAAAAACAACTATCATAATGTCTGAATACAGATGAATAGAGCTCTGGTGGCCATGTGAAACTTCACAGCTGTATTTGTTTGCCACTTAGCATTACATTTTTTGTATGCACATTAAAGCCTTCTGAAACAGAAAAATTAAAAGTTTTCTTTTTACTGCCTAGCAACTATTAAATTTGTGAATCTTTGAACTGTATAGCCCTAAATTTATTGGAAAGACCCTTACTGAATATATTGAGTTTTGGTTAGTAGCATGCTAGAACTACTTGCTATGCAATAGGAGGAGTTTTCTGACATTTAACGCATTGAATCCCCTGAGTATAGTAATTTAAGAAACTGGTTACAAATGGAGTTAATCTAATCTCATTTAAGAAGCTTCTCAGTTAAGAAGCTTTGATTCCCCTTCCTGTGGGGGTTAAAATCAAGTTCAGAGAAGCTCATGGAAAACAAAACTCTCTTAGGGCTACTTAAATAGTTCAGAATCAGATTTTCACAGTATGGAAAATGACACCAACCTGACTATAGCTCATTTCAACACTGTCCTTGTAAATGTTGTGATACTAAGTGTTCCCTTTGTTAGACTGAGTAATCCCCCATGTAAATGAACATCTTGGTGGTTATATATTGGAGCTGAGAAAGTGGAACTTCTAGAGGTCTTAGTATTGCTTTTCAGATTAAACTTTTTTTCTGGTTATATCATCACACCTTATTTACTACACTAATTTCAGTGGTTCCCTGTAGTTAGAGGAATTATTCTGTGACACTACTGCTTTTCTGAAGTCTTTTGCCTCTCTTTGTTCCTCTTGCCTACCAGGCTTCTTTCTAATTTGCATATGTCAGTCTTTGTCTGACTCATTTGCTTAATTAAGAGTACAGTTCTGCTCTATTAATGAGAACAAAACCCAACTCCTAAAGAGCTTGTTAATGTAGAATGGAGAAACTGTGTTAGGATTCTAATTCTTGGAAAGCAATCTAATCCCCAGTGCAAGATTAATATTAATGTTAGGAGGAAGAACCTTGATGTCTCAAGAGATAAGAAATATTCCTTATGTTATTAACTATGCTATAGGAACTTTAACTATATACAAGCTACCATGAGAAGGCTGAAGAACAACTTTCAAATTTGGATTCCTCAAGGTAATTACTTTAAACTGTTTCTTTTATAGGTATGATTTTTATGGGGTACACACATGCATGCGGACGTGAAGGAACATGCACATATTCACTTCATCTGAAAATCAGGCAACCATATTTAGACACCTAAATGACATTCCTTAACATTCTCAGCTTTGAAAAATTTAGTTCTGATTCAAGCTGTTAAAAATCAGAAGACACCAAATCCAAGCAAGTACAGAGAATGGCACAGGAGAACTACAGTACTCCGGAGAATTGTATTATAGAATGTGCAATGTCACATGGCAGGCAAAATTATTTTGGCTCTTATTAGTGGCATTAGTGGTATGTTACAGGGAGCAGGGACTAGGTCACCAGCAAAACGTGGCAACTATAAATGGAGTGGCACGTTATCAGCTGCAAAGCTTACATGTAGGAAAGAGCACCACAACTCAAAATAAAATGCTGATGTCAAATTTGAATCCCATATATGGCATCAAGAGCTTCACCAAATGAAGGACACTGCCCCTAAACCTTAGGGGTATCCCAGGTACCTGAATGATAGCTGGAAGTCAATGCATGTTTAAAAACTCTATATTTGGCCATAATACTGTTTATTCTTTCTTTGAAATAGCTAAAACTCTTTGTATGATGAGAAATTTCAAAGACTTTTATTTGTCTCTCATATACTTTCACATTTCTCTTTATGTTGATAACAGCACTGTAACCATGTCTTTCTTTTCAGACCGAATCAACAATGAATATTTAGAAAGGGATATGTTTTGTTTGTAGCTGTTTCTCACTACAGACAGTATACAATACACCTCCAAGAAGAACAAAAGCTTGACTATTTTACAAGATACATATTCTTTTTTTTAAGAGTAACATAAGTATGACTTCTGTGAATGGCAGTAGATATGGAAACATTGTTAATACCAGTGCACTCATTGGAACAAATGCATAATGCATTATGTTACACGACAACACTGTCTGGTAATCCCAGATGTAATAAAGATCCTTTTCTACACCACTTAAGCTTATTAGGAAGAGAGGAGCTTTAACTGCTCAACAATTTTGGCACTTGTGAGTTTCCTGATTTAATTTGGTTTAAGCTGGAGGTATAAACATATATAGTTTCCCAAGCCTCCATTGCAAAAGATCATGATCGCATCTGTTGCAGTCAGGGTAATTTTGAATAACGTAGAAGAGATAGCCCATCACCTATACCATTTGCAGACACCAGTCAAAGCTATATGCTCAAAGACATAGAATTCCCACAATACATTCGAGTAATAATTCACATGGGGGAATTTATACCTACTTTCAGGTGATGTATACTTCAAGCCTTTAATCAGGAAAACAATTGTTTTTCTTCTTAGTTAAGGCAATTACAGATAGCATTCTAATGTATATCTCATCTTCAGTGTTATCTTTGAGAGTGACTGAATTAGTGAAGGAATTCGACTGGAATTTAGCCTGTGGCAAAGAATTGAATGGGTTAATTATACAACACTCCTTGTATCCCTTCTAAATCAATTGCCTAATTTCAATAACTATCTCCTTAAGAAGGTGGAAAAAATCTAATTGTCTCCCTGTAGAGAACTTGTAACTACCTTTGCCTCTGAAATACATTTTTATACTCTTGTGCTGTATTTTTGTACAGTTTAACTTGATCACGTATCAAAATGTCTTCCTTCCCCTTAGCTGTTGTTTTGTGATATCCTCAGGTTATTTCTGAGACAGTTCCTGACAAGATGGCCAAAATAGGGTGCTACATAACTGGTAAAAACCAGACTGGGATGATACAACAAATTTATTCTTTCTTTTTTCTATTTTTTTCCAATTTCCGTATCTTTTTCCTTTCCATTATACAGCTGACAGTATTACAGGTATGTTCTTACATTTTTGTCAATGTTACTGACAAAATCTACCTTTGTTGGGGTAGAATTTAGTGTAATGACACATATCCTTGTATTACTAATAGCTCCAGGTAAAGCTGTTGATTCATGTTGATTCAAGCATAAAGAGGGATATAGGGTCTGGAGAACATGGATCAAACCCAGTATTTTATCAGATAAACCTGTATTTCAGAATACCTGAGCTTAACATTATGTATCTTGAAAAAGAGCACAGAACTTTGGCTTTTCCAGAAAAGTCCTCATATGATTCTCAGCCTGAAGTGTCAACTGTCAAATACCTTTTATTGGCTTTTTAGGGCTCCCACCGTTCTTTTCAACACACAGAGGTCATAGATAGGGATTCTGCAATCATTTCTTATTGCTGGGGCATGTGAAGTGCATGAGTGGTTACTATTTCAAATGTCTCGTATCATTCAAGTTTTCCCTCATATTTTCCCTTGGCTTTCTGATAAAGCTGAGAACTTTTATAAAAGAAATAACCAATGGTTAGCTCTGTAACAGCTGAAACAAATCTAAAATGGTATTGCTGATTTTGTAATGTTAGAGTATTTATCTTGCTGGTATCTGAAATAAATTATTAATAATATATAACATCTAAAGAACCTATATATTGACATCTGCCATTCTAACGTAGTCATAATAGCAGCAGATATGATGTGTAACATTCATTCACATTTCAAGTTTCTTGTTCTATTTCTGTTCGACTTCTCAGAAGCAGTTTTCACCATTTAGACCTCAAAATCTGAGATATTTAAACCAGCTGCAGCCTGAGAAAAAAAACCCCGACAGCACAAAGAAGTATTTTATTTAACATTCCTTTTAGAAAAGCTGATGGCTACTCAGCATCAGACAAAACTTGTGTATAAATGCAATGATATGCTAAGTGATGTGGAAATACCAAAAGACTGTGAAGTACTTTCTAAGGAGTTGTTAACATGTGCCCGAGGCTATACTGCTAAGTTGCAAATTTAAGGGGGGTGTTTTAATCAGTATTCAAGTCATATTTGTCAGTGAGAAGAAGAACAGTAAATAAAGCTAAAAAACAGTGAAAAGGTGCTATAAATTTTAGAAATTCCACGTGCTGTGCAATCTTTGTTATTTTCATTACTTTCTTTGCTATGGTCTGAAATCCAGCCCTCAGTCCACACACCTTCTTCACACAATGCTGTCATTTATGTGTATTGTTATCCTAAAGCTGGGCCGGAGCCTTAAGCATAACATTAGCATTCAATCTTAAATACCTGAACAACATCTTTGGTACCACATACCTAATGGTAGATATCTACATCCCTGAAGAACTGAAGCTTCAGGTTACGAGCCTTCTGGAATAGAAATTAATCATTACGTATTTTACAAGGTGCTATATGGACCTGTGACCAACTAAATAAAAGTAACATTTGGGTATTCTTTAAATCAACATAATATGAAGTCCATGTCCTCACCATGTAATTAATGCTATAAAGATGAAGCACATAGGCTAGCAGGTGGCACATTCACAGTCTTCAAAAAAGACATAGTGAAACTTGGCTTTCCAAAATATAAAGAAATGCTTTAATATGTGCCAAGCACAAGCCCAGAAATGGAAGCATTTTCTGGCAGGTTTAATATGGTGGAATGAAGCAGCTAGCACTTGCTGCCCACCTTTCTGCCAAAGACTACTACCTTCACAGGTATGCTGGTGTAAACTGACATTGGGCAGACAGATGCCCACACAGTCATTCAAGAGAAGAGCTCCACAGAAGCTGGGAGCAACCACTTCTGCAACTATCCCAAAGAAATCTGCCAACAAACACGAGTCAGCTGTGATTCCCCAAGAGGCTGAGCACTTGCATCTTGAGCTGGCTGGAAATCTCTGTCAAACATCAAGACTGTTAAGCATGAGGACAGTTGTGGAAACATGAAAAAGACTTGCTCACCAAATTAATAAAAATTAAGTCAAGTCTTCAGAGGGGGAAAGTAACAATCCATCAATTCCATCCCCCTTCTATGAGGTAAAAAATGGAACACTCCTGGAACACCAGGAACACAAAAAGTTTTACCAGTCTATCTCAGGTTTGGATACCTAGCCTCTTAAGTACTTGAGGCACTTAAAAAGAAATAAAAATAACTTCTGAAACTCTTGACTTCACATTTTTCACAAGGAGTATCTGCAGACACACTTGCTACTTCCAAGCCTAGGCTGTTAGGTGGATATTTATGAGAAGCTAATGAGTAAGAGCTCTGTAATACATTAGCTATATCATTTCAAGTCAGTATCGAACTTACACTAAAAATCTCAGGATGTAAGCAGAACTCAGTACTGTAAGAAACTACAAAAGCAATCCTTTCAGGGAAAGAAAGTATCTTCTATAAACTAATGTAGCCAAAACCATGTAAACATGATTCCGGCCACTTAAGACTTTATTCATGTACATAACAAATAATAGAGCTTTGGTGCACAAAACCACCTTATGGCCAATGTAGAATATTTATTTTTTTCATCAGCATGAAATATTGATGTGATACATATAGATTCATTTCTTTTTGAAAAAAAAAAATCCAAACAGATGAAGAAAAAAACCACGCTGATTTCATATGGATAATTTGCTTTTTACTGGGCACATGCCAATCATTAAAGAAAAATAGAACTCTATGAAGCCACACACTGGACAAGGGAAAAGCCCAAATCTGTACAGTGCACAAGTGAAAATTACAGAAACCTCTTAACAGTAATCCCAACACAGTTGTGCACTGCCTTCAATACTCCTTAAGCAGAGTGGGTACACAAGCCAACTCACAGAATCACAGAATCCCAAGGGTTGGAAGGGACCTCGAAAGATCATCTAGTCCAACCCCCCCTGAAAGGTAACCTAGAGTACATCACACAGGAACTTGTCCAGGTGGGCCTTGAATATCTCCAATGTAGGAGACTCCACAACCCCCCTGGGCAACCTGTTCCAGTGCTCTGTCACTTACAGTAAAGAAGTTCTTCCTGATGTTCACATGGAACCTCCTATGCTCCAGTTTACACACTATTTCATAATACAGAGAGCTCAGTATTTCTTTACCCTACATTGTCCTCACATTTTAAAATGTCAGCACTTTACATTTACTTTAAGAAACATTTACAAATGAGATTAAATGACAAATTTTAATCCATAATTTTCAACTCAGGACAGGTTCTTGTGAAATTTCAGCACCCTTTCATCCTGAAATGCCCATACTTGTGTGCATAAAACCCTCTGTAACTCCGTACTGCTATGTTGATTCTGTCTGCATTTCAGAATCTAAAGCTTTATTTACCTTTCCCTCAGCTCTGTTCTCCCAGACCCTAAAGGAAAATTCCACAGGGTTTCTCTATACCTGTTTTACAGGTCTATTGGCCAAGAACACACCAGGAGCACTGCATGTCTATATACTATATTCACGTGCTGTGCAAGGCAGTCCTGTTGTACCCATCTGTCTTGATGCTTTATGAAGCAAATTAAAGGGACATTGCATTTATGAATGCAAAAGGGACAAACCAGCACCCATTTCAGGAGTTTCTGATAATTATATGTGAATGTTTTTGCCTTGCTGAACTGAAGAACTGATGGTATACTAATGGCATTGGAAGGAAATAAAAATTCAATTTAGTCAAAGCTATACAGGAGACATGAACGAGATAGTATGTGGTTCACATTAAAGCTTGCTGCCCACTTTAATTAAAGTAGACATCCAACTTGGCCTCAAGGTAGAACTCTGAGATGATCTTCCAAGCTTGTAAAGCACCTCAGCAATATCTGGAGTCTAACGGCACAAAACTATGGGAAAATGCCCCACTAATTAATGTGTAAGGGATGAGGTTAAAACTTATCTTCAAGGGAATATTGACTGTGGACAGGAAGTAGCTTCCCAACACGTCTGTAAAGAGAGGAAATCAAGAACCAGACCTGCATAGCCTCTGTTTCAGGAGGGTATTACAGCAGGCTCCATCCCTTCTAAAAAGTATGATGGATCCTAAGCAAAACGAAAGGTCTGTCCTGCCCTCTCGGTACCTTAAGGCACACACGCGGTGTCCCAACAGCTATCACCGGGCCAAATCCCTTACAGCAGCCACATTTAGTGATGCCGTCGGAGTAAAGAGAGCGGGAGCTGTCCCGCAGCCGCTCACCAACCACAGGGGGTGAGAAAGGGGCGCCAGCGCAAAGGAGGGGCTCCCCGCGCCTCCTCCGCACAGCCGCAGCTCCCGCGGCATTCCCAGGCCCTCCCTCCTGCCTGCCTCCCCGCTCCCCGCCTTCCCTAAGGATCACTGCTGATTTCCCCTCACGGCTCCACCGCCGCACACTCGCCCGGCTGTCACCATGGCAACGACCCTGTCCGTCCCCTCCGTGGCTTCAGCCGTGCTACCGCGCATGCGCCAATCCCACGCATGCCCCGAAGAGATCCACGGCTGGGTGGGGAGGGGTGTGTATGCGCATGCGCAGCCAGCCCGGAGGCTCCCACTCTGAGTCCGGGAAGAGCCAGCGTGTGCCGCCCGCTGCGGCTCTGCCGGCCCGCCCGCCGCGGCCTGCGCGCAGCTCCCTGCCGGGGCGGGGCCAGCTCCTGCGGGCGCCCTAGCGCAGCCCCAGCCGGGCCCGTCCGAGCCGACGGCATTTCCGGGGGAGGGAGCGGGGCGCGGGCTGGCGGGGAGCGGCGCGGCGCGAGCAGAGTTGACTATATATGGTCAAAGAGAGGGGAGAGCGGCGGCTGTGCGGGCGCTTCCTGGTTCGTGCCGCTGGGCGCCGCGGGGCTGAGGCGGCGGCGGGAGCAGAGCGAGAGGCCGGTCCGCTTGCGCCGCGCCGGGCTGCGCTCGCCGCCCTTCCCAGCCCTTCCAGCTCCACCGCAGTAACAAGTGGGCGAAGATGCCGTACGAGATCAGTAAGCGTGCGGGTGGGACCGGAGCGGTGAGGGGACGGGGACTGGGACTGGGAGTGGGACTAGGGCCGAGTGGGGAGCTCCGCTGGCGGAGGTAGCACAGGGCCGCCCGCCGCCGCCGTGGAGGCGGGCGCGGAGCCGGCAGTTCCTCAGAGCCGAGCTGACAGCAACAAGTGACCGCGCCTGCCGGCAGGGCGTATAGCTCAGCGGCTGGCGTCCGGTACGGCCAAGAGTAAGCCCTCTTTATCCTTTTTATTTTTTATTTATTCCCTCTTTTTCTTCCTGTTCCCATAGAAAAAGTGTTCGCCAGCCTCCCGCAGGTTGAACGAGGCGTTTCCAAAATTATCGGAGGTGATCCTAAGGGCAACAATTTTCTTTATACCAATGGAAAGTGTGTCGTCATCAGAAACGTTGATGTAATGTATCCTGATTTATTTCGTTTCTTAGCGCAGAGCTTTTGCTAAGTTTCATTTTGTTTCCCAGTCCCTCTTAATAGCCCGTGTTTCATTCTCAGTTTGTAATTCCCGTTGAGGTCACGGGTCTGTGATCCTCAGCAGGGGAATAAGCAGAGTGCATGACTCAGGCAGAAAACCACGGGCAGCGACCGTAGAAATCTGTTACAATGTGCAGATTTCTCCCTCTCTGCATAGGAATTACAGATGAGAGACTGGTATATTCAGGTTAACCTTGTTCATCTCCTTAAATATTGCTGTTAGGAAGTTGAGTGTTGTGCTTGCCTGATAAATGAGCACTTCCCCATTTGCTGTATTGAGCTTGTAAGAGAAACATGCAAATACTTGCAGATCCCATTTTTAAATGTGTTAGTCCGTAGCTTCTTCCTCCACCCTTGCACTCCATAAATCAAAACAGTTGTCAGTTGCTTTCAAGTTGCACGCATGTTGAGTTCTCATCCCTGATCACAGGGAACTTTCCTCATCGATTAGCTATAAGAATGCCCCAGTTTATGTTTTCAGTGGTGTGGAGGTTTGCTTTTTTTCTTTGGTGGTAACTAGAGAAATGCTAAGTGAGTTACTTAAATGACTTCAAAGATGGCATCCCTTTGAAAAGTATGGAGAAAACATTGCATGTATAGGCTATTGTCTTGCTACTGCTTTTCAAAAAAATACTTTTCTTCAAAGTAAATGCTTGTTCTTTAGAAAATCAGATTCTCCCCTAGTTTTACTTTCCTCTCTTACTGCAGATTTGGCCTGCAGTGTGGAGGGCTGCAGGGGGCTAGCTCATACCTGTCTGGAATATTTAGGTCTCCACAAAAATGAATTTGTTTATGGCTGCATCTGTGAATCACCTTTGTAAACTAAATTTTTTATGAGCTGTTTTCCTGATTTATCTCATTACTCCCATTACATTCAGATGATATCTTCATTGTCATGCTGTAATACAGAAATGCTATTAGTAACTTTTTCAAATTTCTTTTTTGGTATCAGTTTAAATTCATTCACTTAAAACCAAAACTAAGCTTGCACTCTGGTTTCAATGTGTAAGTGTAATGTTGTAAGAGTTTTTTGCTCTTAGTAGCAAGCAAAGTTCAATTTTCTGAAACCAGAAGTCCCAGTTAAACACTGTAATGGCACACAAAGTGATGAGAGAAGGGAGAAAAGCCACTTAGCTTACGTTACAGTTTTTGCTCAAGTTATGGATTGTGACTTCTCCCTTGCACTGTAATTAGTGCTTTAGGGGTTTGCTTTTTTGCAACTACTTTGGGTGTTAAATTAGAAGTAAACAATTCGCTTTTATCTTCCTGAATCAGCTCACTGAAGATTTGCCTGATGCAAATGTCAATCCTAGTGTGAACCAGAACTTTGAGCACATGGCACAGTCTGAGTACAGGCGAGGTGGGATTGTGGGAATTCAGATTTAGACTGTTTAAACTCTCAAGGGAAGTTAAGAACGAAAGTCATAAATCTCTGGGTTTTATGGTGTAATTCATGCCAATAGGCAAGCTGACCTAACTGGCAAGGAGAGTCTGCTACTGTTAATAATTGACAGGTGATGCTCTGCAGTCAGTTACAGAATGTATTGTATCAGTGACACAAAAAACTGACCAGAGCCTGTGTTATGGTGTTTGTGTTGGAGAATGTTGTGATTTGTTCATAACCCAGCATGGAACTGTGTCCACTTGTAGTTGAGAGCCATGCTTTCTTTGAATAATATAGAAGCCTCTATCATAGTTAGTAACAACCAAATGAAATATTAGAGGTCTGTGTCTAATCCCTCTGTGAACAGTACTCCAGTGAGATTGTTGTGCCCTAATTAAAAAAAAAAAAAAAAAAACCAACAAAAAGGAACCAAAACAGGTCGTCAAAATGCAGTGATTACTTTTAAGTCTGAAGCTATCTAGTGTTAGCTAATCAGTGGTGATGGGTATAGCATTCAGGGTTAATGCTTGATCTTTGAGCAGAGGTATTGTAGAGGTTTCATTTAACAAGAAAAACTCCAGGAACAGTGCTGGAAAAGCACTGTGAGAAGGACTAGTGATAATTGTAAGGTTTCATTCCTTATTAATATTTTACTGTTTTCGTGGGTCTAAGCCTACTTTGAAACTTGGAACTTAAACTGCTCACTTTCATACGTGGCTCTGGTTTCAGTGTTCAAAGCAAGCCACATAAGCTTGCTCTTCTTGTTGAATCCAGAATTAGGTACTGTATTTTTCCCAGCTACAGCTATAATCTTATCCAAAAATATTTTTTTTAGATTCTTCCTGAATCTCTTTACCATACATATCTTAAAATTGGGAGTCTGCCTTCCATTTAACCCCTTAAGTCAGTCTATTTATGACCAGTCTCTCATCTTATTAGCTTCCTGGACTCTTGAAGGTTCTTGCTGTAAAATAGCAGCTACTTACATATGCCATTAATAATGAACGGAGGGGTGGGGTGTTTGAGATCCCTGTACTTGTAGGTGATGAAGCTATAGAATGGGGAGAACATTATCATGTCTTGCTTAGATAAAATCCAGTTACACACAAAATAGAGAGAGGTACATGCTATAAATGCAGATGATTGTGACTTAAGTAGGGCTATAATGCACTCAAACAATTTATAAAAAATTTAGAAAAAGAGCTGCTTCTTGCATGAGTAAGCTGTATTCTGTCTCCTGAGATGTAACCGTACTGCATCAGCAGGAACTCCTGCAAGCATGAGATTGTCTGCTTTCTAACAGAGTGGGTATTTTAGTTTTTCCTGATTGGATGGCTGAGTTGTACTGTAATATCGGGTGGTTTTCTGGTTTAGTTGAGTAAATCTGTGTTAATCATATCAGTTAAAATGGACTTTTGGTTTGACCATATGAGTCAGATTTCTGGAACTTGAAGATACCTGTTACCTTGCAGAATTTTATATTTTCTAAGGAGTGTTTTACTGTTATAGTATATTACTGCTGTATGTACTATATCTGGAAAAGGTGCAGAATGTCTTTTTTCCACAGTTCATTTGAGAGCAGATTTTGCCCTGATGTCATCCTTTTCTGATTTGTGTGGCATCTCCATAGTTTAACACTTGATGAACTGTTAAGACACTGAGTCAGTTTTACTGTCAAACCTGAAGCTCCGGAAAACATATTCTAAAACTAAAGAGATAAAATCACGATGTGGTGGCACTGAGTTTCTTTCAAAATTCCAACTCTTGATACTAGGGAAAATATCTTTCCCTGTGCTATTCTACTAGCTTTTTAAACAGATTGCAATCAGTAAAAAAGAGCAATCAGTGTACACCTCATTGGTTACTGAGTGCTCTTGAGCACGCGGTGATGATTAACAGCCACGCACTATGGTTAACCATATGCTTAATTTTCATGCGCAACTTTAGCTGAATTTTTGGATGTGTGCTGCAGAGCACAGCTTGTTTAGTATTCTCCTTGGATAGCTGACTTACCTAGGCCAGCCCCATAAAAAGAAATCTGATGCCTGGCCTAATATTTTCAAGGTTTTTCTACCTTTCAGGAGGTACTGGAGAGGAAACGGTCACAACAGTTCTGGCTGTTAGAGGAACTACTTTGTCAGTTTTTGGAAATTAGAGTGTTGCTTTGAACAGCAGTATTTTACTGTGTACTGCACTGAAATATTCTACTGTGTACTGCAATGTGTACTGCACTTTACAGTTTCAGACAATGGCTCTATTTAAGATGGAAGGAAGGGTATGAGAGGAGGAGTGTGAGCAGAAGTTCTAAGTTTTATCTTTGAATATCTGATTTTATGCCTTTGAAAACCAGGAAATATAACTTACTAACTTTTTTTTGTTCTTTAAACTAGAATCCTGCAATTGCTGACATCTACACTGAGCACGCCCATCAGGTTGTAGTTGCGAAGTATGCGCCCAGTGGATTCTACATAGCATCTGGAGGTAAAGTATCAGCACACATGCTGCATGGGGTATGTGGACAGAGCTGTTGAAGTGCTTGATGGCAAAACAGAATCGTGATGCTTCACGTGTATGTACGGAAGATGCACAGTTAATGTAACATGCTTTGATGGAATTACATATACATGCCTGAGGAAGGAATGATTTATGTAGTTGTTCCTCTAACCACTTTCCAAAGTAGTGAGTTTAGTGACATGCTTGGTCTTAAAAATTATTTAAATCAAAAAGAACATGGAAATGAACTTTAAATACTTGGCGTGAAGCATTAATGAGAACAAAACTTAGTGTAATGAAGACTTGTGTATGTGAAACAGAATGGAACCTTATTTCTGAAATACAGGACTATTGGCTTTGTTAATAAACTTTGGTTCATTGGCGGCAGGGAAGGGATTCTTGAAGAGCACATACCCCTTTCTTTTCCTTTTTCGTTTCTTCCTGACTAAACTTGACAAGACTTGTCATGACTTTTCTCACATTCATAACCTGAACTAAAAAAGCTTTCTTTGGTAAGTTAACAGGGGAAGAGGCTGATTCATGGTTTATGTGTAATGCATGTGAATCAATAATCTGAGAATGGGTAGCATGAATTTCTACAGCATAAATTTCCTGGATTGTTAGTGGAAATTGCTGCAGTTTTGATGACTTACAGAGAACTAACCTTTTCTCTACTCTTTTTACTATACACTTGCTTCAAAAAAAATTTTTTTCAAGAGGACTGGTATACAGTTGAAGAATATTGATAAACATAATACTGTAACTTCAATTTCTTAAAAATATTTGCAGTTAATCAATGGATATTTTAACATCTGCTTACCATTGTCCATTAAAAATGCTTCAGAAACTAGTAATGTGCCCAAATGCAAAAATACTTTCTAAATAATATATCTGAAAAGAAAACACTTGAGTATGAGCTCCTTAGAAAGGGAGTCCAGACTTAGATGCACAGGTCTTAACAGAATTAGTAGAATTGGAGTTTCTCTTTCAGTAATTTAAAAGGTATAGTATTTTTTAAAAAGTAAAGTTGGCTTTTTGCACATCAGAAAAATGTATTAGAATACTTATCTTTTGAGTAGTGGAGAATCTTTAAGAACAGTAATAGTACAACTTTTTGGGTTTTAATTTTTTTCCCCCATCCTGGTCTGAAAGGAGCCAGAGCCAGGACTTCCTTGGCTCAGTCTTGTGTATGACCATATGTTAAATTGAATACCTTCTTAAAATCTAGTTTGCATTCTTTATTCTACAGCTCTAGTTTTGTGCTGTACTTATCTCTCAGAATGACCATGTATTCTGTTTTTGCAGCCCTGTAGTTTTTCAGTCTTCTATCAAAGAAGAGTTTTATACACATAATCTGATCTGTGAAGAAGTTTTTCAGTAATGATCAGCTTAAGGAAGCCTTGCTCCTTGGGGAATATTCAGTTGACTTTTTTCAGACGTTGTGTCATACCCAAGTAAATGAGTTTAGGCTGCAGTATTTCCCTTAAAAAGTGTCTTCTGCATGTCATTTATAAATAGTTCTGTGATACTGCTGAGCATGGGATCTGAAGATAGTATCAGGCTGTTTAAGCTGTTTCTAAGTATAACACGTAAGATTCATTTCTCTATCTATAAATCTGCATTAGCCATGCAACCTGCATTAATACTTCATGTGCTTGATGAGACAGACCTTTGGCAACATGCTTTGTGGCTTTTATGGTAATTTCTCCTACTGCAGTCATAACAGATGTAGTAATGGGACGTATCATAAAGTTAAAGCTGTATGTGTACTATCTATTAATAGCTGGAGCAATCAATTAATTTTTAAACTCTACATTGGAATTCTGCTTCAATAACACATTCTGTAAAATGGAGGATTCTACATCTGTCCGTTTAGCAGAAGGGTGTTGGGTCCATGATCAGGTCACACAGAGACAAGGGCGTTCTGTGCTTAAATTGAACTGTGAAGATGCACCAATAAGTGATGAACAGAACTCAAAAGTGTTATGCTATGTTGACATATACATATTTTAGCACATGATTTATTCTAAAACAATGGCAGATATTTGTACACAACATGAAGTGTGTACATGCTTCTGTATAGAAAAAATACTGATGAATGTGTATGAATTGAGCTCTGTGGGGAAAAAAATCTTTCTGTATATTTACATCTATCTGGTATTTGGATGCAAAATGGGTTTGCTTTGAAGGTGTAAAAAAAAATCTGAAGTATGAATTTCAGTGCATCAGACACTATCCATCAGATCGCTCTGTAGATGCTGGGTGGCTTACTTCCCAGTAAGTGTGGATAAGCTGTCTTGAGGAGGGTAGTATGATTGTTGGTTTTGTTTGGTTTTGGTTTTGTGGTGGTGGGGTTGTATGGGTTTTGTTTTGGGTATTTTTTTTGTGTGTGTGGGCGTGTGTGTGTGTAGCATGGATAATTGACACATACTGGCTACACATTAAAGTTCCTACCCTCTTGCTGTGCAGGTTTCTTTGCATGTCTGCAAAAGTTGTCTCCATGTTGTATTTATTGCTGTGTGTCTTGAACATTATTATCTGGCTATAAACACCATCCAGTGAAATGGATGTAGTCATCAGTGTTCCTCAGTCAAGTAATTTGTAGTAATTGTAATAGGGTAGGAAAAGAGGTTCCCTAGTACAAGTGTTCAGTGTAGCTGAAAATCTGTATCCTGGCAGATCGTTGAGTCATGTGATTGAGTCCTGCTGGAACAACAATAGTTATATTCTATTTTATTATGGCAGATGTCTCTGGAAAGCTGAGAATCTGGGATACTACACAGAAAGAACACTTACTGAAGTATGAGTATCAGCCATTTGCAGGAAAAATAAAGGACCTTGCCTGGACTGAAGACAGCAAGAGAATTGCTGTGGTTGGAGAAGGAAGGGAAAAGTGAGTAATTCTTTTTTGTGTGTGTATGCATACATATATGGTAAATCTCTGTATTCTAACAAAGCAGGTTCTTCACAGAAAACTTTTTACTATTCTAGGGGAGAAAATCGTGGCTGTTTCAACTTCCAAGTTCTGCAGGAGAATTCTTTATGCAGTCTTTGACAGCTGTAAAACTGTTTGGAGAATACAGTTCTATAAGAATTTCTCAGTTTAAAAATTGTGGGGTCTTGTTTGTTTTTTAGAGTTGAATATTGCATTCAGTTATAGCTGTTAGTATGCCTTTGGTATAAGAAGGTATTCTAATTCTGGTAGAGTGGGAAGGGAGAACCACCAGACAATTCTCCTCCTCTCTTACACCTCCCAGTTTGAGAGGACATGGCTGAATAAGAGTAAGAAAATAAAGGAAAAAAATGTATCTGTATTTTCTCCCTCAGCATCACACCCATATTTTTAGGGTATATTATGGTAAGAAATAAAATCACAACCAGTTGTCCTAATCTCACTGAGGTGCTCATTGGTCAGGTTTGTGTCTTTTCTTTAATGTTTAAAAACTGACAGATCTTTAAGGCAGAGTAGTCTTATGCCTGAAGGTCTGAAAAACATAGTCTTTCTGTTTGAGAGAGATTTTGTCCTTTGTCACTCCCTCCACCCCCACCTGCCCCTGGGCAGATACTCTGTAAACTTGTTCTACCTCAGACTGCAAGTTTTCTGTTAGGTGGATGAGCTTTAAGTCTAGTATTTTGCTGATGGCCTTTATAACAGCGATGCCCTGGTAGTTTAGTGCCACTGTTTTGATTATACTCTTTTGGGGTTTTTTTTCCCCTCAAGGAGATTTCAAGATAGAACTGACAAATACTGTTATAACTCTTCTTCCTTGAACCTTTAGGTAATAATAGTTGTAAAAGCGATGCACCCAATTTAGGCTAAATAATCAGATTAATGATATAATGTCATTGTTATCCTAGCTTCCTACATTTGGTGTAGCAACTAGGCAGGCAGAATAATTATTGCTTCCTATAAACTTACTGAAGAATATCTTTCTGATCTCTTGAGTTTTAGAAGCTTTATACATAAAATTTGCTTGTCTGTCCCCTTCAGCAAATGTCTCCTATTGAAGATAAGATTCTCTCTCCAGCAAGGTCTCAAGTAGCCTTCAGGGAACTATGAGGAGCTTGCATGAGATTAACGAGATGACCTATTTTCTTTTCTTTGAGTGCACTCAGATCTGCTGTTTGCAGATGCCCATGGAGTTAATCTATGTGTAACTTTTATGAATTGTAGTTATTGTGTGCTTCTCTAACTAGATTCGGAGCAGTTTTCCTGTGGGATAGTGGTTCTTCTGTTGGCGAGATTACTGGGCACAACAAAGTGATCAATAGTGTGGACATTAAACAAACGAGACCATATCGTCTGGCAACTGGCAGTGATGACAACTGTGCCGCTTTCTTTGAGGGACCGCCATTCAAGTTCAAGTTTACAATAAGTGTGAGTTTAAGTTGAGCTGTAGCTCTGCTAAACTGTGCAGCAAGTTGAGTGAAAGCTTTCCAACGAGCTTGCAGTTCTTGTCACAGCTAGCTGTCATTACAGAAGTTCTTAGTTCTTCCTTTTGAGGCATAGTTGGTGTCAAGTGGCCTTCTTAAACCTGTGTATAACTGGAGACTTGCCTTAGTCCAAGAGAACTGAAATAAATGAAATAAATGAATAAAGAAAACCTGAAGCACTTTTTCCAGAGTTCTTTTTTGGCTCTTCATCCTCTTCCATAACTGTAGAAGCAGGATGTTTCATTGGCCCTATTGTTGCGTTCTGAGCACTGCTTCCCAATGCAGTTGTGTAGAATTTCTTAATACCCTCCAAGGTGCTTGATTCAAGAAATTTGGTGGTGTGAATGGAATTTTCCAATCTGCTTAAGAGTGCCTCAAATCTGAAATCCCATGGCAGCTTAGAAAAGGGTGAGTGTAGATATTTGAAAACATAACTGAATTCTACGAGAAATGCATATGTAACTTCTGTGGTCAGTTTTTGTTTCTGCATTTCTTTTAACTTTTGTTTCCTATTCTGTGAGTTAAAATCTTTTAAGTAAATCAAACAAAGCTTGGAATTACCACATTTGAGGTACTTATCATTACTGGAGGCTAAAGAAGATGAAAAGCCTAAAGCTACTGCAGCTGTTTCTGGTGGCAGAAGGCATGCCTCTTGCCTTAAAAAAAAAAACAAAAAAAAACCAACAAAAAACCCACCACAACCCAAAACAAATGATTGCAGAGCTACTGGATGTTACTGCAATAATAACGTAAAAATATTGAGTTCTTGTTTTATTTTTAAAATGGCAGTTGTAAGCTTTTTATTTTCTTAAATATATGCCTTGAGTACTCTTCATACACTGACTTTTAGTAAGGATTCCATTGTGGTTCTAGAAAAGGAATTGTTTTGAGCTGTGCAATCCAATGAAATGATGTAGTCGCCTAAGATATTTCTGAGCTGAAGTTGATACTTGCATTTTGCTAAGCTGATTCTTATTGAACTCTCAAGTCTGAATTGCTTCCTAGTGCTGCTTAGACTTGTATGTGATAAAGTCTTTCTTTTAAAGTGATATTTGAGTTGATGTATCTGATTTGGGTACAGGCTGTTGTATCATTTAGGCCTTGAGGTATCATCAGGAAACAGCATAGTTGAAGAAAGTAGGTTAGAACCTGCCTTTCATAATACTAAAAATAGTCTTCCAAATCTCTTTGCGTTGGCCTCATTGGGGTGCTTCCCTATTTAATGTCTGTTTCCTAGTTAGCGTGGTTTGAATAGTCTCCTACTTGTAAATAGTCTATTTGGGGAGCATACATCAGTCTTGCCTGGCTACTTCACAGAGCTACCATTAATGCAGTCTCCCAGAAATGAGATTCCAGTAAAATAATTATCTATTCTTCATGCCTGCATTTTTTACAGTAAGAAGGATGAAGTATTGTTCTTTGTGTAAAATTTGTGTGAAGAAGCAAGAGGTAAAATTTGGACAATGTTGCAGAAGAAGCCAGTGGCAAGGGGGAAAAATCCCATGGTTGCATGTAGCCTGCAGCTGTGGGTTTTATTTCCTGCCTATCCCTGAAACTGGGTACTCCTTCATGTGGCATTGTACTAAGTTGTCCGAACTACACTGGTTACTGATGCCACAGTTCCCTTTCTGGACTATTCTCAACTCTTATCATCCTCTTCAGGTAGAGGCCAGACTTGCTCTGTAGCCACTCTCTACAGCAGGCGTCTTCCTACACAGCTAATTTATGGCTTGCATGTAAGAGAGCTTCATTGATACTGGATTGTCTTCTATGTAAAAAGGGTCTGTTCTTATCTTGTGTTCTGATTCTTGCTTTTTTTTTCCCTACAGGACCATACACGGTTTGTGAACTGTGTGAGGTTTTCTCCTGATGGGAACAGATTAGCTACAGCTAGTGCAGATGGCCAGGTAAAAATAATGAAACTCTTTTTCTAGTGATTTTAGCACAAGAAGACTTGCTTGTGTATTTTGGGAGTAGAATTATTATTGTAAAATACATGTTGCTTTTTTCATGCCAAGAAATGAGTGGCTTAACCTTTTAAATATCCTCCTATAAAGCTGTAACTGATAACCAGACTCTTCTCACTCAGCTTTTTTGCCTATACCATTTCCCTAGCATATTATTTCTACAGGTTATTTTGGTAGAGGCATATTAGACTTTTGGGATGTATATATCCTTATGATTGTGAGGAGTATGGTAGAAATACTGAACTAATAGATAGCACAGTGTGGTCTTTCCAACCCTAACCATTCTGTGATTCTATGACTCCCTACTGATAAGGGCAGGTTTGCAATGACACTGTAGGTAGCTCTCCCTCCTACGAGGGCACATACCCATGACTGTAATGCTAAACAGCCACCATCATGGCAGAAGCCAAAAATGTAACATTTTCCAGAATTTCAAATGTCAGGATACAATGTACAGAGTATCTTGCTGTGATTATTTACAATTGTAATCTCATTTGTTTAGTCTTAAATACAGGAATACATGTTCCTCTTCCTTAAAAATCTAGTCTTTGATAAACCTGTAAGCATGCCACATAACAAAGGGATGATTTCTGTAGTGCAAGTAATAGTGTTTCAGTTCTTTGGTTTTGTTTTGTGGTTTTTTTCCTTGTTACTGTTTTTCCTTATAAGGTATATGTCTGTGTTCTTTTAAGATTTTTGTCTATGATGGGAAGACTGGAGAGAAAGTGTGTGCTCTTGGTGGAGGCAAAGCTCATGATGGGGGTATTTATGCTGTAAGTATCACTTAATTTGTGCAAATGGTGCGTAGTATTTCATTATTAAGTTCATGGACTGTGAAGTTTTGCAATAATAAATGCATTTACTATCTTGTGACATTTGTTTTCACAGATTAGTTGGAGCCCTGACAGTAGTCAGTTACTTTCTGCTTCCGGAGATAAAACTGCTAAAATCTGGGATGTTGGTGCTAATTCTATTGTCAATACTTTTAACATGGGATCAAATGTGTTGGATCAGCAGTTGGGTTGCTTGTGGCAGAAAGACCATTTACTGACTATCTCCCTGTCCGGCTATATTAATTATTTGGACAAGAACAATCCAAATAAGCCTTTACGCATCATAAAGGTAGGTTAAACTTCTTGTTGCACCCATTCCTGCAATAAGTGACTCAGTGGTTGAAGCTCTCCAGATGGGGCAGTAACTATTGAAAAATGGTCTTGTTAAGTTAACATTACCAGACAAGCCCTGTGTGTCTGACTCTTCTTGCAAGTGATATGAATCTTCTTGATTAAATGTTACATGCCTGATGCTGTGCTTTGTGCAAGCATAGAGACTGATATTGTTTTCAGTTAAGGTTATCAATTTATCTTTCATAGCAGCTTTTAACAATTCTTGAGGTGCAAAAAGAAATAGAGCATAGATAGAAAATACCAGTGGTGTCTTGTTCTGTCAGAGCTAGTGTGTTATGAACAAGGTGACCAGGGTTACTGTGTAGTTGAGCTTTAATTTTAGAATTTAAAGAGTTCTCTGACACAGCACTCTCCTGGGAACTTACATTTTTACATGAACTAGAAATGGACGTCCCAGATTCTTGCTATTGGTGCTACAATTCAGGCAATTGATGTGGGTACATTACTATATTTAGTCCTTTTCCATGAATCATAAAGTGCCTGAAAAATCAAACTTTGTCAATGAAAAGGCCATGAAAGTGTTCTGGCCCAGCAGGCTAATAAAGATTTTCATAGTGCCCATTCATTCTCCTTAAAGAGTAGTACATGGGAATAGCAATGCTGCAACTGTTAAGTGACTGCACTGTTAAGTAGTGATTTGTATTCTGGGTGACTTTTAATGCTTATGAAAAAATGTTATTTTCTAATTACCTATAGATCTTCTGAAATAGGTTTAATCTATGTATATGTTAAGATGAAAATTTGCTCATCAATAATGTTGTGTTCTGTTCACAGGGTCATAGTAAATCAATTCAGTGTCTTACAGTGCATAAAAACGGTGGAAAGTCCTATATTTACTCCGGAAGTAATGATGGTCATATTAATATCCTTTGAATGATAGTGGTATTTGTTCTAGCCTTGCAGTCGGAGAACTAGTTTGGAGGAAAAAAGAGCACTTTGTCAAAGGCAAAAACTGATGTTTATTTTACACAGGTGAATAGAAGTTAATTTTACTTTCCCTTAACTTGCCTATTGTACTGTTTGCCTTTGCACTTGCCTGCTAAATATAAACCAGTTCTTAATTTCCAGTTGTTACTACTTTGTGGTATGTAAATTGTTAGTATGGAGGAGCAAGTAAATGTATAAATTAGCCTCTTGTAACTTTTCATGTATTGTCATACACACAAAATAGGTATTGCTTTTCCTCAGTTACATGCCATAGATCTTCTGAAAGTCATGTATCTTGTTTTTCAGATGTTCAGGACAAAGAAAAACTTTCTGACCCATCTCTGACCTGTTGTCATACATTTCTCTTTACAGTTGTGTTTTTTTTTTTATCCTGTATTAAGGTGTGGTTTTGAAGTTCTGTAACTTACTGTGTTCTTCATTTGATATCCCAAATGTCATCAGGCTTTCTCACTGATGACTTTCTTACTGAAGAGAACTTGTACTACTTTTGACACTTTATTTAAATCCTGTTGGTTTCTGGAGCAGAGCACTAGGAATGCAGCCTGGTTTGCAAAGGGCATGTTAAAGGGATATGTTCAGCTAGAAGACTGTTGGCTTTTCTTCAGTATTCTGAAGCTTATAAATAAAACTGCAGTCTTTCATCCTGCCTGCTGTGGTGCATTAAGATGGTGTCACATTGGCATAAATGGTAGTAAATACAGGACTTATTTCTTTACAAACTTGTAATATAGTGTTAGTAGTTCAAACTGATGTTAACATGCAACATTAGGGAAAGCCAGTGTTGCAGGACTTCTAACTATGGTTCTTTAAAAAGTATTTCCTATTCTCAGACTTGATGTTAAATCCCCCAGTATTTGCTACTGTCTGTGGCAGGTCATTTAGTTCACTACAGAACAACAGAGGTTCATTTAATACTTTGAGGATAAAAGATTGGCTGAACCCTGTATTGTCGAATCTCCATTCTTAGAGATACTCAAAATCCAGCTGAATGGGCAGCCTGTTGGAGCTGACACTGATTTGAGCAGCAGGTTGGACTACGTGATCTCAAGAGATATCTTCTAAACTTAATTATTTGGTCAATTATTTAACTGTTTTATGATTCTGTATCTGACTGCACCAGTGTTTCCAAATGTTCCTTAATTCTATTATGCACATTACTGGGATTCTGAAACTGGAGAGAATGATGGCTTTTCTGGGAAAGGTCATACAAACCAGGTTTCTAGAATGGCAGTGGATGAAATGGATCAGCTGGTCACCTGCAGTATGGATGATACTGTGCGCTACACCAACCTTAGCAAGAGGGACTACAGGTTAGTTAAAATGTTGCCTTTTTATTGTAGCGTTGTAGCCCTAATTATTCTACAGCAAGAGTTTTGATGACTTGTGTGGCAAAGAAATTTATGCTACAGTTTATTCAGGTTTTAAGTTACCATGGAAACTGTATAGAAATGATTGCTGTACCAACCTTTCTCTTTTCTGTGACAAGAAATGCATCCCAGGCTTTTCAATTTGTCTTATCCCTTCCTCAGTTTAGGTAGAGATCAATCGTGTATCAGGTGGTTCAGTTAAGAGACTTTGGGAAGGGTGCCCACTTTCTGATTCATAAATACCTGGACATATAAGTAGTAAATGTGGTTAGGAAGGGTGGGACATGGCTGTTTCTTCATAGAAGCTGCAGTCACCACTTAAAGAAAAATAAATAAACTCCAGTGTAGTAGCATTGACTTTCACTTGACAGGTGTACTACCTCCTGATCAAGATACTGATGCTTTAAACAGTAAACACAAGGAAGCTTTGCAGATTATTAAAAAATAAATCTTTAAATTGTGCATATCCTTGATTGTTAGTGTCATTAGTATTACCTGAATAGGCAATTCTGAGTAATGTTAGGCATGGGATAATTTCTTTTATGCTTTGTTCTTCCTGCTTCTCTAATTTTGCACACCTTCCTCCAGTGGCCAGGATGCTGTGAAAATGGATGTTCAGCCAAAATGTTTAGCTGTGGGTCCTGGTGGCTATACTGTAGTTCTGTGCATTGGACAAGTAAGTATTAACTTGTGGATCATCAACACAATTGCTCTGTTAATAGTGCTGTATATGGTAACGTGATGGTTTCCAACAAATCTGTTTAGTGCGGGGTCAACTTGCACGTCTGCAGAATTTCCTAATGAGAGCTATGGGAAACATAATTCATCAGGATACTTGCTAGGCTTGTCTTTTTGCATCTTGTACTAATTTGAAAGTCTTATGTATAGGTTTAAATCTCACATGGTCGATTGTGTGAATGCATCAGAATTTGTTAATCAGTACAGCCCTGTGCTAGAAGGCTTACAACATCTGAATCATGCTCTTGCCTGATCTGTTCAGCGTTGTGATTTTGGGAAGAGGATGTCTTGTTCCTGCATTGTTTTTCTTTTTTAGCTAATCCAAGTAGCCAGTTAACTAATGCAGTACGGCGTAGGTAGCTCTAGGTTGCTTGCCAGTAGTGTTAAGATCACACAAATCTAGAGACTTTGCACCAAGGTTATTTTGTATCAAAGCACGCTTCAAATGATTTATGCCTTCTTTATGGACGCTAGTTCTATGCTTGGAACTTTGAGTAGTGTTGTTCAAAGTTGTTTTCCATGTGAATTATTCCAGTTGTCTATAGTATAGATCTGGGTACAACGTTAAAATTTAACATTGCAGTATTAACTTTCTACTAATTTGGTCCTGCCATCTTCCTTAAGGAGCAAACTGGGAATGCAGTAAGCATTGCTAAAAATACTGTTTTGTCAGGGTTGTTCATGTTCAAACCAAGTGATGCAAAGCTGAAGGCAGTAGAGCATGCCTTTGCGCTACCTAATTTAGAGCACATAGGTACTCCAGTGCAGCAGATTAGTTAGTCACCACATGAAGGTCTCTCTTTCTTTCTTTTCTTTCTTTTCTTTCTTTTCTTTCTTTTCTTTCTTTTCTTTCTTTTCTTTCTTTTCTTTCTTTCTTTTCTTTCTTTTCTTTCTTTTCTTTCTTTTCTTTCTTTTCTTTCTTTTCTTTCTTTTCTTTCTTTTCTTTCTTTTCTTTCTTTTCTTTCTTTTCTTTCTTTTCTTTCTTTTCTTTCTTTTCTTTCTTTTCTTTCTTTTCTTTTCTTTCTTTTCTTTCTTTTCTTTCTTTTCTTTCTTTTCTTTCTTTTCTTTCTTTTCTTTCTTTTCTTTCTTTTCTTTCTTTTCTTTCTTTTCTTTCTTTTCTTTCTTTTCTTTCTTTTCTTTCTTTTCTTTCTTTTCTTTCTTTTCTTTCTTTTCTTTCTTTTCTTTCTTTTCTTTCTTTTCTTTCTTTTCTTTCTTTTCTTTCTCTCTTTCTCTCTTTCTCTCTTTCTCTCTTTCTCTCTTTCTCTCTTTCTCTCTTTCTCTCTTTCTCTCTTTCTCTCTTTCTCTCTTTCTCTCTTTCTCTCTTTCTCTCTTTCTCTCTTTCTCTCTTTCTCTCTTTCTCTCTTTCTCTCTTTCTCTCTTTCTCTCTTTCTCTCTTTCTCTCTTTCTCTCTTTCTCTCTTTCTCTCTTTCTCTCTTTCTCTCTTTCTCTCTTTCTCTCTTTCTCTCTTTCTCTCTTTCTCTCTTTCTCTCTTTCTCTGTCTCTCTCTCTCTCTCTCTCTTTCTCTCTTTCTCTCTTTCTCTCTTTCTCTCTTTCTCTCTTTCTCTCTTTCTCTCTTTCTCTCTTTCTCTCTTTCTCTCTTTCTCTCTTTCTCTCTTTCTCTCTTTCTCTCTTTCTCTCTTTCTCTCTTTCTCTCTTTCTCTCTTTCTCTCTTTCTCTCTTTCTCTCTTTCTCTCTTTCTCTCTTTCTCTCTTTCTCTCTTTCTCTCTTTCTCTCTTTCTCTCTTTCTCTCTTTCTCTCTTTCTCTCTTTCTCTCTTTCTCTCTTTCTCCCTCTCTCTTTCTCCCTCTCTCTTTCTCCCTCTCTCTTTCTCCCTCTCTCTTTCTCTCTAATTAAACTGTTCCCTTAAGATCAGGCTGTAGTAGAGTTGTGAGCAATCAGAGTAGATTCGTATTTATGACTAAACTTCGTGGCTTAGTCATAGTTTTGTATTCGGCACTTTGAAGAAGAGTCTTAGTTTCTCGTTTTCTATTTGCAGATTGTCTTGATGAAAGATAAGAAGAAATGTTTTGCAATTGGTGACCTTGGCTATGAGCCAGAAGCTGTAGCCATTCACCCTGGAGGAGGTACAGCAGCAGTGGGAGGAGCGGTAAGATTGCACTTCCTAAACCTGTCCTGCTTTGAACTTGTAGCTAGTAACAAACATTTAACACTAGGAGATGCCTTTAGAAGTAATATGTGTCAATTTGTAAGAGCATTATTACAACAAGCAAGTTGCGTGTAATTGGTATTGTCGGACTTTTAATTCCCCAGATTCTACCATTATCACCTAACTTTTTGTCTTGTATTTGCTGGGTTTAAATTGTCAAATTGTTTTTACTGAGTCTGTGCTTGAAGTAGGTAAATTCTAGAAACCAGGTGTGTAATCTAGACTTGGTGAGTTGTAGCCAGCATAAATGACAGGTTCTTTAAACTAGTTTTTAATATAAGCACTACCAGATAGAGCTGATGAAAAACATTCCTTAAGTTCAGTAAGCCTTCCTCTTTCTATTGTAAAGTGATTTTTGTACCTTTTCCCCTTCTTCACTATTTGCAGGATGGGAATGTCCGTTTGTATTCAATTCAAGGAACCTCTTTGAAAAACGATGAGAAGTCTTTGGAAGCTAAAGGTCCTGTTACTGACCTGGCATATTCTCACGATGGTGCCTTTCTTGCAGTCTGTGATGCAAACAAAGTTGTCACTGTCTTTAGTGTTGCTGATGGCTATGCGGTAAGAACTGTTGTTTAAAAACAAATTGATTGGCATTTCATGTCTAAACCTGTTGTGATGAAATACAATACAGCGACTGAGACTTCATTGTTAAATCACTATATTTGGTGGTTCTGTGACTGCTAAAGTGGTATTTCTAGTTAGCATCATTTTTTGTGCACAACAGCCTTTATGAAGCTTCCACATCATAAGGATAGGTGAGGAAATGTACACCATGGGTTGGCTACTGGGGAAACACTCAAACCCATCTAATAGCAAACACATGGCAGAAGAGTCGGATCTCCACAGGCCAGCAGTAGTTAAATATTAAAAATTATAAAGTAATCAGTACAAAGTAATGCATGTGTCTTGTTCTGATCATTTGAAGCACTAGTGTGGTAGGGTGCTTCTTTTGTGTGGGGTTGTTGGTGGTTGGTTTGGGGTTTTTTGGTGGGAAGTTGTTTGTTTTGTTTGGTTTTTTTTTCGTGAGGGGTGTTTTTTTGTTGGTTAGGGTTTTTTTTTAAAAGGAAAAATGTCAATAAAATATGTGCGTGCCTGTTAGAGCTGGTATGCATTTCTGGAAAATGGACAAGAATGCAGGCTCAGCTTGATAAGAATCATGCAGTACAACAAACTTGGATTAAATAAAGCAGACTTTGCAATAAAAATTTGCTGGCTGTGGCACGCAGTTTACTGTGGTAAGAAGTAAGCAAAGAAAGGGATACATTAGAGCAGGGAATCTTGATTTTTATCCCTCAATTAAGTGTCTTAACCAAGAACCAAAGAATGGGCAATTTCCACTTTTCAGCTGAGTAGTCATTATGTGTACCAGCCTGTAAAATCATTAAGGTAACTGAAACCACACCAAACTAGAAAAATGCAAATGGCATTCCACAGAAACACTGCATTTTCTAAGGAAAAATTGAAAGAATTTTGCTTTTAGAAATACCTGTGGGATTACTTTAAAAGTCTCTAAACAAAAAGTAACTTATTGCATATGCATTTTACAGATCCAGCTTTCATCGAAAAAGTCTTAGCTCTTTTTACAAAAGGTTTGGATTTTACCAGCCTCATAAGTGTTTAGATAAGTAGCATAAAATGAAGCCACCAATTGGTTTGTTTAGGACATCCATCTGTACTGCAATAGATGTACAATACATCAGACAATGTACATTGTCTGAACTATTGCAGTAGCTTATTGTAATGCTGCATATTAAAAGCCTGGGATTTCCTGAAGTAGCTTAAGCTAATGAAGTAACATTGTATCTTTAACTTTCAAATAGGAGCATAATGTCTTTTATGGACACCATGCAAAAATTGTTTGTATTGCCTGGTCTCCTGACAATGAACACTTTGCTTCTGGAGGCATGGACATGATGGTATACGTTTGGACCGTAAGTGATCCAGAGACCAGAGTCAAGATACCAGGTATGTTTCCTTCAAAAGATTACTTTTGAGAGTTGTTAGTAGTTCTCAAAATCCAACACAGCTTTCTAGAATTAAGCTTTGAATGTTCCCAAAGTAATTTAGCCTTTACATTAGTCTCTGTGTAGCCACAATAGCCAGAACTCTTCTATTGTTTTGTAGTCACTTTTTAAAATATACTGTTACTATTTAGTGCAGCTGAAAATCACATTTGGAATATATGCTGAAGTTATTTTGTCAGCCTTGCCTTCCTAATTCTCTTCTGTTATTTCACACTACCATACAGATGCACACAGGTTACATCACGTAAGCGGCTTGGCGTGGCTGGATGAACACACTCTGGTAACAACATCCCATGATGCTTCTGTCAAAGAGTGGTCTATCTCCTACAATTGAAATAATCCCTCTCTTTGGAAGGACCTAATCAGGGACTAGAACTACTGCAGTGGAACATAGCATTTCTCTTAAAGAATCTGTATTGGCCTCTGGGTCTGCTATCATATCCTCATATCTTTACAGGGTGTTCATATCTGTAATTAAATGTACTTTGAAAGCTTTAGCCAGTAACAGTTTGCACATGAAAAGCACTTAAATTATGTCTGGAGCTTAACCTTTGTGCTGAACATTCCAGAGGCAACAGCCAAGCAAGTTGGTGTGAAAGGTTCAGGTGTGAAAGATTCAAACTCAATCAGTTGTTCTTTTCTAACCAAGAAACATGAGACTGTACAGCATGAGAGTAATACTTCTCATTTTTTCTAATTACAGAACATTTCTGTACTAACGGTCATAGTAAGAGTATTTAGTTGTGATCCGAAACCAATCAAGCTGTGTGCAGCTACTGTATATTGCTTTGCTTCTCTGTACTGCACCAAACTGTTGCCTCAGATTTTCTCCTCTTAGATAACAAAATGGGGTACATACATAATAAACTTTTTATGTATTTCATGTCAAAGCTTTGTGGTTTATTTTAAGGTGGAAGTGTGGGGTTTTGATGTACTTACTGTTGTGGGTATAATGTTTACAAATAATCATTGTGGCAACTTCTTGCTTCAGAAACACATTTGTTATTTTCATGAATTAAGAATGTCTGGTCATTTCAATGTCAGAAAATCATTCTGTTTTGAAGATTAAAGATATTTTCTGTTTGAAGGAGGAGAAGCATGTTATTGTTTAAAAAAATGCAGTACTTCTGCCACCTTTTTGAAAATACAGGAATTAAAGTGAAGCATTGTTATGACTTGAAGTGATTTTTTTTTTAAATAAGATGTTTGCCGAATGAATTTTATGCCTTTGCACGTGCGGAGCAGTTGCATGGAAGCCATTATCTCATGCAGACAGGTTGTGATCTTGTTTAGTTTTCTTCTCCCACTGAACAGCACACTTCAGTGATTTGAAGCCAGCTGTCTAGCAAGGGTGGAAGAGGAAACTCGATACAAAGTGGTAGGAAGATTTGTTACCATCTCTAGTGGCCAAAAGAAGCTGTTGTTGTCCAGAACTTTAGAAGACTTAGTAAAGAAAAGTTTGAGGGTTTGTTTTGTTTTGGGTTTGGGGTTGGTTTTTTTTTAAGTCTTCTTCAGTGCTCTTTGATTTTTATTAAGCTTTCCTTTCTGTGTGGACTTGTGTGTTGTTTGGTTTTGGTTTTGCTTTTTTTTAACCAATCGTATTTCTAATGACACTAATTATACAGCAAATAAAAAGGCTTTTGCTGCTTCTCATACTGTGGACCATTGCTCAATTGCTGAAAGATAATTGCCTGTCATAAATTACTTAAAAAGATGTTTCAAAAAGGAAAAATGTTGATTTTTTCAGAAGTGGCGACCAGATGTCTTCTGGCATGCAAACCAATATACACATTAGAACAGCTGACATGGGGTTTAGCTAAGCAGCAGAATATTTTGGATTATGTGGGGTTTTTTTTGTGCTTGCTGCATCTCCATCAGCAGTTTTGTGTGTCTGTTTATTAATAATGCAAGAACATTTCAGAAAAGGGTATGTTTGAAAGCGGGCATAAGATCCAAATAAATAAGACTTATTTGTGTCTTGCCCCTAAACCTTGTTCTGCTGTTGCTTGTGCCAGTCCCTGTGCAATTCATCCACTGCTCCCCAAGTCCCATCTGGAAAAGCTGCTATTGAATCTGCTCAGTGGGTTCCTGTTGTAGTTGAATCCCTGTCAGTTAAGTAATGCTAAAAGAAGGATCAAACAGAGTTATGTGGATGCTTGTGGGCAAAGAACAGAATTTGCTGGAAGATGCTGCTCTTTGTAAGAGGTGGGCCTGCTAGTGAAATGTTGGGTTTTGAGGGAAATGACATAATTTCCTCAAGCCTTCTACCACTACAAGTAGATTCTTCTCTGGGCTTCAGAGCTTGTGCACCATGTTTGAAAGGTGATGTGTAGGATGAGGTATTTTTATACCCCAAAGACCTTGTAACACTGCAGCATGCCTTTTAGCTCAAAAGCCTGTATTAAGACTTGTTTGATTGCCTCCCTTTGGGGGTGGTTGCTCGTGCTTCAGCTTCCATGGGATTTGTTTATTGGCATACAGCCTAAGCTTATAATTCCTTAAGGACTAATATGGTCTGTGTAGTTGGATAGGAAATCTTGACTACAAAACTGAAAGGATATTCTAATCCTGGACCAAATGGCATAGCACAGGCTTGATTGTTAATCCAGCACTGGCAGCTCCCAAACTAAGTCAAGGGAGTCCAGCTGTAGCCCTGAATTGGGCCCCTACACTACTTGTATTTGCCCCAGATTGAAGTGTCTTACACTGAACTTGAAAATCACAACATAGCCATGGGGCAGGAGCACATTGCTACAGCATGACACTTGCTTTCTAATCTTAGTTGCACAAACAACCCCAAAGTTGGGTTTTCTTTCACTTAAAATGACAGATGTATTAGGTTTCAGGGTAGGTTTTGTTGGGTTTGTTTGGTTTTTTTTTTTTCTAAAGGGGAAACAAATACTGAATTCTTGGTTCACTGTGCGAAGCAAAGACCCTTCCCAGAGGGAATGTAGACCTTTCTGTTGACAGCTGCATGGAAATAGCATGGCTGAGCTTAAGCTTTTCTCCTCAACAGCCCTGTTTGGTCTGAGAAAACTGTAGGCTGTCAGTCTGCAAAACAGTGGGGATAGCTGTTCACTGGCAGGGGTCTTTAAGATGTATGTGTAGGAATGGAAGCCATTTTCTCCGTTGGACAAATTGTGATTGTTTCAGTCATCATTTTTCATTCTCCTTAAGCCCTGTTCTGCCTGTGATGGGAGAGGCTGTGGAGATGGCAGCTGCTAATGCAGCGATTGACCCGTTGGCCTGCTCTGGAACAGAAACAACAGGAATAGACTGGGGGAACTGTCGTGAGATCCTGACTTACATGAACCCCAAATTCTGTTTTTCAGCAGTACTGTACAGATTGTAGCAACCTCAAAAGGAAATATGTGAGATACTTGATGTGAATATGAAATTAGCTTGTAAGTGGGAATACAAATTCGAAAAAACCCCACACAACAAGGTGGTGCTGTGCTGAGAGTTGTGAGTATTTTAATGCTAGTTCAAGCCCTGCCCAAACACTGCTTCTGAAGCCCTGTTACTCTTAAAGGTTTCTGTTTTAAGCATGAACATGCTATTGAGCTCTAGCTGGCAGTTACTGAAAAGCAGGTTTCATTTCATGATTGGCAACTTGCCTGCTTTACAGTGAAAATGCAGCTTAATTAGGCCAGGGATAGATTTGGAGATCTAATGTGACCAGTAATTCCTCACAAGGTTGTACTGCAGGCATTCTCCCCTCCCCCTTTGACAGTGTGATTTAATCCCAGTTGCCTGTTCCATTTCTGCCACACTTGTACAGAACATTGGCCTTTCAGGAAGCTGGTCTATACTGTCAGCCAGAAGCTAACAGCAGCTGTTCTGTGGGATATCATCATCGGATACTAGATAAAATCTTTAATTGGCAATGGGTAAATGGAAAGGTAAAGAACATAAAAAATCCATCTCAAGATGGAAGTTGTTTGTTGTTTAGAAACTGGACATATGACAGAATTATGGATAGACCCCCAACATGTTCTGGCACCTCTGTTCCTCTGCTAAATGCTTTTGCTCTTAACCACTGGAGCTTCTTAGAGTGAGGGTAACTGCCTAAAAAATCTTATTTACATGTATTCTTTTCTGAAGCAAAATGGCAGAACTGTGCAAATTTAGTTTTTGGAGCTGTTTCATGTTGGAAGCATGATACTTCAGATGTTGTTTCATAGTTATGGCACAAGGATTTCCTGATCAAACCTCTTCCCTATGATAAATTCAGCTATGGCTATCTCTGCAGTGAAAGTATATGGAGGAGAATATAGCGCCTTGTGGCCAGGAGTGAAATGATGCAGTTACCTGATTGGGCTGAAAACAAGTCACAAACTTTCGTATTTCTTATATATAGAAAGATATCAGCTGCTTTTGCTAAGAATGCAAAGCTCCCCCAATCTAATTAGCTTGGGAATTAAGCTAATTAGTGAAAGAATCAAAATATCTCAAGTTGGAGCAGAGCAATAAGGATGATCAATTCCACCTCTGTTCCTTGTAGGAATACCTAAAACTAAAGCATATGACTAAGAGCATTGTCCAGATGCTCCTTGAACTTTGACAGGTTTGGTGCCATGACCAACTGCCTGGGAGCCTTTTCCAGAGACTGACCATTCTCTCAGTGAAGAACCGTCTCCTAATGTCCAGTCTAAGCTTCCCCCGAAGCAGCTTCATTCTCTTGTGTCCTATGGCTTGTCACCAGTCAAGAGAAGTAACTTCCCCTCCACTATAACTTCCCCTCCACTGCTGCCCTTGAGGAAGTTGTAGACTGCGATGGCTAAAGGTGTGTCCTTTGCATACTAAAGGCAGTTCCTTTGAAATACTCATGCTTTTACTGACAAGAATAAGATTAGTTCTACTGGTTCATAGATGTTTGTGGAGGGGATCCTGAAGATTCTCTTCATCCGTTAATCCAGTCTAATATCATATACAAAGTAGGGCTATGAGCAGCTCTAAACCAGGTCCGCTGTGTTTTATTTTCTAGTCAAGTCTTAGAAAACTTAAAAGAACGCAGATTATGTAGCCTCTTTGAGTAATCTGTTCCTGTCAAGTTTTTCCTGATTTCCAACCTGAGACTCCCAAGCTGTACTGTGTGGCCATTTTCCCTTGTTGACATTTTCTGTTACTCGCAGGAGGAAGGTAAATGCTATAGCTTAGGTATTGCCCCTGGAATACTTTCTCTGTTACCTGTAGGCCATCAGTTGTATATTATGTTGTTGATTGCTGCTTTCTCAGCCTGGTGGTCCAGCCCATGTACCTCAGCTTCTAAGGAAGATTGCTGTGGGAAGGAGGTGTCTGAAGTCTGCATGTGCTGCATTTCATCCTTCACCGCATCTGCATTGCTGTCAGTGGTGAACTGCATAGCTGTCAAGTGTGATTTGCCTGTGGCAAGTCTGTTGGATATTTCTTTGTCCTGCAAATATTTAGGATTGAATTCCAATGGGAAGTGCTCCTTCATCCCTATGGGGACTACAGTGGAAGCAAGCTAGTTACTGTTCCCTGGATCTTCCTTTTATTCACAGTTGCAGCAGAGTGTTGGGTATACTGTCATTTTTCAAGCCATTGGGGCCCTCCCATGTTAAATGTGATTTTTTTCATGGATGGCAGATAGCTATTTTATAATCACATTGGTCAGCTATTTCAACATTTCAACTATTCTCTGGGTGGAGAGCTCATCACAGCCCTAAGGACTTCAGTGCACAGTTTTTAGGTAGACCCTAATATTGCTTCCTCCTAGTGGCTGTCCCTCTCCGCTTCAAAGCACACTGGCACACACATAGGTCTGGAAGCAGGCCTGTCTGTGAAAACCAAGGCTAAAAACCGAGCTCACTCTATCACCTGGAGCCAGGTTAATTCCCTCACTTAACAACAGCCCCCCTACTTTTCCTTGAAACATTCAAGAGAAAAAAAATGCATTTTGCATTGTTATAAATATCTGAAGCATTGCCATGTTTCCCTATTAAAGCAGAGACAGTAGAAGAAACTGTGCTTATTTTTTATGGCCTAGTTGCCTGGGATTTGAAGGAAGCATATCGAGTTTGAAGAACATGTCTCACTTACAAACTCATTCTGAACTTGCCTTCTTTATTTATGATTATTCAGTTATGTAGCTGTAATGGCAATTACATGCTGATGAGAGGAGATTCATAGATAGCTGTAGGTTCATGAAGTTCTGCAGTTCATTGTTCACTCTAGCTCTCTATAAGAGAAAATACAAGCCAGGTTTAGCTGTTTCCTCTTCCCATTCTTGTAGGTTAGCTGGCAGCTAAGTATACTACCTGTGGGCATCTGCAGCAGGGTTGTTTACTGGTTCAAACCAGCCAGCTTGTGCTTGGGCAGACAGCCCTCAGTGTCTGTGAGTTAGACTGGTCGGTTCTGATTTCCTTTTGAGAAAGATAAAAGTTTGAAGTGTGGTTTATCCCTGACACCAAAAGGGATTTTCTCTTGGATATCCAGACACGCTTGTCATTCCTGATTGCCTGGTCTGCAGGACTGCCAGCAAGCTTGTTCCGCATGAGCAAATGAGCCATCCATATTCAGCAACCCCTGAACCTGTGGCTTATCAACATTATTCAGGCTGGGCTGTCTGAGACTCTGACTACCTGAGAGTCGCTTAAGGTCTCAGTGTTTGCCTCTTGATTTGCTTTACTCCATAAATCTTGCAAGCATTAAAATGGGAAGGGGAAGTCTCCTCAGGGCAGCGAAGGGGAATATTTAGGTCAAATAAATACCAGTAGGAGTCTATGCTGTGATTCACATGCTCTGAAGACACGTCAGACATGACACACATTTCTGCGTGGGTATATGTAACATTTGTCTGTTATACCCTGTTGCCTATATGCAGCCTGCAACCTCTGCATGGCCTGTGCCGAACTTCGGGGCTTGCTGCGTGTGCTGCCTCTGAACGTCCATCACCTCCACTGACACGGGGGGGCAGCACTGGCTTTCTGCTGCTGTGCTTGGGTCTCAGTATCGCTGTTACTGAAGAGACTCTAGAGGTGGGGATACAACCACACAAGGCAGGGGTAGGGGTTTCAGGATGGAAATCGTGGGGAAGTAGCTGCAGACAAATAAGTTAGAGCATAAGGTACTTAGATACAGTCTTTCTGTAGATTTCTCAACAGCATCCATTTGGAGGCGGAAAACAGTCCCTTCTCCTATTTTTTATAATCTTCGTGAAGAATCCACTTCCAAGCAGTTAAAACCCAAATCTTTCGTGCATGCAGCAGACTAAGCTGTGCCTCAGTTTACAACTATGGAAACACCTGCATTATATGAAAATGTAAAATAGAAAGATCAAGGCAAGGAGGGTGTTAAGAACACACCTAATCAGAGTATACATGTACATATTTGATGCCTTTTAGACTTAGACATTAAGAATGAAAACAATTCCTATAAATGTCAAAATATGCGTAGCTGGTAGGTACACCTATGCTAGCAGTAGTTACCACATTCTAGGATGTGGTTTAGTCACCAGCACTGCCCTGTGCAAAGGGGAATGATAACTATTAGTATTAGAAGTCACAAAGGATTAAAGAGCATATTTACAGTTACATATAGTAATCGGGTGCACATCTTTCTTAGGCTGCCAGATGTGATGCCGGCAGTGCTGGCAGGAGCGGCACTGGTGCCAGGTTCAACCCAGAGATGGTGCCATGTCCAGAAGGAGGGTGGCTGCAGTGACCCGCCGGGACAGGACTCCAGCACCAGGTGGCAGAGCAGCACTGCCGATGCATCTCCGGCTTTTCCCACTATTCCCAGCGGGTTGTGCTATCCAGACTGACACCTGGCAATTACTCCTGTTTAGGAAATTTACCTGTTCCCGTGTGTGATTGCTGCCTGCAGCACACACAAGTAACAAGGAGAGTTCACAGCTCACATCTCGGTTAGGTCCATCCACAGTGCTCAGCTCTCTTCTGCTTCTCTTCATTTACCCAGCACTATCAGTGAGCAAGGGCCCACAGAGCAGTTCAGTGTGTTTGGGGAAGAAGACTTTGACAAGTAGTTGATAGTCCATCATGTCAGACCAGTGTATCACCAGAGAGAGTTCTATTACATACTATATCGGAAAGGGCCACTAAGAGGGCTAGGACTTAAGCAGGCAAAAAGAAATAAAGAGATGAAGGGTAGATGATGTCAGGAATATGCATTAGTAAATTTTTAATATATTTATATGCCTATGTTTAAGGGCAAGTATTTAATAAACTTTCCATGCAAAAACAGAGAAAGTGATGCCTGATCAGACTTGAATCAAAGACAAAGTGATGAGTCTTCAGTTCGCAAGGCAGGAGAGAGGACCTGGTGGAAGATGCATGCACTGGAGCTTTGGTACCTGTGGTCCCTGTGGGGGTTGAACAGTGTTGACAGAATCAATGAGGTGCTTGATCAGTTAAGTAAAACTCAAAGCTGAAAACAGTGGAGGTTTGTACAGTGGCTTTGATACTGAAATGGAATATGAACAACTGAGCCTTTATTTGTCAGGTGACCAAATCATCTATGACTTACCAACAAAACAAGTTAAATCAATTCCTCTTTATTGTGGCTGGAACAACTTGACTTATTAATGTCCAGGTTAAGAGTCAGTGAGTGTGTAACAAGGCTGTTTATAAATCAATTGTATGAAGAGCTGGAACCAGAGAGAATTGCTGACCCTGCCCCAATAACCATGAATGCATACAGAACGTCACAGCTGGACTATGCCAGAGTCAATGGCCAGCTGAGGCAACAAAGGACTGATATGAAGGAAAGGTCTTTCAAGGTTGTTAGATTACACTCCTTGGCAGAGAGGGCTTTGTGGGCAGCCCACTGCAGCTGGCTGGTTTGGTCATGCTAGGTTGCCAAGGTCAAGTCCAAAAGAGTGCAGCCAGGCACTGTGCTGAACCCTATAGCTGCTTGATTTGCATGTCTAGTGTGAGCTAGGCTATGTGTCCCAGCAGCTGGCTGGGCAGCAAGGAAGAAGGTTGCCAGCTGGCCCTGCTTGGCCTATGGCACCTTGGAGAACACACTGATGGGACAGGGAGGGCTGTGCCTGATCTCTCCCTAGCTGGGCATTTTCATTGGAGACGCTGGGAGAGCTGGGGGTAGGCATATGGGCTGGGAGGCCCCACTTGGTGAACACCAGGGTCTGCAGGGCCTTCACCTGGGGACAGAGGGAGACAGTTTTCCTGTGCATCCAGATAATACTGCATAGAGTTACCTGGATTTGTTTGCAAATATTTTCCAGAAGATTAGAGTTTATCTGAAAGTCCATAGTTTGTGTTATAATCTAGAGTTAAGGCTCTTTCCATGTGCTAACATATTTTAAAGAAGAAGCATACGCAGTTGCATTTTGAGTCAGATTCCTGTTACAACAACTTGAATTGGGATGCAGGTTTTGTACAATCTGTTTTGTGTGTCTTACCTGGCGTTTCTGTATCTCCAGAAAAAACTGGGAGCTTGGGTGGGGGCCACCTATATCATCAACTCTTATTAGTTTCCACTATTTCAGCTGTTAAGTTCAAGGGTTCTTTGCCATTTCCTCTCAACAGTAGTCCAACTGCAGAGAATGGTCACTGTGGCACACCCATATGGACAAGTGGCTGAAACAGAGCATTTTTAATAGCAAATAGCAGAATACATCCAGGTAAGACAAACAGGCTGCTCTGTCTTCTCCAGGAAGTTCTAGGGTGTCATTTAATGAGGTTTCCAATGCTGACAATGAGAAGAATCTGCTACTTTTTCTGCCAGTCTCTAGCCAGACCATGACTTTTGATTGGTGTATCTTTGAAAAAGAACCTCCTTAAGATCAGCCTTCCAGATTAAAAAAAAAAAAAACAGGCCTCTGCTTCTCAAAGCATTTCTGCTGGATGTGTGTTTTATTCCTTATTCAGATTAGGTATATGTCTGGGTGCCCATGTGGCTGCTTCCCTATTATGCCTGTTCCACCAAAAGAAACAGTATCTTCAGCCAGCACTCATTAGCTCCAATGTGACTGGTTTGGTTCCCAGAGGGTCTTAGCTTGTCATCACAAGGTCCTGCCAGGTTTTTGGAAATGCTGTCTGAGATAGAAACTACTTGATTTATAGTCTTTAGATCACTGCATCTCTTCCTGTTCTCTTGGAGTACTGTCTGAGTGACCTGATGAATGCACTCTCTTCCATAGGATAGCAGATAGACATCACAATTCACCCCATTTCTGTTCCAAAGTTAATAAGCTACTGCCAGGTTTATGAAAGGAAGACATTAGAGAAAGTGCACCATATGCCCTTGCTGCTTCTTTTTTCCCAGATGCATGGAGGTTTTAGTGGGATGCAGCATCCACCAGGCACTGCAGGACAGATATCACATTTATGGGCCAATCCTTTTTTTTTTTTTCCTTACATCTTTTCCTTTTGCCTGGTGATATGTGGAAATGTAAGACTGGCTTTGAGTCATTATGTACACAGTGGTGAGTTTGCTTTCTGTATCATCTTGGCATTACACTAACACAAGTATTAACCTCTGTCACAGATGGAGTGATGTGCTTCACTCCTAAGAGAGAAGCAGCAATATGCTTATTGATGTAAAACAGCGATTTAATAAAATATATTAGTAAAAGTGACAGTGGTTTAACAAGATTTGATGGCAGGGTACACTTATTTACTGCATAGAGAGTAGGATCAGACAAAACTGTCAGGGAAACCTTCCCATGGAGTCATGAGGCTCAGAAAGGACCCCCTTGTGTGCTAAACTCCTCAGAGAGGAGTCTAGGTGTGGCTGGATCCAGACTCAGTCTCAGACCTGGTCCATAGCTTATGTCTCAAGGAGTGTATGTGCACAATCAATCCTTTGTATCACTTAGCTAAGACTTCAAAGTTCAGCATGCTGTTAGTCACCAGGAATCTGTTACAGCAAGGAATCTGTCAAGCTCAAGGAGTAGCCTTGAGAGGTGTCCTTGGCTCGAGGGGAGATCCTGCTGTGCAGCACCCTGCCATGCAGAAACGCCCAGTGGGTGCTGGGCTGTCCACTAGTTATGGAGTAGGATAACTGACTCAAAGCCATGTTTGCATACCAGCTACTGAAACCTGACTTGAATCAGACCTTGACTAGACTATGTCTGGGGGGTGGTGAACTGCTTTTTCAGGTTAGCCTTTGGCTGTTGTGTTGTTACCTGTCTTCCCCAGTTTGAGTTGAATGCAACCATTATGACCCAGACCCATCCATTACCACCACCATTGGTAGTTATCACTTGGGCAGAGCTATGGGAAATAAAGGTCACGGGTGTGTGTGAGAGGAGCACAGCACCAGAGCCTCTGGGATACCTGCAACATACATTACACAGCAATGCTGAAGTACTGGGTATTGGGATATAGTGTCCTAATCAACAAATCTAATTGTTCTGTCAAGTATTTTTTACTTTCTGGATATTTTTAAGGAAAAGAAAAGCAAGTTTGGATGATGGTAACCTGAATGTCAGAGATAATATCTCCTAGGAGTGGTTTTCTAAATGGTGCCAGATTCTGATTTTTTGACTATAAACACATCTGTCTGTTTTGGCATTGGGTTTTGTGAAGTTCACATTAAATCATTAAACTTTAGATTATTAGACTATGAAGGCAGCATAAAAAGTTCTATATTTCTAAAAGGGATTAATATGAAAATCATAATTGTCCTAATTCAACACATAGGGTTTAGATTTCTCCATAGAAGCTAGAATTTTAAAGAGACAAGCTCTTAAAAAGTTATGTTTTTACTACTCTTTTAGGCAGAAGACAATAGCTTAAAATTCTTCATCTGTAAAATCCTTCTTTATCGTGACCTCCTTAAGCTCTGTGATAGCAATACAGTTACTGGTATATGTACTGGAACACAGCTTTTAAAAATCAGAATTCTATACCCAAAAATCTACTTCCTGAATTATTACATGGGTTCATTATTGGCTAATGCATGATGTACCAAATACTTAGGTGACGTGTTTTCATGAACCAGCAGGATGCTAGTTCAGTATGTATTAATGAAAATACGTAAAACTGGTTTGCACTATTTATTTATCCATTAACTCTTTGCTTTGCTCTATTATCTGTCTCATTTGATATTAATAATTGCCCTTTCAACACAAAAAGAGAAGCCAAATGTCCACCAGCAATCGCATAATGAGCATCTGGGGAGGACTGCCCTTTAGAGATGTGCTGACGTGTGCCCACCTCCTATTTACAGCAAGAGAGGTCTCACTTCAAATGGTTTTTATAGATGAGGAGCCCAGAGTCACTCATCACCAGTGTATTTCTTTGCTGAGTCACACATGCCTGCTTCACGAGCATGGCAGGATTATAAGTGCCCATTCATCAAGTGCAATTGATGATATCCTGATGATTTAGTCAGGTTTGTTTGATTATGGAAGAGTTTTTTCTTTGTGTGCTCCAAGTGGAACAATTTCCTGTTGTGCAACACGATCACAGTTTCCATGTCTCTTTTGCAATCCGTACCATCACGTCACACCTAAGATAACACCTACATTGTGATCATTGCTGCATGCCAGGAGTTTTTACAGGAGTATTTTACTAGATGTTATGTTGCTGTTACCTTATTTAACACAGTGCTTAGTACTTCTTTTCTCATAAGGCATGTAATTTCTTTTCTTAGGCAAGAAAAGGCTTCCCCTGACATTTATTGCCTGAGAAGACAGTAATGTGTCATGCTAAAGGAAACAATTCAGACCACCCTTCTGTGGGCTGTAGTTTGCTTTCCAGTGCCCCTGACTTGCCTATCTCAGCAAAGCTAACGTCAGAAGGAACTATTTGATCATCAAATTTGGCCTGGTACATATCAAAGGCATTTAAATTTCATCCAGGAATATCACATATTAAGTCTTCAGGTGATGAAACTACATCTCTGTCTGGTGCTTGACAAGAGTGATTCCCTCCCTTTGCCCCCAGCAGAAATATTATTTCTTGCTCTCACCAGGGCCAACAAGCCTGGAGATGAAAGACCCCATGGCTGCACACATACTGCAAAATAAAGCGGGGTCAGCTACATCCTATAAGATAAAGCAGGGTGGAACAGTTTATGACACCACACAGTGCTTGGATTTGTACCTCTCCTGACCATTACAGTTTCTGGGTTCTTAAGACACAATTTTGAGTTCAACATGTCTGAAATAATGGAAGTGCTGTGTTGCAACCCAATAGGGACATAGTTTGGTAACGTGACATGACCTGGGGGTGTGTTGCATGTTTTCAGGAATCACCTGAGGGTACAAAGTCTGCTTGGATAATGTTGGAGGATTGTGAAAGGTGGAGAAGCCAAACATGGGACACTTTTGTCCATAATGCCTACTGTGAATGGCTCTTGTAGTTTGCTCTCTTCCAGACTGGGCCCAGTTAGCATCTCATAGTGGGCTAACTGGGTCAGACTGAAACCATGTCACATACTAACAGTCACTATAGGGCCTATCCCTGTTATTTAACAGCACACCAATATCTTGTAACTGTGTCAAGCAGCAGTTCTGATTTAGGGAGAAGGTGGTTCCAGCCTAGATTAAGAACTAGTACAGAAATGGAACCTAGAGTCCCAAACCCAGTAAGATCTGACACATCTTTGCACCCTGGGCTCACAAACCCATGAAGAAGTCACATGCTTTCCTGGCAGACAGATATAAGCTTTTCATTGACTAAGGATGAATTTCCTTGAAACAGTAATTTTTTTTAATAAATAGAAAAATGGGTGGTAAAGGAATAATTCTGTATTTTTGCCTTAAAAGCACCAACACTGAATGAAGGACTAAGCTACTTAAACATCACAGGAGATTCCTTGATTCCATAGCAAACTACTAGACAAGGAACTGTTTGGATGTAAAATCCCTGGGTATGCCAGTAAAAGCTAATATCAGTCAAATTATACCAACATAGAAACTGAAGGAACACAGTCACTAATCAAGTGAAAACATAGAGCTAATATTTTATTTATTTCTGTTTCCTCATGCTCTTTATTCTATGGTTTTGCCACAGCCATTAAAAGAACTTGATTTTTTAAAATAATAGTCTTTTTTAATATGTATAATATTTATACAGAATCATAGAGTGGCTGATGTTGGAAGGGACCTCTGAATGTCATCTTAGAATCATAGAATCATAGAATAGTTAGGGTTAGAAAGGACCTTAAGATCATCCAGTTCCAACCCCCTGCCATGGGCAGGGTCACTTCACACTAAACCGTATCACCCAAGGCTTCATCCAACCTGGTCTTGAACACTGCCGGGAATGGAGCATTCACCACTTCCCTGGGCAACCTATTCCAGTGCCTCACCACCCTAACAGTAAAGAATTTCTTCCTTAGATCCAATCTAAACTTCCCCTGTTTAAGTTTTAACCTGTTAGCCTTTGTCCTGTCACTACAGTCCCTAATGAATAGTCCCTCTCCAGAATCCCTGTAGGCCCCCTTCAGATACTGGAAGGCTGCTATGAGGTCTCCATGCAGCCTTCTCTTCTCCAGGATGAACAGCCCCAACTTTCTCAGCCTGTCTTCATATGGGAGGTGCTCCAGTCCCCTGATCATCCTCATGGCCCTCCTCTGCACTTTTTCTAACAGTTCCATGTTCTTTTTATGTTGAGGACACCAGAACTGCACACAGTACTCCAGGTGAGGTCTCACGAGAGCAGAGTAGAGGGGCAGGATCACCTCCTTTGACCTGCTGGTCACGCTCCTTTGGATGCAGCCCAGGATACAGTTGGCTTTCTGGGCTGTGAGTGCACACTGAAGCCGGCTCATGTTCATTTTCTCATTGACCAACATCCCCAAGTCCTTCTCCTCAGGGCTGCTCTGAATCTCTTCTCTGCCCAACCTGTAGCTGTGCCTGGGATTGCTTCAACCCAGGTGTAGGACCTTGCACTTGGCATGGTTAAACTTCATGAGGTTGGCATCAGCCCACCTCACAAGCGTGTCAAGGTCCCTCTGAATGGCATTCCTTCCCTCCAGCGTATCAACCGAACCACACAGCTTGGTGTCATCGGCAAACTTGCTGAGGGCACACTCAATCCCACTGTCCATGTCAGTGACAAAGATGTTAATCAAGACTGGTCCCAGCACCGATCCCTGAGGGACACCACTCGTTACTGGTCTCTAGCTGGACATTGAGCCATTGACCACAACTCTTTGAGTGCAGCCATCCAGCCAGTTCTTTATCGACCGAGTGGTCCACCTATCAAATTGATGTCTCTCCATTTTAGAAACAAGGATGTTGTGTGGGACAGTGTCGAACGCTTTGCACAAGTCCAGGTAGATGATACCAACCGCTCCACCCCTTGTTCAAAGTTCTCTGCTCAAGCAGGGCAACCTGTGGCCAGTTGCCAAGGACTATGTCTAGATCATGACTAGACATCAGAACAGTAGCATAAATGTTTCCTCATGACACTCATTCACGTCTTTTAATTATAATTTCATCATTGCCCCTTTGTAAGGGCAAACTTATTCTTTCCATCATCCCCAAGACATGCTCTTCAAGGGTATTTGAGTAAGACTAATAAGTCCAGCAGTGCTGATCTTGGGAATCTGTGTACTCTGTGACTCCGTGTAAGAGACCCCCAAAAAAACATTTACCCATTTGTGGAGTATTTGTATTTTTAAATCAAGTTAATAAAAATATTTCCAACTCTTTTGTCTGGAATAATGGCCTGAGTCTATCATGGTCTAGATTGGTCTTGCTGAATCTGTCAGTTCCTTGGAAAAACTGTTCACAGTCTCTGAACTGCCTTTTGGGATTCTTGGCAATGCAGCCTACCATAATTGTTAAAGACCTACTTTGGCAATGTGTCCTAATTTCCCCAGATCATACTCAGCTCCAGTCTGATTCATGACAGCACTGAGCACAAAATGTCTGTGACCAAATCAAAACCATGAACTAGCAGCAAATCAACAGCATTTAATCTTTAAGTAACTAACCGGGATGCTGCCTGCGATCGTGCTATTCAATAACAAAGGAGGAATTATTATTTTCTGAAAGCCATGCTACTGCATGCAGCAGCATTCCTGGCCTTCTCATGTGTTCAAGGTTGCTGCTACAGATTTCAACCCAGTTTGCCATGTCTTAGATTATGAAATGTTTCTCATAATGGGCCTTGAATACTGAACACGAGAAAAGAGTTAAATGTAAGAATTCAGTAGAATCAGAGCACAATCTCCCCCTGCAGCCTAATGATCAAGTAGTTCAGGACACTTCACTGGTCCCTGATGCCCCACTCACTGCACAAGGGGATCAGCCTGTCTTCTCTAACAGTCCAGGTATCTTGTAGTTTCACACAATTTTAAGTAGCTATTTTGAGTCCTGCTGTCACTATTATGAACACAGCTCATGCAGCCCTTAATAAAAACAATAATCTAGATATAACAAGAAATAACACCAAAAAGTGTTTCTCTAAGAGCAAACCAGGCCTCTTGTCCATGTGTGTGGTTTGATTTTCACCTGCTTTGAAAACACAACAGTGGAGTACAACTTTGAGGTCTTACCTGTGAAAAGCAGCAACAGAAACCTGAAGTGATGGAAAGCTATGACATCTTTGAGCAACTATGGCACAGAAAGATTAAGGCAAGTATTGAGGTTAAATATGTGGTGGCAATGCCCTAGCCAGGTTATCCAGTCATTAATTTTGCAATAGAGGTGCCCTTTGCAAGTAGGTCAGGAAAGTAAGTGTTAGCCTTAACCCATCTCAATTCCAGTACCATGACTGCAAGGGACTCATAGCAGTAACAAACTGTTAAATAAAAAACATGAGAGTAAAACGTACAGTTTTTAAAACTTGGACCTTTGGTCACTAAATAATAATGATTACTTTTTTGCATTTTTTTTCTTATTGCTATGATCAACCCAAGACTGTCCCTAGTAAGTTACATAACAAAATGCAAAGGTTTGGAACATGCCATTTTATTGTTTCTGCAATTATATCACACCCACTACAATGGCTTGGGTTCAACAATTCAGTTTTTGCTAAACACTGCTGAAGCTTTATCCTAGATATGACTAAGGAATACATACTCACAGAATTACAGAATTACAGAATCACAGAATCACAGAATGGTTTGGGTTGGAAAGGACCTTGATCATCCAGTTCCAGCTCCCTACCATGGGCAAGGGCACCTTCCATACACCAAGCTGCCATTGTATTACAGCGATTGGTTTTAACATGAAAGGCAGTTGTAAACATTTTCCACCTCCTGTTTTCTTTTTTAAAGATAAATCAACACAAATTTGAGCCTATTGATGCAGGGGTGCAAACATTTGGGATTTTGAATTTTTGTTCCTAATCCTAACCAAGGAACCTCACTGTCATTGTAGGAGATTAAATGTAGCTGCCTCTAGCATTTGTCTATGTATTTATAATGTTATACCTTGTTACCACATAAACTTCACCCTCTGTAATTGACTGGACTCACCTCTGTGCTCTGACTTGGTGCTAGCATATGGAATATTACTGGAAAACTGATGAGTTACAGAGATTCTCTGTAGCTTCCTAGCATGAATTCTCCAGTAAAACATCTGAAGTCAGATGTCCTTTTATCTCTGACTGACACTGAAATGGCTGGTACCTCTATGAAGGGACTCTGAACCCAAAGAAATATACTCTCTGGACAAAAGAGGGATCTCCTGTGTCTGGGGGCATCTTTCTGTGCAAGCTCCTGAAATTACTCTCTTCCAAGCAAACTGTTCCTATAAAGGTAGGCAAGGAATCTCCTGAAACCTACCTTCTTCCTGTCCATCTGAGATGGCAAGATCTTCAGGGAGGGAGATGAGGTATTGCTGGAAGCCCATGAAGCCCAGGTGTCTGCAGAAATAAGCCTCTACTTTGCGGCACTTAAAAATGAGTATATATATATGCTTTTATGATAGCTAGACAGCTGTAAGACTCTATGAATAATCTGCATCAAATTAGTTGTTTAGCTCAGATGGGCCCATCATTTTATATTTTCATCCTTGTTTATGTCATCCTAAATTTTGAAGGGTCCAGTTAACTGAGTTTAACAAAGAAGCAGATAAAGGAAGCTCCAAACTTGCAGTTTACTGAGTTCCCGTCCCACTATTTTTCAAATTGAGCTGAAAGATTGTGTTTTGTCTGCAATGTAAGAAAATACGTAGAAGTCATTATGTACTTGAGGACAGTAACAAAATATCCATTGGTTTCAATAGGCCCAGGATTCATATGAAGTAATCTGATTTTCGTTCATTTGTACGTCATTATCCATCAGATCATGGAATCACAAATCCAAGATCCTATTGCTTTAGATGTTGTACAAATGTGAAAGACCTCTTTAACTTTCTGTCCTTCTCTCTCTAGAACTGCACTTCATATTTATATGTAAGAAACAAATCTACTTAAATAAGAACTGTGTTGAATGACTCAGAGCTCTAAGTGACATCTGGCCCATGTTTACACTCAGCTAAATTCTTTGCTGTTAGGAAACCCAGATTATACTTAACAAGTTCCAGTAATTTTGGAGCCTGTGTGTAACAAAAACATTGGTGTATTCCTTGCCTCTTACAGTGGATCTGCCAGAGCACTGCAGTGCCAAATACCCATGACTGAGCTACCTCTGGTGAAACAAGGAGAAAGTCCTTGTTGGCTCAGTGCTCCCCTAAGGTGGTAAAGCAGGTGGACAGACCACCCAGTGTTCTTTGAGCCATTTGGAAGCACCCAGGGATGCATCAGTGCCACACAGAGCTTGCAACCAGCCATGTTCTTTCTCGTAGGAAGAAAAGTTTCATCTGGAAACTCCTCAGAAAACCTGTTTTAAAAAGTAAATTTAAAACAAGTCAAAAGCCCTCATTTTCCAGACAAATTTTCAAATTAATTAGTAAGAGATATAAGGCCAAACTCAGCCTCTGAGGTGCTGAAAGTTGTGATGAGGGTAATTCCTTTCAGGCCTGAGTCTTAGAGCACTTCACTTAGACAACAGTAAGTAATCCCTACCACACAGTCTTTGATGTAAGCGTAGACTTAATCTTTACTAATGAGTCAACAGGGGTTTCACTAGAAGACTTACGTTGAATTAATTTATTCCCAGCTTCACTAATCATGCTTCCTGGCCAGCAGCATTCAATTTTGAGGTCTTGTGATTAAATCTAACCCGTTGATTCCATGGAAATTGACTACTCGCATTACTGTTCAGCCTCTTTGACGTGGTGTCTGTCACAACAGCCGTTTGGTGCAGTTAGGGAGAAAATATTCCTCATTTCCTTGGCAAAGGGTACGGACAGCCGTACACTAACCTGTCAATATGTTAACATTTGGCCTTTTTTAACATTACTTTGAATATTTAAAGGGCAATCTTCATTTAATACAAGTTAGAACCTAGTGAAGCATGCAAACTTCAGCTAAATGTGAACTCACGGCAATTTCTCCTTGTTGAGCAGCACCATTTGAACAGTGTAGAAGACTGGCATTTCATGGTCATACACACACAAATAATATAGTTTTAGCCTTTCTCCTTGATTTTAATTGTGCTCTCTTTTACTTCAAATGTTTATCTTTATAGGATGGCAATATCTGATATATGCCAATTAGCTGGTAAGAAAAGCCTGACTCAGACCAGATTAAGAGAATGATGCCAACTCATTTTGTTTCCAGTATTTTCTTTTTCTTGAATTTTGCAATATTCTGATGTTAAAAAGAAACAAACACAGGAGACCATACAGAAAGTTCAAGATGATGCAAATTTCATTAGATTCATGAGACGTGTCAGATCTCTCAGGAGCATGCATACACCACATACATCCACACCAGCTAGCAGACAGCAAATAATTTAGGCAGGAAGCCACTTGCCGCCTCTGCCTCTTGGCTGTCATAGCCATTTTGGCATCAGTAAAATTCTCATTCCCAGTGCTGAAATCCTTTTTATATGTCACAGAGATCAGTCACTGCAGACATGAATCAGTACAGAGGTGACTGCTGATCTGATTGTTTACAGACTCTGCTCATCGCCTCTGGCTTTGACAGAGAACTTTTGCACATAGACTTTGTTTTCTTTCTCTGCTTCTGGAAAGAAAAGTTCCTTACAGTCGCTCATGATTCTCCTAGGTCATTTATGAAGGAGTTCTTCAAATAATCACTGTTCCTTCATAGTTTTGTTGGTCCCAAGAGGAAAAAGGTGCTTTGGGTTAAAAAAAAATTAACAAAAAGATTCACAACTAAAAAAATGCCTTTAATCATTCCTGGCTTCAGCAGGTAGTTTTCACATCTACTGTCACAGAATATAGAAGACCTTACTTACACTATTATACCAGTTCAAATGCAGTAGATATCCATCTCACAATAACTTAAGACAATGTATGGAAAGATGTAACTATTCTCTGACTATCTCAGAACAAGGTGGAATTGTCCGAGAGAGAGAGGTGGAGTATAGGATGATGTTATAAGGATGCTGGATAGGGACTCTTCATTAGGGACTGCAGTGATAGGGCAAGGGGTAACAGGTTCAAACTTAAACAGGAGAATCTTCCTGATTGGCTACCAGGAAGAAATTCTTTAAGGGTGGTGAGGCACTGGAATGGGTTGCCCAGGGAGGTTGTGAATGCTCCATCCCTTGCAGTGTTCAAGACCAGGTTGGACAGAGCCTTGAGTGTGAGTTGTCCCTGCCCATGGCATGGGGGGTTGAAACCTGATGATCCTAAGGTCCTTTCCAACCCTAACTATTCTATGATTGTATGTTTCATATCCCCCAGTTCCAAACCCTTTTCTTCCTTCAGGTCTCATCTTAAAATAACTTTAGGGCATTTTTCTTGAACATTTCAACTTAATAAGACATACGTCTAAATATGAAAAATTAACCCAGCTAAGAATGTCTTTTGGGATGTTAAAAAAAAAAAAGCCCAAAAGGATCAAATCCTTAGCAGTAGTATTAACAATATTAGTTTTTCTACTGTAGCATGGCTTTGTGTGAGTTTTACATTTTGCATTTGAGGAGGCACTTAAAAAAGTAAACCAAAACCAAACCAAAATAAAATCAATCATTAAAAAGGGGGAAAACAATCCTACCTAAAGCAATAAATATTCTGGTGTTAAAAAAAAAAAGACAGTTAATATGAAACAGAAGAGAACCTTTTCTAAAGCATCTCTCCTTACTAATGTGCTTTGTGTTAACTGTTCTGCTTCTTGCTATTCTCATCTTTGCTTTCTCTTCTCCCTACTTCTTTTCTCAGGGGGCATTTGCATTTTCTGACTCACAGTTTATCTTTTGAAACAAATGTATAGAAACAGAGATAACTACAGATTGTTAGCAATTCAGGAATTATTAACTAGTTAAGGAAGAAAAGGAAGAGAAATGAAATGAGGTCATTTTAAAGGATAATCAAAGGATTAGGATTCATAGGTCAAAGCCAGTCAGAGGGTCTTGACGTCATGATATGTCGCTGCAAGAGGCTCAAGGTTGTAAAATGTAGAAAAATGGTTTTCCCCAGGCAGTTGTTTCCTGAAACTAATACATAGTTTTTATATTAATCCCTGGAAATGGAGTGGTTACTGCTTTTTTTTTTTTTTTTTTTTTCAGTTCAAGACGTGTACTGCAGTGGAAATGTCACAAGTAGGAGAGATGGGTATAGACCTGAGCCATGCTCTACCTGCTCACCACAGTCTGTTACTCTACTGTTAGTTCAAAGAAGACACTGTCATGTATATCTTAAAATATGGCATACTTTGACTTTTCTGGATTACTTCACCTGCTTAGTGGGATTTGTGAGGGACACTCATAGTTTATCTTTAAATTGAGGATTTCTGAAAATATGTTAATTTGGATTAAACTTTCACTGAGAAGCAGGAGAAAATGGTGATGGTAACTCTCCGTGCCTTGCCTCCAGAAAACAGACTGCTGCACAGTGACTGGAGCACTCTCTCCAACAGAGGAAACCACTAAAGTAGTTGTTAGTATAGGAAAGGCAGGAGATAAGAAAGTATATTAATTTCATTTCAGGGGGAAATCCTGTGGCTAAGGCTTGTACAGAGCTCTAATCTCTTAAGCTGGGCTTTCCTAAAACAGTGTTGCAGTAAAGCATTTTTGACATCATTTTCAGTAACAGACACAGCAGCTGACATAGAGGATAAAGAACTTTGTTTTTTCTGCAGGTAGACTTTCACATCTTGATCTTACTCTGTTCAGTTTCAGGCACTTACAGGCCCTCTGCTGACTGCAGGGTTTCTGAAAGTGCATTTTCAATGCAGATAGAGAGAGATAGCAAAAGGCAGAGTTCTTTTTCCCCCCTGAGTTATTTATTTGGCAGTTTGTTGCTACATATCTCCAGGAATACACTCTTCTCATTTCAACATTGAACCTATTATAAGCCAAACAAGTAGCAATGTGAGTGATTTCCTCACTATTTACTGTGCAGCTTCTGACCTAGAAGCTGTGGCCAACTCTTGTCATATACAAAGAGTTACTCTACAACTAAGAAACACTTAATTTAACATATATTCTTTTAAGGTGGGGCTCTACACCACATCATATACTTTGTATAGTGTTGAAGTATTGCATTTCTGAATCTGCTTTTAGAAGACTGTGATCTGAGTTGATGACAGCTCTTATCCAAGAATCCATGTAAAAAGTGATAGAAATAGCTACTCCAGTTTATGCTGGCTCTTGATAACTCCCATGGCCTGTTCCACTAGCTGAGAAATGACTATACTAGCAAAATATTTTTGTATTCGCTTGCCCAGAAGCTGGAGTTGGGGAAAATGAACAGGAGATCTCAGGAAGGAAATTCCCATCCTGAAACTGGAATACAAAGCCAGCACAGGACCTCACAGATTATTGCTGTGTTTGTCCTTACTGTTGGATTTACAGTAATATCTGTTTGCATCTGTATTTTTCCCCTGCTCTCCAAATTCTTCAGAGCAGCCCCATTCAGGTATGCTGCCTCAGTCATAGTGGGGCAGTACTCCAACCAAAGGAGAAAAAGACAAGAGTTATTAACAATTGCCCTGTGACCAATGAAGTGCCTGAATTGTCAGGGGTTGTCATAAATCAGAAAATAAATTAGTTTTCCTCTCAGAAGACGCCTTGGAATAACAGGACATTATCAGGATCTGAACAAAGACACTAGATGTTAGAAGAGACAAGAGTACATTTTGCACAGGAAGACTTTGGCAGGAGACAGAAAAAAATATCAAATTGGGCTTGGTCCTCATCCAGACAAAAGTTCAACAGGAGAACTAAGCTGTGCTTACAGCAGCCTAAAGAAGGAGGGGGGACCTGGCTTTTCTGGGCTTCAAGAAATGAATCAGATATGAAGGGTGAACATTTCTAAATTATTTTTACTTTCTTGTTCCTATCCTGAGAACAAAATACAACAGAATGTTAAGTGCTCCATCCAAAGACTATCACTGTGCATCTGCTTGTTTACGTTGGTCATCTATAAACCTGAAATTAGCAGCAAATCGGAAGATTCAGACTTTAAAGGGGACCGTCTTAGTCTGAGGGATTACTACTATACTCAGGGATAGGCAACTGCATCAAGAACTCTTGCCTCTCAGGTGGCTGCTGGAGGCAGGAGACCTATTTGATAATACAAGCACTCACAGCCTGGGGGACCTGAAACTTTCTAAGTTGGTGGTAATATCTTCTTAAGAGAAGTATTTGGCAGGGGAGCTCACATTGAAATGGCAACCTGGAGATCCGATGTAACAGTAATCTCATTGTATAATTTTCAATGACTTGGAGAAAGATGTCATTCTTCTATAGTGCTGAAAAGTATAGTTAACTATGCCCCTCAATCCTTTTGATTTCTGTCTTGATGTTCTTGGAATAGAATGAAGTTGAGGGAACAGGCAGGCAATTATAAGACTCACCAAGAGGTCTGAATTCTGAAGATGGAAACTACAATAAATTGTAAGATTGATATAATCCAATATATAATAATGCATTATGTAATGTAATGTAGAAGTTAATTATATAATGCATACAATTTATTGTCATATACAAAATGTAATGATGTAGTAAGCCACAGAAAATTATAAGGCAATTATAAGACTCTGAGATGTTAATGCTGTACTCAGCTTCCATACATTGTGGATTATTCCACAAGGTGATCTTTTCAGACCTTGAATGGTAAGAACTCAATGAGAATGAGTATCCACTATTTAACATGCTTAGATTGCACCATTGTAGTGTGAAAGCAGTGACACTGAAGATGCTTTTCACACATGAAAAGCCAAAGGCCTGAGTCCTTGGAGTTTCTGGCCTTAGACAGGTAGATCAATCTTTGCATCCTCCATGACTTTCCAGTCCCAAAGCACTCACAGCAAAAGTCCACATACCTTTCACCAAAGCTGGAGGAAAGTGCTTATTTTTTGCCTAGAAACAGAAGACGGAGGTCAGCTGCAATCTGTGTCTGTTATTCACATGTGGAAGCATAAATGAGGAATCACATTTTATAAAGTAGAAGCTCAGGTGTAATTTGGGTTTGTGGTTATTGATGTCAAAAGGACGAACTGCACATTAAAGAACGTAATGACAGCAAATGTTATGGTTTTATTGCCTATAAACTGTTCAGAAAAAAAACCCTCACTTTTAACATGTGTTTCAATGTATAAATGTTGGGGTTTTTTTCCTCTCTCTGTGAGCTCTGTTACATGAATGTTTTATTTGGCAATAGCTAATATGAAGTATTTTTTATGTTTCAGGAGAATCTCTGGCAAAATCTGTTGATCCCATGAGAAGCAACAGCTAACCATACGGCTAATCTGTAATCTAGAATTTACCATCTACTAGTAACAACTCCTTACTAGAAAGCTGTTACCAGTGTGATAGAAAAACAATGGATAAAATAAAAATCCATCTTTATACAAAATGAACATGTCTCTTTTGATTATTCAAAGACAAAAAGCAAGACTGGGGTCAAAATGAATTGTTTCACTTGCACAATGACTGTAATTCTGAAATGATGCATTTGATGATCAAAGGGCTGGAGAACCTGCCATGTGAGGAAAGACTGAAGGAGTTAAGTCTTTTCTCCCTGGAAAAAAGAAAACTCATAAGAGGCCTTACCACAAAATTTCAGTATCTAAAGGGTAGCTACAAAAAGGGCAGAGGCTCTCTCTTCACAAGGACCCACATGGAAAGAAGACAAGGGGCAACAAGTACCAGTTACATGATGGGAGATTGATTTCAATATAAGAAAGATTTTTTTCCAGTGGGAACAATCAATGGAACAATCTGCCCAGGAACATGGCTGAGTTCCTATCACTGGAAGTTTTTGAGTGTAATTGGACATAATGCTTGATAAATACATCTGGGCTCCCTTTCCTGTGAAGAGCGAGACCAGACCATCTTCTGAAGTCCCTTCCAAACTGGGCTGTTCATGAAGTTGTTGTTTATGAGTCTGTAATTCCCCAAAATTACCTTTAAAAATACATATCTTTTATATTTCCCAGTGTTTCAGAATTTAATTTTATATATGTTCAAAGGTTGCTGGGCAATACGACTGAATCTTGGGTGATATGGTTTAGTGTGAGGTGTCCCTGCCCATGGCAGGGGGGTTGGAATTGGATGATCTTAGGGTCCTTTCCAACCCTAACTATTCTATGATTCTATGATATCTACAGGTATTTATATTTTCAAATTTGTCATTCGTGAAATGTAGCACACTAAAAAGACTAGGATTTTCATAAAGCAGTATGAATTAAAACATATTAAGACCACTACTACAAGGTCAAGGCTGGTAGGAGACTGAGTCTCCGTATTGTAAAACTGTAGAAGAGTGTACGATTTTGTAAAGACTGTACTGTAGTATGTGCACAAAAAGATCTCCCAGGAAAGTAAGTACATTCCACATTAACGTCTGAGTAGCTGAGTATTTTACTATGCAATTATAAGGCACAGGTGAGGCGAGGGAGAGCATGGTCATTCCTTACTCTTGTATATCAATTGCTCTTTAGTGTGGGCAATTTCTTTCAAATCCTCACATTTATCTCCCAGTGAAGGGAAAAGGGACAGAGTGGGTTCCAGTGAGTCTTTGTCCTTCCATGAATTTTGGACATTAAAGCAAGTGAGTCCACTGCTAATACTGCCAGCTCAGAGTTCAGCCCAGCAAGTAACCCAGCTAGCCCATAGCAATTGTATATGGGATTTAGAGAACCGCAGGTATTCCCAACCCGATAAAGACATTAACTTGTGGTTGCATTTTCTCAACCACATCTGAGAATGATGTGCAGTTATCCACAATACAATTACAATTAAGAACAGTTACATTTCTAATAAATGTGTTTCCTTAATGTCTTTACAAATGCCGAGTCTGACTAACCAGTTCAAGTTCCAGTAGGAAGCAAATATCATTACTGTAATACTTACTGGGTGTCCTAATTTCCAATGAGTCACATATAACAGATAGAGCAAAGGAAATCATCACTTCTCAGTTGTGGCTGTTATAGACAAAACTAATCTTCCTGGTCAGTATGAACAAAAAGTGCATTTAAAGAGTGCATTTAAAGAATGAACAAACTCCATATATAATCAGGAAGCTGAAATAAAGGGAAGGACAACCATAATTTACTCAGCGATAAAAGCAGTCTGCATAGCCTGAAAACAGACGTGAATGCAGTATAGCCAATGTTTCCTGGCATCATCTTCCACAATTTTCCTAATCCTCCTCTAACCTTAAGGGAAAATCAGACGTGTTACTCTGCATGCTCTGTGAGAAGGGACAGTACCCTGGAAGATCTCTCCCTGGAACAGAAAACAATTCTTCATGAATTAAAGTAGAGACATCTCCTTCTGAGAGGAAAACAAAGGAAGAAATTACTGTATGGTCACTGACAGAACTAAAGGAAAATAAAGTATGTTCACAAGAGCCTGAGGAAGAATTCCAAGGATTTCTCTGGAAGCTTGGTTTGTGCAGACTCCAAGGCTTCAAACCTTCAAGTGAACCTCCCAACCTATGATTTTCAGATGAACTAGGAGAAATCATAAACCAGAGAATACATAAACCAAGAGAATACATAAAGCAGAGGAGCAGGATTTGAAAGGATTGCAGATGTGGACTCAGAATCTCTGTTGTTTATTCAATGACATTCTAAGAGCTCAGTGACAGCTGACTCTCTTTCCAAGAGAGAGATGTCAGGCTTGTCTTTAATAAATAGTAGGGGTTTATTCTGGTCTATAATTCAAATTTGAGCATTAAGCTAATTCTTCATCTGAGGATCATATCTCTACTTTTGGTCTTTGCTTTACTTTTTTTAATATATTGAATTTTACATTTATTTTGTTGAGACACTCTGATTTTGAGTTTGGGCTTAAATATGATTTCTTCATGTGCCCAAAAGAGACACTTGAAGCAAGTCAGGCAGGAGAAGTCAGGATTGAACAAGTGCTCATAGCCTTAAAACCTCTGTCGAGTTTGGTCTTCATGTATTAGAATCATAAAATCATAGAATACTTAGGATTGGAAAGGACCTTAAGATCATCTAGTTCCAACACCCTGCCATGGGTAATAGTGAATATCAGAACTGGGGACTTTGCAATTTCTATTCCTCAGTTTCCTGATCTCTAAACAAGGGTTGATGATAATGGTGAAATTATTAATGTACTTAAATGATGTGTAAATTAGATGTCTAATATATGTAAAATCTCTCACCTGAAAATGTTTTGAATTTAAAAGGTATTTGAAGAAAAAGTATATGGAATAATTTGATGAAAAGGTATCTAGTTGCATTTCTGTTAGAGGGAGAATTCTCCCTTCAATTCTACATTGTTATACACAAAATCAAAGTATTCATGCTGGCAAGCTGCAGGCTGAAAGCATAGTGATGGGAGGTAGATGAGACACCAAGGGCCTCAGCTACTGTGCAGTATGAGTAGAAATGAGCATTTGCATGCCAGTGCATCTGGGGATGACAATAGAAGGGACTGAACCCATGAAGGTAAGCAAGCTGCATATGGGCAGAACAAGACTCAGAAAGGGCCAAAGAGGAAAGGAAAGGGGAGATGGGTAATTAAGAACCAAGTAAGAAGTATTAGAGAGCTGTGAGTCTCTTCATGAGCAGAGGGCATTGAGTGGCTGAGGGCCATCATCTCAGCTTCTTGCATATCACAGAATCATGGAATCATTTAAGTGGAACAAGACTATTAAGATCATTGGGTAACTATGGGTAAGAAAGGTCAGGACTTCAGTGGACTAGGGCTCTTTCTGAGCATGTGTGCCCAACTCCAGGGAAGGATGGAGAAGGGGATATGAAAGTAGTGTTAAATGCAGCTGGATTAGAAAGAGAGAAGACTAAAAGCACAAATAACAGGAAAGAAGAGATAATGACAAACATCTATTTAATTGAGTAAGCTATATGATCAGAATATGGTAAACCAGGAATAGGTTAATATTAAGGTGGGAACAGATCTTTATTTTCTTTCTGTGAACTGTGCCAACTCATCAGCTATACAGTCTAAGTAATCTCTAATATGAAAACAATTCGTAATCATTATCCAACTTCAACATTCAGACTATTTCTGAACCCTTATCTCAGGCCATGTTTACAGACTACCAATACCTGGCTTTATCTGAAGTGCAGCCAGGCTACAAAATGAGCAGAAACAAAACATTACTTAGGGTCACAGAAACCATGTTACATTTATAATTTGGCATGGACATCTCAAACACATTAAAATTTATAGGAGTTATTAACTTTAATCTTCAGTCTCTTTCTGCCCAAACCTAATGGAGCTGAAGTCTGTAAAGAGAGAATTGTATTTTTGAGGTTTGCATGACGAACAGGTACTCCTGCCTTTTAGATGAGTAAATGATGTACAAAGTAATTTAAGTACCAACTTGGAATATATATTCTGATCCTTCAACTCCTTCATTTGAAAGGGGTTTTTAGTTTAAACAGGTCAATGAATCAATTACTTCTAGGGTGATGTTTTTTTGGTTGCCTGGAACTAAATACTCAAACTACTAACTTCACAACAGTTATGGAGCTGCTAAAAAAGATCTCTCTATTTTTGGCCCTTGTCGGACTTCAAGATGAAAAGAATATATGACTGGCAGACCACTAGTTTTAGGCATATTACATGTTATATAAATAAAAAACTAAAGTATGATAGGGGAACATCTTGGGGAGAATTAAATCTGTGGATGGACAACAAATTAACTATTTTTTGTAAATGTGAGAAGCTCAATTTGCTTTTTATTTGTATTAGTTGTAAGTCCAGCAGTTTAAATTCCAGTAGAGAGTGATGACTAGCCTGAAATATTCTGTGTCTGTTAATGTGTTTTCCTCAACTCTTGATTTCATTTCTACATTTAATCAGCAAGATTTAGCATATGTGTACCTATAACCCTCATCCTGACCACTGACTAGAGATTTAGACTGGGATTATAGTAAACAGTTGTCAGTATTGTCTTCACTGGTTTCCTTAGTTTAACTGCTTTAGTAGTCTTTATATACAGGAAAAGCCCTAAAATAAATTGAAGCATGACTATTAGGAAGCACTTATGGTAGAATACTTTATTTACTTAAGGGAATTCATATAATTTATGTTATCAAGAGTTATGTCTACTAAATTTTTTTCTCATATAATAGTGAAATAATTCAGTTTTGGAAAGGACCTTTGGATTTCACCTAGGCCAGTTTCCTCTACTAGCAGTGTGGGGCTAACCCCAATGTTAAATCAGGTTGCTCAGAAGCCAGTACTTCTCCAGGTACCTTTTCCAGTCCTTCATCAACCACTGTAAACATTGTCTTTCTGTATATACAAGCAGAATTTCCCTTTCTGCACTTGGGGATCATTGCCTTGAGGAGAGCACGGTTATGTCCTTTCTCAGACCTCAGGAAGTGGAAGACAGCCATTAAATTCACACCTAAGCTTCCTCTTCTCCAGACTGAAAAACCCTGGAGCTCACTCAGCTTCCGCTTCTATGTTGGATGCTCCAATCCCCCAGGTAGCTTCACAGCCCTCAGCTGAGCTCTAATTTGTCTGTATAGCTCTCTTTTGTCCCAGGGGACCCAGAGCTTGATAGCATATTGCAGAGGCAGTGTCACAAATGCCAAGTCATCACACATTATCACTTCCCTTGACTTACAGCCTAGGGTGCCATTAGTCTTTCTCCTGTAATTACATTGTAAGTCCAAATCTTACTCATATAGAAATCTCTTGGAATACCAAATAATTAAACTAACAAATTATTGAAAAGATGTTGGAGCCATAATTTTCCTTTGAGAATCTAATGTGAGAATTTCTCCAGGTTGTGTGAGTTTAAAGATCTGTATTAGTATCCCAGGGTATTTAAATCCCTACCATAGAAATGCTTAAATGTAAGAGGTAAGTATTATGAAAGAGTTCAGGATTAGCTTATCACATTTCCACAGAAATCACCAACCATTTTTAAAATGTTTCTTTTTGCCTAATTATTCTTTGTTTGAAATCAGAGAACTTTTGAAAATCCTGAGGGGAAAAAAAAGCATTTTGTTTTCAGTAGGTTTTGCTTTAAATTAAACAGAATTAATTTCTTTTATTTTTTTTTTTTCCAGAGCAATATCCATAGAAAAATGCTGAAGGAAATTGGTCCATTTTTCCTCAAAGTCACTAGGTGTGAAACTTCCTCTCCAAGTAGGATTAGGTGTTCCTTCCCTACCAGGAACACCTGAGCAGAGGAATGCAGCTGAACTGCTTTGCTTAATCAGTCAATTTATCTGAATGAACGATGGACTAACACTCCTAGGACAAGCAATATAAAAGACGGCTTGCAGTGCTGAAGAGGAAAAACTGAAGACTTGTTGGAAGAATCTGTAAGAGAGTAAATTTCAGCTTAAGACCTTAGTAAGTAGAAGACCATATGTATTAAAATAGGTGCTTTTAAACCATATATTTATGTATTTTACAATCTGGGATGCTGAATTGGGGCATTCTGGGTTAGTATGTTATGAGAAGAGTGTATGTGTTCATGCTGGCATAGGTTATCTGTTTAAAGCTTGTATGACCAGACTCCCTACATGCTGATTGATATTCCCTCCTTATAATCATTTGACTGTTTCCAAATAATTATTTTTGCCTTCAATTTTAGACAAGGGTTTAATTTATGCAGTATGCTTTATTTTTTATTTTTTTAATATGTCTAGTACAATTTCCTTGGCACACGTAAGACTCCAGGTCTTTCTTACATTTGCATGTCCATCTTCATGTCTGTTACTCTGTTCAAGTTACTGAGGAGATGGTTTCTAGGTTAAAAAAATAAATATTTCTAAGTTATAGTAAATTTAAAAAGCTTATTTATAAGAGACCTTAAAACTATGCAGTGCTCATGTCCTTGACCTGCCCACAGCACTTGCACACTTTCCAGAAAGGGTCTTTTCCTTTGGATAACATTCCCATTGTTAACTACTGCTGCATAACTGACACTGTGGTTGTTTGCATTAGCAGTAATAGCCGCAGAAATCCTCTCCTTCCAGACATGTAATTAACCACAATTTATTCTACAATAAGACTTAAACTTTACCATGAAGTCCCAGGGGTATATTTTTATTACACAAAATCTTAGTTCATCACATTATGCATAATGGAGTATATTTATTAGCATAATTATTCTAGTAGTGCTACCTCTCACATTAACATGCGTTTAGTAGGATTGGAGTTAGAACAGGAAATTCTCATGCAAAGCTAAACTGTTTTAGGTGCAGATAATCTTCATAAGAAGCAAAATAAAGCTACAGTCAATGCAAACAGGAGCAGAAAGGGCCATTACATTAATGTTGCATTATGAAATAATAAATACAGCTCGTGTTTTTTACAACTTCAGGTAAGCATAACCAAGTTAACATAACCAAGTTAATTTTAAAGGCCAGGATCATTCAAAACATAAATATGAAACTCTGAAACTAAGGTTTTTCCCTTGTCTTCTAGGGTTATTTGTTATCTTCTACTCCTTGTTCTGTGCTCCAAGTTTAAGTGTGGCTTATTCTGGTTCAGCATCATGTTTGAAAAATAAGGATATATGTCTGGAGTGTAAATACCGAGTGAGTATTAAAGTCCATGAAATTTCTTCCATTATTTCATAAAAGTTTTGTTCTTTGGATTAAGCCTTTCTGGTACAGAAAACATGAACGTCATCATGAACATCAGCACATCGTCTCTTGAGATCAGGGATTAATCATTGGGTTGAATACTTGTATCTTGTTTTCACCTATGGCCTATGTCCTCCAAGGCTAAAAAAAAGCTCAGTTTAACTTGACCAATAGGGGTTTAACAACCTTTAACACTTATCCTGTTAGCTCAACATTTTCATCACCTTGTCTTGTTAATAGGAAAACTCCTTAAGACTTATTTTAGTGCAGTCTGCACACAGCCTACTTTTTTTTTCTACCTGCATGTACTTCTACTATAGGCACATAGTGCTAAGATTCTCACACTAACACAGTGGTACAACCATCATCAGGTCTGAAAGTCTGTTTCTGTGCTGTGCCCTTCCCTGCATGCAGCTCTGCGGCCACTAGGCTGCTGTGCCTAACACTGCCTCTTGTCTCTGAGCCAGTTTGGAGCATCTCCACTCTAATCTCCTGTAAATCCAGCTCCAGGCTGGAGCAATGATCAGTTGGTGACTGCAGATTAACAGGATTATGTGAGGGTTTATTTGGCATATTAGGTTTAATTTAACACAGGACTTGGATGGACTTGGAACATTGAAGACGGGCGTTGCTGAAGTCCAGCAAATTTTGATTTTTAAATTCATTTGTGTGAATGGGCTAGCCCTAAACATCACAGGTAACTCTGTAGATGACTGCTGTTTCTGCAGGAGACGTAGTGCTCAGTTTGGGCTGAGTGAGAGTGATAGTCTTAACCAGGAGTCTGCTCTGAGCATGCTAAGAAGCTCTCTTAGCTCTTATTGCATGCCCTAATGCGGCAGCTGGGACCAGACCTGACAAAGAGGCAGCTGAAGGAGCCCCTTCAATGCTCTCTTTACTCCAGTGGTCTTTAAAGGCTTGCTCACCCCAAGTCACAGCCTGTTGGGATGGCTGAAGGGATTAAGACAATGTCACTCTGCAAAAGACCACACCACCATCCATCTTTCTTGTACCTCTTTGGTAAGAATGTCTCCTAGGCTGTGACACAGGCTCTGCACTGGAGTGCCATACCCACTTATGCCACAGTCTCAAGCTTTCCCTTGGGTATACTTTTTTCTCTAGTGATCATCTTCATTGTTGCACACTGAGTACCACTTCATCAGGACAGGTTGGAGCAGTACCTTTCTAAGTCACCTGTAGTCTGAGTCTGATATATGTAGGAACTAGAGGAATGGGACAGAATTTCCTCATACTGAGGAAGAGACTGAAGTTTCTCACTTCCTAGGCTGTTACAGGTGATGATAGCAGCATTGCTGGAATTTTAAGTACCAAAGAACCATTAGGGTTGGAAAGGAACTCTGTAGATCATTATTCCAACCCCCCTTGCCAAGGCAGGGCCACCTGGTCCAGGTTACACAGGAATGTGTCTTGGGGCTTTTAGGAGGGGGAAGAAAGAGGCAGTGGATGTTAGACTTTTCCACAAAGAGTGGCTGCTGGCAATGTCCTCACAGCAGGTTTCTGAGCTGTAAATCTCCAAAGCTGTAAAAATGGTTATAGGAGGAAAAATGTGGCAGCATTTTCTGTGACTTTCTGTCCATGATATATGCTTTTCTTTAAAGTGCTTGCATAGTCCTAAAATACAAACTCATCATTGAATTCTTCATGGCTCTGCCATAGTATTGATAACTAGCATAACTGTTCAGTACTTCCTGAAAGACCTCATCAGTGCTTTAGAATAATCCTGTACTGTGGTGGTCAGGAGGTTCTGGCAGGATGAGATGCAAGTATATTGAATGACTAATTGGGACTTGCCCTTTCTTCTGTTTGTTGTTCTCTTATTTTCTTCATCCAAAGTGCTGAGAACTCCCTAACAAGAAACTATTTATCTGCTGGATAGTGCAGTAGAATGCTAATCCTGGGGCTTGTAGTCACTACCGTGTAAATATTTCATATCGATGATAATGGCTATTTGGGAAGAAGGGTGTATCACCCATAAGCGTTACTGGCACTGCTATTACAGTCTCCTGAATCCAAGCCAGAAGGTCTGTCAGATGCTAGAGAAAAGCTCACTTAGACCCTTAAGTGGGGCACTTAAGTAAATACAACAGTGCGTTCTCTGTCAATACTATTCAAGCAGTGTGTGGTGACTTTGGCTGGATAGTGCTGAGTCTGAGGAAGCTGCTAATCTCTGTGATAGTTGTGAGCACAAGGCTGAGTTCCAGAAAAGTTCAGCCAGGGAAAGAGACTGTTTTGAAAAGAATTCTGAAAGAATCAACTACATTCTGGAGTCAACTTCAAATTTATTTATTGACATCCACGAGACTGAAGCTATAAAATGCAGGATTTCTTAGATGTGCACATCCTTTAAATACTCAGCTTGAGTGTCCCTCAGAATTCTCTGTAAGGTAAGATCAAATAAAAAATAGCAAGAACAGAACTGGATATTTCAATGAATACTAATTCCATTTTAGTGTTTTAATGTCTGATATAGGAAACTGTTCTTTTCTTTATTAGCTTGGAGACCTTCTAAGATAGGTGTTATTGTCTTTTTAAGGCTTTTATTGCAGTAAAACTGATTGACAAGGAAACTAATGAAACAAAGCAAATAAATGCACTTTTTTTTTTTTTTGAAGACTTGCTGTGCTGGTCTTTCTTCTTTCATCTTTATTTAGTATCCTTTATTGCTTACTATTAGCCTAACAGATTAGGTTAGCTGCTGTATGTTCTTCACCTTTTAGCTGACTTTGTTCCTTATATAACATTCAGCTTCTTCCCTCCTGAGAAACTTCAGGCTAAGTACTTATCACCCCAATGCAGGCAGCAAATACACAGGATATAGGAAGAGTTTTCTTGGTGAACGGAGAGGTATGTTTTATGATGCATTTGGCTACTCTACTCAAGAGGGACAGTGAGACTGAGGCAGTTTCTAGCCAGTTGGGAGGGCAGGCACACCTCCCCCCACCTCCGTCAGCCATGCAGTGGCTGAAATTCGACTTGCAAACATAGGGGTTGGCCGTCTTTCCTACTACTGTCCAGAGCCCTTTCTGCTGACTGGGATGGGGAAGGAAGAGGTTCTTCACTTTCTTATCCTTTCTCTTGAGTGCCAGCACAGCTGAGGATGCCCAGCAATTACTCATCTGTTTATCCACAAAAGGTGAGTTTTTAAGGGGACTCTTCTGACTGAGAGGAGTCTCTGTGTATAATGCCACAGCTTTTATCTTCTGAAGGCACTGTTCTGTAACAACGATATTCCTTGGAGGCAAAAATTCTCTACTGTTTCTTTTAATTGCTGTAAGTATAGATTAATCATATGCTAACTTGGCAAGTGGCTTTATTGCAAATTACTTCTGTTTTCAAGCACAGTAAAATGCTCATTATAAAAAATAATCTTGGAGAGCTTCATCTTCTTGGCACAAATTTTAAATTGCAAACTCGGGGTCTGGCATAAGTATTGTAGCCAATTCACAAGGAAATAGTCTTGCAATAATAAGATCTAAAGACAAAAGTGATAGGCATGGTGGTTTCTTAGAGTGTGTAGTAATGTATGTGGAAACTTACAACAGATAGATGGGGTCTCTTGTTTTTTTTGCTTGTTTGTATTTAAGAGGATTGATCAGATATTTGTGTAAGTTAATAGGAATTTCTCCACTTGATCTTATGGAACCCAGTTTAGGTCTAAATGTTAAGGATGTTTTCTTAACTGGGAGTCAGGAAAATTGAGGTTGGGAAATGTTTGCAGCATTTCCTTCTTAATAGATTAAATTAGACATTCCTTACTCAGTCAAGGGGCCTAATTGTGTTTTACATATGTTGCTTATGGCAAGGCAATTCATGGAGGAAAGACTTAAGCTCTTCTGAAAAACACTGAGAAGTACTGTAGGCTTAAGTTGAGGTTCTGATGTTGTATCTCTTTCTATTCAGTATCTTTTTGAGTCCTAAGATAAAAGAAAACAAGCTGTAGAAAGCACCTCTTGCTTAGGCATACAGTGTGAAAAGCAGGCAAAGATCAGACTGCCAGAAGTCTGTCAAGCAGATCATAAAACCAAGCACAACTCTTTTTAATAACCTTTGGTGTTAATTGATTTGGAATAAATTTTGACTTCATGGCTTTTAAAAGGAACAGTACACAAGGCCTATAAAATACCTTCATTTTGCAAGTGCCTTTTGGGGCATCTGTAGCCAAAGGCAGGAGGCAATAACTGATAAAACTTGAAGTGGTGTCTGTAGGCTGCTTACTAGCTTACTTTGAGCTTTGTTTCTATGTACTGTTCAGAAACAGTCTCATGAGCTGTCCCTCGTACTTTGAAGTGCCATATAATGGTTCAATTCCCAGAATACTTTTTTTGGAAGAGCTAAAAAATCCACTTGCACTAAGTCAGAGTTCAAAGTTCCAAGGCTGCACAGCTGGAAGTTGGGTGGGCTGAGAGTCATAGTTTGGCACTATGTACTTATGTCTTTTATTGGTAGACTATCTTAGGGAATGTATTAAATGTAATATGAGAAGATGAGTTGAAAAGTGTATAAAATCCAGGTGTTTCCACTGGTCTCAGATATCTCTAATGTTTGACCTGACTTGCTCAGAATAAGAAAGACAGCTGATGCTAGTGTCTGCATGCTGCCCTGTTTGCTCCTTAAGCAACAAGACCTGATACCTTCCAGGCTGTAGTCCAGACAACATTAGCTCTCTCCCTATAAGCCCTGGTCCTAGTCTTGCCAACTGCAATGTCCCATTTACCCCTTCTTTTCTTGCTCATACTGAAAAAGAGTTTTGGTCCTCAGCCTGGAGATGTCATTTTCCCTGTGTTGCTCAACCATAGTGGTGAGAGGGCAAGGGGAGAAGAGGAGGAAGAAGGTAGCTGTATAGAGAAAACCAAAGGATGGAAAAAATCTGCTTCTCAGCTTTGGTAATCTGTAGGTTTGGAGTTTTCTTTAATGTTTATTTTCAAAACCTAAGCCTTCCAAATAGCACTGTGCTGAAGCATGGTGTGCTCTCCCCTATCCAGTGCCAGACCTTAGTCACCTGGTTATCTCTCTGTACCTAGGGTGTATGTTTCCAAGTGACTCTCATGTTATAGTAACAAAACATCAAAATCTAGATTCTAAAAATATACAGCAAATCACTGAATGTTAACCTTGCATCCTCCTTCACAGCAAACCCAGTAACAGATAAATAAAATTAACTCATTATTTCTGGTGCTGAGTTATAATCCTTCTGCTTGGAAAAAAAAAAAAAAAAGGTTTCTGTCTAATTCTGGCTTTCAAACCAGGCAAAACCAGCCCAAAAATGAGAAATTAAAAAATTGACAAATAACTGAGCAAGGGTTTTTCTTCCCCACTACACTGAAACAGGAGAATCCTACCAAGGGACAGTAGGAGAGAGACGTAGTGCTCTCATGGCTTTGCCTTAGCAGAAGATTTTCCTCATTCCTAACCCTGGTGTTATAGTGGAGGGGGACAATGAAGCTTTTGAGTTATCCTGCAGTTTTACTAGGAAGACATTTTGTGAACAAACATCACAGACAATGGGTAGAAGGAAAAAAATAATAGAGATTTGTTTAACTAAGGAGTTGTTGTCAAATAAGCTTACTAGAATTGAGGAACAATTTTGAATTACGCCATAGAATTTGGGGAAGAAATGTTTGTTACTGTTCCGTTACCTTCTTGCTGCTTCTTAGTTTCCAATTTGCAAAAGTTTTTGTGGTCACACCTTTTTATTTTGAGTTTAAAAGGAAGAACAAATAGGTAATATTGGAAGACACGTGGATTTCCAGCTGAAAAAACTTCAGGTTCAGTAATAGGAAGCTATTCCAGTACACTTTTTTTTTTACTGCAAGCTGTTTTTTTTTTTTTAAAGGAGTAAGAAATAAATTACTGGAGTTCTTGAACAGAGGAAGCAGATCAATGAGAGCATAACACTGATCAGAACACCTTGAAGAGGGTGGTATCAACTCATACACCTAGACAGAGTTTGGAGTCATCCTACACTGATACAGAAATCAAGTCTTTCCATCTCATGCAGAACCACCAAACAGCAGCCTTGAAGAGCAACTATAGTTAAAAAAAATGTTTTGTCTGCCAAGCTGTCAGTATTTCAAGGTAATCCCTGCAAACATGAAAGAACATGCTGTAGAGAAGAGGGCAGCTTAAAAGAAAGTCACAGCCAGATTCCTCCCTCTTTGGATTTTGGCAAAAAGAAGTTAAGCAGCATGTGATCAAAAGTTGGGAGGTCTTGTTCTCTGTTTCCACAGCTATTTGAAGCTGTCACATTATCCTTTTCACTACTCATATCTGCAAGCTCCCTTGCTTTGGTATCCAAGCATTTCCTTGGCAGCTTGGATAGAACAACAATTTGTATAAGTAGTTAATAATATTTCAGCTTGGAAACATGTGTGAATTACGATAGTTTCAGATGCCCAGTGTCCAAATGCCATTGGTGTTGTCTTTGTATTTACTTTCACATACAGCCCACCACAACAGAGAAGTGTCAGTCTGAGGAATAACATCATATATAATCTGCTGTCTCAAAAACCTGAGGTCAGTCGGGGACTTACATAACACAGGGCTGTGTCTTCTGTGTACAGGCATGAGTCAGAACAAAGATGTGTATTCAGATGTGCTGCAATCTAACCTCATATCAGAGAGATTATCTTGTCCTTGGTACATCCTATCCAACAAAGGATACTAGGCTTTAATCAACTGATGTAGGTCAGGACAGAGGTCATTTAATGAGGTCTGACTACCAAAGGCTAGACCCTATAATGCCAAAGACTCTTTGCTACAGTTGCAAGCAGTCTTTGGCATTACTATCTGCTGTTGTGGATTTTGGGATGAACTGTGAGCATAAGGTAATGTTACCAGAAAGAGATGAGAAGCAGCACGTTATGTATGCATTCCAACTAGAACTAGATCTAATTTCCTTATACTCAGAGAAAAGAGCCAAAGAGTTAAAGCTCTTCAACTAGGGTTTCAAGCAAGATTGAGGCTGGGATAATCGCAGACACCTGGATTCTGTGGTAGTGCTTTGCACCTAAAGGGAAACAAATAATAATCAAAACGATTAAGTGGCAGGCCAAGCCATGAGGATGTGGGGACCATGGGGCAAAACTGAGCCTCAGATAACATTATGTTCTGATCTTGCAGAAATATGAGCAAAGGCAAGACAGGAACAGCAGCTTAAGGAGCTTCAGGAATTAACTTTGTGTGCCTTGCCCAAATTCTGGAAGGGGTGGAACAGGAAACCATAGTAACAACAGAACAGCCATGGAAGACTGAATGGAGAAGATCACAAAACGTTTTTCAAATTTGTTTTGAGAGAATTGCAAAGTCTTAGATCTGTAGAATATAGCATTTACACTACCTTGCTGCCTTGGGGCTTGTTGAGAGTGTAGTCTGTCAAACTAGAGCTGACACCAGCACTGAACTATTTCAAGGAGTAACATATGTTCAGGGTAATCCATGAAAACAGCATATATGTTTACAGCATTTGGCTTGATTGTACCCAAAGCAGTCATGATGACAAGTACTGTAGTGAGAGAGGTTATGTATGTATGATATGTTGTTGTTTTGCTTTCTTTGAGACAGTAAGAATTAATACAGGAGTATCAGTGGCTACATTCAAAGTTCATCTATTTTACCCTGGCACTAGACAACTGTTTCTTTCAGACTGGCTAGAAACTGCATGCCTCTTTTGCAACAGTAATTACACAAGTTAGTTTTTTACCATTCCTGCTGCCCTGTGTTACACTTTTGCAGCTTAATGAAGCAATCAGGCACCTTTCCAGCTGTTGGTACACATCTGAGAATAGATCTGTGCCCTGTTAGGGAAGAAGGGATAATAGCAGAGTCTGTACTAACTAGGAATCATCATCATGAGCTGCAGTTTAACAAGTTCATGGTGTTTCCCTCTTCCATGGTGGCATGTCTCTGTCTGTTAAGACCTTGAATACAAAGTTGGAAAAACTGAATGCAGTGGCGTTGTTATCACAATTGCTTGCAGAGTAACAGCTTGTTCTTGTGCAGCTGATAGAGTGCTATTGATTCTATTTAAATGTTATACTATGTGTTGATAATTCCTTCTTAAACTACAGGGTATGTGCTCTTGGTGTTTCTTCAAAACACCATCTCATGCTTTTTACATTGTTTAGTCTGAAACTTAAATTCCTGCAGAAGATTATTTCAAGGACAGGATTAATATGTTGTTTTCATATCGCTGATTGATACATAACATGTTATGGAAGATCAATGAGCAGTTATAGACTTAATTATTGAGCAGATTTCTTATTGTTGCATATCAGATTTGAGTCTTGTGTTGAGAATGTAATTGCTGGGGGGGCAGGGAGGATAAGAGAAAATTTGCATAAGGCCAGAGAAGTGTTTTATAATATATATTGCTAAAAGCCCTCAGAAGTTCCTATAAGATGTCTGCTTGTGCTGCTACAGTTATCTGCCTGAGCCCTTATTTTCAGACCAGAGCTACTCTCACTAATTGAAAATCCACTTTATTTTGTAAAATAAATGAAAGGAAAAGGCTGATGAGTTTGACGATAGGTCTATATGCCTCTGCCCCTCCATAGCGTGATTTGAGAGTGATGGGATTGCAGTAGTTTGTGGTTCTCAAGAGCATACCTTACACATTTGATGTTGCACAGCATCAGTGAACAAAAACTACTCTGAAAGCCCAGTGTGCATGCAGACACCTTAGAGAGGGTTTGGGCTGGAGAGGAAAAGGGAACAGCTATGACAGACACTTATGGTATTTAATGCTCAAATGGTTTGCATTCCTCAGCCACAAAAAAAACAGGCAAGTACAAGAAACAAAACATTTTTACATAATTGCAATATTAGCTGTTCTGGTTCTTTAGGAAAAGGTAGTCAGGAGCTCTTGAACCCCTCTCCCTCAGAGACACAGCTGAAGTGGAAGCAGCATAAGCAATTATACAAGATGGGAGTGAAGGGGAGGGAACTTTAATTAAACCCAGGAGCAGAGGGGAAGAAGGAGGTGGAATAAGTGAGTGGCTGTGTGGTTCTGAGTTACTGGCTGGGCTGAAACCACAGCGACAAGGAATTTTAATGCAGGAAGCTTGAGAGGATGGAGAATATGTGAGCAAATGCAAATTGATTAAATATTGCCCCAATGGCAAAATAATAGAGTATGATAGACATTCAGTCTACAAGATGTGATTGACTTCCTCTGCTCTTTGTTTTCCACTCTCAGCCTTTTACTCTATGTTGTTAGAGGTATCTATGTTTTAGACCTGTACCAGCAACAGACTGCTTCTATAGGGTGTAGTGCTCTATTATGTTGGCAATTCCCCTTTGTTGGCTTCCCCAGCAAGCAGTGATATCTGTGGTGCCCTGCTTCTCCGAGACAAGGAGGGTCTGGCTCTAGCTCAGTTTTTTCTCTGCTACAAGCTATGTTTTACACCATTATTTCATGGCAGTACCGTAGCACCTCAAAAAAAAAAAAAGTGAAGAATTTTACCAAAACAGAGGTTTCCTGTGAAAGCAATTCTTTAAAATAAACACACCAAACCACTATTGATAGGAGAGAAACCTAAGGCTGAGGCTGGCTGTTGCAGCAATAGATGAGGGGTGATACCTTGGGCACTTTGGGAAGTGCAACCACAGGGCTGTTTGTGTTTGAAAACAAGTAAACCAAGACATGTTCTGGCTTGTGGAGCAGAGAAGCTTGGAGCATGTGAACTGGATGTCTTGTAAAGTTTAGGAAAGTGAGAACTGTTTTAATGACTAATTTGGATACAGTCTGTGAGGCACAATTGTTAATGTGGCACAAAAGGAGTGTGCCCAGGGAACCAAACAGTCGGTTCACAACTGTGCATGCAAACCAGCACAACTTAGCTTCAGAACGATGTGACCCATAAGTCTCAAAACACAAGAATTAGGGGACTTCCAGGAAAGTTATTAGAAAAGAAGCTAAAATTGACAACCTCATGTACTGATCCTGTGGAACTCATTGCCATAAGGTGTGGGAACAACAAAATATAAGTAAATTGGAGAAATGAAACAGAAGCATGGAAAGTGGATCCAAATACATACTGTAAGTTTGGAGTTCCTAAGAAACCAATAACCAAAAGTTTGATAGGTGAACTGGGGAAGGCTTTTCCTATACTTTCTTTGTTTCTCATTGCATATTTGAATAACCACTACCACCCATTACAAGACGTGGCTATGGGACTAGACCAAATAAAGTGCTGGCTAGTTCTGTTAAAATGAGACTGTGTAGCTATCTACATTTGCAAAGGTTCTGCAGGGAAAAGACAACACCGGGAAAAGACAACACCAGGAAAAGAGCAGATCTCCTTCCTTAGCTGAGAATTCTTTAGTGTACTTAGTCTCACACAGTAGCATTCATCATTTCTTTCCTTCTCTGCATCTTTTGTAAGAGGAAAGGATTATAACAGAATGTAAGGAAAGGATTATAACAGAATGTAATGCTGGCTGCAGTATGGCTGGATCAGTACCAACATAAGGACTCTTAATAAGGTTGCTTTGTCTGCCTCCGAGAATTGAACTCACAGCCTGCTAGGGCTATCCACAATTGATTAAAGATCTTTCCAAATTGAAATAGCTACCTGCAAGTCCATTACTGTGTATGTATTAAGAGTTTTTCTACATTGATTAATATGCGAGTATGAGCAATTTTATTTATCACTTAAAACACAAAGTTACTTTCTATAGCTCTCTCCAATCAGCTTTAGATATGACTGTCCCCAGAATGCTGTTATGTAAACATTCTCCTCACATCTGCCCTCCTTTTACAATAACTCAGTGATAGTTTCAGCAGAAGATCCCAGATAGTGGTGTATTGTGCATTGCTCTAACATTTGATGGAATTAATGATATGCAGAAGTAGCTAAATTCAGCAGTATGACCAATAAAAGCTTAGCATGATGTTTTAGAGCTTGCACAACTTGCTTTTATGCTCAGATAGCATACCTAAGCATACATTATCTATATCCATATACTATACTGGTCTGGAGCAGTGAATTAACTTCACAGAGTCATGCAAAGTACTTGAACCCTTGATTTCCATTACATTCAGAAACAAGAGGTGAGGGGATCTGTCCAAAACTCTGCCATGCAATTACTGATTACTTCAGTAGTCACTTGGGGAGTAAGCTTACAATTTTTTATGTTCTTCCTGATGGCTTAGTGTGTACTACCTATAGATTCCTGTTTCTGTTCTCAGGTTAATGTTTCATGAATTGACAACAAAAGTCTCAACATGAAAGTAACGCCCCTTGAACCAACAGCAAAGTGGAATGCAGTAACATAGTGTTGTTCCAGGATTTTTTGAAATATGAGTCATGCACTTGGATACAATTCAGTAATTATTACATCCTGTTGGTATAATTGGCAATAAAACTTCTTTCTTGTAAAATGTCCTAAGATCTTCTGATAATCTTGTGATAATCTTACTGTTAATGACTTCTCTTCCCCAAACCTGTAGTGTTTCATGAGGTTATTTTGACCCAAGTGCAGAACCCATCATTTGACCTTGTTGAACCTCATACAATTGGCATCAACCCACTGATCCAGCCTGTCCAGATCCCTCTGTAAAGCCTTCCCACTCTCAAGCAGGTCAACGCTCCTGCCCAACTTGGTGTCATCTGCAAGCTTACTGATGGTGCACTCCATACCCTCGTTCCAATCATTGATAAAGATATTAAACAGAAATGGCTCCAGTACTGAGCCCTGGGGAACACCACTTGTGACTGGTTGCCAACTGGATTTAATTCCACTTACCACCACTCTGGGCTCTGCCATCTAGCATTGTTTTACCCAGCAAACTGCATCCATCCAAGCCATGAACAATTAGTTTCCCCAGGAGAATGCTATGGGAAATGGTGTCAAAGGCTTTACTAAAATCTAGGTAGACAACATCCACAGCCTTTCCCTCATCCACTAAGCGGGTCACAATGTCATAGAAGGAGATCAGGTCAATCAAGTAGGACCTGTCTTTCATAAATGCATGCTAACTGATCCTGATGACCCAGTTGTCCTGTGCCTAGTTGTCCTTGAGTGCCACACAATAGCACTCAAGATGATCTGCTCCATAACGTTCTGCAGCACTGAAGCCAGGCTGATAGGCAGGTAGTCACCCAGATCCTCCTTCTGGCCCTCTGCCAGAAGGTTGGTCCTCTCAAAAAGTTTGGCCTTCCCCCTGATTCTTACTCATACACAGTCAACCCTATTGTCACCATCATTAAGCTTTAAACAGTCAAGATACTTCCTAATGCACAAGGCTACCCCACTGCCTCTCCTTCCTTACCTATCCCTTCTGAAGAGTTTATAGCCATCCATCGGCAGCACTCCAGTTGTGCAAGTCATCCCACCATGCTTCAGTGATAGTTTTCCTGCACAGGAATGGTTTCCAGCTCCTATTTGTTGCCTGTGCTGCATGTATTGATGCAGATGTGCTTCAGCTGGGCTACTGATCACCTTTTTTTGGAGAGAGGAGCCCTAGTTCTTACCTGACCATTCTCAGCACTTCCATTGTTTCTAATACATCAATAAGTCTTGCATCTTTGCTGCCTCATGGATCTTCATCCTCTACCTCCACTGAGGTGGCAGACAGAAGGACCTTGCTAGCACATTTCCCCTCAAACATTGGTGTGCTACCCCCATGCTTATCTCTAGTGAGCCTGATTTTAACCCTTTCCTAATTTTGATGGCTTCCCTTCATGGGGGGTGGGTTATGATGAGTCAGCTGCACCTCCAGTACTTTGTTCCTTTCTTATTGATCTGCAGCTCCACATGACATCTGAATTTACTATATAACAGTGCCTTTTACACATGTTAGGTACTATTTCTTTGTTTGACTGCCAGCCATCTGGTAGCAGTGGCCAGGTTCAGCTGAGAGCCCTGACCTCAGACAACCCCCTGGTGATGAAGCAGGTTTGGGATTCAGAAGAGAATTGAAGTCAGCAAGTCAGAGTCAGGTCCATGAACCCAGCACCCAGGATCAGACATAACCCTGTGATGAACTTGATCCATGGTGACAAGGCAGGTCCGAGTTTGAGCCAGAAGGTCAACCCTGTTGGTTAGGGTAAAGGTGTGGATCAGCTCAACCTGGACTGAGGACAACAGCTGAGACCATTCCCTTATCGTGCTCTCCTGAGTGAAGGTGAATGGGAGTCCCTGCTCTTCAGATTGGCTCTTCTCATGGCTGTGTGCCTGCATCCACCCTTTAAGCTGGCCCTGTGCCCGGGACAGGCTATGTGCTCAGGGCCCTGACACAGAGAACTGCTGAAAATGGTAATAGCTAACAGACTTTAACCCCAACAGCTTTTGAAATGCAAAGCAGGCACTTCAGACATCAGCCTTTCCAGTATTTCATAACCCCTGGAAATGTAAGGGAGTTTTGCACCTTTACGTTCATGTAATTGAAACCTACTGAGTATGAGGAAACATTTTTAGTAACGTTTTTAAAACTACAACAAAAGACATACAAACCATCCTGGAAATCACGACCAAAGTGTGGGAGAGGCAGGAAGATCTCTCGCACTAGTTTTTTTCTTTCTTTCTCCAGTTCCTCAAAATGAGAGAAAAAAATGTATGTTCAGAACATGCAGAATTTTACCATATTTACATATGAAGCTTTAATTACATGAATTAAGGTAGTGACACTTTAAAGCCAATTCTTACATCACAGTAGCTTTCCCTGTGTTTAGAGAGGAATACTCCAGTAATATCTCTTGGCCTTCAAGAGAATAAGTGGTTAACTGCTGCTTGCCATGTTTCTCAAATCTGTGGAGACAATAATCTTTTACAGAAACATCTCTGCATTATTTTTAGTCCCTAGATGAAGAAAAATGAGATCTCAGACCTAAAACTACAGCTAGACAAGCTAAAAGGGTCTGACATCTTGAAGCAAAGCTGAGATTGGAGCTATTTAAAATAACTAGGCAGGTTGGAAAAGGGAAAATTTGGCAGAGTTTATTTTCCCAGCTTGATTTCCAGGACCAGATTTCATAAGAAAGCAACATGAGCATATACTTATACTCTGCACTTGCTCTACGTCCTTTTTAGGCACATTCAGCATTGTGAGGAATGTGTGGACTCCAGGCTCGAGTAGTGCTTGCTGCTCCCAGGGGGCTGGAGCGCAAGCCCTGCAGCACAAATTTTGAGCAAGTTAGAGACTGGTTGAGAGTGCAACTCATGCAAAGGCATTTTCTTTCATTTCCATCTCCACATAAGCCAGGAGTGATGTCTAAGGCTAGAAGAAGTCATTATATTAACAAGATTAATCCTTGTGTGAGTCAGAACATGGAGCTTCACCTGCAGGGTTAGAAATTTAAGTGATCTTTCAAACAGATCCCTGGTTCTCCACTGAAGATTTCAAGAGGAGTAGTAAACAATTTCTGAGTGTAATAGGACTGTTGATTGGAGAAACCGTTTCAGTAGAAATTGCCTGTCTGTTCTTGATGCCTACAATAAGATGTTAGGAAAAGATGTGCAAAGAATCCATCTGTCAGCGTATTGGCCTGTTAGAAGCAGGTTTTGCTAGTGCTTGAAGAGAAAAGGCTCAAGCCCTTAGTAAAATGGTGAGAAGATTTCTTGTTTACAATGTAAGGAAATAAAGGAAATTAGTTGCTTAGTGTAACTTAGCATTAGTAGCTAGGTGTGCTGAAGCCTCAGGCTGCAAGTTGTGAACATTCACATAGATACACTGAGCTTTTTACCTGCTTGAGTAGAAAGAGGCCCCAGAGCCCATTCACGCTAGAAGATAAGGAAGCTAGGAAGGCCACTATCCCCATCAGCAGAAGCTGCAGCCTTAGAGATGAGAGAAGAAACAGCCCATCCAGAGACAGTGAAGAGACCCAGTGGAGAGCAATAAGAACCCATACCCGGATATTATTGTACTGAACTGTCATGTGAGGAGCATGAAACTCTGATTATAAAGGTATAATTGCCCAGGGATTTCTTTGTTTAGGGTTCCTTTCTGCAGGCACCCAGCTCAAGCTGCTTTTACCACTGTAGCACTCAAATAAATTACTTTCTTGGACTTAAAGACTGAGACTCTGCTATGGGTTAGGTCAGAGAAGCATAGTTAACATACAGCATTAATGAAGACAACAGTAGTTGTTTAAACATATTGGTCCTGGAAATTCTGAAAATATTCTGTTGCTCAACCAAAAAATACTTTGGATTGAGCCCAAAATTCCCACCCTAGAAAGTCTTCATTTTGGGCTTAATCCTTCTTTATAACAAGAGCTACTTTGAGAGTGTTTCCTTTCCACCCAGAATGAACCTGTACCCAGGAGTAGCTCTATTCTTAAGTCAGGGCATGACCTTACAACATAAAAGCTTTTACTTGTCAATATTTAATTCAACATTTACTAAATGGTAGGTAGATGCTAGGCTGACTTCACTGGAAATAACTTGGCAAAGATTTAACTAGCTTTAATCTACATGGAAGGTAATGTCGGAGATAACCCTAACATAATGATTACATTAAACTCATGGCTCATAAGATTTTTTCTAAATGATGACATACCAGAATTGCATGTGTAAATGAGAAAAAATGGTTAAAGCAACACTAATGGGCCAACACAGCAAAGGGTAATTATTAACCACATTTTCTTGCAAAGAACTGAGAAATACTCTGCTGTAGCTGATCCAAGCACTGTTACGTAGCAATCAGTAAAAAACTATTTTAAAATGTTCATAATTATTGTTCTGCTCTGCCATGTTAGATGTGTTTGTACTGATGCCTATGGATTGGGAACTTTGAGAGTTTTAAACATTAAAGATTACTAAAATAAATGGTCAGTGCTCTGGCTTTTCTCTCAAAACTGTGGTTTTAGCAGTGCAAGAACGTGATACATTTCCATCAAGGACATGCCACCAGAAAAGACACCAAATTCCAGTTTTGGGGGTTTGACTAAGTGAGAAGGTAGATATTCTATCTTTTGCCAGCAAAGTATTTCTGTACATGCTTAACTTTCCTATGGAATTAGGTTTAAAACTTAACTGTATACTAGTACTTCGCCAGATCAGGTTATTTTTATATGCAACTAAAATGTAAGTATCAGTTTCATTTACCAGTTTGAGACTGCATTTCCAAAAAGATCTATCTGCATAAAAACCAGCTACATCTTAATATGGGAATGAGCATTCACAGGTATAGTTACAGACATTGTATACTTTCTGGCTATCACATTATCGCATTTTTGTTTCCAACTTCCTAAAAATGAAAAAGTTCATCTTAAACCAGAAATTAAAATTTCACAGACTGCTGCCTGAATATTTGGTTTGTGAGCTTTTAACTTCAACTTGTTTGTAAGGATTCTCTCTATTTTTTTCTGTTCTGTTTCTAATTTCTATTAAAAAAAAATCAGCATCTTTCTTGTGTAATATCTAATAGAACAATTCTTGTTTTGTTTATCCTATTTCTCAGCCATGACTGCATAAGTTGCCCTGGAGATGGTTTCTCTGTATTCTTGCTCAGGTTGATATAGGCCAGATTTATAAGCTTAAATTTAAAACTTGGGGAAAGACCCATTGGATCAAAGAGGCCTTCAGAGCCTCTTTAGTCTGAAAAAAATAGTTCTAGAACAAAGTGGGCTGCTCCTCAAAGGTCATTGAATCCTGTTTTTTGAACAGCACATCTTCCCAAAGCTCACATTACCATGTATATCTGGTTTTATAATGTAGCAATGGCAGCTTTATAGCCTTGTCTTGCTTATTTTCCTGTCCTTTTGCTAATCATAGGATATGCGGAGCAGCAAGTCCTTTCCACGAATGACAGATGCTACTAAGAAGTAATGCATCTTGGACTTAGATGCCACAACCTAATCACTTTGGATTAATTTAAAAGTTATGAAGATTTCAATTAAATGTGGATTATTTAAAATGTAAATTCGATGTATATAGGTCTGGAAGGTATTATCTGTCATTTGTATCTGAGATAAAGGATCTGTTTGAAACTCACCTGCCTGCTCCCTCATTCTCACTCCAGAGAATGTAAAGAGAATCCCCTATTTCCTTGTAACCACCAGGTTACAGAGAGCTAGAGTACAAGACTTAATTTCCTTCCCCTATTAATTATAAGATACTGGGTGCAAAATAAAGACACTTTTAAATAAAATATGCTAGGAGATCTGAGCGAAAAATGATTTCCTGTTCCTCAGAAATTATGTTTTCATTGATTAGCATCTTGTAACCAAAGGGTGTCTATGTGTAGCTGAAGTAAATTTGATGGTAATATCTCTTGAGAACTTCACTGAAATTTATTCAACAGGGTCAAAAGTGATCCACAGGGGCTTCCAGAACAATCATAATCTGAAGTACAAACCAAACCCCACATGCTCAATAATTTCACCTTCCGTAAAGGAACAAAGTTTCTTCGAATCCCAGCTGGAATTTACAGTTTTGTCCAACTCATATCTGTGCAACTGCCTTTTTACCTAACACATCTTAGATAGTTTAGCTTCTACAAGTTTATACATAATCCAACTAAATTAGCTATCAATGTCCTCGAGGAAATGCTGATGAGGTTGATTTAACATACACTTGATTTTTAGATAAAGCAATGCCCATGCTAGCAAGGAAAAGACAAAACAGAAAGCACCTTTTTCACACCAAAGTGTTCTTATCTCTGCTTAGCTTTGGGATGTAAGGAATTGATAGCAAAAGCAAAGTCCAAACTGATACACCCTTGTTGTGACCCATTTTGTTTAGTATTTAAACTAACACTGATACAGAGTTCCTCTCTACAGCACAAAGCTGCAAGAGCAGACAAAGTAAATCTTTTTATAAACTATTGTGGGTTTTCCTGCTGTACAGTGTGTTTTGGCACAGCCTTTCAAACTCTTGCAAAGGGGTGACTCCTGACAAGTCAATGACAACATCCTTGCTGTCTTCCAGGCTTGTTTATATATTTTCCTTTTAAATGAGTAGAACTATTGTTCAGTTGCCTTATTGCTCTGCATCCCATCTCTTTTCTGATAGAGCCAACAGAAAGATGTTTACTTTCACAAATGTGAAAATTTCTACATTCCAACAGAATAATGGGGTTTGGTTTAGAGAAAAAGCACACAGATGCATTAGGTTCATAGCCATATCTAAATACCCCACAATCACAACACATCACTGTTGTAAGCCATTTACAGCGCATGGAATGCTGTGGGTGTTCCTCCACCTGGTCACTAATAATGGGGTAAAAGTATATGAATGTGAGTCCTAGCCTTAGGCACTTGCATTGCAAATGTCTATTGGTTCAAATGTGGGAAGCAAAGCTTTTTCACATTTTGTGCTGACTGAAACAAAGACCTTCTGTATAGTATTGCAGCCATACAAGGCAGTTTGTTTTCTATTGGGTAGGAAAGACTTATTGCATGAATTCCAACTGAAGCATCATGCTTTGTTTTACTGTTAATTATTTATTCCTTCTGAAAAAGTATAAAAGAGTTAAAGCTGGCTTTGAACTTAATTCAGTGATATAACTGTCCCTGTTTCAGAGAAGAGGACTGCTGTAGCAGCCTTGAAGAGGGCTGCTCTGAACTGCACTGAACTTCAGAAAGCACTGGGAGTAAAGAATACTTTGGATAAGTGGTGAGTAACAACTTGAACTTGGACTTCATACTTTGGAGCAGCTTCTCAAATCTGGCAATGTTCTCAATGGCTCTACTCTGGGAGGGTGGAATAAATTTATCTTGGTATAAACAAAGTCTGTGAAACATGTAAATAAATAATTACCTGTGCTATTCAGGTACTCAGCTTCTTCATCAGCAGTCTTTAACTCTGAATTCTCTGTCTTCCTCTCCTGGTTAAAAGATTTCTATGGAAAAGAGCTTTAATTTTTCTCCCAATTTTTATTAAAATCCCAAAACCAAAAAGGCATTCCATTCTTAAATAGAAATTCAATCTTTTGTCTTCTTAGTATGAGAGATCAGATTGTGACTTGCATGGAATATTGAGATCCAGATACAATAATTCATCATCTTGTAAAGACATTTTAAAACATATATAGGACAAAAGAGACATACACATTTTTTAACACTATGTCAACTGCTGAGTTAAGACAACAGGTATTTCTGGAAGCTGGGGTATCTACAGTATTTGAGATTAACTCTTGCCAGAGAGGTCAGTACCATAGGAATGTTCTGTGCCAAATTAAAGACATGACACACCTGACTCCAGCAATGATATTTTATTATTGGGACTGTTTGACATTTTCCATAAACAGTAGAAGAGGCATTGTCTTGTATGGTCTCATTTGCACCAGAATAGGCTCTCTTAACAAAACTACTTAAAAATAAACCAATACTTTAATTTCTTAATGGTGTTCCATTATTTTAACCAGAAAGCTATGTCACTGAGCAGCATCTAATATGTTGTCCTGATTTGGGGGACACAGAAATTTGAAACATGTTCTTCACATTGGATGCTCTAATTACTCAATCTTTAAATTAATCAATGGTGGGTTTCTTTTGTGTGAGTGTTTATGTGTGATTTACAGTACCAGCGAGAGAAGTGCCTTCATTGAAGTACATGCCATATACCAGTGACAGAAGCATCTAGCTTTAAGCAGAGGGAAGACCTCAGCTTAAGTCTGTTACATTCCATCTTATTAGATGTCAGTAGATTTTGGCCTAGTGGGACTTACTGAATCTGGGTTATTTTTCCATGTTTTCATGTTTTCCAAATCTTTGTGATTCCCACCCTACTGCTGTGCTGTCTCTCTTAGTGTTTCTGTTTCCCATTTTTAAAATACACCAAATTATTCTATGCTACACGTGAGAAAGGTTTGCTCTGAGGAGGCCAGAGTCCTTTCCATCTCTGAGAGGGATGCTGCTGGTTTATAATTACAAGTGAATTTTGTCATCTGGAGGCTGTTCTTTTTGATTTCCGTGTTTTCTCTGTCCATAGTGCAGTGCTGATACAGACATAATAGTCTGAGAAAGTTGGGGCTGTTCAGCCTGGAGAAGGCTGCGTGGGGACCTCATAGCGGCCTTCCAGTATCTGAAGGGGGCCTATAGGGATGCTGGGGAGGGACTATTCATTAGGGACTGTAGTGATAGGGCAAGGGGTAACAGGCTAAAACTTAAACAGGGGAAGTTTAGATTGGATATAAGGAAGAAATTCTTTACTGTTAGGGTGGTGAAGCACTGGAATGGGTTGCCCAGGGAGGTTGTGAATGCTCTATCCCTGGCAGTGTTCAAGGCCATGTTGGATGAAGCCTTGGGTGATATGGTTTAGTGTGAGGTGTCCCTGCCCATGGCAGGGGGGTTGGAACTAGATGATCTTAAGGTCCTTTCCAACCCTAACTAGTCTATGATTCTATAATCTTTCTACAGAGGTAACATATTTTGCACTTGTGGGACAAACATGAAAGCCATGTATGCCCATCATGAGGAATTTGTGTCAACGGAACCTTTTCTATTGCCAATAAACTGCCTCAAACTTGCTTGTGCTGTGACTAGGGTGGAGAAACCAGTGTCTTGGTGTAAGTCCAGGCCCATCTGAACAGGACAGCAAATAGGCTCTGACTGGCTACTGGCCAAAACAATGTTTTATGCTCAGACTGGGCAACAGCAATAATTGATGTGTTTCAGGTCTTATACTCTTGTTGAGTCTTTTCTTAATAATTGTGTCTTATAACTCAGGTTTTCTGAGATGGTCAACTCCTTGATGATTTTGTAATATATCGCAATAAATGTGTCTATTTAAAACTGAGTTCATCTGAAACTGCTTCTTTTACTCTTTTGTTTCTTGTGGTCATGACAGATTTCCATCAGCTTTTGTTTTTCCTGATTTACAGTCAGTTAATGAATGCTGAATATTCAATGGAAGTTCAGAACCAAACCCAGATGCTAGTAGGTTCATTCATACTTCTCTCAAATCAGTTTGCTGTGCCAGTCATAAGGCTTCTGCTCTGTGAACTGCTGAGCCACCCTTGCCAAGGCTAACAAATTGTAGGATTCAGTTGCGTTGCATGTCCTACTAATGAACTCAACCTGTGCACAGCTATATAAACCACTGGAAATGTCAGTGAGCAAACTGTAGCTCTGATTGTAATGCTGAAACTGAAGGTCCCCCTGATCTGACATAAATGAGCCTTTCCTGAGTCATGGGTCACCTCCTGGCTAACTGTAGAAGCTAGGGAGCAGACAGATCTAATCTTCCATGATAAAGAATGAATTACGAATTAATATTTCTGGATCCACAACTTAAGCAACTTACCTGGTACTAGCAATATGAACTTCAGGAGGAAGGAATACACTTTCCTGCCCTACCTCTTGAAGCTTTTCAGGAATGGCCACCAGCAGCAGCAGCAGTGCAAATCTCAGATTTTCATTCTTGCAAGTGGAACGTTACTTCTTTAGATTTTGTCAAACTATAATCCCAAGATCAGGTTTCTGCTTGCTGTAATTATGTCTCTCTTCCCTGCACACAAGTCAATATGACTGCAAAAATAACACTGACGAATCTGTGCAGGATTTCAGTGATTTCTACTCCCTCCCTGGTTCAGATTTCTTATTTTTGCATCACATTGGATGTCTGTCCTGGACATGGTAACATTCCTTTTTCTACAGTCAAGTGGATATGTTCAAAGAGCTGCGAAATGAGGATTACTCAAAATTTATGAGGGATAGTTCAGTCTGAACACTTCCACAGATGGTGTACTGCTAGCAAGTAAACTTCTCAGACACAACAGAGATATCTTCAAAGTGTTTTAAAGACAGCTCAAAATCCAAGACAAAGATTCAGCCATACAAAAAAAAAGAATCCAGTGATGGGAAGCAGACACCAGTTTTCTTTGCCAGTGGCTTAGCTGTGGAGTTACATCTCTTTAGATGATAAGTTTGTTTCTGACTGAGCCTGTGCTGTTTCAGTGCTGTACCTTATACATTCTTTGTCTTAAATTACAGTTTGAGAATGCTTTTTTCATGTTCTGTCTACATTAGTTTAATTTTCTACATTATCTATATATGAAATACAGTATAGCAGTGAGCAAGTCTGACATTATTTTTGGTGTGCTTGTTAAATGTGGTATGGGACAAGTGAACTGATTGATGACGAGGTTAGCATCTTTCCTATAAAGTGAAATACCTTTGCTTTGGAAGCTCTTTTTGAATAGTAGTTTAACAGGAATTGACTAAAGCCCTTTGCAACAGAAGGCAAGGAGTTTTGCAAGTTTTTAGTATTGACTGCACTGAGAGGTAGAGAGGGAAGAAAATCGTTTTTCTGGCTTTAGCACTTACAGGATGCTGCCACATCTCCAGTTTCTCACATCTCCAGCCTAATTTCTTGGAACTGTCTGATACAATGGCCCAGCGTTGCCAGTGGCATGCTTCTATCAGACACGATTTCTTCTTAGAAAACCTTTGTGATGGCCTCAACACAATTTCCACTCCAATATGCTGTTTCACTGAATTGACTGTTATAGCCCATGTATCATATTTTAATATCTTCTAGACTCTTTGTCTACAAGACAACTTGCATTCAAGACTGCATCTGTCATTGCATAATGACCAACTAAGCAAAGATCTTAAAATGTGCTGTCATCTCAAGATGTTGAGATAGAAGAACCCAGTAATCCATATTCCAAAAGAAAAGAACAGACGGACAGACAGCCCAAGATCATACAGTGAAACACAGTGTAAATGACAGATAATGCATCCTCTCTGAAATCCCAGAAATCAGTTTACTTTATTATAAAATGCTGATTAAAACGTACTTTAACATTATTAAAGCACATACAGCGTTGTTCTGGCAAGAATTTTCTTGATCAAGCAGTAAACAAATGGACCCCTCCTTTGCAAATGTCCTCAGGCAATGCCTCAGCTAATATAAGGTCTAATAATCATTAGAATCACACCACAAATTAATCCGAATGTCCTGGCTGCAACCCATAGCAATGTAGTTCCACCTGATTATCTGAACTTCTTTTGTAGTTGCAGCTGGTCTGATGCTCCCATTCGAATTGAGACAGTGTGTCCACTGAAGGACCTGATACTGTTGCTTTTTTCCCTTCCTGCTTTAGTTGTATTAGCAACTACTGTAATAAGTGCTGCCCTCTGAGCAGGCTGCTTCAGCACCATGAACATATATATGTCAGTTGTTTTTAACCACATTCAATTGGGTGATGTTGCACCTTCCTGAACAAGGATCTGACTTTTGAAAGGAATATCTAGACTTCTCACAGGCTTTTTCATAGAATCATAGAATACTTAGGTTTGGAAAGGACCTTAAGATCATCTAGATCCAGCCCCCCTGCAATGGGCAGGGACACCTCACACTAAAGCACGCCGCACAAGGCTTTGTCAAATCCTTCCTGGGTCAGATTTATGATTTTATTAAAACCCTCCCCTCACCTGCCTCAGCTGAACAATACCACAACTTTCCCTCTTTCTTTCCTCAGCTATTCCCTAACAAGGTAACAGAATGGAGAACAAACAACAACGCAATGGTGATGTGAAAGAAAATAATGTGGTGAAGAAAAAACTGGTGAGTGAATTCCCCAGATCTTCTGTCAACACATTTCTCTGCTATCTGGGTAGTGGAGGCAGAAAGGAACTATTTGGAACCTATATAAATACTTGTAGGCACAGGCCAGTGTCCTAAACCCACGAATGCTGTTGTTCCTTTTCTGCCTTTGGTACCGGGACTGCTGATAGGCTTACTGTGAGACTGTATCACAGGCCTCTCAGTTCTTCCCGTGTTATTCTTTATAAATGCCCAGTTTTGAACTAGCCAGGTTTAGGGGCTAGTTCAAAAGGGTTTAGGTAAAATATTCTGGGATTCCTTGACTTTAGGATAGGTTAAAACCTTTGGGTTTGGGGAGGGACTCTGTCACTGAAGACAGTGGTAATATTTTGGAAGAGAGTCTCTGTGCCTTCAGAAGGAAATCTTGGGAGGATGTATTCTGTGGGAAGAAAACCTCTGATTTAGCTTCTGATATTTTTCTTATACAAGAACCCATAAAGCTGTGTATTCTTCCCATCTTTCCCCTTTTGCTCTGACAGGTTAGAGAAGAGCAAAATAATGCTTCTTTCTAAGGGAACATGGAGATTTGAGCAAGGGGAAGCTGTCAGGATGCAAATTTGAGTGGTACAAAGAGTAGCACGTGTTTAGTTTCTGTAACTTACTAACAGCAATTGTAAAAGGTCAAAACGTGAGTGCATTAAAGTGAGAAATTATGTATATATTAAACACACCAGCCATATTATTTGTATTTGAGTATGAACTAAATTGCTTGCTCTGAGCTATATGAAATGAAACTTAAATAAAACAGAAGTACCTGATTCATCTCAAAACACTCTATGGATTTTAAAGGCTTGATTATACTGACTTGACTTTTTTACTGCTTATGACCCTTCAAAGACATTACAGATGATGTATGGATCATCTATGTATGCTGATGTTTCTTAATATATATGACAATTTTACATGTTAATGAATAGCATCTGGCTTTCTATTTAAACACCACTCAGTCTGATCTTTGCCAATGACTATTCAAAGTTGCTGCACCATAAACTGCTTTCAAGCCTGCAGTGCTTTATGGCATTATATTCTGTGTCTCTGAGAGCTCTGAGCTATTTGTGAGAGGTATGTAGCATGTCAGAAATGGAAACAGCACAGATTTACACCAATATTAACAGCAGCCGTCTGGGAATAGTTCCCAGATGCACTTAATACTCATCCCTTGCCAACTAGGAGGTGTAGTTTAAATTTTAGCAGGTCAAAATCCCCATGTTTGCAAGCAGGCACCTTCTAAACCAGTAGCTGAGAGCTTTTACCTTCCCCAGGTAGCATGCCTAATCAGCAAACACCTGTTGCACAGCAGTAGTGCAACGCCCCAGATCCAAACTTCCAAACCTCCTAAGGCTGTGGAAACATCCCTACGACTTGTGGATAACATCTTAATTAGCTGAAAGTCTTGTGATATCTTCACTTTGAAGCTCCGGCAACACGAGAATACTCTTCCCTTCCAGAATCCAGAGTCTGTTTACAGCAGGGCACCGGCGGTCTCCAGGCGGCGCGGCTCCCCGTCCCCGCAAGCCGTGATCCCCATCTCCTGGGCCCCTCGGGGGGTGCTGTGAGGGACCACCTAGCCCTGCCGTTTCCCTGCCCAACCTGCGCCGCTGTGTAAATCCCTACTGAGGGAAGGGGCCTGCCGGGAAACCGCACGCACGGCACCGGGCACGCACATTTGCTTAAGTTATGTGCGAGCCCGCAGATAAATGAGGCCGCGCTCCTCCATCCCCTCTCCCTGCCCGCAGCCCCGGCTATGTCCCGCTCCCCTCCCGTAGCCGTGTACTCCCGCGGCCGGCGCTGCACACCCGGGCCGTGCCCCCCGGCCGCGGCGCCGCCGGAGCGCAACGCGCGCCCCTCCCGCAGCCGCGCCCCCGCTGCGCCCCGCGGAGATGCGCGGTCGCTGCGCACGTGCGGCGGCGGCATGGAGTGTGCGGAGGTGCCCGAGGCGGACACGCTGGTGGCGCGGGGAGAGGGGGGCGGCCGCCGCCGCGCAAGCAGGAGCGTAAGTAGCGCGGGGCGGCGCGGAGCCTCCTCATGTTTCGGCAATGAGCACGGCTGTATAAGCTAAGGGCCACCGGCGGAGAGGGCAGTGGGGCGGGAGCGATCCCGGCGGCGAGGGCGGGGAGCTCGGCCTTGCGTTGCCCGCGCTTTGGGGACGATCAGCCGGGTTGGGAACGGTTTCGGTCCTTTCCCAGCGTTGGTGGGGAGGAAGGAAGAGCCAGGCTGGTGCACGGTGGTCCTGGGAGTAGGAGTCACTCGCCGCTGCTCTCCGGAGAGGGGGGCAGAGCTCAGGTTGCACGGCGGAGCCGCCGAGCCCTTCCTCGCTCGGAAAGTTGTTGGTGCCGGTGCAGGGGAGGCCGGCGGCGGGCAGAGCTAAAAATACCGCGGCGGCTGAGCAGGGACCCAGAGGACGGGAGGAGGGCAGCGCCGGGGCTGGCGTGCCCGGACGGGGCGGGCGGCTGGCGGAGGGAGCGGAGAGGGCGCAGGGGCTTCACCGCCCGCAGCGGCAGATCCTCGGGGTAAGGGCAGACCCTTGGCGAGAGCAGAGGAGTTTTCCTCCTTCGCCACCACCGTGTCCCTGGGCACACCTGCCAACAGCGCCCAGGGGCCGCTTTCCGGGCTAGAAGTTGCCTGTGTGCTGAGTGCTTCCGTAAAACTAAGGGATCCGGATAAGGTGATTCAATATCCAGCTTTCCGATATCAATAGAAAGTCTTAGCAATATCTGTTTAAGAATGTTAAAACTTCCTTATGTACGTGTGCAATGTTTACCTCTGACAGTTGTGTTTGACATGGGGGTTATAACTAAAGTACAGCATGCTAAACGGTGCTTTGAAAACTGAAATGCAACCTGTCACACATCTAAAAAGAAGAAAAAAGGGCAATTAGTAGCCTACACGAACGTTACACTGCACGCTGAACAAGGACGGGAACTGTGGAAAACGTCTTCCAGAGCACCGTGCCCTGGGATCTGTGGTAACACCAAAACTGTGGCCTTTCACAATTAAGCAGTTCTTAGGTATCTGGAGGTCTCTGCTGTGAGCTGACAAGCAGTTTCCCTGACTGAGCACTGATCGCAGTGGTGGTGGTCACACCTACCTGCCCTTGCGCTGACAGCAGAGACGTGTGAGCACACGGGTGGTGGTGAAGTTAAGGAATACCTATGAGGGAGGAGTGGTTGCCTTCTTGTTTCCTGGTCCACTGTAAAGCACATAAACGCTTTTCACCACCACCACCCCTTTCATTTTGTTAACATTGCCACAGGGTTAATATTTTCTTAAGCAGCAGTTTGATTTCTTTTTGTCATTCTTGCTTCATTGTGCTTTCGTCTTTCACCTGGCACGGCTGAAATGTGAGCAAATATTTAAAATGGCGTATGAGGGGACAGGGCATGGAAAAGTTGAATTTCGTGTTCCAAGAATGGTAAAACTCTGAACTGAGTAAGTCCGAGGGTTTCAGCAGCAGGCTGTATACTTGGGAAATTCTTAGCAAAGTAGGTTCTAAACCCAGCTATTTGCAATACTGGGAAATAAAACGGATGTGGGGTTTCTAACTTGGCAGCACTTCAGTGATTTGTCCTGCATTATCTTTCACTTAGCCTCATGTGCATATAATGTGCCTCTGCTGAAAGGTTTAAGCATTCACTGGAGTTTTTAATGAACACCAGGCTATATGATCTGAACAATTTTGTTTGCAGGATTTTTCTGATGGGTCTAGCATTGTTGGAGTAGAGCCCTTTAGCAATATTGCATCAACCACATAGCACTTGTGAACTTGTGCTTATCATTTATGAACCTGCTGGGAGCAGCCTAGTAGACCTCCAGGAATATTCACCTCAGCATCCTTGGTTCGGTGTGGTAGCAATTTCCCCTAAGTGTAGGAATGCTTGTGCATAGTAGAGATATAATCGATACCTCCTATGAAGTGTTATCTCCAGAAGTAAATGAATCCTTATGTTAAAATTTCTACTTTTTGCCACCAAAATAACAGTGCAAAGTCCTCTGTGTGTGTCAGGTTCATTTTAAGAAGCTGGCTAATAATAATAGGGTTAGGGTAATAATAATAAGGTAATGATTAATTATTATTAATTAATTAATATTAATAATATTAAAATAATAAAAATATTACTATTATTAATAATAAACTATTAATAATAGTAATAATAATAGGGTTAGGTATTTGGCTTATGCAGAGAAGTCAGTGGGACTTCTTACACAAGGCTTTTCTCTGCATACACTTCCTCCTAACCTGACTGGGAACAGGCTGGTTAATGAACTGTGTAATCTCTTAAAAAGTTCTCACATGGTGTGGAGAAGTTCAAACCATTCAGCTGTCCCACAGGGCACATTTGGAGCCCTCAGGAGCAGCAGCTGCAGTGCATGGCAGACCCAGTGTGTGCTGGGATGTACGCTGTGGTCCCTGCCCTGGCACCCGCGTATCTCATCCCTTCTGGTGACAGTGGGACATGTTAACAGCCATTGTGTGTTCACTTACCCAGCTGTCCTTGTGAGGCTGGTGGAGCTTGCTCCAGTTCATTGTCACTGCACATGTGCTGTGTGCTAGCTACACAAACCTACTTCATGCTCCAGATCTTCCAAAGTGGCCATACAGCTTTGTGCAGTTGACAGCTTGTGTTGACTCATTAATCTGTTGTCAGCTGAAAGTGATATAACTGAAGCTGAGTCTAGTAGGCCTGCTTAAACGAGTCTTTCTCCTTTTAAAAGGATTGAGGCTTCAGTGGGTGATGAGGCTGGGCATAAAATGTCAGTGAGCTGTGCCTGAAATTCTGAATTCTTAGTTTGGTTTTTAATTCAAATATGTTAAAAGCCATCTACTTCAGTGTATTCAGAAGTCAAGAAAGGTGATTTGTCTTCCCTAATTTACAAAATGACATTTACAATCAACTAGCCACCATAATGCAAACTTTAACATCTCTTGGGAATGGCAGTGATCACTTCTGCCACACTCTAATCCAGCAGGAGAAGTAAGTGGCAGAAAGTTAATCCTGGAGAAGGTGGAAAGGACCCTTGTATGCAAAATATTTCAAATCAAAGCATTGATCAGATTAATTCTACCTTTCATTCAACAGCTGATGTGGAACAAGGAATTCTTGGCTAAAAACAGGATGAGAGGGATGGAGGGAGGAAACCTGAGAGGGGAGAGGTGTCTGGGGAAAAAGAGCAAATGGCATCTCCACTGGAGAGCGTAGGTGTGTGGCAGCAAATTACAGTTGGAGACTTGCATTTGGGCTACCAAACCTAGTCTGTGGGGAAAGGTTGAAGTTTCTGGTTACAATTTCACTGATCCCTGTACTCATGGGAGGGAAAGGCACGTCATTTCACAGGTTTCCAGCTAAGTCAGGTCTACCCACAGGTAGGTGGTCCACCTGTTGCATCAAATATATGCTGCTCCTTGCTTTGCTGTGTTAGTGATATGTTTCCAGCAGTTTCCTTTACTAAGAATATTCTTCTCCAGCATTTTCCTTTTTAGTGTGAGGGCTGATGGATGCTTGCAGCAAAACTCTGTGACACTGAAAGAAGTTCAGATGTTCGCTTACACCTCGGTAAATGTTAACTGAGATACCATCACTTAAAATCTTCTGATAGTTCAATTGCAGCAAGGGGAAGTATTTCAGGTTGTTATTTTGCAGAGACATCTTTCAGGAGGTATGCAAAGTAGTATGAGGAGCATCTAAAACCTGAGGTATGTTAATTTAAAATGTTGATTTAAAGCATACTAACAGTGGCTACATCTTTTCTCTGTTTTTCAGAATTGGTCTGGGAGTCTTATTGTAGCCTCTTTAACTGGTGCTTTTGGGTCGTCTTTTCTGTATGGTTACAATCTCTCGGTGGTGAATGCTCCTGCAGCGGTAAGTGACTGACAGAACTGGAATTTAGTACACCAGAGGGCAGCCGTGCCCAGCTGGTGTGCGCTCATCAACATCTTTCTTCTACATCCCTTCTCCTGTAGCAGAAGAGGTTAAATCGCATACAGTAACTCTGCTTTGCCTGAAAGCCTCTTTCTGCTGTCCATGAGGTTATCACATAAGTTCAGTAGCTGTCAGGAAACTAAACGCTGCTGTTGAGGTGAGCAGGTTCATATGCTTTGCTTCTCATTCTTCCCAAGCCCAGAATAATCCTAAATCTTGCAGATTTTTGAGGAATAAGGTGGTTTTAATAGTATTTCTTTCTGACTAGTGAGTATTTGGTGGCACTGTGCACATGTTCAGCAATTTCTGTTGACATCATTCAGCTCTGGAGGTTGCACAGCATTTTATTTCTACAGTACTGATATTATAAACAATGTCTCTGGTTTCCTCTTAAATAAATGGGCCCCTTTGCCTGCATTTTGTGGTGCTGCTTATTTGATTCTGAATTCAAAACTGCTGTGTTAACTACGCATTGGCTGCAACATATGGAATAGATTTGATTAAGAAAGTACTATGAAATCAGTGTACAATATTTGGGGGGAGGTGGAGAGGGGGTCATTTAAATACCAGTTATCACAAATAAAGATGGGTACATTTTGTTTTTACACTGGCTATCTAGAGATGCTCTTAATTCAGCCAAGCATGTCAGTAAGCAGTTCAGTGGAGCTGCAAGTAATGCCACTTTGAAAAAGTAGCTAGTAAATTTGGGGAACTAACTGTAGAAATCCCATTCAAAATAGTTCCTATCCAAAGTTAAACTGCTTGTTTTATGGAAAGCTCTTACAATGTGTGGCTAGGTTTCCACCTGAACAGGTTGGTCACATTAGAAATAGATGCAATATTTATGCAAATAATGAAAGATTTTTTTAGTTTGTTTCGTATGGGTATTTTATTTGGTAAACTGATGACCCAAAGGACTAGGAAGAGTCTCACCCTGTAGGAAGTTTTAATTGTCCCCTTCATAACTTGTTGGAATTTTCTTGAAGTTCTTGGTACTTTTTCGTACTGATAACACGGGGTTGAACAAATGGAATATTTATTCTAGTGTGACATGTCTAGGCATCACTTCACCTTGCAGTCATCAGAAGATAAACACAGAATCCTAGAATCATAGAATGGTTTGGTTTGGAAGGGCCATTAAAGATCATCTAGTTCCAACCCAGTGCCATGGGCAGGGACACTTTTCACTAGACCAGGTTGCTCAAAGCCCCCTCCAGCCTGGCCTTGAACACTGTCAGGGATGCATGAGCATCTTTCTGTAGACTGTTGGGTGTCTTCTGCCCCTGCTTACTTCAGTGCAATTCCTTTTGATGTCTAAGGTCTTCCAGCCTTACTGTAGGACTGTATGGTGGTTTAAGATGTATTGAAAAAAAACGCTTGATAATGGCTGTTGACAAAAGCATGGGATGTTTCCAGGATCCTGCAGCTGAACACATCAGCACGATGAATAAGCTGGAGCAGGGGTTTCATTTAAGACTGAAGCATTGAATAAATGTTAGTAAATTCTTCTGTACGCTATCTTTTGGTGCTGCAAGTTGTGCCACCTCATCAGACTGCAGGAAAACACTGCAGCTCTCACCAGTGAGAGGTCATCTAGCAAGGTGGAGTCAGTCCAACTTCCTTTTTATTTTGAGGGGGGAATAAACTGCCCATACTCTGCTCAGATCACAGATTGCTTCCTGCTCAGGCCCCTTCTTTTCTGTGAGAAAGAGCAGTAGCCCACTGCAGGTGTGCTTCCTCCTGCACACAGCACTTGCCCACACAAGAAATGCAGAATTAGAGGTCTCCATAGGCTTGTTCAAAGAGTTATCAAGAGTTTATTAAAAACATATGAAAGCTTTTGGCAGTAGGAAGACAAGTGCTTTAATTGAATACAAGTTGAAGCTGTCTTTTTCTGAGCTGAATTTCTACAGCTTATCTTGATTGTGGGCAAGATCTGAAGAACAAAGATGTGCTTTGTGCTCTGTGCAGGAAGTGAAATCTCTGCTACTTACTGCCACACAGTGCTTGCCCCTTTCCTGCGGGCAGCTGCAGCTCTGCATTCCTTCAAGAGCTGATACAGGGAAAGGGAGGCTAAGGCAAATATGTGTGGCCTATGTCAGCCAGTACCATAGTTGTTATTGTGTGTGAGTGACCTTTGTAACTAAGGGTGAGACAAAGAAAATATTTCCATTATATTTAAAATATATCCCTTTTATATGTATATCCTTTATATTCCCCTCATATTTCCCACCATACCACCACTACTTAAATGAACTGAGGCAGGAGAATATGAGACTGATATCAGTCAGCTACCTTTCCTTGAAGGCTTTGGATAGGGACTAAAATTTTTGTATACAGGTTTATGCCATTAGCATTGTCAGACAACTGGTTAAAAACCCAAAGAATTCCATGGATCCAAATTCAGTGGATTTGTTGGATCTGATCTGTTTTGTTTCATGTGTAACTCCTCAAAACCTGTTTGTGCTATTAGCTTCCCATTTACTGGCAGTGGGAATTCAGATGCAGGTGATGTGCGTACCACGACATTTATCTGTTACTATGCAGTGTTGTAGTTTGTTCTTTCTTTAATATTTGCTGTTATTTGATGTCTCCTCTAAACAACAAAGCTATGCTGAGAAGATTAGTCATAACACAAGAAAAGAATAATTGGCATGCTATTTGTAGCCGTTATCATTAGCTAGAAATGCTAATTGTGTTCTAAAAATGTTTTATTTTAGTATTAATTACTGTCAGAAATTAAGTTCAAATAAACAAGAAGGTACCCGAATCTAAATATAATCTATGTATTGGTGTGGAAGAGATAAGATGTATTACTTGATGTAATGGCAGATTAATTTAGAAGTTTATTGTGAGCTTATTCTAAATGGACCGTGAACCAAACTAACTTTTTGCTCTGAATTGTGCGGTTTTCTGTCTGTTCATATGGAAACATATCAGATTGGATGGGAGAAATATCACTGTCCTCCTTTTAACTCAGGGCATAAGACACCCACTAGAAACTTGATAGAAGGGATACAGTAAGTGGCATGTTCTACCTCCACCTTTTTTAGGTACTTTGCATGTGGAAAGGTGGTGTTCCAAATGAAATAAAGTCCTCACATTGAATAATCCATGTGTCCAAGGCTGGAATACCTAAAGTCTGAAATTCCTCATTTGAACAGGAAAAATGTGGTGTTAGGCTGATACTGCTGAGTCCTACCCCAGGATAATTTAGTACCTGTGACATGCTGGGGGAGACCTGAGAAAAAACTGGGGAAAAGTGCCAAGATTACACTTTGTGGTACTACAGAGCTTGTTGAGGAGTAGTAACACAGATGGGTGAGAGTGACACAAGCATGATGTACCCTTCTGCAGTAGTGACCACCTGTGGTATCACCAGGCTCTGTGATATAAGGCTGGTAGGAGGAAGCTGAAAAAAGGCTGTTCAGAAAATACAAGGGTAGGACAAAAAAACCTAAATTCATGTTTTGAACTGGAAAAGTCTGGGCAGGTCCCACACTGGAACCTTCTTCATAGGGGATGCATTGGAGATAAATTAGTGATAATAATTACTGGAATAAAATCAGTGCTAATTTTGTGTCAGGTTGCCAAAATAGCTTAACATCTGTTCAAGACTGAAACACTAACTCAAATTATAGGCTTCGTACCTTAGTTCAGCTTGAGATAGCCTCAGTATCAGAGAGACTGAGAGGGTTACTGTGTCTTTAACATAAGGGTAGTTTTTAAGGGTAAATTTTGGAACATATATGCTAAGAATTGTTAACTTGTACTTGACAAACTAGCAGAAACTGTAGTAGAAAAATAAGAATCTGGGGAAGAGCTGGAATGGTCTTTGCAGTGGAAAACTGTGACTCAGGCATCTGTCAGAGTTCTCCAGAGATTTAAGAGGCTCTTGGACTTTCTAAAGACACAGTGGAAGGGCCCATGTGGAGGGCTGTTAAGGAAATTAAGCTGACATGGGTGAAAAGTAAAAGTCTTGATAGCTGAAGAGCTACAAGATAGGTCTCAGGTTTTAAGTTCTGAAGAGAGCCAGCTTGGCAGATAGATTCATATCAGTCTGATTTCATGTTTGATACATCTTTCATTACTGACAAGAAATTGCTTACTTTGTTTAGCAACCTGGTCTTTGTTCGAAAAGCAGCTATGTAAATTTGAAGAGAAGATATACTTAGAAAAATTATTTGGGATTCTTAATTTTAATGGTTCCATGCAACTAGCTCTTTTTTGACTGATACTGTAGGCTATCAGACTAACCACTGTCAGCTCTTGCCTTCTTCCTCTCGCAGTTATTTGTCTTGGCTGTAAGCTCTTTGGTAGAAAAAGCTCATCTTTTATTGCTTGGCTTAGTAGGTCCTTGATTTTCTGTGGCTGCCAGATATGGGATTGTCATAAATACAATGCAAAAGTGGAAACACCCTTCCTTCTTCCACAGTCCATTAAAGCTAATTGTTTTCAATTCACTCTTTTTTTCCTAGTGTTATGCTGAAGAATTTGTAGAATCACTCACTTCTGCAATACTGGCACTTTGGAAAAAAATAGACTAGTGAAAAGCTCTTAGTTTTGAGCAAATCTGAGATTTTAAGTTCCTTTCCAACCCTAACTATTCCATGATTCTATGATTCTATCTGCATTCTGGGATTGAAATCCAAAGTTGAGATGATAAATGTTATTTTATGGTGAGCACAGTGCAGAGTTTTGGCGAAAGGATTCTTAATTCAACAACTTTTAAAGCATCTTTAAAAATTTTCAAGGGACTTCCTAAGTTACATGTGAACCCCCCACTGCTCCCTAAACCTATCGGCATATGGGATTTGGTGCTGCGTCCTGTAAGACAAGCCAAACTCTTCTCTTGACGTCAGTCGTGTTGCCATCTGGACATCATGTTGCAGGGGTTAATTGTAACTCTTTTCTTTTCATTATGTTTGCATTTCTGCCAATTCACCAACTTCAAGACATTTTTGCCTCTACCTGCTACTGGAGCCTGCTTTGCCTGCCATCCTTGCCCTCTTTAATCCCAAATTACTGGTATTACATGATAAAGCAGTAAAACTCTGCTTTTAGCATGACTATTTGTGATCTTTGACTAACAATAGATAGCCTTTAAGAGTTTTTGAATGTTCTTCCTCTTAAAGTCATGGCAAATGCTAGGCAGTAGTTTTCCTTGGCTCATACAAAACTATTGCGCTAGGATGTGATATGTCACCTGGCTGAGGTTAAGAGTGTGTGTGTGAGCAGTGAGGTGAGCTCAGCTGATGCGTAGTATCTTGCCCCACATGAGTGGTGTGACTTTGTGGAGTCCCTCCTTGAAGAGATTCAGAAACCTTCAGCCACAGTCCTAGGCATGCAGCTCTAGGTGGCTCTGCTTCAGCAGAAAGATTAAACAAGATGACCTCTAGATGTCTTTTCATCCTCAACCATTCTGTAGTTCCGTGTCTGAGTCCTCAGGCCCAGCTCTGGCTGACATGTTTATATATATGTACACAGTAAAGCTAAAACAGTCATTAGTGTTGTACCAGCAACCTAAATCATAGAATCATAGAATAGTTAGGATTGGAAAGGACCTCAAGATCATCTAGTTCCAACTAGTACCATCCTTGCTTCATACGAATTTCTCTTTTATAAGCTTCTTCTACATTCATGCCTACCTATGCTTTTATCCCCGTCTTTATGACCTGCATGTAGTTAAACATATGTTACGTTTTGACTGGTTCAGTCAGTCTGTATTGCAATTGCATCTAAAAGTGAGGCCCCATTGTTTGGAGGAGATAAGTAGAAGAGTGAGGGTGATTCCTACAATCAAGTTACTGGTTGTTTTTTTGTGGTTTTTTTAATTATTTATTTATTTTTATTCTGTTTTTCTCAGTTATGTTCTTAAAATGCAATTTTTTACATGCATCCCTATGTATTGTTTTTCAGTTTATCAAGAAGTTTTACAATGAAACTTGGGAAAGAAGATATGGCTTCTCAGTGGATGAAAGCACACTGACTCTCCTCTGGTCCATAACGGTTTCTATTTTTGCCATTGGTGGCCTTGTGGGTGCCATTATTGTTACCCCAATAGTGAAGTTCTTTGGACGGTAAGTGCATTGAAAAACTTGTATTTTCTAAACCAGTTTCTCGTTTAGTCTCTCTTGAAGGCTTTACTTTTCTTTATAAAAACCCTCCTCAGCAGGATGCAAATTTAAACACCTTCAAGTTATCAAAGCTCTTTGCTAAAGAGCTCCGAATTTCCAAGAGTAAAATTAGTACCTTTCTCTGTGGCCTTGCTGTGCATCATTTGAGAAGCCATTTGCTCTGAACAGACAGTGCGTTGAGATGTCAAGGAGGTTGCATTGTCAACAGCGCAAAAGGAGAATACCATAAACCAGGAAAAATCACACAGGATCATCAGATTCTCATTTCAAAAGTCTGCTGAGAAACGTATTGTACACAAATAAAGTTATCAACACATCTCGTTTGCTTCTTAGCAACAGTTGAAGAACTAAACTAGGATAAAGTTTGTGTTTGGTCTTCCTAAAGCCTGGGGATGCCTTCCCTGTTCTACGCAATGCATTATTTGACCAAGTCTTGACCATAGGGACATGAGCATTTTAGCAATTTTTCTACCAGTGTGTGTTTGTATTTTTGTTGCAGGTACTGACAAGATATTTCTGACATTTCTTTTTTGCTGTTTTTGTTTCATACAGTCTTCCAAAAAGAATTTAAAAGTTACATTTTGGGGGGTTTGGTTGGTTGGGTTTTTTTTGTTTGTTTGTTTTCAAAAGCCATTATAACATCCACCTTAACTGCTCATTTGGCTCTTCCTTAATTGTAAATTCTATATAACCTGATAATTTTTGCTCAGTTGAATCATAGAATCATAGCATAGTTACGGTTGGAAAGGACCTTAAGATCATCTAGTTCCAACCCCCCTGCCATGGGTAGGGACACCTCACACTAAACCATGTCAGCCAATCACTGGAGAAAGGCCATCATGGAGGTTTAAATATAAGCATTGACCTTCACTATTCTTACTTTTCTGTTCTACATTTTGACTATTTCCATCACTTTCAATTGTACTTTACTAGGCCTGTTTGGCATTCTCCCAACTATTCCATATCCCATTTTTCACCTCAGAGAGTATATTTTCAGGTTCTTCCATTTCATGCTTACAGTAAGTCAGTATTCTCTGCTCTGTAAATCTCTTACCCACTCTTCATTTATTCTGCCCCTTCACAACATAATTTGATTTTCGAGTCTTAAATATATTTCATAGTCACATTATTATCTTTAGCATTGCAATTTCTTCTGCCAAATGATCAATTTGCCATTTACACACTTCTTGAATATATGAAACTATGCCTGATTCAGATTGATTAATTCCCAGAATTGTCACTGAGTCTTTATTAAAAAGTGAAGTAAAAAATGGCTTCACAGAAGGGTTGAATTTTTGGTGAAGAATAGAACAACTTTGTCTACAGGTTTGTTAAAGGAAGTGGTGGCTGGTTTGGTCATATATATACCACTTTGATTGAAGCAGGTAATATTTCTAGGGCAGAACTTTAAATCTTGCAGACTCTGCTTTTGTTTATTATGTTTATCTCTGTTAAACCATGAAAACACCTCTCTTATGGATGTGGTGTACAAGTATTTGACCAGAGATGGGAAGGGATTGTGTCTCAGGGACACTGGATAAAGGATGCCCATTGAAGTGTGGTTCTTGAATTTGATGTTCACAGCACAGTGTGTTCGTCTGGTCCAGGAAACCAGACTGACATACTGGTACCGTAATTGAGGAGCACATTATGAAATGTTGACAGAACAATAAAATACTTTGCCATTAAATTGCTCAAGTGTAGGTTGCAGGCTTGTCTTTATGATGAAGCTGATCTCAATTTACACTGACACAGAATAATGAGTTAAGGGGGATCAAAAGCATTATTTAGAAATAATGTATGACTTTAAAAAGCGCACTCTTGAATTGTGTTGCTGTAAGGTTAATAACTTAATTTCCAAATTACTGGATTCCTAGCCCCTACTTCAAGAGAAATGCAATTTCTTCAAAGAGAGCCTTCATCCACATAAGAAGTCTCGTGTTCAGATGTGTCTTTTACACTTAATAATTTAAATTATTTTCTTTTACCAAAGAGCAACTGCTGTTACGCATTCTGAACATCCAGAGCATTATATACAGTGAATTGCTTAGGCCACTGCTAGAGAGGCATTTGTAAGACAGGGACAAACCCTTTCCTCACCTCAGCAGTGAACCGTTTTGAGTATGAAGCAATTAAAGGAATTTAACTGCATTATTTTAGTAATGCTATCACTTCATTATTCTGAAGTCATCTACTTGTAGCATTTAATCTGTTACTAGATTTTATTTAAATACCTAGTTTAAAGAACACACAGCTTTTTATTTATTTATTTTTTATTAGTTTCCTTACTATACTTTTTCTTAAGGATTCATATTTGCTCTCAAGGGGCTTCTGAATTCTTTCTTATTATTGAATTTTGAGACATTGAATTTTGAGGCATTTCTGATGAAACTTTAATTCTGTCATTTTCATATTTGTGAGTTTTAGACAAAAGGTTTATTAATTCAAATCCATAATTAAAGTTATTGTAGCAGTGGACACCACATAGTTGCTAGGATTCTGTTCTGGCTTCCGGAAGTATCCAATATAATGAGAGCAAATGACAGCCTTGAAAATCTTTAAAGCTTACCTCTATTTGTGTCTAGTTGACTGATGAACTGTGTTTCAGTTGGGATACTTATAGAAACTGATTTCTACTGAGAAAATGGCTCTTCTCTTAGGACTAGTTTAGGCTCAGCTTGGGGGATTTACCTTAGTTTACTGCCAGTGAGCATAAATACTTACTGATCTGGTAGTGGGAAACAAGACACCTTTCCCTCCACTTTCGCAGGCTGAACATCACTCCAGCCTCCTTTCCTCCCCTTTGGTACCATGGCAGGTCATACTCAGTCTCTTCAAGAGAGAGAACGGGCAGTGCAGGGGGTGCGGGTCAGTGTGTAGCAACTTCTCTTTGCCACTCTTTGCTCTTCATTTTCCTTCTATGCTCTACCATGAGTCCTCCATGGGCCACAGTCCCTCTGAGGATGGATGTGCTCCATTTTGGAGCACCTTATCCCCCACTGACCTTGTTACTCACTCGTTCCATCTTCTCACAGAAGCCATCCCTTCACTTCCAAAACCTTGCCACAGATACCCAGCACACTGTTTTCATTACCAAAAATTTTCATGCATTGTATAATAACACTCTAAACAGTGTGTTGTGTTCTTCTTGTCATTTTTATTCAATCTGACAAGTACAAGATCCTTTGTTTAAATCTTGGTTAGTTAGGCTGTGCTTTTCTGTTCTTTGCTGTATCGCATAAGGGATCACTGGCCATTTTTTCTAAAAAGATATATATTTTGTAGCTTTTATTTAAATTAAAGTATATCTTCAGATTGAATGTATAGTAATTTTTGTGGTATATGAATGAATATTTTGTTTCTGGTTTTGGCATTATTTATGCCAACCTCTCAAATTATCCATTTGAAAAATCTATTTGAAATTATAAAATCTTTCTTCTTGATGTCTATGTTTTATAAATATATACTTTAAATGAACTGTATCTTGTTTTTTGATTTTCAAGCTGTATTACTCATTCAGTGCTCAAAAATCTCTAGAAACAGGAAAAGTAATTAGAAATAAAAGTATTAAAAATATCCCCTATAAAAAAAAATTATTAATCTGCTGTATGATGTTGGGTGATTGTTCAGTGGTGGGATATTTCCAGTTGGTACCTATGTGTTGAACTGGAGAAGAATGAGGACTGATGGGTTGGTTTGTTGTCTGTATTGGCAAAGAAAAGTGTAGACAGCCTTTCTGGTCACTCCTTTTGCATGGAAATTACAACATATAGAGATTGAAAATCCATTGAGAATTATTAAGAATTTAATACTACTTAATTTTTTAAATAAAATTGGTGTATTGTGCCCTTGTAATTTGCTATCAAAGTTAATGGATTCCTCATAATTTGCATTATCAATGATGTTTATCTTGAGGCATATTGTTTTTTAAATCAGTTATTTCTTTCATATGTTATTGTGAGTGGAATTGGAGGCTTCAGTTCTGAGTTGTACCTCTAGAGCCAGAACAAGACTGTGCTTAATTATGTGACTGCAAAACCTAATGAAAATGGAGCTCCTTTGCTTTACCGTATATAGACAAGTGAAGTGACTCACAGATGGAAAACATAGGGTATAATCATTCTCTTCCCACATAACTGGGAAAATCGTGGTGTTTTGTCCTGTGTTAGGTCAATGCAAAGCAGCAATCTCATTATCATGTGCTGTACAGAAGCCACCACATCTCCAGCAGATATCCCTGGATCTCTGCCCAAGAATCATAAGAACCTTTACAGTTGCTCACAAGACTGAACCTAGTGATAATGGCTTCTCCTACCACTCACCTACAGGCTGAACTTCAGCAAAAAAGCCACTTAAATCCATATTGCTGGAGATGTGTACACAGTAACAGTGATTCTCTGAGTTCTTGGTGGGTTTTTTACTTAAAACTTTTAATAGAGAATCATTTCAGCAGAGCTGTTGATCTTACATCTTTAATCACTGTTCCTCTATGTGTTCGTGAAATGACACCTTGGATGCTGGTGTTTGAATCTGGCTGTCAAAGGCCCATGAAATCCTACATGTAACTTATTTTGTGAAGTATAGTTGAGACTTACGAGTCACTTTTGAATTAATGAGTCCCTCAAACTTGAGCAGAAAGTTCTGAGAGATGAAAACTATAGAGCAAATGAGAAATTGAGATGAGTTTGAAAAATTTTTAAAGACATTTTTGTGATTATTTTTTTACAAAATAATAATTTTCCATAAAGAATATTTTATTTAAAAGAAATATCTTCTCAGGTTTTAACTGCTATACAATGAAATACCTTAAAAATTGGGGGAAAATTATATCTTTTGATTAATTTCAACAATTTTTGGAAAAGGGTTGATTACTGCAGCTCATGTGAGCTTGAGTGTTTTTTCTAACTGTATAAGTAGTAAGTAATTTTCCTCAATGTATATTTTTAATATCATGGATTTAAGGATGGATTACAATTACATAAACAAGTCAGTGTTGGAAAGTTCTCAAAATGGCAAAAAGATTATGTAGCATAAAAATGGCTGTGATTATATTGTCTTATTGCCACTTATATTCTCTGGTTCCTACATACATACATTTATCCAGAGTACACTTGTGTGTAGTCATATATGGAGACTCAAGCATAACACTTGAGTTCTTAGGATATATAGGATGGGTAATTGCTGAGCCTTTGGTGTACATATCTACATAAAATATCTATTTCTTTTAGGAAATGTACGTTGCTGTTCAATAATGTGTTTGCAGTGACAGCTGCATTGTTGATGTCCCTCTCCTTGCTGGCGGGGTCATTTGAAATGCTCATACTGGGCCGTGTTATAATGGGTGTTGATGCAGGTAAGCTTTTATCACTCTAAACATGTCTGAAATGCTTGCACCATGCATAATCTTTCTCTTCTCCCCCAGTTTGATCTTTCTTTACATTAAGAAGGCATTTCATGGACTAGCCACACTGTTTTCACTGAGACAAAACAGCAGACAAGGGTTGGGGGATCTGGTGTTTGGACAATGGATTCTAACTGCTGCTGTCCACCCTTCTCCTCCTCCAGCTGTGGTAGAGCATATTTGTCTTCATGCCATGAAAATACTTTGGCTAGGAGTGTGTACTCTATTTTTTAATGCTGCTTGCTGCTTTGTGTTTAGAAGTCATTGGATCCCATGCTAATATCAGTAGGATTAAGTGGAAGGTTTGTTACATCATTTGCACCTAGCAATATGATCTCCCTGTGCATGCACTGCTGCTTCAGAATAGTCTTGTAACTAGCAGTGAGGGTCTCAGCAACTTCACAGATTGCTAAATGGTGAGAAACATTTACTTAATGTGGTCACAACCTTGATGACTTGAAATTGTTTTATGCTCTCAGTGTAATCATGTGATTCTAAACAATGCAAAGTACTTTGGGTTCTGCATCACCAAGCCCCCTTTCTGGCAAGCTTCGGCGGTGTTTTTCGTAAACTAAAACTATGGTAGTTTGAAAGTGGATGTATCTGTCACTTGTAATGTAACGTTCATGGATAATTTGGTGCTGAATTATAATTTTTTTTCTCATATTACCACCAAAGGACCAAACTTCTGGAGCTGTGTAAATATTATCAGTGTGCTAACAAGGGTCATGCATTTGTTGTCTCCAGACTTTAAGCAGCATTCTCATCCTTATTTTATACCCGCTATGAAGAATTCATTGCAGTTGCAAGCCTGTATTGAAAGGAACATCTGCTAATACCATTTTCAGAAAAAAATACTTCATCTGACAATGTATGCTCTCTCTGCCTGACACGCTGGTTTCATTTTCCTTACCTACACCAGTGTTAGAGTGCTTTTGCTTGCTTGGGATGAGCAAATTTAAAACATAAAATCCATTCTCCTGGTGATTCTCATCTCCAAGTAACCTTTGGTGCTTCTCATTAAATAGCAGCCTACGCATAACACTGCAGATCTGTAACAGATAATCAATTCCATGGTTATTAAATAGTGCAAGAGCAATTAGACGTGCACAGAGGATAATTCATACTGTTTGTGGGTAGATATAATTCTGTTCTTTGGGTATTTTTATGTCACTTTTGTGAGCAGATTAGCACTTGAACTCCTTTCAGCAGCTGTTTGTTTCATGGCTGGTATAATGAAAAGGTGATTTGACTTAATACATGTTTTTTTCCTTCCTTCATAGGCATTTCTCTGAGTGCCCTTCCAATGTATTTAAGCGAAATATCTCCTAAGGAAATCCGTGGCTCATTGGGCCAGGTCACAGCAATTTTCATCTGTATTGGTGTTTTCACTGGTCAAGTTTTGGGGCTGCCAGAAATATTTGGGCAAGTATGTATTTGACAGATGTTCTCTGTGAAAGAACACAAGTATGCTTAGAGTGTTATATTCTCATATTTTGGATGAGTTCCTTATAAAAGTGGAAAAGAGAAAAACTGGGGTTTTGTTCTGAAGCACTTTGAAAAGTGGTATCTTCTGTGTCTTTCAAAAGCCTGTATGCATGACTGAGTTTGGTAGATGTGGCAAGCAGTTTTAAAAGCCTGAGCAGCTTGTGTGTTCACTCCACTTGCAGGTTCACTCCACTCCCACAGCTTTCTTGATGTACGTTTATTTTTGCTGGTTTCCAGTTTCTTTCAATGTCATGGAAGTGCCTAAGCATTTTTGCAGTTTCCATTTGTAACTTTTCAATGTGAGCTAGAACTGAAAAAGGCTTGGTTAGAGTTTATATGAGGACCTGAATAGGAAGACACTTTTCACAGAATCACAGAATCCCAAGGGTTGGAAGAGACCTCAAAAGATCATCTAGTCCAGCCCCCCTGCAAGAGCAGGGTAACCTGCTCATCTAGTACATCACACAGGAACTTGTCCAGACGAGCCTTGAATATCTCCAACGTAGGAGACTCCACAACCCCCCTGGGCAACCTGTTCCAGTGCTCTGTCACTCTTACAGTAAAGAAGTTCTTCCTGATGTTAACGTGGAACCTCCTATGCTCCAGTTTACACCCATTGCCCCTTGTCCTATCACTGGATATCACTGAAAAAAGCCTAGCTCCATCATCCTGACACCCACCCTTTAAATATTTGGAAACACTGATGAGGTCACCCCTCAGTCTCCTCTCCTCCAAGCTAAAGAGACCCATCTCCCTCAGCCTCTCCTCATAAGGGAGGTGTTCCACTCCCTTCATCATCTTTGTGGCTCTGCGCTGGACTCTTTCATGCAATTCCCTGTCCTTCTTGAACTGAGGGCCCCAGAACTGGACACAATATTCCAGATGTGGCCTCACCAAGGCAGAGTAGAGGGGGAGGAGAACCTCTCTTGCCCTACTAACCACACCCTTTCTAATGCACCCTAGGATGCCATTTGCCTTCTTGGCCACAAGGGCACATTGCTGGCTCATGGTCATCCTCCTATCCACCAGGACTCCCAGGTCCCTTTCCCTTTCAGTACTTTCCAGCAGGTCAACCCCCAACCTGTACTGGTACATGGGGTTGTTCTTCCCCAGATGCAAGACTCTACACTTGCTCTTGTTGAATTTCATCAAGTTTCTCCTTGCCCAACTCTCCAGCCTGTCCAGGTCTCGCTGAATGGCAACACAGCCTTCTGGTGTGTCAGCCACTCCTCCCAGTTTAGTGTCATCAGCGAACTTGCTGAGGGTACACTCAGTTCCCTCATCCAGGTCGTTGATGAAAATATTAAACAGCACTGGTCCCAGCACCAACCCCTGAGGGACTCCCCTAGTCACAGACCTCCAGCCAGATTCTGTGCCATTGACCACAACTCTCTGCCTTCTTCCTTTCAACCAGTTCTTGATCCACCTCACTACCTGATCATCAAGCCCACACTTCCTTAGCTTATCTATGAGAATGCTGTGGGAGACAGTATCAAATGCCTTACTGAAATCAAGAAAAACCACATCTACCACTCTACCATCATCCCTCCACCTAGTTACTTCCTCATAGAAGGCTGTAAGGTTGGTCAAACATGACTTCCACCTCATAAAGCCATGTTGGCTGTTCTTTATGACTCCCTCATCCTTGATATGTCTAGAGATGGAGTCAAGAATAAGTTGTTCCATCACCTTTCCAGGGACGAAGGTAAGGCTGACCAGTCTATAATTACCCGGGTCCTCCTTCTTGTCCTTCTTATAGACTGGTGTGACATTTGCCATCCTCCAGTCCTCAGGCACCTCTCCTGTTTCCCATGACTTACCAAAGATGATGGAGAGTGGCCTAGCAATGACCTCTGCCAGCTCCCTCAGCACTTGTTGGTGTCCACAGGCGAAAAATGGTACTACGGCAAGAGTTAGCAGAGCTCACTCACAGAGCTTCAGGTTAGATTCAAAGTGCGAGGGGGTTGTAGCTGGGTTTGAACTAGTGGGGCATAGTTCTAGTATTCATGAAGACGAGAAGGCCTCATGCTTCCCAAGGGTGCCATCAGCATGCTCTGCTCGCTCCCTGAAGTGCCTGTACACCAATGCACACAGCATGGGGAATAAACAGGAGGAGTTAGAAGTCTGTGTGCAGTCTAAAGGTTATGATCTGGTGGCAATTACAGAGACATGGTGGGACAGCTCACATGACTGGAATGTGGTCATGGATGTCTATGTCCTTTTCAGGAAAGACAGGTCAGCAAAGCGAGGTGGTGGAGCTGCTCTTTATGTGAGAGAGCGACTAGAATGTAGCATTCCTTGTAATGTACTCCTACTTTTAGATTAGAGAGTGGAACAGCAGAGTTATATGTACCTTTACAGAAAGAGAGATTAACTTGGTGGCCACTGGATGTCATCATTACTCTAAATAAATGAAGTCGAGGCTTATTCAGGCTGGCACTTGGAAACACTTTTCATCCAAAGATGAATCATCAAGGTGATGTGGAGGAAATGTCTGCACCAGTCCTCTCACAATGAAACCCCAACTAAGAATCCCTTCTGACAGCCACCAAAAGCAGTAAACAGTTGAAAAGTGAGGAAAGCTTGTCCCCCTGTGTCCATCCAAACTCAGCTCCTTTGTAAATACACAATACCATCCTTCCTGACACTTATATTTGTCTGACTAGCTTGTATTCTGTCCCTTTACCCTTGGACTCACCCTGTTCAGCTCTCCTAAAGGCAACTTATTTGATTCCATTTGCTCTTTATTGAAGGACTTCCCCCCTCAAACGAACAGATTTTAGGAAAAAGCTAAAAATTGCTTTCAGTGACCTTCATTGTGTGGCTTCTATGAATGTCCCTTTCTCTTATTTGGAAACCTAGTCTGTTATAAACAAGGCTGTTAAATGTCACGAGGCTAGTTTGATGGCTTGGAATATGTCTGCCCTTATATAACAGGTCTTGGGGGAGGTTTGTTGGGGTTTTTTTTAAACATATATGCACTTTCAAAGGTGAGGTGTCATGCAGATTCTTATTTTCCTGTAGGTCTTTGGGCTATTTTGAATGGGAAACACTTATTCCTTGGTTTCAGCTCATTTTTGCTCATTTTATTTCTCTTCTCCCCTTCTCTTCCTCCCAATCATTGTCACTACCAAACTATGGAGGTTGCTATTCCGCTTCTACAACCTGCTTTAGTATGCAGTTAATTATTACACCATTAAAGATAGCCATTAATTTGCATAAGAAGAAATACTCTTCATCTGTAGAATTAGTTCTTTTCAGGGTGGGTTACATCATCATGTCAGAGGAGAAAAATTTTGTCTGGTATGAATTTGCATATTTCCAGCAAAATTATTGGAGCCAGCTTGAATTTTCCAGCTGGGTATGCAGGTGCATTTTCCATTTAACATATTAATAAAATTTAGCACTGAGGGAATACCTCAGGCTGTTTGAAATATTATTACCTTGTGCAGTCTTATCCCTCTTTGAAGGCTGTATTGAAATTTGTGTTTTTTTCCGTCAAGCCAGGATTCTCTTCCCTAGCTTTGTGTGGTTCTCATTGAAGTCAGTGGGAGGTTTGAACCAGGAGCAGCAGTCATTGCCAGGGGACATTCCTGCAGAGGGTAGTGTGATAATTTCATTGCTGTTGAAGCTTGGAAGTGGCAATTATGGTGTCCTTCTCCTGAGTTATTTGGTTCTTCCAGCACTTTCCCCTCTTCCCACTCCAGCGAACACCCTTCTCTAATCTCTGTCACTTTGTTCAATCAGGTTCAAATATAGACATTTGCAGGCTATTTTCTACTTGAGGTTTCTCTCTGATCTCATAGCTTCTGTTCACTAATGTTCTAAAAGCTTTGTATAATTCCCATATTATTTTTTCTTCCTTCTGTTGGAGAAATCTTTGTTGCATTTGAAGTAAGGCAGGTATTCCAGATCCACAGCCACAGTATTCTGGAGACAGCTATGCATGTCGCGTTACTGAAACTGATTTAAGCTGTAACTGGAAAGCAAACTCTTGCTTTTCTCAGAAGCCTGAGGTCATTTGCATTATACTTAAGCCATTCTGTAATATGCCAACATGTGGTATAATTCTACCTTTGTAAAATTCATAAATCATTTAAGGCAAATAGACAGGAAAGTTGTGATCAGTAGGAGCTTGTTGCCAGTGACCACTGCTCTGCACCACTGCTTGCACTAGGATGTAGAAGACACCCTTTTAAGTGTGTCTAACAATATTCAGCCTTTTCATGATCATGGCATAAAACCTCACACAGTATTTTTGTTGTTGCTCTGTGGTTGGTTGGTTGTCTCTATGAGAATTTGTTGTAAATAATATTAGTTACAGATACTTGTCTTCTCACATAGTTTCATAACAATTTTTTCCTGACCTTTGTCGTGTGTCTATTACTTGTAACTTGAGCAAATATCTAGGAGGTTGTTAACCATAGTATCTAAGCAGTGATGGTTTTAAAGAAAGGAGAGGCAAAGGCAAGGTTGGACATCTTGCTGAAAGAGGCTATCTGGAACAGGAGTAAACATAGGGAGGGCTGCAGGAATGGCTGAGGTCCTGTTTTGTAAGAGGAGGTGGCAGCAACATTGCTTGTGTGGCCAAGAAAGAGAGGAAAGGGAGAGAAACTGACTGCACCATCACCATCTTAACACAAGAAATAAGAATTACACAAAGAGCAGAGGGGCTTAATCTCAAGGACATTTCTACAGGGATAACTTTATAAATATTCTGTGTGTAGTTGCATGCTGAAATTCAGCAATGTGAAGTTTGGAACAGACTCCTGACTGAAGTAGCTTGAGCAGAAAATTTAACTTTTAAATTGAAGCTTGATGCATTTATCTGCATTATATGAGGTTGTATTCAGTGGTTTTGTGTAAGTCTCCCCACATAAAAGGGAAGTGTTTACATTGGCTGTGGGGCATAGGCTTACAAGCATTTATTAACAAGCTAATTAATAACTTCCTCTGGTATGGAATGCAACAGAGTTCCTTTAAATGTTCAAGTGTGATAAAAATAGCTCCAAAGCACTGAGTGTTACTTAAGGCAATTCAGAAAGTCCTTACTGCTTTTTGTGTCAAGTAGCTTAAGCAGCCCCAAAGTGATTTTTTAGCAAGCTTTTATTCATGAAGGCCAGCCCAGGTGAAGCAGGATGAATAGGAGCAGCCCCAGGTTCTGTGCTGGGGGGCAAGGCTCAGCTTTGGCTGTGTTTACAGTCTTAAGGCTGTTTGACTGTCTCCTGTTCCTTCAGCCTCCCCAGGCTTTCTACTGGAAGTACTGAGGGTTGGCAGTCTTCTCATTTCAACACCATCTTCATGCCTGTTTTGCCAGCTTCCTCTAATTATTCTTTTGGTCTATTGTTAATTATTCCTTAATACTTGGGTTTTTTTTTTCCCCCACATACTGCAGGGTATTTACTTTCTCCTCCCCCCATCACTTGTGATCTTTGTGTTTAAGGTTAGACTTCATCTTCTGTGTCTTTAACATCTTGTCCTATATGCCTTTCTCTGTAATAATTCTGGGTTGAAAATTGAAACAATAAGAACAAAATTATATAGATAACCCGGACGAAATTCTACTTTAAAAAAATAGAATTTTAGGAAACATTTCCTGTTTTTTCTAAAAATGTTTTGGCTGCAATATTACACAAATGCATTTAACTTTTTTTTCCCCTGTGTTAATATGCCATATTGACACGAACATGAAGACTATCACAGTTTAAAAATTGCAGATGCATTATGACGTATAAAAGAGCAGATTAGAAAAAAAATCTGATGATGACTGTAAAATCCAAAGAAAGGCATTCTTTTGAATTCTGAATATATAGTCTTTTATTCTATTTGTCTCCAAAGGTACTAATTTTAGAGTATTGATTCTGAAGAAGGTGTTCCATTTTCATGCAATGCTTACTAAGAGTGACTATCTGAAGGCAAAAAGCTGCAGTCATGGCAATGGTCCTCTGCTGCTGTGGATTGATATTGTTATTTTCTTTCCTCTGTCTTAATTTCCTCTCAACCAACAAATTCTAGCAATGCTTTGTTTTCAAGATTCTGATTCTTGTAGGTCACGGCCTATGTGAAACCATATATACTGTGTCTCCATTGAGGTTTGGGAAATTACACAATGGTAAAGCTGGCTGGTGATCAGACTATAGAGCATGACTGTATGAGCTGGTGACCTGCTTCTCTTCAGCACCCTGACTGCTGAGAGTACTGTTCTCATTGGCATGTACTACCCGCTTGGTTTAGTCTGCTGTAAGACAGAGCCCTTAATTCTTCTGGAAGCCATGGCAACTGCAGATGACAATTTGGTGATGGCCCCCAGGTGTGCAGTGGTGTTATCTGCTGTAATGTGGGTGCTGAATTATTGCTACTGGCTACAGGATGATTTCATTTGGGGCATTTTTGGTTGTATAACATGTGCAGCTTTCCATACATCTGACTGAAAGAAAAAACTGATATTAAGATAAGGAGGAATGGTTTCAAATTCATCACTTCTACAAACACTGCCCTTCAGGTGTTTCCATTCTTTCCGTTTCTGTGATTCTGCAATTTAATCACCCATCGCATTTTTCTGACAGATTGCTCCCTGTAAAGCAAAGGTCAGTGCATTGTCAGCTTCAGTTTTGAAAGTTCAAAGTTACAGTTAGTGTCTTGGAGGAATATTGTCTGGCCTCATTCTGGCATATTCCATGTATCCTTAGGTATCTCTTTGTAATTAACTCATCTAGTTCCTCCTTTACACAATATCATGCTCTAAAGGTTTTTTTTAGGGTAGTAATGTCTTTTACATGTTGTAGACCAGCAGGCTACCTGTTCTATTGCTTCAGCTTATTTAGTGCAGGCAGGGTTTAAACTTTCTTTAAATACAGAGGATTTAGTTTATGGATACATATGCTGTAGTTACTGTGTTCATATTTTAATTTTATACATTGAATCTCAGTGTTTCCTTCATCTGTATACAGATAAAAAGGGGAGAAAAAAAAGTTTCACAATGTGTATATGTTTTCAGGACAGATAATAGTGGAATTGTTGCCTTTTGCCATGCTCTCCTCAGACTTCTGCTTTGATCCCCATTTCCCATGCACAGTATATAATGTTTTATCAAGCTGGAGTTGTTTCCCCTGGAGCTGTCCCCAGGGGCTCTCTGACTCTGGCTGCTTCTGTGACCAGAACAGCTGTTAGCCATGGGTAGGCCAATGGCAAAATAGATTGTGTTTACTTTGAAACCTTGTTTTATACACTTCAAGTGTTTCTAGGCCATGCACCCACAAGCTTGTTTAACTATTGCACTCTTTCATAGTGGATGTTATGTTGTTCTAAATACTTTGTGTTGCTTGCATCCTGAAAATCATTAGGCCAACACTTTCTGAATAATCCTTACTGCTGTTACTGTGTTTCAGGGGGAGAGGGAGGGAAATAAAGAGGTAGAGCAAACAGAAAAACTTTAAAATTCCTGTTGTGTCCATCTCTTGACTGTTGCAGCTACTTTTGGTCATCCTCTGTTAAAAAGTGTAATCAAGCAATACAAGATACAGGAGGGAGCAGCAACAGTGATGGGAAATGGCTTCTTGAAGAGAAAACGCTGGGTTAAGGCTTAACAGCTTTTAAGGGTAACCCCATGCTGGGTAAAAACTTAAAGCAATGTAAAATAAAGTACACCAGAAACAACTCAGAAATAACTCAGTATTTGTCTCTAAGTGACACACTGTCTTTGTCTAGATTTTCCTCAGTTTTTCTTTAAATACATTTAGAGTTTGTCACGTTGCAAAGCTGTTGTGGAAGTGGTTACAGTTACAAACTTTGTTAATTTATTGTTGTTTTTCTCATTGATTCAACACGAATTGCAGTTTTACCTCCCTTTTTTGTTTTTTTTTTTTTTTGAGGAATTTGAGCAGCTGTAATGCTTATCTGGCTAGAATTTACCTATTTTTGAGATAGGAGTGAGCTGTGTATTAACATGCTGATAATGGCCAAACTGTACTCACTCCACAACTGATTATTTTAGCAGAGAAATTCTATGTGGTACTTGTGTAAATTTCTACAGTAAGATCAGCTAAATTTGGGAAAGGACTAATGAACTTCATAGAGACTGTACTCTGTGTCTAGTAAGGACAATCTCTGTGATGAGTCCTTTTCGAGTTAGTTTTTCTTTGCACAAGTGGACCTTGCTAAGGAATAGTGACTTTTTTTGTTCTTTTTCAAAATCAAACTAAGAACTCCTGTAGATGCTGTGTCAAACTATTTTCTTTACAAGACCTCTTAAAATTACATTTGAAATGATAAATAGTTATGCATATAGGAAAATTTATATGGTAATCTTTCCTTTTGCTTCACCAAGTTCTTTTAAAAGTATTCCTTCACTTGCACTAAAATAGACAGTGATGGAATTTGTAGTTGTTCAGCCTGTGCAGTTGAAAGCTTTTCTGAAAACAAAGCTTTGATTTTACTTGTCAAAGCTTCATTTTTAGTGTGTTTTTTCCCCCTTGTTTTCTTTCTTTTTTTAACTGAACTTTCTTCCTGAGACTCTTGACTCAGATTTAAGGATTCCTTAAAAGCTGTCAGTAAATTACAGATGAGAAAAGAAAGCAATCCAGAACTGCTCTGGGGACCTGCAGCCTGCAGCTGGACACCAATGGCAAAATGGCCTTTTGGAGATGCTCTTGAAATTAATTTTGCACATTAGCATGATAACAAAGTATGAATCAACTGGTTTCCTCATATTTTTCTGTGAGGTCTTTTGTTCTATACATTTATCTTCCCCTTAAGCAGTGATAGTGATATTTATCTTTCAAGATATGAGGTGAGAACTTATTTCAGAATATAGAACTGAGAGTTCTCATGACATTAGACAGGTGAACTGCATGAAGTATCCTGGAAATGAAAGCAGCTTATGCCTCATGGACGCATGCTGTTTACCAAATATAAAAGGCGTTTGTAGCTTCCATTAGAGCAGGACAAAAGCAACCACTACTTTAGCAGTTTCCAGAATCACTCAAATCCCCAAAGTCCTATGTTTGAGCACTTATTCAGGTAATCATCAATGTCAGGAGTTTGTATGCCTTTCTGAGCTTGGATTTATTATATGTATCTGGGTGAAAATCTGCCTGCTCTTCCTGCAGACTGGTACAAGAGATGGCAGTTGAGAATCACTTGAGGCAGTGATTTTGCAAATAGCAGCCATTTTAAAAATATTCTCTGGACTCCTCTTATCTAATGATGGGAAATTTCCTTCATCTTTTCACAATAGCACATAAGGCACAGAGTTTATTATTGCTGAAGCAATTTCTGTGTCATTTATCGAGGCACTTGCACTTAATTACAAGCTATGAGTTGCTGATCAGAGGCTTGGAGCTCAGCTCACCAATAGTTCATGTAGCCAAGGCAATCTGCTGTGCAGCCGCATGGCCAGAGATACATGGCCTTGCTGGTGCTGACGGGTACAGAAACACTGCCAGGACCCCCTGTGTTGCTGAACCCAGGACAAATATTCATAGTTCAGAAGTATCCATGGGAAGAGAAGCTTTATTCTGTTACACCAGGCCTGTTAGTGGGTGCAGTGGGTGTTGATATATTTGTAATGAGGATATTAAATGAATTATATTGTTTATATCTATTGTGGACCAGCTGAAATTATGTACTTACTGGAGATTATAAACCAACTTTTTATTGGCTCCCACAGACAGACACAAAGCTACTTATTCATCCTTTTTCTGTACAGAACTCATTAAGCAATGCATGGGAAAACAGCTGTGAGTCTTTGTATTTGCAAATGAGTTTCAGTCCATTAAAGCTGTGCTGTGAGACTTCAATTCCCGAAGTTTCAGGAACAACACATGACTGGTTTGCCATACGTAATATTCAAATGGTGCAGTTTTGCATTGGGAAGGAATGGATTTGGCTGAATGTAGAAGTGTGATTATAGAAAAAAAGAGCACTATGAATATATATGTATATATTTATTTTTAGACTTATTGCTAATCAACAGACTTAGTGACAGAGCATCTAATGTTTGGATGAAAGTTTATCATCAGCGAGGACTGCTTTCTCATAGACACTCAAAACTGTGCCCACCTAACTTCTGAGAAGATATGATTTCTGTGTAGCAGTACTTTGTTTAATCAGGTCAGTTGGAAAAGCAGTAGACAGGCTTTAATGGAAAGACGTCCTTCAACAGGTCTAAAGTAAAGATTTCAGAATATCGTGGAAGATGAAAGCAGTGGCTTATAATATGTTAGACTGCTTTCTTCTGCTCCACTGAAGTGTAGTTAACACATGGAATTGAACTTGATGCATTTGTTTCTATTGTCTATATATCTAAGGTTTGACCTTTTGTTTCTCTGTGAGACAAGAAAAAGTGGACTTTTGCACTTACTGTAATTGACCTAATAACAGGCAGTGTCTTCCCATGCACCTCATCTTACCCTGTGTTAATTGGACTCTGCTTCAGAAGTTTATGAGCAAATGAATGCTTCAGATATGCCTGTCTCCTTAGTGCTTGGGTATCTGATAATGTTTAGAGATCAGTTCTTAAGCAATAAATCTAAAATTATTTGATCTGTGCCTTCCTTCCCACTGTGCTTCACACTCTGGGGAGATAACCACCATTTAAACCTTTTGAAGGCTCTGGATGATTAACATTTCAGTTTTAATTTCCATGGTCCTTTGTAAAGTCACTCATTGCAAATCCATATCCTAATATGTAAGTTTGTCCTTTAAAAACTGGATATTAATGCTATGGTAAACGGTCAAGCATCACAGGGTAATGTTTAGTCATTGTATTGAGTAGTAAGGTGTATTTTCTAAACTTGTATTTCTTAGTTTCCTTTTGAAAACATTGGCAAAAAGAAAAATCAGGAGTCATATTCTCAATTAATGTTTTGTGAGACTCTTTAAACTTAATGTAAATGTCAAATGAAAGTGAGATTTTTTTAATTTTTTTTTAATCTAAATCTTTAAATCTAAATCTTGTCTAACCACTACAACTTCAGTTTGGCAAAATGCAATCACACACACGCACACTCACACATAAAATCACACATTACAGCTGATGTAATTTCTAGATGTTCTGAAGCATTTTGTTTCACCTCCTGCTACAGCCCAAGGAGGATGCAGGTCTCTGGAATTGTAGGTGTCACATCAGTCAGGCCCACAGGGATAACTGAAGTACCCTAAAGCATCGAAGTGATACTATATGCTCCTGTTTGAGGAACTGAATCTTATCTTCTTCGATTATTTTAATATACTATTTTATATTTTACTATTAACCTGAGTCTACATGCATAGCTAAAATGAAGTGTGTTCAGAAATTTTGTGTTACTCCAACATACTACTAATAGTTCTTTCTAAAGACACTCTAGAATACATAGAATCACAGACTAGTCAGGGTTGGAAAGGACCTTAAGATCATCTACTTCCAATCCCCCTGCCACAGGCAAGGACACCTCACACTAAACGATGTCACCCAAGGCTCTGCCCAATCTGGCCTTGAGCACCTCCAGGGCTGGAGCATTCACAACTCCCTTGGGCAACCCATTCCAGTGCCTCACCACCCTTACAGTAAAGAACTTATTCCTTATATCCAATCTAAATTTCCCCTGTTTTAAATTTTAACCTGTTACCCCTTGTCCTGTCACTTCAGTCCCTAATGAAGAATCCCTGCCCAGCATCCCTATAGGCCCCCTTCAGATACTGGAAGGCTGCTATGAGGTCTCCACGCAGCCTTCTCTTCTCCAGGCTGAACAGCCCCAACTTTCTCAGCCTGTCTTCATATGGGAGGTGGTCCAGTCCCCTGATCATCCTCGTGGCCTCCTCTGGACTTGTTCCAACAGTTCCATGTCCTTTTTATGTTGAGGACACCAGAACTGCACACAATACTCCAGGTGAGGTCTCACAAGAGCAGAGTAGAGGGGCAGGATCACCTCTTTTTACCTGCTGGGTCATGCTCCTTTTGATGCAGCCCAGGATACGGTTGGCTTTCTGGGCTGCAAGCTCACACTGGAGCCAGCTGATGTTCATTTTCTCATCAACCAACACCCCCAACATGCTGATTTCTGATAATAATCCCACTTGAAAGCTCACCATTTTCCATTGCTTTTCTCAGAAATTATTTACTGTTCTCAGAAATAAATAAGCAATGAAAAAAATTGCACCATTTGAGTGTGTAGTAAAAAGCTAATTGTTACTCCAATAAAAAGTTGGACCAAAAAGTGGCTCGGGGAATTGAAACAGACACTTTAATTGTCTTTCTCAGTATGTGCATGATTTAACATGTGATTTAATTAATAGGTCATAGAATTTGGACACCAACCGCTTTTAAGACTGTTTTAATTCCTGATCCAAAGGCCCTTTACTCAGTAACAAAAACCTCCTGCTGACTTCTGTGAATTTTATATTGCAGCCTTAAGTCTGGTAACTTTTTGTGCTGTTTAATACCTGGGAGGACACTAAGACTCGGATAATTTTCCTGTCCGAGCTATATCTGTAGTACTGACACATATCTTTGTGGGTGCAGAACAGAGGTGAAATACACATACCCTCTGTGTTGCCTCTCTTTTAAACAAGAAGGTAAGCTCTCTGTATTTCTGTTATTAAAAGAAGTGAATTACAGGAATGGTCATATAAAGAGAAAATTGTATGCAGCAAGGATGCAACAATTAGATGGGGAGGGCATTGCCCTCTGCAGCCAGAGAAGGTTGTAGAGTTGTGTTAGGAAGGGCACAAGGAAGGTAAAGAGGAAGGTAGTTGTCCTGCATCTTGTGTGAGTAGCTGGTCTGAAGCCTGAAATATAGAAGTATTCATTGCTCAGCTGCCTCATGATCTTCACCACTGGGCCATACCCTTGACTCCAGGAAGAAAAGACAGTTCTAACACTAAGAATTAGTTTCATCTCAATGCTTTTTTAGTCCTTGGCTCCAGTCCAGTGAGGTTTTCCTTTAATTTTGGAGTGTTTTTTGAAATGCTGGACTTGGACAGAGTTCTCAGCTTTGTACACCCAAATATGTCTGCTCAGTCTGTTCTGAGCAGGGATGTGATTTTTTTTGTGTGCAAACTGAGTATTTCTGATATGAAATTTTCATGCCAAGTCTCTGCTAAAGAAGATAAGATCCAGTTGCTTGACCATAAGCATATAGTATCATTTTGATGCCCTAGGCTACCTTAAATGTCCCTGTGGAACTGGCAGATGTGACACAGAAAACCCCAAAGACTTGAATCCTTATGGGGCTGCAGCAGGAGGAGAGACAAGATGCTTCAGAGCATCTGGAAATTATACTAGATGTAATTCATTTTGTCTGCGTGCGATTGTATTTTGCCAAACTAAAGTTTTAAATGTGTCCTTGTTTCTTAGAGGAACATGAAAAAGAAGAGACTGCTGAATCACTAGTTCTTGGACATTTTGACTATCTTGTATTGCATGCTCACCCCACATATAAAATGGGTAAAATACGCCATTTTACATGAGAAAGGTGTTATACAAAAGAATTGTAAGGTGTTCCACACTGTCATAAACCCATCATACACCTCCATCCCCAAGGAATTAGTTACAGAATTAATATTTAAATAGTGACTATTTAACAGTGGCTGGTAAATAGACCTGCTCACTGAGAGGTGTCACAGTTCATCCTGAGCAATGAATGTAACAAAGGGAGAGTGGGTATTTGTTTTGCTGCAATGTCTTGTATATTTCAAGCAGTAAAGCTAACCAAGCTCTCGATAGCTACGTGAGGTGGCATTGCTATTACACCGGGATGCAGAGCAAGGCTGGAACCCACTGGGCATTGACTTGTGCTACCTATGCCCTGTGCAGGCTGCTGCCTACAAGGAGGTGTTCAGGTCTTGTGTTTGCTGTACAGTAATTTCCCTGTGGCAGTAGAACGGAGAGGAGACAGGGATTTGGGACAAGTGCCCTGGGGCAGCTGGGGTCAGGGATGTTCAGCTGGGTGTGGGGATCTCCACAGCACAGAAAAACCAAACTTGGGGCAGAGGGCAAACAAGGAGCCTGACAGTGCTGTAGTGGTTGATGCTCATTTGGGGATGGGGAGTGTCCAGGTTATGCTTTTTACTAAATTGCAATTACTGAGAGAGTGAGCAGAGCCTGTGGTAGTCACGTGTTTCCCTACTTAGTCTTTTTGATCCTGTCATATATCTTGAATACTTCATTGGCCTCACTAGGTCTTTCAAAAAAATGACTGCCCACATACAGGGCAGTGCAGACCTTCTTCCCACCTCTGTTGTGTGACCCTGTCAATGATTCAGTTCTCCATTTTAAAAAGTTTATATCTATGTATATATTCTTAGCCTTTTCTGTGTTGAAAGTGTATTCAAATTTCATCAAATTAGTGACAATATTAAATGTAACTGGTGTTTAAATAGGTCATTGAACTTCATAAGGACCGATAGTTCAGTTCAGTTCAGCTGACAGAGGTGCCTGTTGACATTTACCCATGCCAGTTTCTTTTACATCCTTTAATTGTTACAGTAAGTTCTATTTTCTACATTTTAACCGATGATTCTCTGACATGGTAACATTCGCTTTACTGCATTCTGGTATAGGTTAATCCCACCTCTTCTGCAGTTGATAAATCAATGTCGTTCTTTATTCATTTCCTCCCTCCCCCTCTTCCTTGTATTTCTTCAGCTTTGCACTCTACTGTATCAGCCTTTGAATGAGTCTGTGGTTGTCAAACTCTCTCTACAATTTAAGTGTCTTTTGTAAATAAATCAAAGCCCAGTTTTTCATACTCCAGTCTAAGCAAATATCCATGATGTGACAGTTTAAAATTAAAATGTTACCATCTTGGCATGCTATTTGTATTGATTCTGAGCAGGGGATGAATCAGGTCCCTGTAATTAAAATATTTAATTCTCTTTTAAGCTTTTCCTGAAATAAAATGGGATGTGGTTGTTTTCATTTCTCTCAGCAGTGCCTGTGTGCTTCTTCTTACTGCTGACAAGAAGCAAAGTGTTAATGTGTCTTCTAAGTCACACCTACGCGGTCTTTTGCCCTTGCCTTATTATTGCTTCTGAGCATTATGCCAGTTTGTATCCTGTCCTATTCTTTCTTAAAGAGGTTAAACCCCCTCATTTTTCCTGCTTCTTTTAATTCTATTTAAGGTCTATTTCAGCTTGATTTTCATAACTTTTTATAGATATTTCAGATCTCCTAGTTCTTTTCTGTAGTGAAATGAATAATTTGAACACGGATAATGTAAATTAAGAGAAAAGCAAATGGAACAAATATTCTATAGTGTTGGATAGGCATCACCCAAAAACTTTTGAAATGGATGGAGAAGTTTCTATTCAGTGATTTGCTCATCGACTCATTCCAGCAATAGAAAGTAGGCTCATGGCTGTTTGCCTTACGGTTTAAAAGCACAGTAAAAGGTAAAACAGAAATCTTTCATGGAGGAAATAAAGGAAACTTGCTATCTTATGTGCTGAAAATAGAGGGCTTTTTATCATACTGTCAGGGGCTGTTCTTTATTGCAAAAGGTGAATTCAGAAGGTCAGTCTCATTCGTAGATTTTTCAAAATGACACTTTCAGAAGAGTTGAGAGAAATGTGACCACCTGAAAAACCATACACTATGGGAGACATTAATAGGAGTGTAAGCTTATTCCAAGTAAGTCTCCATACGTTAGCAGAATATCAATAATAGCAATATACAGAGGATAATATTTTTTTCCTTCTTTTAATAAGTGTCCCTGACACTGTGGAAAAAAAAAGCCTACAGAAAATATGGTGTGCTGATCAAGTGTAAGATTTTTATCTAGAGATACTGTAAAAAGTTCTAATGTCCTATAAACTTTTATATATGGTACATAGCAAGAGTGTTTATATTCTATAAAATTATTCCAGACAGAGATAGAATTAAACTCATGAGTTATACTCCCTGTTTTCTTACACTTTACAGATATGTACTTTGTTTATGTGATTAGTAACTGCCCTTGAAGTCTTAACCTCAGGTTAATTTTCTAGTTTTCAAAAGAAGATTCAGGCTGATTTGTTTATAAACAGATTGTTAACCACTCATGATTCTCTGTCATTAGGTAAAGTTCTCCACTCAACTGCATTAAAAAAAAACAGAGTGAAGAAATAGTATCTTGAAATTAATGGGGGCTCTTAGGAAGACTGATAAGCTTGAGCTTGAAATTGTTAAAAGAATCCCTTTCTCAGGTTGTTTTCTTATCCCAGGAGATTTTGAAGCAAAACCTCTCTACCATTTAAAGGGCAAATGAAAAATTTGATTAGGAGATACCCCTCATATTCCCTCTGGGAGTTATTCAGTTATCTCAGGTCCTGGTTCAACTTTGGGGCTTGGATTGCATCCCATACCATGCAGTACATGGTGGTTTAGACTTCGCTGAAGCGGGAGAATGTAAAATAAAAACTATCAAAGGAAAATTGCTTGGGGACTTTTGACCTTTGATTTGACTGTAAAAAAATATATTGAAATATATTTCTGTTTAGGGAAATATGAAATTTGAATAGATAGATGAACAACTGAGGAATGGGATCCAAACCCCCGTGCCTCTCAGAGCTCAATCAGCCAGGATACAGTGCAATCTGCCTTTGATCTAGCCAAGCTTTTGAAAAGGTGCTAGACATGATGCCTGAACAGTAGGTCTACTGAAGTCTCAACAGGCTTTTCAATTAAGAACCAAGTCTCAGATTAGAAAGCATTGGATTAAATAGATGAATGCTGAACTTGGAGAATACATCAAAAAAATTTCATCTTGGCATTCAATTGGAACAGAAGCTATCTTAAGAACACAGACAGATTGAGGGCCATTTGCAGGAGAAAATAATACTGCTGGCACCTTTCTCCTTCAGCTACTTGAAAGTATCCTTTCTTGAGAGTAAGCCCAGAGCGCTACATACATTTTCTGCCATGTTTCCCAGCCTTTCCCTGAAAGAGCTTTGCTCAGGTCACTCCCTATAGCTGTTTTTAAATAATGAATGCATTTGAGGATGTTAACAATTTCTGTTGATTTCAAAGAAAATTATCAAAGTCAAGTTGTATCTGAAATCTGCTAGCAGTTGAGTAGATCTGTATAACTAGTGCTGGATAGTGCAGCCATCACGCTCTTCACCTGCACAGCAGTGGGGCTCTGGCAGGCTAAAACTGCATGGCTTCTCTATGGAGGTGTCCTGGGTTCAGCTCTAGCTCTTGCCAGAGGTGGGTCATTGGGGCTTTATATTGGTTGGGGTGCTGAAGATGGCTCTTGTGTTTCAGGTCCTTGCTGGAGACTTCCAGCAGATTGCTTGCAAAGCAATTAGAAACAGCACTTTCTCTTTCATGGGCTTGGGAAGAGGGTTGTTAGAGTTTCATTTGAACATCTGAGCTAGGTTAGTTAACTCAGACTGGGAAACACTATAATGCATAATTCTTAGTTCACTACCATAAAACCAAAGGACTTTAGGTCTTGTGATTTGGGACAGGAGGATAGGTGAAACTTAAATATACTTTAATTAGCATGGAAGCCATCTTAAGGGGTGGAATCTTTGCAAGAGAAAACATCCACAAAGATAACCTTGCATCAGTTAGCCAGATATTTTTTTTCTACTTATATTATATAGCTGTCTTTCACTTTAGTTGTGTTGAACTGTATATTGTCTTCTTACGTCTTCTTTTCTGAACGGACATGAAAACTGCTCAACTATGTGTTAGTCGTACCTGTGAGGCAAATGTGTTTTGCCAAGTAGAAGAGAGACCTTAGCCCCCCTTCATTCATTCCTGGCAGCTGTGAATTGCTGAAGGGTCATTGCCTGCATTACACCAAGAAGCACAAAAATGCTGAACTGCATTTGGTGGGGTTTTACCTATACTGTGACTATAATACAGTTAGCTCAATTGTTATATGCATGTGTATATATATATATATTTTAGATCAATTAGATTAGACTAAGAGACAACAATAAGGTATATGCAACTTTATGAAAACAATGTTCTACTGCTTCTTAAAGCTAATGTGTGATGCTTCTGTGAGTGGGGATGATCTGTAGAAGATAGATTTGAATACATATGCATATGACATTTTTGCATGTTTAGTTGTTGATGCTGAAGGAAAGGAAAAATATGCTATGCATTGCTGTTTCCTAGCTTCCCTGCGCTTCTCTTTTCATTCTTAGTCAGTTGATGGCTTGAATTCTGTCTTCCTTGGCCTTTGAATAAAGTGATCTGTGGGGAAGTGTCCAAACTGCTCACTTAGCTCAGGCAGAAGACAACACTACTCACTGACACAACATGTTGAATGTTGAAAAGTTGCAGTGCTTCCCATCAAAGCTCTTTTTCCTCCTAGTATCACTATGGGACAGTATTATTGACATATGTTTACATCTGTTTGCAGGAATCTCGGTGGCCTTATTTATTTGGAGCAATTATTGTTCCTTCACTGATACAAGTTGTGATTCTGCCTTTTCTTCCTGAAAGTCCTCGTTACCTTCTACTTGAAAAACATAACACGAGCAAGGCAGAAAGAGGTATGACATGTTACTTTCTTGTAACCAAAGGTGATTACTGCAGTGATGCAGGCTGGGAAGTAATCCTGATATCACAGTAAAAGCAGAATATTACAATGACAGAGATTTTCTTGACAATTATCTTTCCCTCACATTTTTTGTTTGCATGTGTAAATATTGTTGCTTTAGATTTTTTATACATAAAATTACATAATGAACTAACCTATCATTTATATCACATATATATCACATAACCAACTAACCTATTTGTGGTGATACAAACCTAATCAAATCATGTTGTTTTGTGTCAGCCACTGTATGCAGGGTTCATTTGGGAGTGAAAAGTGATTTCTGTCTTCATGACTCTCCCTGATCTACAGTCTTCAGTTTGGGTAGCAAAAGTACTGGTTCTGTTGCTGGGTTTTTTTTAGTAGTTGTTGTGCTTGATCCTGTTCTTCTGTAACTCTATAACCTTTTGTAGATCTAATAAAAACTTCATACCCCTATATAACTGAAAATATCAAGTCCTTCCATACAGCTTGCTTCAGTTTCAGAGACACACACCAGAATATTTTGTTCTTACTTTAAGTTCTATGTATAAAAGAATTTGCTTGTGTGGGCACAGCTGCTGTCTGCTCTGCCCCAGTAAAATTACTACAGTCAGTTGTAAGTTCTAATATATCACCCTGTTAGGCTGAGAAAATGTTGAAAATTTGGTTTTGCTTATTGTAGGGACACATTAAAAGTAGTAGTGTACAAAGAAGGAAGGAGTTTTAGTGCAATACCAAAATGTCTTCAGAACATAACTGTGATTTAAAAATTGCTCCTAAAACTTCATTTAGATATAACCCTTATGTTTTCTGTCACCAACTAGCTGACTGCAGAATTCCTTGCAAAGTGTGAATCAGTCCCTGCAACTTAAATTTAATACTCTTTTATAATGAAATTAATGCAAATCACTCTATCCTGTTTCTTCTACTGTGAAATGAAAAATGTCTTTTTGTGATCTGATGAGCACTCTGGAATAGAAATGGCACATTAAAGAAAAGACTCCCATGTTTGGGAACTCTGGTTTGGTGTCGAATGAAGAATTCTGTAAATGCTGGTGCCTCAGGCATTTAGAGATACAGTTCAGTGTTAATAAAAGGACACAAAAGCAACAAGGCTTTGGGGAGAACTCTTCAGCTTACAGAGTCAGAAGAGATTTGGTGAGGCAGAGAACAGCTTTTCCAGGGACCATGAAAGAAAGGGTTTGCCTGCCAGCCATGGTCAGAGCACCAGCAGGGACATAGCAGTGAGCAGCCTGGGGCTGACTCTACTACTACCCAACAGTAGTTGTAACCTTGCAGCACCACAGCTGGGCTGGGATTCTTTCATGCCTTGGATGTCAAGCTGCAACTGGCTCATTTCTACCTGATAAAATTGTAGATATATTTCCAGAGCTATGGCTGGCAAAGATTCCACATCTGCAATGCTACTGCATAATGTCACACTTGTGGTAGGGATCTGATGAACTCCTGCCTTAGTAGCTGGAAACCTCAGCACTGACAGTGAAGCTGGACCTCTGATGGATAGAGTTTAAAGAATATAAAAAATTGGCAATAAAGTAACACCACCTGCCTTGAAATTCTCAGCATTTACTGTCACTGGTAGTGGGCCAGCTGCAGTCTGGGAAGTATTCTGAAAATGATTTGAAATCTAATCGAGAAGCATCGCAGGTGGGTTTTGGAGAAGATGTCAGGAGAGCAACGTTACCCACAGCTTATTCAGCAGTTGAAGAGAAATAAGCTTTGGCAGTTCCCTTGTTGATTATGAGAAGGTGGCTTTCATGAGCCACCTCAAGTCCTACAAATTTAGATACTTTAATTAGAAAAGAAGAGGCTGGTATAAGAAAAAATAAGGAAAGTAACTGCTTATCAATAGAAGCTTTTTGACCTGATTAATTCTAAAACAAAATATCAATACTGAGATAGGTTGTAGTACAGAGTGAAACTCATTTTGAGTGTCATCTTTAGAGCTTTCAAAACAGGTAGAGACCCATGTTTCCAGGCAGAGGTTTGCAAGGGGCCATAGGAGAGTGAAGTGTATACATCCCCTTGAATTTTTGTGCGTTTCCTCTCAGGCTGCCATGCTTCCAGAATTGGTCACCTTGTTGCACAGGCAAGGCAGCCTGTAGGATATCAGCTACCAAATACATAAGAATGATTCTTAGATATCACTGTGGAATTCATAAAATCCACTGTAAGGCAGCATAAATTGTGTCATAGAATCATAGAATAGTTAGGGTTGGAAAGGACCTTAAGATCACCAGGTCCAACCCCCCTGCCATGGGCAGGGACACCTCACACTAAACCATGTCACCCAAGGCTTCATCCAACCTGGCCTTGAACACTGCCAGGGATGGAGCATTCACAACCTCCCTGGGCAACCCATTCCAGTACCTCACCATGCTCACAATAAAGAAATTCTTCCTTATATCCAATTTAAACCTGTGCTGTTCAAGTTTCAACCCGTTACCCCTTGTCCTATCACTACAGTCCCTAATGAAGAGTCCCTCACCAGCATCCCTGTAGGCCCCCTTCAGATACTGGAAGGCTACTATGAGGTCTCCACGCAGCTTTCTCTTCTCCAGGCTGAACAGCCCCAACTTTCTCAGCCTGTCTTAATACAGGAGGTGCTCCAGTCCCCTGATCATCCTCGTGGCCCTCCTCTGGACTTGTTCCAACAGTTCCATGTCCTTTTTATGTTGGGAGCACCAGAACTGCACACAGTATTCCAAGTGAGATCTCACAAGAGCATCTTATACTTCTGTGTTATAAAGTAACTAGATGCCTTCTTTGAAGCACGTTATTAAAACAAGCAGTTTCCTTACCATTGCACAGCCTTTCAAATCACCCCTCTCCTAATGCAGATTTGAAAACGAGAGCATCTTTGAATCTTTGTTTAGCATGTGGACAACAAGGGAAGGAGTTTGTTGATTTATGAAACGGCAGGACAGAGAACTCCTATGATGTTAGGCCAGTGTGGGGAGTTTGGAGCCCTCCTCCCCATCCCAGGGCACATGGAAAAATCCAGATTAGGCACAAACCAAATTTTGGGTATCTGGAGTAATTAAGTGGAATAATGAAAGTAGGTTGGGAGGGGAATTCACTGAATAGGAGGATAAATGACAGTGAATCAACAACCAAGAAAAATCATATGGATATTAACATTATCAGCAGAAATAAGGGAGAAAAAGCCTTAGTATAAGGGAAACGAGAAGAGTTTGTAGGTTATTAAGACCCCCACTGCTTGTAAGCCATATAATGATAATGTGGTATTCTCCAATTTAATGATGACTATAGTAATGCTTTTGAATTATTTACCTCTTAAGTTAAATCTGAAAATTAATATCAGAAATGTGCAAGTGTCTCTTCTGGCTAAATCCATTTTTTTCCACTAATGGATGAAGGCTATTCATGCAAATATACATTTCACTGTGGATTATATCTTATTGGTGAAACAAAAAAACTGTTATTTGTAAAAGGTCTGTTGTATGTAAGGCAGATGGATACCTCAGTCTTTATGAAATACTCTAAAATGTACGTGAAAGCTTCTAAAATTGAGATGAGAACATTTATCTTCCTAATTAATGTTTCAAAACAATGACAATCCAGTGGGATAATGTAGGTCATTGAGTTTCCATGAAGTTCTGCTTGTGCATTTATGCTCTCCGTTTCTTCTGTCCTCAGGAGAAAGCCAGAGTATAACTACTAAAATACAAGTGGCCTCATTCTCATTTTCTAGTGGAAGGTGTCCTTGCTCATGGCACTGGGGTTACAACTAGATGATCTTTAGAGGTCCTTTCCAACCCAAACCATTCAATGATCCTATGATGTTTTGGCAGATGTGTAAAGGAGCAAAATGTCTTTAAATGGCAAATAAGAGGCTGAAAGTGGGAGAAGGAAAGAAATGCATTGTGTAAGTGGTGAAAAAAAGAGATAAGGTTAGAGAAGGCAAGCATCATGTACAAATGTAAGCCACACCATCATGTGAGAAGCTACTCCATGAGGCCTCAGGTGACTGATGTCTCCTGCATCCATTAATGGATATCTACACACTTCCCTACTTTTCCCTTTCTAGCAGTGTAAACAGTGCACACTGAATGTGGGAGAGCTCATTTACATGTTGTGGGGTGAGAATAGTTGACCAACAGCACATCTCTAAACTTACCTTGCTTAAAAAGCTGAAGGTCTGGTAACAGGGAGAGTGTAGGGTCAATCCAGCTCCCCTCCAAGGCCCAATAAGTAGCATTCTCCTCTCTTGATAACAACAGAAGGGAGAAAAATGCCTAGCATTTAACTGGTTTGATCCTTCTTCATAATGCTCACCAGACAGCAGAGGAGAAATGGGTATTTAAATGCTTGAGGAGGACTTCGAAAGGAAATCATTATTCAGTTGTTAGAGAGCAGTGGGGATGAAGGGTAACAGGGATAGAAACAGGAAGAAAAACCTGCTGCTGTAATTGCATCCGGTACATTGCCATCCAAGCTCTAGGGCAGGAATTTGACATTAGGTGTTTTAGTTGCATGCTGAGTGGACCCCTGATCTGTGACTGTGGCAATGCTGCAGTATAAATGAAAACCATCATAGCAGCCGGTTAAGGCAGAACACTTTTATGACTAGCAACATTGGTTATAAACACTTTCAGCTGGAGAGTTGATGTGTCCCTTAAAGAATACTGTTACAAGGAGGAAACCTGCATTTTTGATGCAGCTACAGTAGCAGTTCATGTAAATCAGTGATGGAATTCAGCTGATGTCCCAGCTTGCCACAGAACAAGAATATTGTGATGTCTTAAGGGTCAAATAACTTGGATAAAATGTCACAGTAACATCTGCTGGTGACATACAGTATCTGTTCATCTAATGTGTTCAGTCACGCAATAGAACTCCCATGGTGATGAAAGAAGCATTGCAAGAGGTATAATGAAAAGTGTAGATTTGAATTCTTAGAAAGGTGGCTTAGAGTTCATACCTTTTCATGTGATAAAAAAGTGAGGTCATTCCTGATTGCGAAAAATCAGCTATCTGCTTTCGCAGAAGTCCTTCATGGGCCTCACACATTAAAACCAGAGAGATGTTAAAAACAAAGTTGCATTAGGAAGGAATTGCTGTAAATCCAGCGATTTAAATTACAAGGACATGTATGATTCATTTTTTGCTTATCTGTGTAGTTTTTTGTATGTCTTTAAGCATTTTAAGCTATGCTAATTGGAAAGGAATATAGCCAAGACTACTACACTTGCTGGCTTATGGTAGAGGCTCCATCTCAGATGGTTGCTGACTGCCAAAAGCTGAAGGGATCATGGTGTGTCTGTTTTGTTTTTAAACTTTTCTTAAACCTCCTGTCTTTTACAAAGGAGGCTGGGTTCACTGGACCTTTGACATAACTTGATTTAGCAATTATTGTGTTATTTTAGGGTGCCACATGGGTATTTTGTTTTATGTGTACATCTTGGCTAGTTTCAAGTGAACCTGAACAGCCCTATTTTGTATTGATGGTCTGTGAAACCAGACATGAGAACAGGTAAAGGTGTAATCCCAAACTGGATCATAACCCATAAAAAATCTGTGTGTTCCTTTACTTGGAAAGAGAAGGAGCTGATACATGACAAAACCCCAAAGCCTTTTGCTTGCAGTTATATTTACTGAATTGGATAGCAAATTTGAGATTTATTCTTAAATTTTGCTATGCTACATGTTAGTAGTTAATATTTTGATAAATTTAGATAGCTATTCAAACATATTCTAGCAAAGTATACCTAAATTATTCTTCTGACTCTTTAGTGCTCTAATAAAATTAGTGGTATATGAAAATAACTGTTTTTCATTTTGCCAAATATTTTTGTGTTGACATGAAGTTACTACAGGGAAATTACTACATATCCAATTCAAAAGCATTGAAGTTGGGTTAACTTCTTGCAAGTTGTGAGACAAACAGCGGGGCACCCCTTATGTCTACAATTGCTCAGAAACAACAGCCAGCATCAGTAGGAGATACCTGATTGTGTCCATTCCACCCCAGTATTCTGCCTCCAGAATACTGGCTAGAATAACTGTGGCCAAAGAAGAAGTTCTTTAAGAAGAGCTTAGGCAAAGCTTTGTGTTAAAGACCCTGGGTTTAATATACTTAATCATTAGTAAAATGAAATCACAAGGATTTTCATTTAATTCTGTTTTTAAAGGCATAAACCCAAGCTGCTACCTGTGTCAACTTCTCTATTTTTCTTCCTCCTGTTGCCTTGGGCTGGCATTTAGTAAGGCACACAATAGCATTTTGACCCTTTAAAATGTCTTCTCAAATTTTACAGTTAATTCAGTCTTTACAATAACAGCTGAATACTTTGCACAGTCCTGAAAGTACTACAGTGGAAAAACAATTAGTAATTCCCATAGAATTGAGTTCTTGGATGTCCATCTTCATTAATTTAAAAGCCTGTTTGGTTTTAAAGACATTACCAACTGATTTTGTCCAGACCTTTGAACCAGTTTCTGCCATTTCTCCTTTAGTTAGCTGAAATTAATAAAAACTGGTGATGTAAACTGAAGGGGTTTGTAGCTCCTTCCTGCTTGACTGGGACCATCTACCACTTCTGCTATTTATAATGGCAGCATCCTGACATTTGCAAGCTGAGCATCCAAGAGAATTAATAAGAAATCTGGGAAAGGTCTAAAATTTGCTGGAACTGTAACTCCTTAGATGGTTTTGAGCATGACATGAAAATAAGACTCCCCTATAGAGAGCAACAGCCAGCCATGGAGGGAACTGAGTCATTGTAGCGAGGAATCAACTGCTGGGCTTCCCAATGCCAGTAATGCAGGGGTTTAAAACATAAAATGAATAGAATAGAACATCACATTTTGAAAGACTTTTGAATTTTTCTATCTCCCTGCTAATGCAGAATTTATTTCAACATTAATTATGCATAAAACTGTGATTTTTATTGTACTGATAAACTGTTAATGGAAGAAAATTGAAGATGTGCTGAGTAGCAGGGAAATGTGTTTTTCCAAGAAGACTGAGTGCTGTCTACTCAAACTATGCATGCATAAAGTAGCTTTTTCTTAGCATTTCTTGACTTGTTTGTAATTTTGAGTGTTCATCAAAGTTTTCTAGTGGCATTTACATCTCTGGTCCTAATACCAGGGTGGGTAGAAAAATACAGCAGGTGTCAATAGGTTTTTTTCTTTTGCCTTGTACTTGGTAATTTTGGTAATTGCAGTTTTTTACTTCCTGCTCCCTCTAAAAATACAGCAAGCTCGCTTGTGCAATAAAGACAGATTGCTTTCTTTTTACTTGACTGCACCTATATATTTTACTTGTGTGCCTAAAGTAATGCTGAGGATTCTAAGGACAGGCAAAATAGAGAAAATTGTACACTGACCTAATTCACGCTGATAAACCAGATGCTTAAAAATGCAAGAATCTTTCCTAAGATGACTATGGTGATAGAAATATATCATCTTTATCTGAACTTCTCTTTATCAGTGATATAATAATACTAAATAAAGCGTAACTTAAGCATGAGACATTGACTTTAAAATACCATAGGCACACATTGTTCAAATTTTACATTTCTCATCAGTTTCTTTAAACACATCACACTCATTTTAATGAGTGTTTAGCATGTCATTTAATAATAAATGAGCAGTGGCCCAGGGGTGAAACTCGGCAACTTAAATTCTCTGTTCTGAGGTCTGAATTAGTTAACTCATTTCTGACTGTAAAGCCTGCATAAAAAGATAATTCTCGTGCTGTTGCTGAGAGATTTAAAAATTCTGACCTCTCCTCTACCAAGAGAGAAACTGGATATCAGAATAAATCAATGTTATGAATTGACTCAACACCCAGAGGTGGTCAGTGCTCATCCCTTAAGAAACTCATCTTTCTTCTTAAGCAGAGTCACGTTGGGCTCATTAAAATGCAGTAAAAGTGCTAGCAGCCTCTGAAAATCTTGGCCCAGAGCTTGAGGTTGTTCCATGTGCTGCCAGACTGGGCGCCAGGCAGAGTGTGCAGCATTGAGCATTCACCAGAGGGATGGAGAGGAATGCTCTGAGGACACAGCAGGTTAATTTGTGTGTCCTATCTCTCACAGCATTCAAATGCCTCTACTTGGCATTTTCAGCTACTGGATAAAGTTAAAATTTTGTGTCTCTGAAACCTAACTGCTGTCCGGTCATTTTATCCATGGCTAATCAGTGTTACTGGCTTTCTTGATCATCCAAGTCCTTTTTGGGATCCAGAAAAATGTATACTGTAAAATATGCACACTGAAAGATTAGAAGGTCATTTATTTATAGGCAAAGCTATGGATAAGAGAAAAAAAAAATTTGGCTTTAAGGAGAAATAAATTAACTTCTTTACTTAATAAAAATAACAATTTTAAGTGACCTGCTGTGTAAAGGATTGTTTTTAGACTTAGCATCCTACTGGGTTGCAAAGCTTTGTTGCAGGGATATGTTTCTCTTCAGTCATTCCAAGATGATGAGCATTTTTAACATCTCTTAAAAAACCAACCCCTGGGGATATGTTCATAAGATTGTGATGAAGGTATCATTAGCATATACAGTATCCGTAAAACAAGGTTGGTGAAGATATGCCACCTCCATTAGGAGATATCTGTTTGTTGTACCTCTTAGACGAGGTGTGAGATGGAAAGCTTTTATTATTCCCAGGGGCAGAATATCACAGGAGTTCATCAGTGCACAATACTCTAACATTAAATGTTATGTTTTTCCGAGGAGACAAGGTTTATTTGCTTACATTTTCCAGCTACATTCACTTCTGCATCTCCAACGTTGATAAATTGAAGTCTTGAACTGCTCTGGGTAATTCTTTTTAATATTAATAATCTTGACAAATTGAATTCTTGTCTATATGCTAGTAAAAACAACAGGTAATATGAAGAGTAACAGCTGTTCATTCCAAATGTCTGCCTTGATTTACCAGACTTACATATGTTTTTATATCTTATTACTTCTTTGTGCTATCTCCAGCAAGGGGGTCTGCTATATTATTAGGCTGCAGAAGTAGCCAAGTCAAATAATGTTCAGAACTGCTTTGCTATTAAACTCTTTTTTCAGATTGCACATGATTTTAACTCTGCACTGGACCTTCAACTATATTATATGTGAAATAATGTAAGGGAGTCTTATAGGGTGCCAAATAATTTCTATTCTTGTTGCAGTATCTGAGACCAATTGTACAGATGAGCCAGATCATATCCAGAGCAGAATGATACTGTTGACAGAAGAATATTTAAGTTGTAGCCCATGCATATATCCTATTTTTGTCACACATTTCCGTTCCTATGAAACAAGTCTGTTATAAATGCACACAGTGCTAAATGTCTAGCTTAAAGTACATGTCTTCTCTTTATAGCATTCCAGACCTTCCTTGGGAAAGAAGATGTGTCTCATGAAGTAGAGGAAGTTTTGGCGGAGTCTCGAGTCCAAAGAAACACCAAATTAGTGTCGGTTCTTCAGCTCCTGAGAACCCGTGCGGTACGATGGCAGGTCATAACTGTGGTCATCACCATGGCCTGCTACCAGCTCTGTGGGCTAAATGCTGTAAGTGTCCTTCAGGCCATGGCATCTCCCAGGGACAAGGTTCATGCTGTACCATTCAGTAATCTCTATGACTTTCATTTTTGACTGGTTTTTGTTTGTAGTGATTTTGATACCCAGTTGTGGGAAGGTCCACAGAGTTCTGTATTGCTTGTTGGGGTTTCTTAAACAAAAAAAAGGGAGAGAAAACATGTTATGTTAACTTTGAAGGAAGACATAAAAAGGTAGCACAGATAGCAATGACAGAGTGTGCAGCTTCTGCTTCTGATACCCTGATTCTTTGTTTCTTCTGGTCAGTTAAGATCTGGTCTGATATCCCCCTTGTTTGCTCATGTTAGGTAAACTCGGTCTTTTCAGTAGACATTTCTGCTTAAATTAACTCAGTTCTATACTTAAAGAAGTCAGCGAAAGTTCCTGTACGTGATTTTAAGATGTTTTAAAGGTTGTTTGATTTTTGTTGTTGTTTATTACATTGGAATAATAAATTGCACTTCAATAACCCGAAAAGTGGAGCAATAGAGGAAAAAAGACACAGAACAGTCAACAGCAAAAAGTCCTGTTGACCACGAATGTGTCTGATGACATCAAAGTCTCCTTTTTCATCTGTCTGTGCCTGTTGCATCAGCTAGGAGAGGGCCACAGGACAATTTAGGTTGAAAGGGCTCTTTGGAGGTCATCTGGTCCAAGTCCTGGCCCAGAGCAGGACTGACTTCAGGGCTGGTTCTGGCTACTGAGGGCATTCTACAGTTGAGATCAATAAGTCCATGGGTGAAGAGTCCACAACCTCTCTAGGCAATCTGTGCTATGTGTTCTCATACCTTACACTGTGAAAGGAGTTCTCTTTACATCCAGACAGAACATTCTTTCCTGCAGCCTGTGACATCAGGCTTAGATGCTTTACATTGCACAACACAAATGTTCTCAAAAAGCAAAACGGGGTTTTATCACAGTTCAAAGGCATTAATTGCTTACATATATGAAAGGCAATACTGTTGCTGCTGGAAAGAGCTCTCTGTGGCTTTATGCATTACAGCATACTTCAGCTTGTTTCCTCCTTTCCCCCTCCCAGCTAATCAGTGATAGTAAGTGTAAATTCTTCTGATATATGAGACACCCAGTTCAAACTTATCTCAGGTATCTCTATAACTTTAAAATTCCTAATACAAAGTTACATAGTAATTTGTCCAAGACCATTTAAAAGATAAATGCAATTAGAACTTGGGTATCTAAAAGTTGTTAACAAAATACTAGGTTGAAACTAGAAATTTTTTTCATACTGTGGGCTGAACTATAAAAGCATTTGTATAGGTGGTGTTTTCCTGTAATTGTAGGATTTCAGTGCTAATGACAGGCTATTTTGTCCTCACTATGGATACTTTGTTAAGAAAAGAAATAGAATTATCTTGTCATCCAGTCTTTCTAAAATGTATCAATGCATAGGTGAACCAAAAGGACACTTACTGTAAGAAACAGACTGTTTGCATAATAAAGCACATTGCTTTAAAGAAAAAAAGGCCACAGCTAATTTTTCAGGGAAAATAAGAGTTTAATGGCTTTGAGGGTATTTGATAGATGACAGAAATTGTCCATTATTCCATGGCAGACCAAAGCCACACTCTCATTGCTAGAGTGAGGATGTGGGGGGATAGTGAAATGTGTCCAGTCCAAAACAGATGCCAGAGTTATTTTAAAGTGCTATTGTGTGGCTATTTTCTGAGCGTATGCTTCAGAAGAGATGTCTTTGTCAGGAAACCTGTGTGTTAAGTTGGCTCTTTCAAACCTTACCATTTTTTTATTATTACTTTGATTCCACTCCTGTGCAATGTCACTAAAGACACACACAAAAGAATATTGACACAAAATCATGTTCTGAAATTGATTATTTAAATAGTTAATAGTAATATTTAATAGTAAACCCAAGCAAATTATAAGAGAATTTAAGAGAAATAACTGGACCACTTGATTAAGAGACCAGGTTTCAATTCCTTGGTTTTTTTTGCATGCTTTTCCTGGCCGATGTTGCTCAAGTCACCTGAAGCTCAGAGATAGCAGGTACAGGTGTGACAGGTACTGCTGAACCCAGATCTTGGTTTGCCTGACTGCATCTGAAGCAACCTGCTGGGAGTGAGCCAGCATCAACAAGGTTTAACCGGCTGTGAACACTTTCTTCTAACTCATTTCTCCCATCATTTGCTTTGTCTGTAGTGTCCCACTAATCAATCTGCTCTTTCCCACAACTACCATCTGGGCAGGGCATATAGGAAAGTTGGACTTCTTTCAGGTGAGAGTCTCAGGTCACTCTCTTGGGAAATCACCAACTGGCAGACTTCTGTAATCGTCCTGCTGATATTTGAGAACAGGAAACAAGAACATCTTGCTTCCTATTAAGACTTTTACTTTACAATAAAAATTTGTTTTGCTTAAAAATGGTACATTGATTTCCACAGAAATCCTGGTGAAGCCCTGATCTTATTAAGACATTCAGTTATAATGATGTACCAGACGGTGTGACCTAAATTGACATAAATAAATGAATCTAACTTAGTCTCTTTTAATCTGATTAAATTTACCCATGACACATATAATGCATAAAAAATTATCCATCTTCCACCTCAAAAAACTTGTTAGAAAATTAACATAAGTGAAAGTAGAATAGTCATCATTAGCCTAGTAAGTTTGCCTCAGCGATATCCTAGAGCAATGTATTTCCCTGTTTAATGATACACAGGCTGAAAAGCATTCACTTTTACTGTTTCAAAATCTTTACATCATATTAATTTTTACCCTAATTTATTTTTATGCTGCTACAGAAACTTGTAACTGTGAGTGAACCTCATCCTGTCTTTGCTCTGCTAGTTTATTAATCTACCTCTGTTATCATCATTTACCCTCAGTGGTCAGGCACACTTTTCTGTAAAACCAGTTGTGAAACATCTTATGTTCTAGTTGTTGCATTTCGTCAAATTGCATTCAGGAGTTGTCTGATTAAGTGGCTCTTTGACCTCTTTTTTTCTTTCAAGGTCTGCAATATCGACACCATTTTTAGAAGCTCTATCTTCTATGCAGAGCTGTTATCAAGAATGAAATGCCTAAATTACATGGTTTCTAACTTTGATGGCATAAATTATTCCATCTTATAGCATGGAGAAATAAAATAACTTTTATTGTAGTTTTGTGTTACCTTGCTTTCCTTATATGCTGTGTAGGTGTACAGGAGGTGATAGGTTGTACTGGGTCCCAAAAAATTTATCAATGGGCATAAACATTTCAGAGGGACTTTGGAGCTGATCTTGTGATCTTGTTTTTGCTTCAGTCAGTTTTGTATCAGCAAGCCAATGAAAAGCACAGTTAACACCAGTGCACACTACATGAAACAGATTATTTCATACAAAGAAGTTTGCTGCTGTCACTTATTGTCCCTGCATCTATTCTGGTGAGAGCTGATGTGCCAGCAGTAGGCATGAAAGTCTTCAGTCAGCTTCTCTTTATGTGTAAGGTGATACAGTTGACCCTTTATTCCTTGGTATTTTGTTTTTTTTGTTTTTTTGCTTTATGTTAGATGAGTGGATTTTCTTCTTTGAACTGGGACAAGCACCTTTGCTGAAGGGCTAATTGGGAATTTACAATGACTTTTGGTTTTATAAAGCTCCTGAGTCAGTAGCTTTGTGAACAGATGTAGCATGTACGTAATATGCTGATAGGCAGCAGGGGTTTCCTCATGCAATCATTACACTTCCATTCATCAGATAATCTTTTTCTTTAGTAGCACTTGTCCTCATAAGGCATGTCACGTGGACAACACATAGGAAAAAAATATCACTGCTACTTTTATGTTTAGTGCAATCATTGTCTCGTGCTTTCAGTTTTGTTGCCACAGGTAATCAGCTAGGGTTTAGAACTTTAGTTTCTCTGATAATCAGTTGTTTCAGCTGGTTTTCATCTTCTGTAGTAAATCGGTTATTTTTTCTCTCTCCAAGGCAGTCTCTCCTAGTTGCATACTTTTGGCAAACAAAATCTTTGGCTAGTTCCTTGCTGTCACCTGGAGTCAAACATAAATATTATATGGTTTTCATACTTTATTTGTTATGTGAATGGGACACTGATACTTACCAGACTTGTTATTTTAGAGTATTACCACCATATGTTCTCTATCTGGATATTGTCACTACTGGATGTGGTTTTTTACTGACCAAATGAGAATGACTTCCTCTAAGCTAGTAACCCTATGCTCCTTGTGTTTCTGTCCATTAGTGACAGCTCCTTCTAGCGTATGTTTCATTTCATCCTAAAAGCAGCTTTTTACTTTTCATCAAACAATTCTCACTCTAGAGGTATCTTTTCTTTCTGTTGATAATAAAGACATATTATGGTGATGACTTGACTGCAGATGTCCAAGCTGCAGTGAGAGATAAAGCTCACTCCTTGTGTGCAAAAAGAAGTGATTTCTGCAATGCCTTTCAGCATCTCTTTCCTGTTTTCTCCCCTGTTGTTACATACCATTGAAGTATCCCATAAAGCCACCCAAACCAGCTTTTTAAGCGGTGTGACTCAGCTACCTGAAACCTATTTGTATCAGCTGGTTCCTGCTTAAAGTGAATTTCTTTGACTTACTCCTAAAGTGAATCAAACTAAATTGAGTTAAAGCTGCTTATAATTCTGCCTGAGTCTGAAAGCAGAAGTACAGTGGTGTTGTGACTAATTCACCTGAAATTTACACCTTCTCTTTGTTCGTTCTCCTGTCCAGCCCTAAGTCATTCGAGAATGCTCACTGTTTTAGCAAGTCTGGTATCTGGCAGATCAGATGCTTGAACTGAATACCAATATATTGTAGTTCAAGCCATAATGATTAACAACTTATTTTCTTCTCTCTGATTCAGATCTGGTACTACACAAACAGCATCTTTGGTGAAGCTGGGATCAATCATAAGACAATCCCCTATGTTACCCTAAGTACTGGTGCTGTTGAAACTGTGGCTGCTGTTTTTTCTGTAAGTGCAGTTATAAAAAACCATTTACATGCTTGATATTTAAATTACTGATTTTATTTCTTTACACTGGTTAAAATATAAATAGAATAGTATCTTGAGGTTTAAGTGTAATGCTTCATAAAGCAATTGAAAATGTTATTTCTAGATTTAATCCTAAGAGACCAGTTGTCTAGTTTGTATAAAACTACATAGGTTTGCATGCTCTCTAGGTGTATAAAAAGAGCATAAAAAGTCTGTATCTTGAGAAGCTTTGTATGAATGAAGAGGAAGAAGGCAGGAATGGCAAATACATAAAGTGAGAACTCATAAATTATTTCACCCGGTAGAATGACTTTACCTGGTAGCAGTTTATTCACATCTCAGTCTTCTCATGTGCCTGCTGCATAGAGGGCAGTGTTGCTGGAGAAGGCTGAGGCATAATACAGCTAGGTGTGTTCAATGTGGATTGCAGAAACAGCCATATGTCTTCCTGGGCATGTTCTAATGACACGTTTTCTATAGCACCTTATGAACAGTGAGGAAAATTCTTCAACCATTTAAAAATATGGGAGTAAAAGTTTGTAACTGTGCTTGGTGCAAAAGTAAGCCAGCACAATTACACAAGTCTGTTCCATGTTGTGTTAAGTTCTGCCATCTTATTTACTGAGGTCAAGCAGGCATACTTTCACAACACGTGAGCTCCTGAATAGGTCATGCATTTGCTATGCACTGAGCATAACAAATACTAGTAGAAAAAATTATCCACGGACATCTTTTTTTTTTTTTCCTATTTCAACGTGACTGTATAAAAAAGAAATACAGTAAATGAGCAAACTAAGCCTGAAAGCTTTAGTAGGTGAATAAACAATTGCTAAAGGAATTACATTTCTGTTTGCACCATAATAAATAAGAAACAATGGGAAAAGTCTTTGGAATGAAATGTTGCAAACAAGAAAATACTCCTTTCTTTGTTAGAATTTTTCCTTATCCTCATATATTCTAGATCAAATGTATTTGCACAACACTGGACACACAGGATAAGTATTTTTAAATGTCAGAATAATGGTTTTGGCAAAAAAAATCCTTTCCAGTGGCAGAGCAACTGCTTATGACCTGCAAAATGTTAAACTAAATCCAGCTATCAAATATATTTTCTTATAGTCTAGGACATAAGAACTCTCAAAGGTCACAAAGATCTTCTGCTGGTCTTTCTGAATTTCTACAAACCTATTTCTGGTTTTTCATTACAAGAACAATCTTTTTAATAGGTGGAAATAATGAAGAATGGAAATCCCTACCTCCTGCTGTTTCTTCTTTCTGATAATGCAGATGTTTGTTTAAGATACATGTAAAGATAATACTGATAATCCTGTCAGTGATTTAAGTGAAGAATACACCTCTCTTTTTGTGGCACCAGATGAAAATTGCATGGACATGACTCTATAATGTTAAAGCCATTCTATAAATAAGGTCTGTCATCTTTTCTGTTTCTTCTTTGCTCTCAGTTTTGAGGCTTATTCAGAGAACACTGTTCATACATAATGAGGTGGATGTGTCTGCCTTGGTTCCTGGTATGTGTTTGAACTTATCCTATGCCCAAGAGGAGTGTTTTTAATACTTTTTCTGTTCAAGCTACTTGCTGTGCCTCTGGAAATGTTCATGTACTGGTATCTGCTCCCTTCAAATTTGCTCTTTCAGTTCAAGAGAAATGCTGCTCTGTAACCTTAATTTTATTACAGTGATCTTTATAAATGTTTCATTGCTGCTATTTAAAGGAATAACAACATGAATGTGGGGTGGTTTTTTTTTCTATTGAAGGTTTTGCAGCTTCTGATTTTTACAAGTAACTTTCTAAAAATTCTTTTCATGCCTAAAAATAAGGATGGGGATTTCCATCCACTTCCAACCTCAGCTGCTCTTTTTGCTGTTATTTTGTTTTGGCTTTATGTATTTGACAGCATTCAATATTCAGTCAATTGCATGTCTTATGTATTACTCAGAGGGAAACAGGGCAGAAGCAAGAGAAAGTAAGGGGAAAATGTAATTTTCCTAGCATTTTTTAACATATTATGCTTGCTAGCAGAAACTAGAATTTACTAACAGTAAGTCCAGGATTTCAGTAGATCCTCCTATCAGTAATAGAGGCAAAGTTTTGGTCTTGTAAATAAAATGGCTATTGGAGAGGTTCACGATGAAATAATGTATTATTTCTAATCATTACACATATGTTAGGTGGTCATGAGACTGATCCTCAGTACGAATGCTCAGCTATTAATGAGCTCCATTAATAAGCCTTATATTAATGCTTAAGGAAAAACCAAAGTAGATATATTCCATAGAACTGCAACATAATTAGCAGATAATATGTCATTCAAACTCTGGAAGCATTTCAAAATCTCCCTTTAATGTGTCTTCTGGGAGCAGCAACATAATAGTAGTATTGCTGATGTGGTCCTTGAAAGGCAGATAACATCCCATCCTCTTTTTATAACTCCATATTGCCTCAGATCATGTGATATGCCTGCTAGTATCATGCTTTGTCTACAGCTTCATCCCTCTTCCTCTTGTGCAAAAGCCACATAAACATTGAAAAACTAGACACATGCATCATCATTTTCCTTTCATTCATATAACTTGGCTGTAACTTCTGCTTCCAGCATCACTTCCTAGTTTACTTTGTGAGGTAACTGTGTTGTAGCATTGCATACTTGGTGGCCTGGCTTCTCTCTGGGTAATCAATTTAAACTTTCTATATGATTTTAGTCGGTTGTAGATTTCTCCACCCATGGTACCGAGGACAGATGCAGTTTAGAGGAATAGCTAGACAAGCTACTTTGTAATGAGAGGGACCATAAATTTCAGTTTGCTTCTGAAAGTTTTGTATCCTCTGGAATGAAATACTGATTAGATTTCCTACTCATAGGTGTGTCACAGCAATAAGTTAACTAACCTGAAGCCATGCTTTGAAGCAGGATGGAGTAAACCTAAATAATTCCCTGGCAAATCTGTGTTTATTAGAAGACTGTTCTATAAATTCTACAGTAAGGGGAGTCCACAAACCTAGTTATTCTTTAGTAAGATTAGTTACTGTGGCTTTCTGTAATTTTTAGTAACTGAGGTTAATTTAATGCAGTTGTTGTCTTAGGGGACACAAAGAACAAACAGCCAGTGCCTTTCTTTGACAAGGCAACAGGCTGAATGGAAAGGGAGACAGGAGCAAATGTGAGAAAGTTTCCCCCCTGCCATGAGACCAGCATAGAACAAAAGGAAATATTATTCAAATTAAGCATCCCATGTCCAATTTTGCCATCTGTAACACCACATTTGGTCTTTATATAATGTTCACAGAAAGAGACTAGCTATGACTATATTAAGAAGACTATGCTTTAAGCATTTTCCATAAGGTGATGAACCAAGGTGTTACTAATGCGCTTTTGAAAGCCTGTGACAGAGACAAGCTGTGCAAAGTCTGGAATGAGTTAAAATACTGAATTATCAGTAGTAGATCATAAAAGAACATAGGAAGTCCTCTGCAATATCACACAGAAGTCAATGAAGTCAGCTTTCTTAGGTGAGATAATTTTATTCTGCTTTGGGATGCTATGAGAAAGGGCACTTCAACTTGTCTGTGTTTCTTTTAGTGTTCGTAGATTTTAACATACAAAAAGGGATTCCTTGTTCAGGGCATGGCACATCTGAAAACAATGGTATTCCAGACACTGCAGTGAGTGTTCTTAGCCCCAACACATTTCCTCCATCGTATCTAAAGGGTAATGCAATATATATGGATTGAAATTCTCACTGGGGTTAGAACAGGAAGAAATACTTTCCAGTGACAGCCAGTGGAAAAAATGGGGTGACAAATACTTTAATCTTGAGGGTTCATACAAATCTTTGATATAATCTGATTTTTAGTGAGACTTTCAGTGCAGTCCCATGTGGTGTTCACACGGGATCAGAGTCACCTGTCACCTACCCATAATCCCCAATAGGCTGTAAGAAGAGGAGTAGAGGAATCATTCTATGATTCTGAGAGTGTAAGAATGGGGCAAACACGGCATTTTCCCCTTTTGCTCCCCTCACTCTGACAAGATGTTGCTCTAGGAGTACCAGAATTAGGAGATAATATCTTGGCCTGTAACAGGCTGGATAGGATTTTTTCTTTGAATTTTCAGCTTTTGTTCGTACCTTAAAGCCAGTGAATTTCACTGCTTTTCTTACATGTTGTATCAAAAAGTCCATCATGTTGAGATTAAAGAGTATAAAACATGGTAGATGTGGGCTGGATGAAATGATAACAGTGTGAACGTTCAGCTAACTGCAAAACTATTCTTAGAGAGTGGTTATCAACACTTCATTGTCATACGAAGAAATGTCAAGTGAGATTCTGTGCTATTTTGTTCTGGGTCGATTAATCATAAAAATATCCATTAATGTTATGGGAGAGTTTACAAAGGGCCTTTTATAACCAACTGTGCTATCCAAACTTTCCAGAGAGAGGAACTCAAAAGTCACTCTATTGAACAAACCGTAATCAGAAAGAATCAGGAGTAGAAAAGAGATTCCAACCAAGCAGCTTCACAGACCATGGTGTTTGACTGTCAGAGTGCATGTGGGCATGTTTTCACTTCAGGGTGAATCACAGAGTGTGACTGTGTTAATGCATTAACATTATTCCTTCTTAACCTTAATCATAGAATGGTAGAATGTTCTGGGTTGGAAAGGACCTTAAGATCAACTTGTTCCAACCCCCCTGCCATGGGCAGGGACACCTCACCCTAGACCATATCACCCAATGCTCTGTCCAGCTTGGCCTTGAACACTGCTAGGGATGGAGCATTCACAACCTCCCTGGGCAACCCACTCCAGTGCCTCACCACCCTAACAATAAAAAACTTCTTCCTTATATCTAACCTGAGCTTCCCCTGTTTAAGACTGAACCCATTACCCCTTGACCTATCACTACAGTCCCTGATTAGAGTCCCTCCCCAGCATCCTTATAGGCCCCCTTCAAATACTGGAAGGCTGCTATGAGGTCTCCATGAATCTCCAAGTCATTTTATCACACTTGGGCTTTTGCATGGACAAAGATTACATGTGTTAAAGCAACCATGTAGTGCCTTCTAGGACAGTAAGTCTGTTTACGAAGGTATATCTTACAATGACACTCCTAAGACCAATGTTATAGTGGGACTAAGCTATAATTATAGACTGCATTTATGTAGTACAAATCCTTCTGCATGATATATTCAGAAACTGAAGGCTTTAGAGGCTTATATCCTGCCATTGAATATTTAAAAAATATGGCTTTGAGCAATTTTTCCCCCATTCTATTCAAGATGATTGATGTCAGGCATTCAAATACCATCATTCAGAAATAAAGCCACAACCGCAATAGTCTGTCATAGACCGTGGTCAAGATCTAGTCTAGCCTTGGCTACATGAAACTGACAAAAACTTAGCCCTTTCAACAAATAAATCATCAACAGAATGAGTTTGCTTATAAAATATGTACAATTTACTGAAGGAACATAATAGGAATAAGGTAATGGGAGTTTTTGTGCTGCCCTAAGGGTTGTTGCTAGTCACTGCTGAGGTGAAAGCAGACAGAATGAATCCCTGCATGGGCTGTCTTTGTCATGCTGGTCTGGAGGGCATTGAGTATGGAGACCCTCTCATAGTGAATGGAAAATTTCACTGTCAAGTGAAGCTGATTAAGGATGCTTTACTGCAAATTAGTTCAGACTGAGCTTAGAAATTTAGCAGTTAGTTTCCCCCTTTGCTGATAGTAATCCCTAGCCTGACACCTACAGAAGATGTATAGAATCTTACCTTATTGTGGCATTAACACAGGTAAAGCAAACTGATGTTAGAGTAGGGTAGGCGCAGATTTATTTAAGGCTTGTGCTTATGTGGTCAGACTTGGTGCTAGGTCTCTAAATTCTGTGCTTACATAAAATAGCCCATTTCTTTGTTTTATGATTGTATAATTCATATAGTAGACAAATGGGTATACATAAAAATATAAATAAAAAACCCACAATTTGTAATACTCTGTCTTCTGTTCCTCTCTTCCTCATAGATGCAAGATACTACACATTGTGTCATAAATAGACATGACAGTGATATAAATGTGGTTATCCATTTTAATCCTGCTATTTAAAATGGAAATAACACAGAGTTAGCTTGTCACATTAATTCTGAATCTAGGCATGTCTTACTCAGACCTATATCCAAAATACACAAGAAAAAGTGTGACTACCCTCTGACATGGGCATATAGTTCAAACTGCCTTACAGAACTGAGACATCAAGAAAATCTAATAGTGTTTTCTTAATATAATTTAGGGCCAGAGAATAAGTATGGAATATTATTCAGTGACCTCCCATTTGGGCTGTAGAACTTGCTTACACATTCATTTTACCCAGAGAAGCTTGTCTGATCTTTTTTAATGAACTCTGCTTTCATTATGGCAGCCCCAGTATCTGCAGCTGACTCAAGTGAAAAAATTGGCATTTGCTTTTTTAACTTTATTCACAAGTGTTTCCTGCCAGACAGAAGTGACTTGTCTGAACTGTTAACTTTGCTTACCAGTTGCCTTATTATCACCAAATATTTCTGTTGAGAGAATAGTGGTTGCAATTCCTTTTTTACACATTTTCAGTAATTCACCATGACTGGGTATAGGCTTCTCCAAATGCATGTTTATGATCACACATAAACAGGTACCAGCCTACACAGTTTGGCAAATAACTCAGTGTGCTATCACAGAAAACAGATACGATTCTTTTTTTTTTTTGACTGCACTTGTGCATATACTGAATTTCTTGTTATGTCATTTACTCTACCATATAGTGTATTTTGACTTGTTATGGGTCTTGTAGCATATAAAACATATATACAATATGTTGTAACAGTTACCAGCACATAGCAGTGAAACATACAGAACTATAAGTACTTGAAAACTAGTGAATCATCTTCAATTTCTTATGACTCATAAGCATCTTAGTGGGTTTTGCAAGTTAACAAGTTTTGGATTTGTATAATCATAAGTAAAAATGAAGTTGTTTTCTGTTTATAACCTTAAAACCAGCATTTTTTTTCACCAGGGAAACTTGTTGCTGTAGAAGACACATTAGTCCTTTCTTTTCAAGTATTTGCTGAAAATTCAGGGTTTAACTGAGCTTTTTTTCCATCAAGAAATGAGGAACAAAAAATTCAGCAGAGAAATTTGAGGTACTGTTGTACTGTCATAGGTTTTGTCAAGAAATCCTCAAAAAGAAATCAAATTTTAATTAGAAATGCTAAGCAGCTCGACAGACTGGCTCTTACAGCATCTCTGTGTTTAAATGATTCAAAAAACCTTGTTTGGCCTCGGTGAAAGATGGTGCTTCCTGAGAGGCTTTTCTTTTTGTGGATTGGCTCCCAGTTAAACAACGTTGATCTGCCAAAGGACCCTGTAATGCTTCTGCATTGCATCCTGACCAGCAAAACCATGTCCTTCCAGACACACATGCTGCTTTTCATAGACCACAGCTTTGTAATTTATAACCAGGTAGGGTGTGTGATTTTGACTGTTGTGCTTGGCTTCTCAAGAAGTTAATTCTGTGTAGCATCTCATTCTGGCAGAGACTGTTGTGCCTCATTCAATTTTGTGCCATAAGCAGGTGTGTTTTGTTGGGCTGGAACGGGAAATTCAAGAGGTAGGTCACAGATCTGAACAAATTGGAGGCGTTTTTAGCCTTAAAATGGAAGTAGGCTTTTCTCTCCTCATAATTGCACAAGTTAATCTTGTCTAATTGAGAAACCTTCCAGGGCTCTGTTTCCTAGATTTATTAGTGTTGTTAGTGTACTTAACTTCATATCAACTTTGGAAATGATTATAGAATTTCCAGCAATTCTGGTACATCATAGTATCCCTCTGGAGACAGACAGAATTCCTGCTTATTTTTTCCAGTGAACAAAGTTGGTCTGTTCCATAAATCACAAGAAATGTCACCGAGGATTGTAATTACAGATTCTTTGGGGCAGAAACTGCAGGGAATGCCCAGAAGCTGAAACATTAAAGTTTGTTATTGCTACTATATTAAATAAATAGCAGTGATGAATGCTTGGGAAACTTAGTGATGCTCAGGGAAAAGAATGACTACACATGGATTTGCTTTACTTCTTTCCAAATTGTCTCTGAATAAAAAAGATTTAAAGTGTATTAAAAACTATCATTCTCTTCTTTATAAAGGATATGGACCCACAGATCTGTTGTAACTGTATCTGTTCTTGGCTGGTCTCAGTAAAAACTGGGAGTGCCTCACCAACCAACCTAGATTTGTCAAATATGTCTACATTACTTATTCTCAGTGTAGATGTAAACGTATACACGTCTTTTCAGAGGACTTAGTCCAAACTGCCCTCTCTTACGAAGATTTGCTTTGCACTGAGCTTTACAACCAAAACCTATCACTTTTTCCTATGTTTTGCTCTGAGTGAAAGGCATCTATGAACTTTTTCCCCTCTAAGGGGGAAAACCTGTTTTAGTACAAAACCCACCAGCTGGTGTTACACCAAGGCTGTTTAATCATGACCACCAATCCAGAACTGGAAAAAAATAAGGCAAATTTTCTGGTATGTCAAACTACATCTTCAACATCTATTGCTGAATGTGTAATTCATATCAAGTTACATGAGAAGCATCTATTGCAAAAGTCTTGTCTTCTTACGGACCCATCAGATAACTTTTCATCCCTCAGAGCCATACAATATGTCTTTTATGTATGTATGGCCACGTGTGTTTGCAAGATGGATTTGTTATTCATAGCAGAAAATACTTGGCATCTTGTAGAGCTTTTGACAGTGCAGCAGTTGCAGTTTTGGAGTATTTGGACTTCATGAGCACAATATGAAATGTTAATAACATCAGTGCGGGTCTATTTTAAACATGGCTCTGAAATAAATTCTATTATGGAAGCTGTGGAGGCTGTGGAAAATGAGTTTATCTCCTCATTTAAAAAAATAAAGAATGCTAAAGCTCACCTCAGAGTTGCTTTCTGCAGCGTCACAGTGTGCATCTCTGGTGTGAAAGTCCAGGGTGCGGGATTGGCATGTTTTAAAACCTGCCTGAAACCTTCTGTTGAACGCTGTGCTGTGGGAGAAGTGCTTGCTGCACAAGCGATTTCTTCCTTGGGTGACTTTGTCATTTCCTTTAGTGCATGCCTTCTAGACACCCACAGTGGAAAGGTGCACATCATCACACAGAATTAAGGGCCTTACTCCAGATTTCATTTTGGTTGCTCATTTGATCTTTTGCTCAAAGCATGTTTCAAAAACAGATTTCAGTCTCTGGTAAATAGAAACATGACAAGCAGTTATGTGATTCTGACTTTGACTTACTTGAACTGGTACATTTCATGCTTTGTATAATTGTTTTATCCTTCTCACATGAAAGCCAACTGTAATTAGTAATTATAGTGGTTATCAACAAGAATAGTACATCAGCTGTTGCAACCTAAAATAGATATTAGCTTAATTTAATGAGTCAAACTAACACCGACTGTTTCATGCTACAGCTTTTCAAGAAAAAGCTTCATTGTGTTCTTTTCTATAACAAAAGTATTCAGATTTTGTGATTGCTTTTAACAATGTTGATTTAGCTTCAGGTCTTAAATATAAATTCAAAATGTGCATGAGTGCATCAGTATCAGTGTTACAATCACTTATCTGAGCAGTTTTCTGCTGGGTGGATTTCTTTTATCTGGATATTCTAATTACATTAAATATCCAAACCCACAACTAAATGTTTCTTCTGTGTTTGGAGAAAAAAGACATTAAAAATAAATCTTAGATTAATCAAAATCTAATCTATGCTAAAAAGCTTTTAATCTTAAACTTTAAATCTTTTAAGCTTAAATTCAGAGAGATGTTGAAATTAAGAATAGTCAAAATGAAAAACACAAGGGACTGTAATTTGTTTCAACATTTTGACATTCAAAAAATAAATATTCTGAAAACATTATTATAGACATTTGGTGCAAATTCGTAAGCATTTCAATCAATGTACATCTATTTATGTGCTGAAAAAATCAAGCTGCACATAAGTTATCTTCATGCTAATTATTTTCTACAGCTAATATACACTGCTTATTTTATTATTAAATTACTGTACAAAAAGCTAAATGTCCTGGTAACTTTGAAATCTACTACATTAACGGTGCTAACCTTGAATTTACAAGTTGCATGCTTTTCCTATCTGTATGTTTATATTTGTTCTGTAGTAGGAAAGCCAGGCATAAAACGAATACCAAGTACTGCTTTGATTTAAAAAAAACCTAGGTTTTTAAGGGTCTCAAATAAGGATGCTTTTCTGACTTGTTTTTTTTTTTTTTTTTGCAGAGGTTAAAGTGTGTAAACATAATTGTGAATGCAATTATGAACATACAGCAGTTGATAAACATTATACATTATAAAACCAACTATAATGGGTTTAGTTTTGATGATCACATTTATTAGAACATGTTACATGGTCTGAGTTCTACAGTTCTTTATCAAGAAAATAAAATGCTACTTTTTGTTTTCCAGGGTTTAGTTATTGAGCGGCTGGGACGCAGGCCTCTTCTCATTGGAGGTTTTGGGTTGATGATTGTCTTCTTCGCAGTACTTACCGTCTCTCTGACATTGCAGGTAACACCATGGTTACTCCATATTTTTACTCACTCTTTCATATTTTAAACACAATGTGATTGATACGAGTTTGCCTCCACACTCCTACATAAGCCCATCCTTTTAATCAGTTTGGAGCATAAGGATTGAAAGGTTTGCCTTTTCCTTATTTATGAATCTGTTGGTTTCAAAGCACTGTGGGCAGCCATAGCAGCTTTTACATTAAAAAAACATAGTTTTGCCACATTCAGTCTCCTTCACTCAAAGATTTATGCACTTATATCATGAAGTATTACAAAGAAAATTTTACCCATAGTTGGGTAAATAGTTTACCTACATTACATGTTTTTATCTTTCTTTGTGATGCAGTCTTCTTGAGATTTCTTTCATACTTTATATGTCATCCTTATTCTTAGGTTTGGATGGTTTTTTTCCAGTAATAAAAATGTCCATGTTTGCTGTTTCTTTCAAATTACATTTATGATATTTTTTTGAAAATTGAAAGACTTTTAGACTTGACAGAACATTTGCATTAGGTTCTCAGTTCTTATTAGCAGTAAGTTCCCCAGCTATTTCAAATAGTTAGAGAAGGATTATTAAACTAATCTAAATACTGATGCCAACTCATTTTTCCCTGCTTAGCTACCATTTCTGTAATGCATTTTATTTCTGTTCCTGAGGGCTTTTGAGAAGTAAAACTGACATCTGCAATGGCATGGGTTTGGGGGTTCTTTCAAGTTGTTTTCCTGTTGTCATTGATTCCTGTGTCTTGCCATTAATCTGACTTTCAAATCTTGTTTCTTGTCTGAAGAGTCAGTAAGTCAGTTTGACTAGCAGATGTATGCCACACCATTGCAACATTTTATTTGACTTACCTGTATGTACCACACAATAAAGCTTTACTTCACATGCCTGTCATGACAGCTATAGGACAACTCTCCAGAAAAGAGATACTATTGCAGGTTTTGTATGCTGAGTAAAAAATGCTCTTCCAAGCCTTTTAAAACCTAGTTTGATGCCTGAGGACCTTCGGTTGTTGTAAATCTCTGAAGTTTGGGTGCATTTCAGTTTTACTTCCTCTCAGAAGTGTCTCAATCTGTTAACTATTATAGATTTGCTTTGAACAAAGGACCAGGATACAAATAAGCTCGACCTCAGAGCAATTTGTATCTACTTCATATTTGTACCTGCTTTCAGTGCCTTTACAGATCTGCATTGCGGTGAAAACTCCAGAATGCATAATTCTGATAGATCTACAAGTCTCTTGGTTAACGTTAATGCCTAGGAGATCACGTCTTTCACATAACTAAAGGAAAAACCCAGACTGGAAGAAAAATGGCATTGTAAAATGGAGTTTTATTTAGTACTGAAATAAAAAATTACCTATTTTAACAAGTATATTTTTACAGTGCTACTCAAGGTGATATTTTGTGATACTACGTTTATACATATCTTAACTTTGCATAAACAGTAGAATTCTAATAAAAGTGGCATTCACATTTTGCTGATGGAAAAACCCACTGATGAAGACAGTAAAGAATAGGAATTCATGGCTTCTTCCCTTTTATTATTATTATTATTATTATTATTATTATTATTATTAATTATCAAGCATTCACATACATGATTAAGAAATAGTGTCCAGAAAACTCAATGGAAGTTGCTTATTGTATTTCAAGCTCCTATCATTTACAGGTCCAAATAAAGAAAAATCTGTTTAGAAGTAGAAAAACTATTGTGTTGCAAGGAAAAGAGTTAATTCCCTTTTCAATTCCCTTAAAGAATCGTTCATAGTTTGTTCTTTTTTCCCCTATAGCTGCTGTTTGCACACATGGCCCTCCCTGTCTGCAAAACCGGATTATGGCTAAAAATCCCTGGACTGTGGCTTTCCCATGCTTTGCTAAGGTTGCTAAGGTTCACATACAGCTGTCATGTCTAGACTTCAGCCCAGCTTTTAATTGTTGAACTTTGAAGCTCTATCAGCCATCATAGTTGCTGGTTTCAAACATGACTGAAATATCCAAGAAGGATGGAGGTGCCAAATCTGTTCAATGGGAAAAAAAAAACCAAACTCTTTTCCAGGTCAGCTTGAACTTTAGCACAAGAAGGTATGAACATTCAGAGTTGTGACTTCTGTGGTGCAAGGGCTTGTCTAGTGTTTCTCTACAGGGATTTCACAGAGACCAAGGCCTTTAATACAGATCATGTAATAAGGTTCTATAGAAATACTGTGATTTTCTAAAGTGATCCTTGACTAAATTCTGAAATAGATAAAGAGTAGTGGAAAATACTGTTATCTGTTATTTTTTTAATACTGGTGACATGTACAATGTACTTAATGTAAATATCTTGTATCTACCCAGAAAACCGTATACTGGCTTCCTTACCTCAGTATATTTTGCATCCTTGCAATCATTGCATCATTCTGCATTGGACCAGGTATGTCTATATTTTTTCATGGTATTTTGTACATCAAAGCACAGGTATTTCTGCACTGGCACTATCTTAACAAAGCACTTGTAGGGAACTTCACTTTACCTGTATCTGAAAACCACAAGGGCTCTAAGACAGTAAAAGGTGATAGTAACCCAAAGTGATAGCAATATTCTTGATAATTGGAACTAGATGATCTTAAGGTCCTTTCCAACCCTAACTATTCTATGATTCTACAAAGACCCATGTACATGTGTATTCACACTTATGTGTTAGCATAATTGGGAACTACTGTCTAAATTGCAACCAGTACCAAATTATAATGTTAGTTATTATTGCAGGGTTGCTATTCTTTTTTATACTTATAAAACTCACTCAGACTGGAGGCTGACTGTTTTATTTATCAGTGCTTATGTTAGCAGTTCAATGCTGGTAGGATAAAAATGGAACACTGGTGAAGGGGGAGGAAGGGAACAGTTGTGTGCTTTTCCTTTCTTCTCTTCCTTTCCAAAGATATGTGCAAGAGGGTTTGCATAGTCTCTTTGGGAAGATGATGGAAAAGGTAGATGTCGTGATGATGAAGATACTTCTTGTCTGACAGTTCTATACTGACTGTATGCATTTCAGATCTGATGCCCACAGATAACTGCTTTTGTAGGTTGTAATGAGTTTACCAGGACTGTTTTCCCAACCTAGTTTTGATTACTTAGAGCATTATAGACAATCCAGGATTCACAGGTTGTATTTTTTATATTTAATTTTCTTTAACAAGGAACATCTTTAATATATAAAAAAGAAATAAATCCAGACCTTTCCCAGAAATGCAGAATGAAAAGTCAAGAGCAACAGTGAAGTTTCAGCAGGGATAATTATGACTGGATAGAAGGGGAAAAATTTTATACTGAGAGTGGTTAAGCACTGGAAGACTTAGCTTAAAGAGGTTGTGAAATGTCCATCCTTGGAGCTATTAAAAACTCAGCGGGACAAGTTCATGAGCAACAGGCTCTGCTTTGAACAGAGGCTGAATTCCAGAAATCCCTTACAACCTAAATTTATCCTGTGATTCTAATTGCATCATAACTTTGGAAAATGCACATTAATAGATATGCAAATATTTGTCTGAGTGTTTCTCTAAACAATATTGTTCTGACCTTCAGGTACTTCATCAGAAATGGATCCTACAGTTATCAAATAATGAAATGTTAACAAAAATATTTGCAGATAGATAAAGAGGAATTTAATCCAAATTCAATTCTCCTACAGAATAAGATGTCAAAACAGCACTTAAGTTTTCAAATACTCTCTTCCAAACTGTTTTCCACAAAAAGGGGAAAATTCAGCTGCTTTCAGGGAGTTTTTTCACAGTTGTTTAGCTGTAAACCTGAAAGTAAGGCTTCTGTAGGCTTCTGTTCCCTTGAGTTTTCATGCACCATTTATTGCCTCTTTTTGTTTGTGAAGAGTGACATTAAACATTAATCAACTGTTTGTACATCTTCACCACTAAAGTGATCTAATTAATTGATTGTGGTTTATTTTGGGAAACAGTTGCTGATGCCTTGTATGACTAATGAGACATTGCTGTAATTCCATGGATCCTCTTTCGGAAAAGCTGAGGAAAGTTTATGCTGCTTTGGAGGAAAATGGGACTAAAAGCAGAATAACCTTTTTCTGCTTGCTACTGGGAAAATAGTTTGTCACTAAGCTCTGCGCTTATTCCCTTTGTGTATGGTAGCTGACTGAAGAATAGATCTGCCAAGCAGGCTTCATTAGGGCCATTAACACACCTAATATTGGACAGTAGTTGGCCTATGAAGACTGTTCTTCACCTCCAACTCTTCTTGCAAGGCAAATACTGCAGAAGATCTAGCAATCCCTTTGTCCTTTGTAAGGACAAATCTCAGGTTTAACCAAGTCCTTAGAATTGCTGACATATGTTTGACTTATTGAAAGAAGAATTCCCTGGAATAGAACTGCTCTTGCATTTGAGTGCCTAAGGAAAATGAACTTTTGTTCACTTCTTGAAAACTCCCTTCCCAGTGTTTTAAGTAGCTCAGACACTTTAAGTGCAGCTACTTGCAACATCTGCCTTCAACTAAGCAAAAATACTCAAATAAATTGTAATGTTATCCATATTAAAGACATGTTCTAAAGATTTTTAGAACTACAGATCAACCTGTTCTTACATGTTATATTTTCAGCATATTAAGAGTAACCCTTTATATTTCTCCTTCATCTCACCATCCTTCAGAATGGATTCTAGGTTTCTTCATTTAGCTTCTTTCCCCTTACAGATGCTATTCAAGATTTTGTCTTGTACTTTGCGCTCTCTTTGGAGCAAAGTGTTGCAGATGCACGCGAGCTTTTCCTTGATATTACTTACTTGCTCCCACAGAAATTCTTTAAAATTAAAGCTTATTTTATGTTTTTCACCATATTCATTAGTTTTAAAGTAAAAAAGCATTAATACTGTACCAGTAGCTACCTAGTTGGCTTCTCACCCTTTCCTGTGTACATTCAAACATTTTAAATACCCGACTACAATGGGAATATCTCAGTAGCATTGAACAGTGATTTTCTTTATGTGAAAATTTTGGTAATTGACACTTCAGCTGTTGAGAAGAAGTTGTGAAGAATCATAAAAAACATAACAAACATAGAAAGGACATGGAACTGTTGGTACAAGTCCAGAGGAGGGCCATGAGGATGATCAGGGGATTGGAGCACTTCCTGTATGAAGATAGGCTGAGAAAGTTGGGGCTGCTCAGCCTGGAGAAGAGAAGGCTGCGTGGAGACCTCATAGCAGCCTTCCAATATCTGAAGGGGGCCTATAGGGATGCTGGGCAGGGATTCCTCATTAGGGACTGTAGTGATAGGACAAGGGGCAACAGGTTGAAACTTAAACAGGGGAAATTTAGACTGGATCTAAGGAAGAAATTCTTTACTGTGAAGGTGGTGAGGCACCAGAATGGGTTGCCCAAGGAAGCTGTGGATGCTCCATCCCTGGAAGTGGTCAAGGCCAGGTTGGATGAAGCCTTGGGTGATATGGTTTAGTGTGAGGTGTCCCTGCCTGTGACAGGGAGTTGGAACTAGATGATCTTAAGGTCCTTTCCAACCCTAACTATTCTATGATTCTATGGTTCCATGATTCTATATTCTGATTCCTCTGTAAATTAATAGCAATATTTTAGTTTACTTGAATAGGGACAGATTTACCTTCAGTGAAACTCTTCTGTTCTGTTTAGTGGGGTTTAGGAGATTTGAACTATTTTCCTAACCCTTAGCTGGGAGCTAAGAGGTTTCTCTTTCAAAAATAGCTTTCATACCTTTTGGGACAATAAAAAGACGTTTCCAAAATCAAATTAATGCATATTCTTATTATTAATTTTCTGATTTTTAGATGTCTTTAACTTTTTGTAGACATCATGAGTGTCATTTTTTGGTATTGGTTAAACAGGTATTATGAGCATTCAGGTATTATGAGCATTCAGTATCTTATTATATTCTGCATGTAGTTATTTAAAGCGTTTTAGCATTCTTCAGAGTAAATCCCACAAGGTTTGTAATGATTCTGAAGATACAGATCTTAACATTGGTTGAAATAGTTTGTGTTCACTGAGCTATTAGTGCTTGTAAGAATTATCCCATCTAAAAGCAGTAAATAGCATAAAGAATTAAGGTTATAAAAATACTGCTATAACTTTCTAGAACATAAAATTGCCTTTAAAAATACAGTATTTTCCCTCTCATCAGAACATCTGATTCTTTCTTGATAGCTTAGATGTTGAGTGGTATCCCACTTTCTGATAGCATATGCATGAGTCCCATCTGCTTCCTTTACAGCTAGGATCAGCTGTTACTATAAACTGTGGGGGGGTTTATTTGTTTCATTTTTCTGAACTTGGCTTTTCAGCTTGCAGATGTGTTTTTAGGCATATTGCTAAGGACTGAAACAGTAATACTAACAACAGGTATGTTCCGGCACATGCTTGATTTGGTACTTTAATCATTTTTATCAAAAGACAAACAGCAGAAAGCTTTCATTTACTCAACAGTAAAGGAACCCTTATGACCAAGATAGTCAATCTGTGATCTGACAGAAAAATTCTCTTCAAAAATAGCTTATTCTTTTATAGATTAGGAAGCCATACTGTTCCAGACTGTTGCTTCATTGTGCTTATTTGGTTAATTATACACAAATGAAGGTGTTTGGTTGCAGAGAAACATGCTGCTTTCCAGTATTGCTTGTGATTCCGGAACATGTTAGTAAACAGTTTCACAGTTTTCTCTTCAAGCAAAAGGTAGAAGCTTAATGAAAATATTTTTCTTGGTCACACATTTGACATGAAATAGGCATAGGATACTTTTCAGCTGAAGAGTTATACAGCAAAGAGTAAATATAAAGGACTGAGGGGATTGGTTCTGGCTCCTAAGGAAGCAACAAGCTAAAACTCAAAAATCAATAGAGGAAACAAATCAAAGGAAAATAGTAAGAGAACATTTTCAGTCTCTCCACAAAGCATTTTTGCTCTTAATATTAGGTGTCATGAGCAAATGCATTGATTTGGAATGTCTTTACTGAGTGGGCAAATAATGTGCAGCTCCTTGGGAATTTGGGTAGTGATAGATTGGTAAAATGCCTTCCTTCTTTAACTTTGTCTTAGATATTATTTAAGGAAAAAGAGAAGCTAAAAGCTGTTATCCCTACTTTTGTCCCAGTTAAGGCTGTGTGGCTGCCTGTTCATGGGCACTGAACATGGGCATGTTGACCTTTGCTTGCAGAATGGATTTCTCTTTCTAGAAAACCACACTAAAATCTGTCTTAAACAGCTACAGATCTGGTTCTGCTTATTTTCATCTGTTTACTTGAGCTCCCAGTTCCCTCACTGTGACCTCGCAACAGCTGCTACATAAACAAGTTCTTTTTTATTTTGCTGGGTAAACTGAAATATATCTGTATGTATGTGTGTGCATTGGGTGATTTCAGACACTTTTATAATGCTGGACAGTGGCCCCTTCAATCTACCACTCAGATAGTTTAAAAACTAACAAAACAAACCCAATTGTCTCAGTGTGTTCAATCCACTTTCCTTATTTGCCTGAAGGGGTGTGACCCCACTTGCCAGGGAGACTGTCAAGTATTTTGGGGTGAGGTGCTTGCAGTCTTTGTTTTTGACGCTTTTTCAATTTGCATTAAACAGAGAAATGTTCAGTCTCTGAACCACAGAATGGCTCTTCTGCCATGTGTCAAGAGATTCATTCAGATGATGGAAACAAAACAGTAACTGATTTAGTTGGGGATTACAACAGTGTTGCAGGGACTTCCAGATAACTTCCCCAATGAAAATAAGCTTGATGAAAATACAGTCAGACCTTGAGAACTTTGGAAACTTGACATAAAGCATTTCCATACATTATCTTTGTACGAACAGATTTATTGATATTTGTTCCTTAGAAGAATATTCCATTTAAGCGTAACACCTTTATATCAAGTTTTGATAAACAGAGAAGGCAGTGCTACCAAGGAGGGAAAGGAAACCATGGTGAGGGACATTAGGTACGATGCTTGTCTAAACTAAATGAAAGGGTGGGAGGAGGTGGACTGTTTTAATAATATACCTGGCTTTGAAGTAATCCTTCCTTTATCACCTTCTTCCAGAAACTGAAAAAGTGTTGTCTCTTTCAAATCAAATCTTTGCAAATTTGGTGGCTCTAGAAACACAGTAAACTGAAGCACTGGACTTATTTTACCTTTGGGAATAAATAGAAATAACCCAAGAAAGACTCTATTGTTGCAGTAAAGCCTGTAAAAGTGTTTGTGTAGAAGTGTGTTGCCTTTATTTTGACTACTGTAGCTGGGAGGGAGGTCGGCCACAAGTATGGACAGGCATACAAACCACACAGGCATACATATCACACAGGCATGTGGTAATGTTCCTTCTTCCACTGAACATTCCCCAGGAGTTTGGAGTCCTGTAGAAGGTAAATAATTAATCAGGTTTTATTACAGCAAGCAATAACACTAGTGAAATTCCCAAAAATCTGAGAAGTTGCTTTTATGTCCACTGCCTGATTATAATAACTCAAGCCATCTTTGTGATGGAAATTTGCATTATTTTGGTGGCACTTCAAGTTTGAGATTAGTGATTTCACTGAAATCTCACTTCATCTTTCATACTTTAGGCGCTTCAGATAGTAGGATGTGTATAACTACATGCTGTTGGAGACAAAAAGAGGCTTAGAAACTCAGGAACAAGGTGAGGATTTAGGGGTGTCTGAAAATCTGGTTAGCTAAGGGTAAATATAAGAATGAAACCTGTATCACATGTCAAGCCGCAAGTTTCACATATCAAGCTTTTTATATTTTATGTAATTTGAAAGATTGCTTTATATTAACACTACATATGCACATTCTTTTATATATTTCTTAGAGACCTAATGCATCATATTGTCATGCAATGTCTCTCTGTATTGCAGTGTCAAAAATGCTTATTGTGTTGTCATGTGTCATGTCGTCATTTTTGAGATGATGACTTAGAACTGAATGTTGCAGCACAAAACTGCTCATGCAGCAGTTAACGCAGGAAGGCTGCAAAGAAAGGTTACTGTGAGAGTGAATAAAACAGATTTTTATGTGAAAAGACACAGAATAACTTTATAGTGTCTGACAAAGACTGAGAATATGATTTCTGTTGCTAAATACATAGGCAAAATGGAAAATAACACTGAGAGGGAGAATAAGCTGAAGGCAAATGCTGCAGCTGCAGAAAATAACAACAAAGACCCAAACTTAAGTAGTAGCTAGCCATCAATAAATTTAGAACAGAAACTGGAAGAAAGTTTCTAACTGGAGTTGAGTTCTGTATCAGCTTCTCAATGGAAACAGGAAAAAGGGAAACTAAACAAATGAGTTTTATAAATTAAATAGTTCCTAAACCAGCTGAGAACTGGATTTGAACCAGGTGATTCTGTCTGATCCTGAGTTCCTTTAAGACCTGTGTTTTTCCTTCATCTCTAATGGCTTGATTCTCTGTACAAATCCTTTCTTTGTTTCTGTTTGTCAAAAGCCCATGTGTCTGCGAAGATGAGCATGTTCTCAGTGGTTTATTCTAGCTGGTTATTACATACAGCATGCAGCCCCTAACTTAGTTTACATCAATAAATACTACTTCTTAATCACTGTCACCACAGTGAAAAGAAAGCAGGAGCCTCTGGCTAACCCTTACACAGTGGCTTCAGGGAGTCTGACTTTACTGTCTTATGCTGTGGTCCTAAATCCTGTAGGTATTTCAGTGAATGAGTAGCACTTTCCTTCACAAGTCCTGCCAACTTCAGTGGAGTTTGTGTAACGCTGAATTTAGTGTGAATAGGATCAAACATGGACCTGTGTGGTTTTGGTTTGATTCCTACTTTTATAATAAGTTCCTATTCAGGATGTATAAGGATGACAAAATCAGACCAGTGGTGTGTTTCCAGTCACATTCTTATTGCAGAAAAGGGAAATAAATAAAATTCACACTCTGATGGAATTTGAAAAAAAAAATACTATTTTATGGTAGTGAGAGCTTCATTTCTCAACAGTAACTTTTCATAGCAGTTGCATCTTCAGACACAGCTAAGAAACATTAACAAACCAGATGATTTCAGAAAAGTGTTTCACTTATTTTTTGTCTCTTTTGAGAGTTTTGTGAGTTTTATAATACTTGTCATGGTTTACAGAATATGAGTAAAATCCATCCTAGTGCAGCTGAACATAGATACAATAGAAACATGGTAATGGTATAAGTGTTAAACTGATATTATGGGGATTTATGGAATGTGAGTGAAATCTTTCCTAGCACAGCTCAACACAGATACAATATAAAGATGATAATGGTATACTCAGTATGTGTTAAACTGACATTATGAAGTAAACAAAAGAAAACTCGGAGGAAATCATTGCAGTGCCCCATGACGTATCAAAGATATTTTGGTATTTAAAGTTTAAATCAGCCTGTGTTCTTACTATGAATGCCAACGTGCAGCTACATTGGCAGCAGAGCAGTTGTGATGAAAGGGTCACTTTGAAAGTCATGAGGTTTGTTCAATCTGAAATGCCATCAGAGAAGAAAAAAAAATCTTCTCTTGGATGTGAAACACAAACAAAGGTGTGATAGCACACATGTAGACATTAAAGTACTGAATTGAAAGGTAGCATCACTGTTATTGCCTGACATAGGCATTTACAGAAGCTGTGTGTGATGTTTTAGCTTCTTCTCTTCAGTAGGATGTAAGAATTTCTAATGCTCATGGCCTTCCACAGAGGCATTCTTCTAGTCCATTTTGAGGAAGAGTTTGGAGCTTGCTTGACTGGAAAAAAACTCTTTGTATTAGAAAAGTGTATGTATGATGTTAAAAAGAAACAAATAAACACGTGTTACTGTGTTCTTAATTAAAAGGTGGTAGATTTGAAAGTTGAGGTTAATATTCAAAATTTCTTTTATTCTGTAGACTAGAAGTCTTTAGAGTCTTTTCAGCAGATAAGTATCCTTTGATAATGTCAGATAGCTCCTGCATCTGTTATGAAGTATATTTGTGCAGAAATAACCTTTAGTTTCCCCAGGTATCTAAGAAAGATTGGTGTGTTGATAGTTCTAAGGCTTTTGTGGGCACAACAGTAGTTTTGACACCTGGGTTGGAGCAATCCCAGGCACAGCTACTGGTTGGGCAAAAAGAAATTTCAGTGCAGCCCTGTGGAGAAGGACTTGGGGGTGTTGGTCAATGAGAAAATGAACATGAGCCGGCTTCAGTGTGCGCTCGCAGCCCAGAAAGCCAACTGTATCCTGGGCTGCATCAAAAGGAGCGTGACCAGCAGGTTGAAGGAGGTGATCCTGCCCCTCTACTCTGCTCTCATGAAACCTCACTTGGAGTATTGTGTGCAGTTCTGGTGACCTCAATATAAAAAGAACATGTTACTGTTAGAACAAGTCCAGAGGAGGGCCATGAGGATGATCAGGGGACTGGAGCACCTCCTGTATGAAGACAGGCTGAGAAAGTTGGGGCTGTTCATCCTGGAGAAGAGAAGGCTGCATGGAGAACTCATAGCAACCTTCCAGTATTTGAAGGGTGCCTATAGGGATGCTGGGGAGGGATTATTCATTAGGGACTGTAGTGACAGGACAAGGGGCAACAGGTTGAAACTTAAACAGGGGAAATTTAGATTGGATATAAGGAAGAAATTCTTTACTGTTAGGGTGGTGAGGTACTGGAATGGGTTGCCCAGAGAGGTTGTGAATGCTCCATCCCTGGCAGTGTTCAAGGCCAGGTTGGATGAAGCCTTGGGTGACATGGTTTAGTGTGAGGTGTCCTTGCCTGTGGCGGGGGATTGGAACTTGATGATTTTGAGGTCCTTTCCAACCCTACTACAATGATTCTATGATTTAAAATTTGCTGTGCTAAAAGCAATTAAATATTCCAAACGAGAGTTACAATTCAGTTCAGGAATGCATAATAACTGTTGTGCCATTCCATTGCTGCAGACCACCATCCAGCCTTAGGGTTGGCATTTTAGCCTCCCTGTTGCCAGCATAGCCATCACAACCTGACATGTTAATGCCATTGCTTTAGTTTCCTGTGCTGCAAAGCACAGCAGCAGGAGAATGGATCTACCTTTCTTTTTCTGGTTTTCTCTAACAATAAAAAAGCTCCTGCCTACATTAAGGGCAGGAGTATTTTCAACTGCTGCTAAGTCAAGGAGATGAAAGGATGAGAAGTTTAAGGGAATCACATGAGAGCTTTTCCTTTGGTTGCTTTTCAGTGAATAAACTGAGGTTTGGGGCTGTATAAAACTAGAATTGTTTTAAAACTGGGTGCATCTTCACTGAATTTTTGAGAGGAGGATGATAACATGCCCCTTGAATATATTAAATTCAGTGTAATTCAACATATATGTTGGGATTAATATTTGGTTTATGTTTTGTTTGAATACTTCTCTCTTTAAAGAGCAGCTTAGAGTAAATGTGCAGCTTTTAGCAGTTCTGTTGCAGAAGTGATTTCAATTCTTTATAATTAGTGGAAGTTCAAAAGAAAAATGAATGCCTAGTATATGAAAGGTAACCAGATCTGTTGGGTCAAGGAATTGCTGCAGATGACACATGGCGATCTTAGAAGCAGGAAAATTTATGAACTTCAGGTCTTTAACAATAGATTTTACAAATTATCTTAATTGAAGCTTTCAAAATGTGAATGCTTTGACACTTGGGAGAACTCCCCTTACCTGCAGTAGCGTGTTTTGCTACATGATCATTAATTACTTAGGGATGGCTCACAACTCTCACACTTAAGAAATTTACTGCTGGAAAAACACACCCATGTGTTTTAAAGCTTCATGTAACCGTGAAAGTTGATTTATTCAAAAGGTGCAAAAGTGACTTAAGTGCATTATTCAGATTAATGGGGACTGGATAGAGAAAGCACAGTACAAAATATACCGTTTCTTCTGTGAATTGGTATAAAAGATTTATATTTACAAAAATGCAAACTAATAAATATATAGAACAGAATGTACAGAACTAATATAAGGCAATGAAAATGTTTATTTTCATTGTGCCCAGGCACAGCAAAGAAAAGCTGTAAGTTCACCTCATCTATTTTTGGCTCAGCTCCATGACTAGCATTTAAATGCAAATATTAATAATTTTGCATTGCTCTAAGGTCTTGATAGTGTTTCTTGGTAGCCAGGCTACTGTGCAGAAACAGCACTAGGTGACTTTCGGGGGAAAAATGGGTCAGAAGGACAACTGCAGGAGTAGCTTGATGATGTCAGTTTGACCAAGTAAGCAGTTACATCCTTTGACTCTCCAGATGTTATTTGTCCTACTCCAGAAACGTCACTGTTTTTTGAATGCTCAGTTATGGCTTTGGTCACTTCTTCCTGAATTTTGTCAGAGAGAAGATTTATATCTTTCATCACAGCAAGTCTGTCACTGTCTTTCTCCAAGCTGGTACTTCTAGCAAAGGCACCCTCTGGCTCTTTAATTTTCTTTCCTATTTGATAGCAGATACTGCCAAATTGCTATGCGCATTTCAGTTATCAACCACAGTAAGAAACATTTACTGCTCTCTCTACCTTGTCTACCATCCTAGAGCAGCAGCTGGATTCTTAAATTACTGGCATTTGAGGCCCCATGTCCTAAAAACTTCAACAGTTCCCAGAAATCATAAACAGTGAAAACGTGGTCTGCTGCCCATCTGAAACAGGAGAAGAAGAGGGAGAGACTCTTCTGTTCCAACTTCTCTGAAAATTTGGTCCACTATTTTTACACTCGGGGTCTTTCAGGATGAATGCGGCTGTACAATGATGTAATTGTGCATGGCCACTATGGTTAATTTGTTTGTTAAAGTATTTCATGAGGAAAGCCTGACATGCCACACTGAGTTTTTAAGACTGCTTTAGCGTGCTAGGTTCATAACCAGCAGCATTTTGTGCTAAGGGGCTGTCAACCTGAATTCCTGACAGGGAAATCATGTCTGATGACTTTGTAATCCTTTCAGTAGATTATTGTAGAAGTAATAAGCCTAGACTAGATAGGGATTGTGTTTTTACCGGTTTTCAGTCCTGCCATAGTGATGTGACTCTATGAATATCTCACCCAAGACTGAACACACCTGTGAGTCTGTAATTCAGACATTTCCATAATTCTACCATTTTTGCAAGGGATGAAAATGTAAGAGACACTTCTGTGCTTTTATGAAGGGAAAAACTCTCTCATCATTGTTTTTAATAATGTAATATTAACAGAAGTGATGTTAATCAGTGTCTGATCATCATTGTTACTGAGAATACTTATAAAATGAATTATATCATAAAGAATCTTAGTCATAGCTCAGTAAAGAATTTTTTTCCTTCACATTCAAATAGAAGAACAAAAAGTTAGGCTATAATTAGGATTCTGATATGATAAAGTGAGTCTGAAAATATAGCAGAAATGTTTAAAAGACTATTTACATGTAGTTAAAAGTTGAGTGCATTTCTTAAGTGCATTTTGTTCTTCAGTAGTTATGCAGAATTATAATGGTGAAGCAAAAGGAAGCATTGCAAAGCACCACAGTAGAATTTTAATGTTGATGTTCAGCTTTTATATAAAAAACCCCAAAACAGCCAACACAAAAAAAAGTCAAACAACAATAATAATAATGATAATAAAAAATAATTACAAAATATCCCACCAGACTGAAAATGTTACCAAAACACCAAAAAAAAGATGCATTGGATTTGTACCACAGTTGGCAGAATGGTGAATCTGAACTACTGGTTTCTATTACAATTAAAAAAGTAAGGAAGGAAAAGCCATTAAAAATAGAAGATATTACCCAGGCTTCTAGGAAACAGCTGTGTTTAAAAAGTTACAAAGCACCTCTTTAAAGGCTGAAAGATGTATTTTGCAAAGTTCTTACTCTATCCATTGACCCATAGAGATGGAAGAAACTCAGCAGTTGCATTGCATCCCCCACTGGCAGTACTCTTGCAGTCTATTTTCCCATTGGCTTAATGATGATTCTGGGGGTGTTTGGTTGGTTGGGGATTGTGTTTGTTGTTTTGTTGTGTGGGGCAGTGGGGAGGGATGTTGCAGCTAAAGTCTGGGTAGAAACTAATGGTCTTTTGCTCTTTCACAGAAGAACATTGAGTTGTTTTTCCAGCAGTTTTCTTCAAGGATCTTTGTCTCACTTCCATTGCTCCTTTCCGACAGCTACCTTCTTGAGTTGTCTTTTGCCCCTTGAATTGCAAATACTGAAGCCTTTCATTGGGACAGTACTGTATCTCCCAACCCTATTAGGATATATCGGTCTTCTCTGCATGCCTTGCCTTGCAGTCAAAAGCTGTTTTGCTTGATCTCATTTAGAGGTACACAGATCTATTTTTTTTTATTTTTTTTATTTTTTCCCAAAATGAAGCATTTTTCCAAAGCACTTGTCTGTTTTACCAAAACATCTCACTTGAAAGATTCCTTCCCTCCGGTCATGGAGTTGAGAAGTCTAGGAGCTCTTGCCCTAATCAGGGCTCTCAGGATTTCCAGAGTCCCTCCTGCACAGGTAATATTTGAAGTGCTGCATCGTGCAGGAGGCCATGAGGTTGTGTGGCCATGGGTAGTCCTCCTGGTGCGGCTGGGAGCCCTATGGCTGGCTGTGGAGCCACTGCCTGAACACAGAGTTTTGTCCTGAGTGTGTGTTGAAAAGGCTTAAGGAGAATTCCTTTCTTTTTACTGGTTCTGAGAGCACAAAGTTTTCATCAACTGTAGAGGTGATTTATCAATGTAATAAATCTCTGTGATTTGTATTAGGCATATATTCTTTTAGCAGTCTCCTTTCATAAATCATATATATAGCCATGACTTCAACTCCCAGTTAGGTATTGGATACAAACAGAATGAGGACCTGAATATTTTTCTTCCTCTTCCTTGTCCTCTGTATTCACATTTTTGCACTGAATTGAGTAACTTCTGCTAAGCAGCATTTGTAACGGCTCACTGAACATAACTGTAAGTATGTTTACTTAATTTTTCATAAGAAAACATGTTCATGTCTATGCAAATTTAAAGATATATTTGAAAATCTACAGCACATATTCTAAGAATATTAATTCTGTTCTAGCATTCCAATTCCATGTATAAATGACAATTGCATGGAGATTCTGGACATTTACCAACATACAACATTGATTCTAAATGTAACTGGACTAATTGTGGAGGGAAATGAATAAGATACACAGATACAGAAGTATTGTTGCATGACTAATTGGATTGTGTGGGTTTAATCTAGTTTCACCAAAAAGCCCATTGATACACAAGTCCTGAGGTAAGAGATTTGTAGTTTCCAATAGATGTAGCATGCTAACAGGTATAACAATCTTTAACGGCACTTCAGTAATTTCAGAGCTTCTTCCATTGTGTTCACTGCAGTGCTGAAGAGAACAAAGTGCTCGAAATGAATCACTGTAATTATTGTGGTCAATGCATTACCTCTTTAGATTCGTCTTCAGAAGCTACCTTGCTGAAAACTCCTACAGGAAATGCTAATACACATTTTTGAGCTTATGATCAGAGCTAAGATAAGGCTGTTTCACTGAAAATTGCATGGAAAGCCTCCCAGTGAAATGCTAATGCCAGGTTCATCTCCCATAAGCAAGAACATCAGTTAGCTTTTGGTGAAATTATTTCACCCACGTTCAAACACATATTAAAGTTGCAAAACCCATGACAAAATGTTTAAAGATTGTTTCAAAAAATACAGTGATTTGCTTAGATTGCTTTTGGCTGTGGTTTCCGAGCATCCAGGTTTGAACACAGGCCGGTATGGACCCATCTAGTGTAGTGATTATGTAGGGGACCCTGCAAGGAGTCTGACTCTCTAAGTAGTTGATGAGACACCATAATATTGTGATCTCTACAGCCCACACCCAACTGACATAGTGAAAGCATACTACAGCTTCTTTCAATACCCAGATTTCTATCTCAAGTAAGCCAAGTTCCAGGAGAAAAGATGTCCTGAGCATATCTCTGGCATCCTGAGGTGAGTGGGCATGGACACCTGGGGCTATAGGTTCAGCTGATCTCAGGTACCTTCCCTGTTTGTATCTTAAGGCTTGAACTTTTTCCTTCAGTTTGCCCAAATTTCTTGTTCACTCAGTTGTGGAGTGTGTTCTTTCCAGTGGTATGGCTCTTGGCAGATGTTTGCACCCTAGTAAGGTCAAGTCTCTGCTCTTCCAAACGTATAACATACAGCAATGACCTGGCTTCATTCAGTTTCTGACACACCTATTGCTTTTCAGTCTCTTTGGTTCCTCCATAAAGTTCCTCTTAACTTACCCCCGTACAGAAAATTGCTTTCTCTGGTTTGTGATGTTATGGATACGGTTATCTATGTCACAGGAAAGTTTATAGGGCTGTCAGTGTCACCTTTCCCATTCCTTTATAGATCATTTAAAAGAGCTCAGAGAAGCTGCTAATTTCTTTCTCTTTTTTTTTTTATTTTTTTAGACTTTGCAAAATACAGTTTTTACCATCACTATTTTTTCAAATTAGATGGAAGAACTTTTGTGACAAGTGTGACTAATAATAAATTTTAGTGATGATTAATTTGTATCTAGAAATTACATTTGAATTTCAAGGAACCTTTTTTCCAAGATAATGCCCATGCATTTTTATTTCTGTAGCTTTTGTGCTTTCTGATCTTTTTCTGGCCTTTTGTATCTTTTCTTGTTGTTGTCTTTTTTTGCCTCTGGCTTTTTGCCTCTCTTGTACAATGTGTGTTTTCCCAAATAGATCTCGAACAGCATTTTTTATTATACTGACAAGAACAGCAGCACCTCTGTAGATTGTCCTACAGCAAAGGCATGACAGAATAAATGATCATAAATAAATCATCTTACGTGAGTTCTGTGCTTCCAGTTCTTCAGTTCCTCTCTCCAAGGGGCAAGTCCCCTGGCAAACCTCTGCCCCTTGTGGCATTAGAGACCTAAAACAGATGCTGACAGAACATATGTAATTACCATATTTTAGGATTTAAACCCAAATCCCAAGCATGTGATAGAATAGGCACTGGAAGTCATCAAGCATTGATAGACCACATGTTGCTTGAATTTTTTTAGTTTTGCATGTTTTGCTGCTTATTCTGCATGTTCAAAGGTCTATTGGGAAAGGTCACTTTTTTAGTCACTGTATTCAGATACTGCTTGTAGAAAGTCACTAAGCTGCTGTTTGGATGCCTCTGTACTTTTTTTGGTGTAATTTAAACTGTCAGTTTGTGGGACAGAAATTTCAGTTGAAGCCTTTGCTGCCATTGCAGATATGTTCTCACAGAAAGTCACATTAGCTGATGATGTAGAGTGATACCTTCTAGCATATATGGTTGTTTGCTGCATCATGTTGGCTTTCTTTTATGCACATGATATCTGCATCTAAAAGATCTGGAATGGAGGAATATCTGATACAGTGTGTCATCTGCATGTCCCATTATATGTTTACAAGTTCCTATCTCATACTACTTATAGGACAGCTTCTGGTGCATGTTAAGTGTAGTGTTGTTGAACACAAGGGGCTACAGGACAATACATTACTGTAAAGCACTTTAGGGATGTACTCACAACTGTCCAAGAGTAAAGGTAGTGCAAAAGATAAGCACATAGATCAAGCAGAGACATGCAAGTAGAGGACCCAGTGGATGGATAAATCTTTGGTGGTGTTTTTATCTTAATTTATATATATTTTGGAAGTCAGGATTATCACAGAGGTTTTTGGAAGGAAGTGTGTCTATTAATATGTTTTTGTTGCTCACACTAACTTGTTAAAATGCTTAAAACAGAGAAAGAACTTGCATAGTACACATGTACATGGGTGTCACCTACAAAACTAAGTGGTGAGGTAGATAATATTGACACACGTGAGGACCTAGAGGAGAAATTGATAGCACCAGAATACTGAATACCTGACTGATATTACTCGATTTTACAGTTCTTCAAACTATGGTGAAATAATCCTGTAAGTAGATGTATGTCTAATGTGTAATATTAACTGAAATATGTAGCCAATCAGCAAATGCAATCCATGCTTTATTCTATCAAACCAGAAGTATTTCTATTGAAATATGCTACTGTAATGAGGGAAGCCAAAGATCATAAATTCAGACTTTCAGCTACTAGACAGCTACTCCCCAGGGGCTATTGTCAGGCCAGCAATATGGCAGTGCTCCACAAAACAGTCCTTTGCCTAAGTGGAAGGAAACACAAGTGACAAATGTGATATTCATCTGAGCTTGTTATTACAGGGATCAGAATCTTTGGCTGATGGGAGAAACAGACCTTGCCAGAAGTGCCAGCAGTCTAGTAAGGGAATGTATTAAATAAGCATTAATAAAAAGTATGCTCACAGAGAAAAAAATGTTTTGTCTTTTATTGTTGGAATAAGGTGGATAATTATAAAAAACCCGTGTTTAATCTCTTTAGAGCCATATTTCCAATTGTTAGGGTTGAAAAGTATTTTGGAGTATTTTGGAATGTTTAGCATTTCAAACATTTTAGTAGAAACATTCATTATTAATAAACAGCTCATCACAGTGTACTCTGGAAGCTGTTGTGTGGATTCACTGCTCTGTTACCTGCTTGCCATCAGTGAGAGGATGTAAAACAGGAGATGCAGTGGTGTGAGAAAGAAAAGTGTCAATTCTCCAAAGTATGATTTTGACAAATCTCCTTTTCCTGGCTCAGAAGCCCCTGCCTACACCTGAGCAGAGAGCCGCAGAGCAGTCACTGCTCGTCACTGAGGTGTGCAACACAGCATGTCCATCTCTGTAAGTGAAACAGCTGTTGGCAGAGACAGTTTACTACAGACACTGACTTGTTGTTCCCCCTTTCAGGTGGGATTCCATTTGTTCTCACTGGAGAGTTTTTCCAGCAGTCACAGCGGCCAGCTGCATTCATGATAGCTGGGACAGTCAACTGGCTCTCCAACTTCGCAGTCGGACTGCTCTTCCCTTTCATTCAGGTACTCACCATCCTCGATATACTGTGATACAGTTGGTATAGTGTGACATATGATGTTTTAATAAAATTTTCAGGTCAGAATCAATGTGTTTATTGAAGTGGATGAATTTCCCACCATGCTTGTGATACAGCTCACTTGTGCTATTCACATGTCTCCTTGTTTGAATCATCTCTCAGAAAATTGTCCTCCTATAGAAAAATTATTGTAACTGTGAACTCCCTATAGGGCAAATCCTCCACAGGAGTGATTCAGCAATGCAGTGTGATGGCTGTGTTCAGAGTTCATGGTCACTGATGCTGATTGTCACTGCCTTTTTCTTCAGTCTTTAAGCTACCCATCTTCTGTGTTTTGGGAATCCTTACTAGTTTCATTGGGGAATAGAGGTTTTCTTCTTCTCCCTCTGTCTAAGCCTAGCTTCATGGCTAAACTAGTCACATGGAGGACAGAGGCCAGTTTCAAGAGCTGTCTGACAACCAGTGTTTTTATTTTAACAAGATATGTTTATTAAAAAAACATTCTACAGAAATATAATTCAAAATTCAACACAGAGCAGCATTTTTCCTCTCTGATTCGTAAGAACACTTCAGCACTATTGATGTGGTGTTGTATAGCAAAGAGGCTTCGAGCAGCTTCTCATTCAAAACCACACTGAGCTCCTTTTCCTGACCATGAACCTCTCCCAAGAACTGTCCACATTCTCTGGAGCTCACACAGGAGCTAATTGCCTCTATCAGGAGCTGAAGGACAGCTGATCAGTCACCTGACTGACCATATCCAAACTCTTTGAAGAGACCTTCTGTTCCACTGATTTCTCAGAATGAAGCTCACAACTAGAGGACAAAATAAAGAAGTCCTAGTCAGTTTTTCTTAATGCAGAGAGGAAAATACTAGGGGCAGGGGAAGGGCACAGAAGGGAGCAAGCCCTCCAGTCTACTTGCAGGTCCTCACACCCATGAGAGAGATTTTGGATTGCACTTCAAATCATCACAGAGTAAGAGATTTGAATAACAGCCAAGTAGGTGTTACTGCTGTTTGTGCCTTTTTACAACTGAAAGTTATATCCTACTGCAATACCATATGCATAACAGTATTTGCAGATAGTGTAAAATTATATCATGCTGTAAGACTTTATATATTCATTTTGATTTGACAAGTAGAACTGCTTTTAGTAAGTAGTTCTGTTTAACATTATCTGTGTGAGTTTATGGGAGAACTTGAAAGCTTTATAAAGTCTGACCCTTTGTCTAAGTTTGGCACTTAATTTAAAATTTGACACTTAATTTAAGATTTATTCTAAAAGGAAAATGTCTTTAGTAGTTTTAATTACTTGGATCACCTTCAAAAGTCAGCATGAGTATAAAGGCCGTTATCCTTCCAAATTCTGCAGTCCTGCTAACATTAACTTCAATTAGACTGCTCAGCTATAAGTCTTAAGAACTTGTTTTAATGCTTACTGAAATCAATGAGTGTTTTTCACAAGTTTCACAGTGAAGGATTTGCCAGCTTAGACATTTAAGATGAAACTTTTTTTAAAGCAGGTAGAGACATAATTCTTCTTCCACTGATGTCGTTAGATCATTTTCTGAATGATAGAAAGAATTAGACAATTCCCTTGTGTTTTCTAAAACCTAACCTTGGTCATCAGCATCAGTATGGTCCAGGAAGCAGCCACAAGCTTGTCCAGCAAGTGGATGCTTCTGTGTGGTTTAATAGGTGTCTCTCCAAGAAGGTGGGAACTGTTTAAGTAGTGTTAGTCATCATCTTCCACTCCGGCTGGGCAGGCATTAAACACCCTACTGCTTGCCTCCATGGCAGCAGGGCAGATGACAGTGAACAAGGTCTCAAATCTTATATGTATATATTAGATATGTTATATTTTTACATCAGCCAGACACATTTCAAGAACAATCATGTCTTTCCAAAATGGCAGTTTCTGTTTAGTGCACAAACCCGAGGAGTTAGTGAGCTCTGGCTGTCCATTGGATCTGAATTCATACAACTCAGGCCTCTCCCTAATTGTCCTGGTAATCCTTCCTGACAGATCACGTGGTGGGAACCATTTAAAAGGCCCTCAGTAAATTCAAATAAAAAGGCAAACTACATTCTCTAACTTTTTATATGCATATTAAAGCTTTTTGAGTGATTTAGTGTGCATCCTTATGAGGCTTGTTGTAGCCTTGGGGAATTTATCATCTTCTGTCGTAAAAAATTCCCATTGTGTGATGATTAAATTACCAGTTTAGATTTAATAAAGATGAATTATAATTCCACCTTCTGGGGTTTTTGTTTCAAAAAGAAATAAAGACAAAAAGCTTACAGTTTGCACCTAAAGATGAAAGCAGTGTTACTCAGACTTTGGTTTTAAAGCTTTTTCACAAGATCAAACTATATCTTCTCTTTCTCTAACTTTCACTTATTTCCTATTTCAGTCAACCTTATTCTCAAAATTCAGTTGTGAGTCACCTGTTTCTTTATAGAAAGGCAATAGCCTTTTCTTAGCTCATTTTTGTTAATCTAAAAAAGGAAGAAAATCTCTAAATGCCTTCACAGAACGGATGCATAATCCTTTCTGTGTATTTAAATCCTAACCTGATTGCTTGAGAAACAGCAGCTACTTTTTTGGTCACTGGTGTGCTTCTACAGAATTATCCAAAACATTTGGAAAACAAACACATTAGCTTTAGAGATACTCAAAAAATCAACACGTAGTTAGTTCTTCAAATGTCACCAATTAACTAGTTTGAATGCCTAGATTTTTCTCCCCTGGACCATCTGTAGATACATATAATAGAATAAAACACTGGCTTGAGTCATACATTAAAATGTATTGATGAGATTGTAAAGCTAGGATACAAATCCGGTTTTGATGTAAATGTGGCTACTGTTCCAGCCCTCATCACTTCCTATTTGAGAAAATTGTTTTTGCAAAGGATCTGAACTGAGGTTAAAATGACAACTGATACTATATTGAATTCACAAGTACATTTGATATTGTGTGATTACTAGGAGTTGCTTGATAGTAGGTGTCAAAAAATGCACATTTTTTACAATCTTTTTTGAGTGCAAAATAGAATAATTGAAATAGCATTACTGCATGTGATCTTGGAACATACAGAGAAATTATAAAAGATCTGGATTTAGGTCTGAAGACATTTCAGACTTGTGTTTAACAGAGAGCTTGACCTTGTGAATGTCAAACATGTCACCCTGAGTGACGCTGAACGGTATCTCTTTTCCATTGCCGTCATCAGAGGATGAAGTCATGAGACCTTTCTGAGCAAGGGTATCTTAAGAAACAAAGACAGATTTATAAGCCAGTAGACCAGAGGTGTATGAAAGAGTTCATAAAGACATGATGACCCCTCCTTTCAAAACATTTCACTGCTCCTACAGGTGTTAGAACTGGGTAGTAACGCTCTGTTATTTGGATGCCAAATCTCCAAATTTTCTTTCCTGCAGAATACACATTCTTGAGTATTTGGAGTAACTGAGTAAACACGTCAGCCCTCTGCCCTCCCCTCTGACTTGCATGTCTCATGTTTTTGCATGGTACATGCATATCAGAAGATCAAAGCAATATCTAAGCAACCTTCTGCTTCACTCCCTGTGAGCAGTGGCATAGGGAGCTTCTCATCAGAATGGAGCCACAGGGCGTGACAACATTCATTGAATCAACCATGTAATAGAAAAGGAATAATTTACCCTTTTAGGAAAGAATGCCTGAAATTAAAATTATGCTTATGTAACCTTGAAGGAATTAACATGCTTTATCTGAAATAATTACAACTTTGTCGCTTTACATTTTGACTTTCCATTATATACTATACTTTATTCTATACACTTCATACTATTAATGCACTGTGATTGGATTTGAATCACAAATTTTTGTGAGCTAACCAAAATAAGTTTGCCATTTAGAAAGCTTCAATATTTGTGTGAACTGTCGAAAAGCTGATTGAATATCATCATATCTAAATAGATGTGTTGTGTCCTTATTCTTAGACTTATGAAAATGTTTAATTCTGGCAGTTGATTTAAAGGCTGCTTGCATTCGTAAAGCTATCAAGGTGCATTCATCTGCCTTTGAAAGATCTGAACCTAAAATATCCAGTACTGGTTATTCAATTCATGTCTGTTTTCTGTTGTTTGTTACATTTTAAGTTGTTTCAGTATGTACAGTAGAAGATAATAGCATTTTCCCCTTGTGCATGTCTATTTTTTCACTTTCCTAAAAGATTTAAGATATATATATTTATATATTTTTAATACATATTGTTTATTAAACTTAATAAAAGTTCATGAAATTACTCAGGGGAGGGAGAGAAAATTAAAAAAGATGTGCAGTTATGCAGTGTGTTCTTCCCCATAAATGAAATTGTTAGAATAGATGTCACACTATCTGGCTACAATTTTTAAAGACAGTTTCCTTTCAGTTCTTAATCCAAATCACAAAATGTGATTTTCAGCTGTGTTGCTGGAATTTCAGCAGAAATGTTCCAGTGCCAGCATCTCAAAGAAAACATTGGATAGCTGATTGGGTGAAGTCCCAACTCAGCTGAACTCCATCAAAACACCAAATTTTTCTGCCTTGTTTGCTCTTTGTGGTGATTCAGATGTTATAAGTAATTCAGGTCAGCAGCAGGGCTTGTCTCAAAATCATGATAAATAATATCGATTTTTGCTTCAGCCTTGTATTGCAGTTTTGATGCACAGTGTAACAAATCAACCACTATTCCTTTTGTAACTAACATTATCTGAAAAGTGTTTTAAAGCATCTTCTTGCTCAGAAGGCATATAAAAGCACAACTGTTATTTTTGATGTGTTCATAACAAATCAGTCTTTGAAAATATGGCTCTTTAATATGTGAAATGATTTTAGAAAATGAAAAAGGAGATGAAACTAAGACTTCCAAAGGCTAGCAATTCTCCTGAGACCTCCAAACAATGCAGTTTTTTGAGATCTAAATTAAGCATTTCCATCATGGACATTTTGTGTACAGATCACCAAGCATGTAATCTTTGTGTGACACATAAGTTTTGTTACAGCTGAGCTTGCAGTAGGAGCATGAATGTGGTTTGAAATTCCCTCATAGACAGCTTGTTGTCTGTCTTCTTGAGAAAAAGTGCTAGGTGTTGCTCCTACTGATAAAATTCACATACTCATTTTAAAATAGTAGGCGCCAGTGGAAATACCTTCTGGTTGCTTTATATCAACAGAGTATCACTACATAAGAATGGGGCATGACAAGCTCAGAGGATTAGTTGTCTTCATGTTTTCCTAGAGTAATTTCTGTTTCCTAATGGTTTAGCTTCTGGGACTGTAAGACAGCTTCATTTTGTGGTTGCCTTCTAAGTAAATGCTGAACTAGGTATAACACCTGTAGTAAATGGAGTATCATAAAACAAACACCAGGTGTTTGCCCACAGTTGAAAAGAGTTTATGCTCAGTGTGCAAACCTGTGAGTAATCAACTTATTTTTATTTTTTTTTTGTTCAGAAAGCATATTAAGAGTGAGCTTCTGTAACCATCCACAATAAATCATTCCATCATTTATTCATATCACCCCTTGGGAACTGGGATAATATTTTATATCTCAAGTGAGCAGACATAACAGACCAAGAAAGCCTTTGGAGTAGAAGATTTCAGCAATCATGGATTGAATTATAGAATTGTTCCTGCTGGAATAGACTTCATAAGGACTCTAGTACAGCCTCTTGCTCAGAGAGGGACAGCTTGAGATCAGACAAAGTTTCTTAGGACCTTGTCCAGTTGGGTCTTAAAACCCCCAAGTTTAGGTACATCCATGTTAGTTTGCTTTTAAATGCAGAGGACTCAGTAGTCAAAACTGATGGTAGCTAAAACATGACAAGAGTTTGGTTGTTTTTTGAGAATAGTTTTAATCTCAGTTTTAGAATTGAATATCATTCACTGTCAAGCTTGAGTTGGAATAAAACTCACAAAAAAGTGAAGAAGTGAAAGCAAATTGAGACTTACTGCTATTCATCAGTTTATTTTACAGGGTAAATCATGACAAATATTTCACTCTGTCTTAATAAATTGACGCTTTCTGGATGTTTGCAGGTGCATCTGTTCTACTCTCCCTCTGTGACACTATAGTTAGAAAATTAATCATCTGCCTATGGGACAGATGAGTCTATGAGCTGATCATCTTGAGAGAAAAGGGAGATTTTACAGTTAGATGTATAGAAGAAAAACAAATTCAAAATCAGACCATTCTAAGTTCCGATATAATGTCGTTTGTGTACATATGATAATGCAAAATATTTGTAATAGTGGAGTCATTTCTATTCAAACTCTATGATGTTTCAGAATAAGCAAGTGGCAGCCAGATGGTTCTTCCTGATAGATCTGCAGGTGTAGCTAGGACACTTCTCATCCTATGCGTTAAGGATCAATGCTATTAAGTCTGCAGAAATTCATGAGGCAACCAGCTGCTTTAGTTTCTTCTTGAGAAAAATACTAATGCCATTTAGATGAGAGCAAAAGTAGCAATGATGCTACTGTTATTTCCTGTAGGAGTAAGCCACTGTTTCATGCCGGGGGTAAAACAAGCACTCTCCCCAGCAATGGGAGCAGGAAGCCCACCTTCACCAAGGCATTACATGGAGGTCTTCCTCATCACCAGGGACTTCCTATTTAAATACCTCAGATACGTCTCAGTTCTAATCTCATTTATAATGACATATAAATCATACCTAAGAATAAAAACCTGAATATCTCAGATTTTCAGGTTAAATACACTGACTAGAATGGATAGATCTAGCAGAATAATGAGTACTTCATTCCATAATTTGTTTCAGCCAATGGAAATTCTAGGGGGGATGGGGAGGGAAGAGCATACAATTTTACCTTTTAAATTTGTTACGTGTAATATGTTCATCTGTGTAGTTAGACTGAAGCATTCTTCTCAATAATTACATCATAGGCATTTTTTAAACCCTCCAGGTTGCTAAGAAGCTTAATCCATGACACCGATTAGTCTTTGACTACAATTCACAAAGAGATTTAATAAAAGAAGCAAGCTTTTTACACAGGAACAAAAGCATATCTGTTTATAGGCAGCATAAAGGAGAATTTTGAAGGTCTCTTTTTTGTGTTCTGTGTGCTTTCTTCCTAGCAATATGCAGTTTTAATCAAGGCTTGCACTTGCAAGCCTTTTAAATTAGACTAATTACAGCAGTGGTTATGTGGCTTCTGTTTTCCCCAGGATAATAGATTGTGTGGCTTAAGTTTTCTGGCTGTTGTTCCAACATGTGGAGCCTGACAGATATCAAATCTTAACTTTCTTTCCTGGAAAGTGACTCTACGCTATGAAAGTGTGAATGTTTGTTTAGTAGATATGAGAATAAGTATTCTTTAAGGTCAAAGTCAGTTAAGAGGATCTTCATCACTGTCAGTGAGAAGGGTGTTAGTGTGGAAATTATGCAAAGCTATTTTCCTGCACTGAGCTGCTTGATTACTAAATACAGACACTTTAGGAACAATATTAGTGCCTGTAGTTCCCTTTTTATATTAGCACTACACAGTCTCCAGCAATGGTGCTTCATCTCTCCCTACTTCTCCACACCCCAAGCCAGACTAGCATCTCATATGCACCTAAATCTCTTCTCAGAAGAGGGTCTTGAAATGTGAGTAACTTAAATTTGCATTCCTGCTGATCTGGAAACACTATATTTCACTTTCAACAGGGCACTTGGACCCAGTTTCGTAGTTAGTAGTGTTTACTGGTCCAGTCTTTGCAACTGTAATGAAGAGCAGAGGTACCAGATTCAGATACCATACCTTAACCCGCAAGACCAAGCACAAAGTATTCAACGGTAGGTGACACCACACATTCAGAAAGTCAGATGATGGCACTTGTGATGCAGTACTCCTTTTAGCTGTGGTTGTACAGAGAGAATAAAACACTTAAGAGACTATAGTATGTGCTTTTAAAATAGAGAATGCTACACTATTGCTGTCTGCACCATGTCCAGCAGCCTGTCCATTTGCTCCTTAGCGGCATGTTTCCCCATCCCAGCTGGCTTTTGAGCCTGTCAGATATATGCATAGCATTGTTTTTCAGGCTTCTGCAACCCTCATGAAGCATAATAGAACCTTTTTATCAATTTTTGTTGTATTTAATCAAGTCTTTTCTTGATTACTACAATGAATGCAAAGTTTGCATTTAATGAGGCCCAGCACAAGATCCTCTGCAGTAATGAAGCATCTCAGAGTTAGCTTATATAAAGTCACTAGCAGAGATGTGCTTTGATACCCAGCTTGGTTTAGAAAGCTTCCAGGGATGTCAGATCTTCTTGCATTTGCTTTCCCATTCTTTCTTTATCTTGGGTTGAGATCTGTTTCTCTTCACTGATTTCACCAGCATGAAAGGTGACAAAGCAGAGAGAATGCATGTTATAATTTCAGATAACTGCATCAGGAATGGTATTAGGGAAGCTTTTAATCATGAGAATAGTGTAACTGTGTAATGATGCATGGAGAAGTTATAGCGTGTTCATTACCGGAGATCTATAAAAGACAAGCTGACAGATGTTTGTCAAGAACTGAGGCTACCTTAATAATGAGAATGGGCTAGCTGGCATCTGTGTTCCTGGTTTTCTATTAGTTTATTGCCATTTTGAAGCCTTAAGAGCAGGAATTGTCTCTCATTAAGTGTACACACTCCTTTAAGGATCCTTAAAGACTTTTTTGTGGTTGTTATTGTGATGCATCAGTGTCACTGCAAGAGGGGCTGCTGCAGCTTGTGGCAGCAGGAGAATCCAAACTCCAGAAAAAGAGTAGAAGACAACTGCAATTACCCCTCTCCTTGGAAACAGTGACAGCACAGTAGGAATAGGAATATTGTATTGATGGTTTGGGCTAAATAATATTGAAAAGTGAAAGAAAATGAAGAAATAACAGCAAAAATTGCAATGAACCTGAAGTGAGAGAAAGCAAACCTAAAAGTATTCTGTCTGAAGAAAAGGTTTGAGAAAGGAAAAGTGACCTGTGAACAGCTGAGGAGGGAGAAAAGATCCATTATTTTCTTATGAGTTTTAGAACAACTTGGGCAAGAATCAAGCATCCTTGGAAATTTGAGGAATCTCTGACCTGAAGGCCTTCAAGGTTATCTTACTCATCCTTCTGTTAGCTTACTACTATTGCATCTATTCCCCCTTCATGGATAATGAGAAGAAATACATCATTTTTCCTTTGGCAGTAGCAACTTATTAATACAAACAAATAAAAAATAAACAGGTAAAAAAACCCAACACAAACAAGCAAAAATACAGCAACACAAACAAACAAAAAAACCCCTACCAAATACAACCAGAGAAACCTATATATTCTTGTCTGATTTAAAGTACAAGTCATCAAGGATCACTTACTTCTGCAGAAGTATTTCCTAATTGCACTAGAGTGTGTCTCACATTCAGTAACTGCTGAAGTTTTCCAGTGGATATCATACTTCTTGATAAGGTATTGATGAATTAACAATGCATCTATTTCTGTTTTAAATTTAACTAAACTCATCCTTCAGCCATCAGAGTCTTTATTTCTTACAAATTTCTGTCATAATACTTTCTCATTCTGGGAGACCATGCAGAATCTTTTTCAGCATCAAAGTTAAGCTGCATATTCAGCACGTATTCAATAAATACTTAAATTGTCATATATTTTACTGAAATTTGAATCTTAGCATGGATATACTACATATTATTGTAGAATAATGTGTTTTCCTTCCCCAGTAACAGATTGCAAGCAGATGTAAGCCAGATTGGAACTAAGGAAATTAGTCCTTTTTATCCACCATGCATGTTCTTGGGGTTTTGTACCTGTTTCTGGAGATATCCCTCATTTTACCTTTGTGCTCATCCCATTGCTCCAGGCACTTTCTCCCTCTCCCTGGGTTATGGTGATAACATCTAGCTGAGCTTATGTTTGTTTCTGGTTTGTACCGTTTTTTGCCATACTCATTCAACTGACCTTCAGTGTGATGAGCGTGCTTTAGCAGGGCAAATCTCTGCCTGACTGTTCCATCCCAGCAACAAAACCTGACCACCCAGAGCCCTCCTTTTCTACTTTTCTGCCCCCCAGAGACCAGCTTCATCTTTACTGCTTCTCTGGTTCCCTCTCTATCCCATTAGTAATTTTCTAGAACAATTCATCTTGCTGCTTTCCTCCTAATAAAAATGTTTCCAATAACCAGGGATCGTAGAGGAATACCTGGTTATGATTACATGACCAGTAGGTAGAAAGCTGATTTCACTCCCAGCTGGGGTTTGACTTTTACCTTGGGCACCCTGGGTCTACTTGTCTGCAGCAAGGAAAGAGAAAGATTTCAGATCATTAGAAGTGTTGGGGAAGTGATCAGTGGAGGTCTTCAGATCTCTGCATGGTTATACTAGGAAATGATGCAGCTCCCTATTGAAATGGCAAAGAACTGAACTGCTGCTATTGTTTCATAGGTAAAAAGAAACATAGGACAGCAATGAGGTTCATTTAGAAATGGGAGTAACCTCTTTTTCATCTTTCTGGGCCTACACACAGTCCCTAATGCTGCAGGGATTTTTCCTGTCTTTTACTTCTGCCACAGGAGAAACTTGTGTTATCCCAAAATGGGATAAAAAGGCATAATTCTCTTGCAGGATTATTGCAGCAAGACTGAGGCAATAACAGTAATAAATTGCAAGATGCTTTGCAGCTCTCTGGCAGAGCAATAGTGTAGAATATATCATTTTTGCAGGGACTAGTAAATGTCACTGTGCAGTTTGAACATTTTGTCCAGTTATAAAAAACCAGCTTGATTTTACAAAGTCGTAGTTGTTACATCTGTGCTCCATCATCTTTTTCTTTTTTGCATTGTATCCCTGTAATTGGAAGTTGGGGCATGTTGATAAAGCTGAGTGTCCAGAGGTGAACACTCAGACTTTAGTGAAGATTTGCATAAAAAGCTGAAGTTTTATATAGGTGTCTGGCTCTTCAGGCTGCGGAACCAAGCAACTGACAGAAATGATCTCTCTAATTCCAGTCGGATTCACTGGAAAAACAGTGGCAATGGACAGCATGTGTTTTTACGATGGACAAAGAAGTCATTAGACTTGGGGCAAGCTATAATAATTTCTGAGAAACTGACGGACAGTTTTGGCACTGTCTTGTTGCACCCCTGTGTTGCACCGTGTTTTCACAGGAAAGCTCACCCAACAAGGTGATAGCATCTTCTGAGTGATAGGAAACATTAGGAAAAGCTTTAAAACAAAAAATCCTATTAATATTTTTGTTCTCAGAAAATTCAAATTATGAACACATGGGATACAAGTGTTACAAGATTGCTTACTAGTAGAAAGCAAAGACCTGTATGTATGCTTATTTCCCCCCCGTCAAACACCAACTTATTTTTTGCCTGTGAAGTAATACTTCCAAGCCATTATACTTGTTACTGGAGGCTCTTCTGCACTTCTGCTCTGTTTCTTCCTTATTTTTACACTTGGGATTTTCTTTCTTGTGCATAAACACTCGTTTATCTGGCAATATTGTCTTTGGTTTTTCTTATTATTTCCTTATCCCTTGACTTTTTCTATTATGCTGCACAAGAATCTCAATAAAAAGGTTGCACAGCAGACTGTGCATAGATTCCCTCAGCCAAGCTATTTTAAGCTTTTGCAAGTACCTCTGATGTTTAAAGTAACTACAGTGCACCTGTATTAAGTGAAATGGCTGAAATTCCCCTCAAAGATGGGAAAATGAAATGCAGGCTATCAGAAGGTTGGGTATGAGAAAAAAATGCTCTTTATTACACACAATCCATTATAAGTATAAAATACAACAATCTGTTAACTTTTTTATGAGGAGATAGTGACTGTGTGAGGTTTAGGTTTGAAATTAAAGTTCATGTCTAAAAATGTCTCTATTTTTTCACTTAAGAAATATGTTTAATGCATTATATTTTAGCACTCTGTCCTTCATTGTTCTGCACCTTCAGCAGAACCTTAAATTATGTCTGAAACTGAAGAAGGACAAGGGGCAAAGGACACAAACTTTCTCATCCCTTTGTTTCACTGTGTTATTTTAATTCGAAGCAAAGTAAGTAAAGTCAAATGTCCACATGAATAACTGTTTTGCTGCTGATGGTATTAGTGAGACCTCTAACCATTATCATTTGACCTTGCCAATTCAAAAGCTAGTTTGACCCTCATTTCATGACTCTAATCTTCATGGCAACTTCCAAATGCAAGCACTCATTGCCAATGGCAAGGGGTTGTGACATTGCAAGTTGGGAATTTAGAATCACCTTTTACAATCTCTGGGAAAAGCTTAAAGTTCTGTTTTAAAAATACTAATTTGTTAAGCTTGCTAAATCTGATTCAGAATTTGCTCATTTGCTTATTTATTTTGCTGTATCTGCCCTAGAATATCTATTTTCTTGGTTTCAGTATCACAGTCCTACTTTGAATTTAACCTTTGCTACAGAATTACTTAAGTCAGTAAGCAGCCATCATTAAACAGCACTCAGCTACTTCTGTATTTTTCCAGACTGTGGTGCTCACAGCATGTAAGCTATTGACAGAAAGCCTGTTTTCAGCTGGTAGACTTTAGAAGTGGCAAATTGTTGGGGTTTTTTTAATCAAAACCAGAAATCTCATCTTTCTAATGCCCAGATTTTTGTTTGTTTCAGCTTTATTTTTTAGCTTGAAAAACTGAGCTCTTTTGCTCATTCATTCTCAGCACTTCAAGTCTATTTATAGTTAAAATTAAAAAGTATTACTTAATTACTTTCAAAGTTAAGTATTCTTTATTATTTTATTTAAAGAGAGGTGAAGGAAATGCCTGTGTATTCTACCTAATATATATAGCAGCCCTACATGAGCTGGGAATATGTTTGTTAACCTCTTTGCTTAAGAAAATGTGTCTGGGCTGCACCTACTTATTCACACACTTTGCTTATGTATCTGGGGGAATTTCCTGAGCCCTTTGACTTTAATTCTTTTTTTTTTTGTGGTAATTGAATACATGGCTTAGGTGAATTGTTTCCAGAAAAGAGACGATAGAAATGAGTAATTCAGGATTCAGCTGGCAGGACATCTTCAGAAGTACTGTGTTTTAAATAGCCTCTTTAGAAAGCTAGTATGAAAATAGATGGTGATGTGTAGTCTATGCTTAATTTTTAAATATCGCATATAGCAATAGCCCTCACCTTGAAAAATCCAATGTAAATCCTGCTTTGGAGAGGTTTTATTATCCTGCTGACTAAGAACAGGCTGCAGGTACCCAAGGTGCTTTCCTCAGGAGAGTCTGCTGTTTTCTTGGAGACCTGTGTACATGAGCAGATGAGCTCCCATAACCCTCACATGACCTTTCAAGGATCTTCAGCTATGTCTCTGACCTTGACTCTGAATGAATATCTGTAAGCTTATCAAGAGACAAAGCTGTTGTTATTTAGGAAACCACCCAAAACTTTGGGCAACTTTGAACCTTGGATGTCCATGTGGGCAGATGTACTGAATAAATATTCAGGGAAAACAGCTACAAAGCACAGACTGTTGTAGTGGTTTGCTCTGTCTTCCTTCTAACCTTTTGGTATCTAAGCTTGTACGTAAAAGCTTGGCTTCAGGTATTACTAAAGATATATGTTCCTAGCTCTGGCAAGTCAGTCTGGTGTTGGAGGAGGAAAAGCACCTTTGTGAAGGTGGCAGTTTGTTCTGAGCAGTGTATGAAGGCAGGATGAAGAGACTTGCCTGAGTGAATGTGGTGGGGGAGCTGGATGGGGCTGGCTCAGTGCCTCCTGCGTGGCCAAAGCTGATGCAATGCTGCTAGGAACTGAGTGTAAGGAGGTAATCCATCTCATGTGGGAAAGCTGAGAAGTAACAGAAACCACATATTTTCCTTGAATTTATTCTGTATTTAGTTAGAATTTTCATTCTGAATTGGCTTGCTCTTGCTCCTTCCCCCATCCTTCCTTTCCTTTTTTAACCCTCCCCTCCAGTTGTTTGGATATGGTATTTTTTATTAAGAGTCAGCCTAATCTTCAGGTGGATACAAGTTTTTGAACCCTACGGATTGTATCCCATGTACTTAGTGAAATAATGCCAAGAAGCACAAAAAGTATAAAAAAGCTCTACCATTCAGCTGAACAACAATTTCAAATGCAGAAGATGCAGGTGCAAAATCTGAGTTCTTAACATGACAGGATGATTTATGAAGCACTGCGAGTTATTTTTTCCTGTCTACTAAACCCATTTGCTTCTGCCTCTGTATAAGCTTGAAAGTCGTATCTGTTGCCATGCCAGAATATTATCCTCCCCCTCATCACCCATGCTCTTGGCTTGTGATTGTCAGATTGTTCAGGAGTTCATGCTTCTAGGATTTAACAAAAAAAGCATTGATGATCTAAAGAGTCCATAATCACTATCAGAGGATGCACTTTCCAGCTTTTCCTATGAGAGACAGGAGCTGAAGGGCTGAACTAGGTAATGAATTATCCACAGAAAACATTGTGATTAGCCAGGCTGGCAATCAGCTATGGTATTAAAAATAAGTTACAGAAAAGTGCTTTTTCTTTCTTGTTCCACACATGAATTCATGTTCTTCTTCCACACCATATATGAGGTATACTGAGAAGTGAAGCATAAATGTAGTCCTAGGAATTGCATACATCTGGAGCTGTCAAAGCAGGAAGCTTAACCAGCCTGCAATGCAGGGCTGGCACAGGTAATGATGATGGGAGTGTGTCAAAAATGTGCCAGTGTTACATCATTATCTACCTCTGTCTTGTTTCAGATACATACCTTTAATGGCAACTGTAAATATACATAGATAGGAAGCTACACCTGCTTCCTCTGTCCTGAGTGATTTTCCCTAGGGTAACCTTTGTCTTGCAACACCTGGAGTGATGACTGGGGGGACTGGGTATCCTCATATTCGCTGTTCATAACCTCACACAAGGCACCATGGAAAGGTTGCCATTTTTTGGAGCTGGAGATACCCCTCTCAGTTTAATTCTGCCTTGTAATAAAAACAAGTCAAAAGTACAGGTTCACTGGATGTTTGGTTTCAGGAGTGAGGTAAATCAATACGGGAGGAAGGGAGGTTTCCTCAAGGGCTGGCAGTGGCTTCACTAGAGCCACAATACCAAACCTCTTCCTAGTTCAACAAAGCGCAGCTCGCAATATTATAATTATCAAATGTTTTCAAAACTGTACTAATGAAACATAACTGGAATCTATTAAATAACCTAATACTCACTAGGCAAGAAATGTTTCAGTGAAGTGCAACTGCTGGTCATTGGTGAGAGCCTTTATAATCAGTTTATTAATTCACTTACATCTTTTAATCTCTTTTTGCAGTGAAGCAAAATCCAAATAATCAAATATGGTCTGCACTTCATTTTCAGTTAATTCCTCCACTAGTTTCTAGCATGAAAGAAGTGCATTTATAGACTTTCTCCCTACTGTAAGATCCTGAAACCTTAGAAATTATACAGCTGTCTGCCATTTGGGGTTTTTATCTTGTTTATTTTGCAAATCTCTAGGCTTCTAACTACTATGACACAGATGCCCCTGGCTATGGCAGGTTTCCCACACTGCAAAGTCATGTCTCATTTTTTGTACCTAGAAACTGTGAGACAGTATGCAGAACAACCCAGCAAAATGTCTGCCTCACATCCAGAAATACCGTGGCAGCACAAGACTCAGCTAAGCCATGCACGTAGCAGGAGCCCTGATGCCACCTGCTCTTCTCACACCCTTCATTGCCTGAACTCACTCTGGTGTCTCCCAGCATCATCAGATTGCAGCTCTGCACCCCTATGCCAGGAACCTGTTTCTCCATCGATGGGCTACTGACAGTGTTGGAAGAACTAACAACTGATGTGTTTTATGAACTTTAAACACTGACTTGCAATGAATGCCAGCACTTACCGTACTTGGTTAAAAATTGCTCCATAACACCCACCTTATCCTTTCAAACCAATCCTGGTGTTGATTTTCCTCTGAGTTTTGTCCCTTTTGTAATGACCCTCTCTTTTGTTTTCTATTCGCAGGGTGGTTTACAGACCTACTGCTTCCTAGTGTTTGCTGCCATCTGCTTTGCAGGAGCTACCTACCTGGTTTTTGTGCTGCCTGAAACAAAAAATAAGACATTTCATGAGATCAGCCAGGCATTTGCCAAAAGGAATAAAGTATCCTTAGAAATGCAAGAAATGAACCACTACTCGGGGGAGAGGAAATCAAGCACAGAACAAGAATCAAACTTCACGTCTTCGGTGGACAATGGAGAAACCAAAAAAGGGATTGTGTAAACCCAGGATGCTCTTTTAGGGGACAAAGAAAAACGTGCTCTTTCATTCAGTATATTTATAGCAATGCACAACTTATATTTTTGTATGTGACAGCATGAACTGCTTCCTTGTTGAATATGTTTTGAGTGAGTACAGGTGAATACATTAGCAGGTAGGGTGATGATTGAGGAGATGGAAGGAAGGAGGAGTGGCAGCTGATTAAGTCAGAGTTTTCTTGGGCACCTGTGCAGTAGGTGCTGTGGTGGGAGGATGGGGAATATAGAATGGGAGAAGTGAAGTGGTGGTGGGGAGCTGCAGCCAGCCAAGCACCCCTGTATGCTCATTAGGAGATGTGTGTGCAATCACCAAGGAGGAGGAAGAAGCAGGGAAAAGGGAAGAGAGGCCAACAGGAGTCTGTTAAGAATTGATGCAGGCAAACCTGAAATGGTACTGGCTTGCTTTTCTCCACATTTCCCAGTATGTCATTCAAGATGCACATGAGAATTGAGGACTTGAAAGAAGACTCATGTCACTCACCTGACCTCCCATTCCCTTTAGACCTATTTTGACTTTCAGATGCTTTGTCTGAACATCTCCCACCTCCCCACAAATGGCAAGCTCCGGGTCATGATGGGTTTCCTTGTCTCTCTTGCAAATCCTGATTGACTAGAACAGAGTTACCTTTGGTTTCTGGGTTTGCTGGCAATGCATTTCTGTGGAGCTATATGTATATACATAAATTTTATTTTTTAAGAATAGCTATAGAAGTTTTAATATGAAATGAAAACTAAACCTCATTACAAAGTCAGAGAACTATGATGGTATGTGTAAATTATGGCATGTAAAAAAACCCAATCAAACACCAAGTATTCCAAGAGCTGGGGGGTTTTGGTGTTTTTTTTTTTACTTTTCTTTTCAAGTTCCTTTTAAAGCAGTTCTTAGGAGATAAAATTTACCTGAGACCCAGTAGATGTCATTGCTTAGCACTCAGATCTCTACACAGGCATTTCAGCACCTATGTCATGTTTGAACACTAATTTTCATTTGGGCATTAGATTCTGAAGCTCCAGGCCTAGTTCATGTTACCTAAGTTTCTAAGCTATTTAATGCTTTGTAAAACTGTCCTCAGAGTCTGCTTAATTTCATGATAGAAAGACTCAGGAGGCTATCAGGAGTTAGGTGATCCCTTCCCTTCCACATGGAAATTTTTATGAACATCATCTTTCCAGTCTGTAATTTTGATAATAAGTTTTCTTTATTCTTCAAGGTACCTGGATGCTGAGAGGGTAATAAGCACTTTTAAATTAAATAGTTAGCTGTTTTCTATGAAAAGTCAGCAAGTTTAAGAGCTGCTCTCAGTTGGGAGTAAGGCACAACAAGCAAGTGCAGTATGTACATAGGGCCAGCTCCTTCCACGAGTTATATTTACTAATCCAGAAGTTCATACTTTGGAGCATTTGGGAAAAAAATGCATATATATTCATATATATATATATATATATATATATATATATACAATACATATATGGATATATATTCCAAATAGAGAAATATAGATTAATATTTATATTCATAGAATCATAGCATAGTTAGGGTTGGAAAGGACCTTAAGATCATCTAGTTCCAACCCCCCTGCCATGGACAGGGACACCTCACACTAAACCATATCACCCAAGGCTTCATCCAACCTGGCCTTGAACACTGCCAGGGATGGAGCATTCACTACCTCCCTGGGCAACCCATTCCAGTACCTCACCACCCTAACAGTAAAGAATTTCTTCCTTATATCCAATCTAAACCTCTGCTGTTGAAGTTTCAACCCATTACCCCTTGTCCTACCACTACAGTCCCTAATGAATAGTCCCTCACCAGCAATCCCGTAGGCCCCCCTCAGATACTGGAAGGCTGCTCTGAGGTCTCCATTCAGCCTTCTCTTCTCAGGGCTGATTCATATACATAGACACAATGGAGAATTTTTTCCCAATATTTGTCTGGATTTTTTTTAAGAGTTGCCAAGGGATGACCTGCTCATTGTTTTGTTCTACACTGTAAATTACCCTGTAAATCAAAATTAAAGACCCTAATGTTCAGCTATTACTGCTAAATCATATATATGGGTTTATACTGTGTTTTATTTATATGTGGCATACTTACTGCACGATGTAAGCTGATCTGGTACGGTAATTTCACTTACTGGGTAATAGATAAAAAATTGATCTGAGCCTTCATGCCAGAATTTATGGTCTTTTACTGGGATAGAGGTACAGCAGCAAGTAAGGAAATGAAAATATGTAAAGAAACAAAGTGAATCAGAATTATACCAATAGTCACCAAATACTATGGAAAAACTAAAGAAAAATAATTTTTAATAATCACTTTTAAAATTATATATCTAGCAAATTAACATGTCCTCTTTTAGTGGCTTTAGTTACCTATTCCATGCATCACATGAGACTTGCTAAGTGAATGGCTAGGTAAAAAATTCATTTGAATGCCACCCCTGCAGACAATTTGAAGAAGAAACTTCCTCTTCTGCCTGCAGGGTGGGAATAGCAAAATCAAACCCTCTCATTCAGATTGAGAGTCACCTTACTCTGCAGTTAGGACCACTAGCATGATGTGATGTGAGTCAAGGTGACAAGATTGTAAACCATTATTATTAATCTTATTATTAGGAGAATTTAGCACTTAGTGCTTTTCATTAACATACATTACAGGCATTACTTGTTGATAATGTTGCCATTGGATAACTTCCATAAAGTATCATCTTGGCCTGAAACAGCAGTTTCATTAAACTTCTGCAACAAGATAAAATGATCTTACAGTTGCTTACAGTTGCATGAGGAGCCCAGCTCCCAGTGTCTTGGTACAAGATGGCTCGATAGAATTTCCTAGTACAGCTAAGGGGTTTGTACATCACTAATAACAGGGGGTTGTGTTTTCCTCTTCTGCAACCATTTGCCCTTCTCTTGCCCTATCTGAGAAAGGCACACTCCAGACAGGCACTTTATGTGCAGCTAAAAAAGGAGCTGCTACACCATGGGACAATAGTTGTACATCTCACCAGAAGTTTGCTGTAGCCCATAGCACAGGTTAAAAGCAATTCCAGTGTATGTGTGCCAGTGCTTTGCTCACTGGCCAGGGAAGGTGGCTGCGATCTCCCCTGCCTTGCATTGTGGCAGCTTCTGAGGAAACTTGTGTTCGTACTGCATTGACTTTCTCATCTCTGACCCTAACAAGAGTTTTGTGATGTTCTTCAAGCTGTTCTGCAATGCTTTTTCCCATTGTTGTTGCTGCTGCAGCTTCTCCAGCAATGAGAGGACAACATGGAAAATATCAGCAATTTATCATTTCATTTTTCTTGTTGAATGTATCCAGCTGTCTACAGCCCTTGTGTTTGTCAGTGAGTGTTGCGTGGTGCCACGTTCTCTTTTCTTGTCTGTGACACTGGCATGAGGTACTGTGAGATGGTGTTTGTACAAGTACTGCAAGTGGGTTACATGTGTGTGACCAACTACGTCTATGAACAATGACTGCAAAATAAACCTTTGGAATTAAACTAAAATGATGTAGATTTTGTTTTGGGTTAATCTAAATTGGTATAGTTGTACAAGTCTCATCATATAATTCCCTGGGCTTCTGTATCTCTCAGAACAAGACTGTGCAGTCCTACGTGTGGATGACTCGAGCTGCGAATTTTATAGTTGGGTGTTTGGGAGATATGGAGAAAAAAATAACCCCTTAAACTCTTTATTTTTTGAGCTTTGTTTACATTTAGCTTCTTAAATCATATTCAACACTTATTCTTTCATATTGGGCTTTAGAAAAAAATAGAGATATCAGCGCAAGGCAAATGATACACTGGCTAGTAATGGTAATAACTGTATAAGGATTGTCAAGTCTGGTGAGGCTTTTTTATGGAAAGTTGTTAGTTGAAGTAGATGACTTTGAGTTGCTAAGGCTCTACTTTCTGATGAGAAATTCAGTCAAGTGACTATTTCTGCTACAAAGATATGCAAAACCTGAGATCTGAAATGTGTATAAAAAATTGAATTTCATACTTCAGGTTCTGAAGCCAATTTTCACTCCACAAGGATCTGCTTTCTGGTGGGTGAAAATGTGAGTAGTTCAGCCATATGGGACAATTTTAATTTTCAGAGTAAAATGAAGAAAATAAAAAAATAGGAAAAGAAATATATATAAAAAAGACTACTTTTTGAAATTTCCTTTCTTCCCATTGACTATTTTTATATACTTTACCATACAGAAATCACCAAATAAACTGGCAGAGCTCTCATCAACTCACACAGCAGGAAGAGCAAATCTGAGTGAAGTATCCCTAAGGAAACACCTGCAGTCATTTCCTTTCAGCCTGACTCCTTAAAATAAAGTTGAGATACAATCTGAAAACCTAAACTGTCAAGCAGTTTTGTTAATGCAAATATTTAAGTTGGTAGAAAACTCAGATTTGGGTCCTTGCTTAATTCTCTCACTGACTTTATTTGGAAGTGAGCCCTGTTAAAAGTTGAATTTCATGGCAAAAGCTTGGTACTTGGACTCCTAATCAAGTTATCACAGCTCAATGAGCAATCATGTGTAGCCTGAGTCACTACAACCCTCTTTCTTGCAAGCTAAGTTGCATTAACCTTGTTTTTTCCATGACTGAAGTGAAACAGTCAGTGGATGGTTGAGCTCTGTCTTGAGATGTTCCTGCTAAAGCTGCTCTACAGCCAAATTCTTTTAAACCTAGGATTTCAATTTTAAAAAAGCATAAAAGAAAAGCTTTCAGGAGACTTTTATCCAGTGAACAGTGAAAGCAACAGAAACCTCCGGTGGCTTCAACCATGCAAATGTACCCAAGAAAGGCATGGTATATATAAAGGCCTTAATAAGCTCAGGAAACCCAGCATATTTTTATCTTCTTTAAACAGTAAACTGATGGTGTGCTTTCTCAGTCTGGGAAAACTATTATAATTGAAAAATTATTCAGATGCTGCAAAATCACTGATCTAATGCTTTGCTTCTGAGTTTGTGGGCAAGTGGTTGGTTGGTTGGTGGGTGATTTGTCAGGGTTTTTTTATTTAAGTGGGAGCACTAGTAATCTGGTTCATATATCAAAGAAGAGTACTAAGCGTGAAGCTGTTGGAGTTGCTGGTTGTCTTAAGATAATTCCTGAAAGGTAAAAAGCAAAATATAACTCTGTCAGTACCCTGAAACACAATACATTAAAAGCATGATCTTGTAAGGGTGGGGGATGATTTTGTCAGCTGCTGTGTAAGCTGCCATGCAAAGACATTGATTTTTGTTTCATTTTCTCTTGTTTCTCTCTATTGAAAAAACCAGTCAAGCTAAATGCAATGCTCACCTCTTCACATTTGTTCCACTTTGTGTTTCTGACTTGTTCTACTCAATTATATACTTTTACGGTTTAGATTTCAAAATAGGAAAGCAATCATTACTTCAGTAAAGGAATTACAAAAAGATCACCAAAATGATGACCACAATTTTCTCTAGAGGCTGACGTTTTCAAAGATGACTTCAGGAGTTAATCACTTAATCAAAATTTCATAAGCTTTCATCCTTTTGAATTAAACTCTACAGACTATACATATGCATACTTATAGAGAGACTTCTAACAGCTATGGGGGACATTCCTGTGGGGATCTGTTTCAGACCGCCTGATCAAGAGGACTCTGTGGTTGAAGCACTCTATAGACAGATAGGAAAAGCCTCATGCTCACAGGCCCTTGTTCTCATGGGAGACTTCAACCACCCTGATATCTGTTGGAGTGACGGTATGGCCCAGCACAAGCAATCCAGGAGGTTCCTCTATTGTGGAAGACAACTTCCTTCTGCAGGTAATAGAGGAGCTGACAAGGAGAGGTGCCGTGCTTGACCTCGTGCTCACCAACAGGGAAGGTCCAGTTGGAAATGTGGTGCTCCAGGGCAGACCAGGTTAGAAAAACTAAGGCCCAGTTAGACTTAAACTTGGCTAGGGATGTGAACGATAATGGGAAGGGATTCTATAGGTACATAGCAAATAAAAGATAGACTAGAGACAATGTGGGCCCTCTCCAGGAGCTTTTGGGAGAACTGGCTACACAGGATTTGGAGAAAGTTGAGGTTCTGAATGGCTTTGCCTCGTTCTTCACTGGCAAAGGCTCTGACCGCACCATCCAAGTCTTGTATTGTATTATCTTGTTCCTGTATTATCTTCTGCTTAGCAAGGTTCCATGGGATATAGCACTGGAGGGTAAGGGGGCCCAAGACTCTTGGTTAACATTCGAGGATCACCTGCTACAAGCTCAGGAGTGTTGCATCCCGACCAGAAAGAAGTGCAGCAGGAGGGCCAGGAGACCTCCTTGGATGGATAAGGAGCTGCTGAGAAAAATTCACAAGAAAAAAGAGGCTTATAAAAGGTGGAAACAAGGACAGTTGGCCTGGGATGAATACACAGATGTTGTCCGGGTAGTTAGGGACCAAGTTAGGAAAGCTAAGGCCCAATTGGAGCTAAACTTGGAAGGGATTTTATAGGTATGTAGTGGCTAAGAAACAGACTAAGGACAATGTAGGCCCCTTCCGGAAACCTTCAGGAGAACTGGCTACACAGGACTTGGAGAAGGCTGAGGTTCTGAATGGCTTCTTTGCCACAGTCTTCACTGTAAAGGCTCTGACCGCAGCACCCGAGTCTTGGAAGGCGGACGCAGGAACTGTGAAAACCTAGACCTTGGGCCCACTGTACATGAGGATCTGGTTCGAGACCATCTTAAGAACCTGAATGTACACAAGTCCATGGGACCTGATGAAATCCATCCGCGGGTCCTGAAGGAGCTGGTGAATGAAGTTGCAAAGCCACTGGCCATCATATTTGAAAAATCATGGCAGTCAGGTGAAGTTCCTGAAAACTGGAAAAAGGGAAATATAACCCCCATTTTCAAGAAGGGGAAAATGGATGACCCAGAGAATTACAGACCAGTCAGTCTCACCTCTGTGTCTGGCAAAATCTTAGAACAGATTCTCCTGGAAGGCATGCTAGGGCACATGTAAAACAACAAGGTGCTTGGTGACAGCCAGCATGGCTTCACTAGGGGAAATCCTGCCTGACCAATTTGGTTGTCTTCTATGATGGCGCTACGGAACTGATGGACAGTTGACGTCATCTACCTGGAATTGTGCAAAGTGCTCGACACTGTCTCATACAACATCCTTGTCTCTAAATTGTAGAGACATCAATTTGATAGATGGACTCAGTGGATAAAGAACTGGCTGGATGGTAGCATACAAAGAGTTGTGGTCAATGGTTCAATGTCCAGCTAGAGACCAGTAATGAGTGTTGTCCCTCAGGGATCAGTGTTGGGACTCGTCTTGTTCACCCTCTTTGTCAGTGACATGGACAGTGGGATTGAGTGTGCCCTCCGCAAGTTTGCCGATGACACCAAGCTGTGTGGTTCGGTTGATACTCTGGAGGGAAGCAATGCCATTCAGAGGGACCTTGACACACTTGTGAGGTGGGCAGATGCCAACCTTATGAAATTTAACCATGCCAAGTGCAAGGTCCTACACTGGGGTGGGAGCAATCCCAGGCACAGCTACAGGTTGGGCAGAGAAGAGATTCAGAACAGCCCTGCAGAGAAGGACTTGGGTGTGTTGGTCAATGAGAAAATGAACATGAGCCAGCTTCAGTGTGCACTCACAGCCCAGAAAGCCAACTGTATCCTGGGCTGCATCAAAAGGAGCGTGACCAGCAGGTCAAAGGAGGTGATCCTGCCCCTCTACTCTGCTCTCGTGAGACCTCACTTGGAGTATTGTGTGCAGTTCTGGTGTCCTCAGCATAAAAAGGACATGGAACTGTTGGAAGAAGTCCAGAGGATGATCAGGGGACTGGAGCACCTCCCATATGAAGACAGGCTGAGAAAGTTTGGGCTGTTCAAGCCTAGAGAAGAGAAGGTTGCGTGGAGACCTCATAACAGCCTTACAGTATCTGAAAGGGGCCTGTAGGGATGTAGTGATAGGACAAGAGGTAACAGGTTGAAACTTAAACAGGGGAGGTTTAGACTGGATATAAGGGAAAATTTCTTTACTGTTAGGGTGGTGAGGTACTGGAATGGGTTACCCAGGGAGGTTGTGAATGCTCCATCCCTGGCAGTGTTCAAGGCCAGGCTGGGCAGAGCCTTGGGTGACATGGTTTAGTGTGAGGTGTCCCTGCCCATGGCAGGGGGTTGAAACTAGATGATCTTAAGGTCCTTTCCAACCCTAACTATTCTATGATTCTATGATTCTGTTATCCCATGGAGAAAGTTCAGCAGCTTTAATTCTCATATATAAAAGAAATTGGACCACTAGAATATTATGTCAAGTTGTTAACTAGATTCTGACAGTGCTCAGATACTTGCTTTAGCAAACCTAGCTGTAATTTGCATGAGCTTACTTTTGGAAAAACTGTCTAATGAGGCTGTCTCCTTTTGGCCAGCTTTAGATTCTTCTTTTTGCATTTTCTAAACCACTAGGTGGTGAACACTATGCTAATTTGCCTAAATTCTATAGATTTAATAAGTATGTGTGTGTATTATATATTAAAATATGTAACATTTTGATATATAGATAGTATTATATAATTTACTTTCTTCAAAGGAAAAAATGTAATTTAATTTCTATGGATCTATTTTTGATTAAACAACTATAATGTAAATAGCTAATATAAGCAATGCTCTATTGCTTTAACACAACACTGTAATAAACCAAGATTAGACAATTTATATTCTGTCATTAGCTGGCTGAAGCCCTATCTTACTAATCAATACATTCACTGAGCTGTGATAGACAGATCATCTGGATAACTAACAGACAATGAGAGATTTTCATGTGCTTCTTGTACAGCACAGGAATCACCTTGACACAAATCTGAGGAAATCCTCCTCAGGGTAGCTCCAGTTCTGGGCATTGAGGCTAAAATAATTGTCAACATATAGTAAGAGAACCAATTTCCTTCCATCAAATAGGCTTCAAAAGGAATTTAGAAATAGATTTATAGTTAATGGTAACATTGGGGTTTTCTTTTGAGGCATAAAAGGAAAACATTAAAATCCTTTTCATCCAACTAGAGAACAAATTTGTATGTAAGACTCAAGAAGCAGGATGTATTAGCATAGTGCTCACTGTAGGCTAAGCCAAACACACCCTTCATCTAGTGAAACTCAGATGTATTTTGTACACCCAAAGCTCTAAACCTTTTGGAGGCGAGGTCTCCTTGCTACCATCCCTTCCTTTCCGTCCTCCATCACCACCTTCCCATGCATGGGCTGTACTTTGCCTCTTGTAACAGCAAGCTCCAGGATGAGATGTGCCAGCATGTCATTAGAAATGGCATTTCCATCAACTGAGAAGTGAAAGAACATTAAGAGGCAGAAAGGGCGGGGGGGGTGGGGTGTCACCTCTCAGCAGGATGAAATGATGACACTGTTCAACCAGTGGCTCTCTTGCAGTCAGGTATGGCTTCACTATTAAACATCTTTTCATGGACTTTGGAGATGGCATGAACACTGCAACCATGAGGAAGTTGGAAGAGACTCGGAATTTGTGAGTGAGAAGCTGCTGACAGATGCATGTCTGAGGAATCCATGACTGAAAATCATTCAAATGCTTAGACATCGCTGTTGATTTAATTAGTATAAAACATATAGAAAGGCATCTTAGGTACCACTCTAAGGTGATGATAAAAACATAGCTTGCTTTGGAACAGTAATCAAAGAAAACAAAAGGCCAAAGGGATAGCAAAGGACATCAGAAATAAAATGTAATATTACAAGTCTAGTCCCCCTCTCTCAAAAGGTGACAATTATTTGAAGTTTTCTAATGGAAAATGAGAGTTAAAAAAATTATGAACAAACATAGCTGAGGAAAACAGGATGCAGGATGAATGGCTTGTTTTGACATGACCTATCCAGTGAGCAATAAATTTTAAAGTAATAGAAAAATTTAAAAATGCCTAACTAAAGCTGTGGAATTAATGGGCACAAATTAGAATTCATGGATTTTTCTGGGATTAGGTATTCAAACTTTTTATAACTGTCAAATTTAAATTAGGCAACAGAAATGAGAAAGGGAAAAGTTACAGCTAATAGGACATAAGAAAATTCTCTATGGAGTTGAGTAACCTATAACTGGTCATTAAATCATTCACCTCCTTTTGAGATGTATGGATAATCTATGGAGACAAGACAAAGCTCTATCTGGATCAAGAATTATTACCTGCTGTCATAATTCTTATAGGCTGGAGTGAGCACTAGGAACTGCCCAGAATACAATAGAAGTGGGGAAATCCCAGTAGTACCCAGTAAATGAATAAATCAGACCTTAAGCCTTACAGTTGTTTCCCAAAACAAAGAAACAAAATCCACACCCTAAGTTTTCTCCATACAAGGGAGCTTTTCAGATGAAAATTGGAACATTATGTCTAGTGATAAGCATTGGGAAATTGTATGCTAAAATTTCTTGGCTAAGAGCTTTGCAACATTTCAGGAACTCAATTTTGCAAAGCTGTTATACGATACAAGTTTCAGCCTCTTCTGATTGATCACAGCTTTTGCTAATAAGCATTATAAATGAGTGTTAGTAAGAGAGAAAACAATGGTAACAATTCAGCAATAGCAAGAATCAGTATGTCTGGCAAGATTATGTATTTCCTATGAACTAGGACAGCTGGCTTCTATTATTTAAAATTTAAAAAGCCTAATAAATAGGTTCTTAGATATCCTCAGACTTTATTGCTAAATGGGGTAAGCTTTGCAGACCAAGCTGAAGACTTGAAGAAATGGAATCCAAATGAAGTGAGTGATGGTGGCTTGTGGGATGTAGGCGGTGCTGAAGAGAGAACTCTGGAATGCAAAATTGTTCACAGCTCTATGACAATTTATTTTTTTATTTAGAAGTGACAGAAAATTGTAACACATCATACATGATTTCACTGTCATTAAGCTACTCAAAACTACTTCAAAAATAGGATTTTGAAGGCAAAGACATTTTTCTTTCAAATTAAAGATGTTGACAGTACTTCCTTCTATACACGGTATTAGACCATGGATGCCTATTTGATGGACACTTTTGGTCAATTATACCATGAACAGCTCCACCAGACCAACAGTAGAAAGCTCTTTTCAGCCCCTCATGATGATGAGGTGTCTTTTAGATTGCTCTTACTTCATGATCAAAACAAAAATGGCAAAGTAGTCAATACAAAAGCCACACAGCTCTGGAGTTCCAGGTTATAGTTCCTGGAGAGGTTTTGCTGTTAAATATTGTAGATGGGATCTGAGGTAGGTAACGATGGGCATTATCCTATTGATAGATTATTGACATTTTATCCTCCTATTGCAGGTCAGGATTTCACCCAAAACTTGAACACAACATTGAATATTCACATAAATGCTTGTGGCAGTATGGAAGCAATTGATTACCAACATAAATGAGGGTTAGTCAGAAGGTTAAAAGTTAGCAGGACTTGGTCCCTGTTCAGTAAACAGCAGATATAACACATATTGCCAATCTCCCCTTTGTGTGGTCGGATAAATTTGTTATGGAACTAACCAGAATACTACTGAGAAGAGTGAAAAAAAGAACACCTCTACAATTTACTTTCTGCTTAGAGAAACTGCTCTGTAGGTATTAGTATAATGAATGGATTTGCCCTGGGCATTTATCTGTAATATTTCATCTGACCTACATATAAAACTCGATCAGCACATGATCTGCCCTCTTTACAACTAATTGGGTTGGACCAAGTTCATATGCATTGTCACTGCTAGCAGCAAATCAGAGTTCCTGTCCCATCCTCCCCCTTAGCCTGGCTTGATTTAGTCATTTAACAGTTACTTAAAGGAGAAAAACCTTACAACTTACTCATCTCTTCATTTGCATGCATCTCTTTCACAGCAAAAAAACTCCAGCCCATGCCGCTTTCCAAGTCACAGACACCTAGAAGATTTTGTCTCTTACATTATAAAACCAAAAGATAATCTTGAGTTCTATTTACTTGATACCTCACAAAACAACATCTTCACAACCCATTTCAAAGTGTTTTTGTCAGCTAGATTTACCTGTGAGCTATAAGAGAACAAGGATGAAACAGCAGAAGAGCAAATGTCATAAAGGTCCACAAAGGTGTTGAGGCTGGCAGAGTGCCTCTTTCTCCAGCTGCTTCTATCCTGGAAGTAGCCAGCTCACCTCCCACCTGCAAGGACAGCTCTGGGGGCTGCGAAGCTCCTGCCACATGTCAGGATAAGGCACAGCACTGCTCTACCTCACTTCATTTTCCAACAAATTCTCAGACAAAAAATAAGCCGTGAAGGAGATGTGAGAAGCAGAAAGAACAGCTAAATGCCAAGCTTTGACCAGCCAGGCTCTGCCAGCTGACCTAATGTGCATCCATAGCGCATTAGACTTAACACATAGCACAAATGCCTACAAACATCTCTAGCTCGAGGAAAATCACTGAAAAAAAAAACCCAAAGTGTAATGGTCAAAAGTTTCTTTATCTTCAGGTGTAATAGCTCACCGGCAATGACACAGCAATCATATACTGGGAGTGTTAGAACTCACTTTTATTTGGTGGAGCAAACACCATTATAGTGACTAATGGCTCTGCATCACACATGTATCCCAATGCAAACCAAAAAGCAAAAACATACATTAGACAGCTAGGTATTAGTCAGTTATTGCTTGTACACATCCAGTAGAATATGAAGAATGGCCATGGATCTTAAATGCTTTCTGTTGTTACAATGGCAGCTGATTTTTTTAGTAGTTATTTGAAATAATTTGTTTCCAGGTGCTTCTTCTACATTATATTCAAATAATAGTTATACATAGAGAAACATGCACCTCAGATTCAAGAAAATTCTTACTTTTGGGTTAATAGCATGGCTCTGTGATTCATTTCCAAACCTGCATAGGCAGAGGTCTTTTTATTCAAAACAGAGAACACGTACAAAAAAGGCTTGTCATTATAACAATTGCATTCAATTACCAGATCCATTCCCAGAATAATGGAAGTCATATGCCTACTAGAGGAATAATTATATTTTTATCTTCATATGCGGAGTTCTTTATACACATATGTTTATATATATCTAAATACAACTTTATCTGTCCTACAAGATTTAAAAGATATTTATTTTGACATTCCAATAGCAGTAATATATAGAATCTCCTTGCACATGTTGGATTAAGTATGACTTTATTAAATTGCACAAACTGAAGTGCTTCTCCAGACCAGTTCACAGATTTTAAAATGAAATTATGTATCTGTCAATAGTTTAGTAGTTTGCTTTCTTTAGTAAGAAAGCGGAAGCTCTGTAAATCGACATTGGAATAATCCTAGTGCTTGAAATATAAACAGTATAGGACAAAAGGGAATGGCTTTAAACTGAAGGAGGGTAGATTCACATAAGATACTAGGAAGAAGTTCTTTACCGTGGGGGTGGTGAAGCACTGGCACAGGTTGTGCACAGAAGATGTGGCTGCCCCATCCCTGGCACTGTTCAAAGCCAGGTTGGACAGGGCTTGGAGTAACCTGGTCTAGTGGAAGGTGTCACTGCCTGTGACAGGGGGCTTAGAACTGGATGAACTTTAAGGTCTCTTCCAACCTAAACCATTCTGTGATTCTATGGAGTGCAACTGTGGACAATTAGCAAAGAGGTATTGCAGCTCCCTGCCAGTTTGAACTTTTCTACATTCATTCCCAGTTATTGATGCAAAGCTTGTAATAAATATTAGTGTACTTCCATGCAAGCTGTCTGTACAAATCTAGGGCTAAATAGTAATAGGCTACAAATTACAGCTCTTGCAAACTTAGAGCAACTTAAGAAGTTTTTGTGAGTTATTTTCAGTCTAGTCCTGTATAAAGCATATTCAGAAATTCTCACACAGAATAACTAGCAGCTTTGAATGCCTCATGTATTTTTATGATCTTGTTAATACTGAAACTACAGTAAAGTTCTTTCTGTATTGCTTAGTTTATATTGGCAGTAGAATTGGGAGTTATATTAATCTATTGATGCCTGCGTCTTTTTATATACCTTGGCAAGATGTTTATAGAAAAAATGTGTGATAACATTAGTTTCAAGGGTCTTTGGGGTCTGACAGCTAAAGCCTAGGTTTACACATGACTAGATGGCTCAGGTACAGTAAAATAATTTGTATTCAGTAATCCAAAGCAAAATCCACTTTTACTTACAAAACTTGGAACTGTTTTCCATGTCTGAACTGGCCAAATAGCTTCACAGGTGGTCAGGGTGTGCTCACAGGCTACCTGACCAGGTCCAAATCCCTGATTCTGGCCGATGTTTTTAAGGAAACTGCTAAGGATATGGAGGGGAAATCACATTATTCAGCCAACCTGTTGACTCCATTTCAAAATGACATTAACCTGTTGAGAACACTCTTTTCCTTAGTTTCAGCTTCTTTTAAGCACAGTTCCAACATCACCTTCACTCCTCACACAGTTCCAGCCCTCTCCTTGTACTATCTATCACCGTTTTCTGCTGTCAGGTGAAACCCATTACACTCAGAAAACCCATATATGCAAGAGGCTGTTGCAGAAAGGGAGGGCATAAGTTGTGCTCTTGCTGGATGCAACGAGAACTAGTGGGGTTCAGTTGCAATCTGTTTTTTTTTTTTTTATAAGGGTAAGGATAGCATGACAGTAGGGTCATGGCTGTGATAAACTGTACAAAGGTCATTTAGATGCAATTAATCCCTCTCTGACAAGGCACTAGGTGAGTGCCATGGATCTCTCACAGCCTTGTGCAACACCTTTCTGGGGCTTAGAAGTTAAAACTTCTAGAGTAAATCATTGGCCATACGATAGAAGGCAGGATAAAGACAACATATATAACATCAAGTATCACAACAAGGCTATGAACAGACAGAAACCATATAGTGAGCAGGAATGTAGTGGCAATTTCTCTTACTCTTTGAAGTGCCACTGAATGGCCATGGCCCTGCCTGGGAGAGAGCTGCAAACAGGCAATGCTCAAGCTACAGATCAGATACAGATGTTTCTAACTACATGTTAAATAGCCTGTGTTTCAGCTCCTTTAATCTTTCATCCTTTGCTCTTTTTCCACAAACCAAAGCCTTTGGCACATTTTTCTTAATTGACAGAATACAAGAGATAATTGTTGAATTTTTGAGTGACTTCACCTAGAAAAGCCCTCTCCTGTTAATCCATGTGTTTCTGTCTCCGGCAGGAGCAGGCTGTAGTGTTGATCATTTTTTTACTCTCTCAGAACTTATTCTATCCTGAGATGATTTTACAGTGCAGCAGAGTAACAGGTAGTGATAGCTATAATGATTGTATCACTTCTAGCTAATCCTGCTTCAAATGCAGCTAGCTACTCTCATCAATACATTATCCACAGAGACAGGGCTTGACAATGTTCCTCCTGACTGTGATGGAAAAAGTCAGAAAAGGAAATCAATGGGAATAGGAAAAATGTTTTAATTAGCATCTAAAATTTAAAATGCTGAGCATATTGATCTAGAAAGGATTTAATAATTACAACTGAACTTTACAACATAGAAATATAGCAGCAGTCAACTACACTGTGCTTTAAAACCATACTGGGAGGTGGGAATCGCTCCTGAATAATTTTACTGTCTTAGCTCATCTTTAGTGGCAGCAGTGATTTGTGTTGATATTCTGGGGTGGGAGACTCCTGTTTGTGTCATCTAGACAGGACCAGTGAGTGCCATAAATGCACTCCTCATTAAGGCAGTGTGAGTAAATGAAAGAGTGAACTCTGCCATCAGTCATCAAGAACTTTCAAGACACCTTACTGTGAACTAGGAATTCGGTAGGCAGAAGTATAATCTTCCCCAAAAAATTACAATAATATGCACTCAAAACCATGCTGAAAATAAAAGTCTTTTTAATATATATTCCAAGTCCCAGTATCTATCCACAAGAGACGTGTGCTGCACAGTTGCAGAATATTAGTCCTTTCACTAGCAGAGGTAATAAATTTCAAATAGCTGACAATCCACTTGCAGTAGTTACATAGTGCTTTACCTTAAATTACTATCTTTTGGAAGAAAGATACTCTGCAAAGCATAATTTAAAGATCACCTTTCAACAGCATGCCTACCTCAACTTAGTAACACTTATAATGTCTGTGTCAGGGGTGAGCTATGACCTCTCTCAGCGTCTCAGGCATCACTGTGGTGCTGGGTAACACCACAAAACAAGAGGTGGAGTTGCACTGGTCTGAGAGCTGCCACGATGGGAAGTGGTGAAATGTGCCCGCAGAGAGGTTGGGAAAACTCAGGGACCCACTTGCAGACCCTGCTGTCTTCTCCTCTGAGAGCAGAGTAGTGGCACTCCTGAGGAGCTACACTCATCTCTGCTCATCATCTTCTCAAGGCCTTTTTCTCCTGTCAGAGAGAGCATTTGGAGGCATGGGGGGGATCTAATGACTCTTTTCCTTACGTTGTCAGATGAGGCTGAAAAGAGGCAGGGAAGCTGACCACCCCTATCACAGCCAAAGCAAATCAAAGTGCTTCTAAGCAGCAGGATAAAACCAAATGCAGCACAGTTTGCTCTGTGGCAGTAGTGGCTTGAGGCAAAAAGGACTATATGTAGCCCTGCTCCCACTTTTACCTGGGACCATAACACCTCTCCAGGACATACCCTACCCACTTTTTACCAGGTTCTGAATCCCACCATAATCTGCTCTGAGGCACTAGAAACTTCTGGTAGAGGTTAAGTTATTACAATGGTCAATTTTTAATGACATTCAGAGCCAAAAATCACTTCAGTACCAGTGACCCTGGGGATGGAAATGGCTCTCTCTCTTATGCTGTCATCTCTTTTTGTTATTACTGCTATAAAAGCCATTTTGTAGTGCAGCTGTGGCCAATCCACACTTCATGGCTCATGCCTGACTCCTGGGCAGTTAAAACTTAGCTCCCATTCTCTGTCAGCACCTGAGCACTGGTAAAAACACTGACCCCAATGCTGCAAACAGAGAGGTTTTGAAATTTGTCTCTTTCAAATTAGTCAAAATTATTTTAATATGTTTTATAGTTTGAGTTGATCTTTAAGGATGTAAACTCAAACACCAGCTTTCTGCAACAAGGTTCATATACAGATCAGATCTGCCTCAGTCATATTCATGTCCAGTTGTTCAGTAATCTAATGATCACCCTCTTGTTTTACAGGTTACACAAGTTATTTTTAAATAGAAAAATATGACAGACAGGAGAAGAAATGAACCTATGAATTACCTAAGTTATTCTTTTCCTATCTTGACATTGTTTATTTTGTCAGAGATAACAGAGTTGCAGGAGTCATTCTTAATTACTTTTTGCTAGAAATATCAGGCTGCATAGCTGAGAAATGTGTGCAGTTTGAAGGAAGATTAAGAGAAGTAAGTAATACCTGGATACCATGGTGGTAAGAGAATGATGGTCTTACACTGCTCCTCACCAAAAGTATTGCCCCAGCTGCAACCAGGGCAGGATGCAAGGTTTTGTTTCCATAGTCACATAATTAAGTTTTAGATTAACAAGATGAAAAAATATCACTTTTTTCTAAAGTAAAAATAATTCTCTAAATTCTGGAGAGGCTCTACCGCTCTGTGCCTGTGTAAGTTTGCATATATTGGCCCTGGGTTTATGTCACTATAATGGTGATAAAATCCTGGTCCTTCCCAGAAGAAATGTAAATTTCATGTTAAAATGAGATGTGAAAGATTGAAACTCTCCTGATGATAAAAGATGCTTATAGCAGGATAAGTCTTACAAGGTTACCAAGGTATTAAGAGACCTCCGCAAAGGCTGCCCTTAGGCCTGGGGCTGCCTGCTTACTGCCTGCTACCCAAACTGCTTCCCTTGACTATAGGGCAGCCAAGAAGATGAGCCCCACAAGGGTAAAGTGAACCTTTTGTTTCTCAGACTGCCTCGCAATATGATATGTGCAGTAAGTGTGGGTACTTCTACAGCTGAAGAGGTAGAGCTCCTTTTCATGGATTTGCATTGAAATGAATACTGGTGTCAAAGATCAGACATACACAGACCAACTGATTATTGCTCCCTAGATCTCACATGAGCTTCAGCCATTCCCATTCTTGAACAGACCATATAGAAGCTCCTGTACCATCCCAATCCAAGCAGGAGCTTTAACCATGATCTGACAGCTCCAGCCCAGCCATAGTGAGATGAGTTGGGATGCACATTTCCAGACTCCCCTCTGGTGGTCCAGGAGACCCAAGGCAGAGCCAGGGGGTGGATTTGGAGGCACAAGAGCTGTACAGAGCACAGCAAAAGATTTTGCTGTCACAAATTGTCAGCAGTGCAGATTATCAGAATGCCTTTCATAAATATGTCTGTACTATTTTATATTCCATGCAGAAGCAAGATACTGTATCTTTAGTGCATTACTGCTCTACAGGCAGCTAACCAAAGCTTCATTTTCAAGCATAGCTAGTAGTGTGAAAGCAAAGCCTTTACTCCATTTTCCCCTTTGCAATTTACTTTAATTAGTACTTGTTTCATGGCTGGAGATGTTGCGCAAATGCTATTACTGCTATTCATAGCATACAACCAATTTACATACATGGTTTCTTCTGATAGTAATGTACAAATAGCACGTCTTATGTTTTGAAAATCACTTTACTTAATTTGCACAATGTTTGCAGATCCTTCCAGTCAGAAAAGATGGCATAAATATAAATTATTGTTTCCATGTGCTGTTTTCTTCAAATAAATATAGACTTTATCTAGACTTCAGTTCTTTTTCTTCCTGGATCTTTCTGTTGATTCTTCATCATAATCAATCTCTGTTGATTCTGTCAAAAGCAGACACTAAAGTGTAATGGTAATTATTGCAGTTGGAAGCACAGATAAGCAGTGAACAGGTTTTGTGCTTTTTAGATAAAAAATCACTCCTTCTACTTATGAAATCTATCTGAATGTGTTTTTGAAATAATTTGGCAATGGAATAATTAGTATTGTTTTTTCAGCTGGCAAGATCAATTTTCTGTTTATCACTGTGATTTTCAGTGAGCACCAACAAATAAGAATAAAAGAAGTAAAATATTTTAATGTGATGGGTTAGAATACCGGACATGCCTAGCTAACAGAGTGGAAATCTGTGGGACCAGGCCCTGGGAATCTTTGCACAATCCTTTTTCCTTCCCCCTTCTATCACCAGAAAATTAAGTTTTTTTTCTAATAATTTCTTCAAAGTTAAAAAAAATAATCTTTAATCTATTTTAAGATTATAAAACCAGAATAAAAGATAGTATCTTATTGTAGAAGTCATTGCAAAGCTGTCTTATTTGCAAATGCTGTCAGCTGTTGACCATGTCTTGGGCTTCAGCTGCAGAGGACCAGGTGCACTATTTGTAAATAGTTTATCTGGGAGAACAGGAGTGGCAGAAGCTGTTTGTTTTACTGGTATTCTTGGGAGTAAATCAGTTTACTTAATAGTCCTGTCCCCTATTTATATCCACGCACCACCACAGCAGACTCTGTGCCCCTGGTCCTGAATGTGCTCCTATGGTCGTGCAAAGCCAGCATTCAAGTATTGCAGAGCTAGAGCCTTTTTAAAAACTAAGGTATGCATTGGATTAATGTACACACAGGCTCTGAACCACCTGGAATAAACTGACATCTCTCCATTTCCCAGCTACTTCAGATGCAATAGCCAGGTATCTGGAACTGATTTAATCGTAACATTATGGCTGCCCGAGAAAAATGTATTTTTCTATCATTTTATAGCATGTAACCAGTGTGTATTAAGTTCCACAATTTCTTACCTACAAAGGCCTAAATTCAACTCCCAGAGCACACACTATTACTACATAATGTGGCACAAGTCATTTCTGGAATCATTCCCCTGTCCTTTATGATTAAATTCAATGTTAGTACATTCCCCACATGCTTCAAAACAAAAACTGTAAAAGATGGTAAATGCTCCAATTATGCCCAAGACTACTATAAAATAATAAACTAAAGCAAAATTTATGGTGTGTTGGAAACTACCTTTCAAATCACTCTAGAGAGGATATGAGTCTGTTGTGCCAGCAAAGGAGATAAATGTCTCCCTTACTGTATATCTCTCTTTTCACTCTAGCAGAGTAGCAGGTTATAGTTAAACTCTAGAGGACACCATCACCTTGCCCCTCTTTTTAGCCACTAAATTTACCCTTAAACAAGTCACTATTTATTAGGCTCTCGCCCTAAGCCTCACATCCATGAAGCCCTGCACGCAAGTTCTGTTTGACTCTATAATTTGCACCCTTATTGCAGAGCCAGAATTTGTACTTTAATTGAAATTCTAATAGGTGATGTTTGTACCAGCTGCCTAGTCTCCAGTGGAAACCTTTTCATCACAGCAAACTGGCAACTCCTCCGTATGGTTTCATATTATTGCTTCTGGTGAAACCAAGGAGCAACTATGTCAGCTCCCTCTGCCACTGCTGCCTGTATTCCTGGTCCGTGGTGGGGAAGCCACTAGCTGCACAGCCCGCAGGCACATATCATGGAGCAAACAGCCATGTGCTGCTGTCAAAGATGCTCCCCCTGCAAATCCCACATGGGTCAGGGGGCCAGAGGTGGCAACAGAGGAATTGGCACCTGTCTCCATGAGACCAGATCATCTGAAAAATAATAATAACTCCTTATGGCCTCTGGTGGTTAAATCTGAGCCTATAAATCAAAATGGAACATGCCTGGGCACTCTACCGTTACAGTTGCCTATTGCGCTAAATCACTATAGGGGTGCCTTGGCTCGGTTTTGTCCCATGCCAACTGGCAGCCTCCCAGAAACTTCCCAGGCAGAGTCTGGGATTTGGGACAAGCCAACTACTGCTCCTGAAGAGCAGTTTCTCATTCTCTGTCATTTCTTACTGCAGAGCACTGTGATAAGTTCATACATCTTGGTAATAGGTCAAATTCCCCCAGTTTTTGGAGACAGTGCTTTTGTGTGGCATCACTATCTCTCAGTAAAATTTTAAGCAAAACTTTCTGGTTACGGTGTTTTGACACAGGGAGTAGGGGAACAGAGGGAAAATAAGTTTCCGGTTCCCACTTGTCAATGTTTTCCCATTTGCTGGCCCCTAAAAGCTTTCCACTGGCTACACAGATTTCTGTGTGAGACAAAGCCCACTGACAATAAAATGACTTTTCTTAGACAATCCATATGTCTCGCAAAATCACAGACAATATCCCAGTGACCAGCCACAGGGCAAAGACATTTGTCCAAGCACAGTGCTGTGCTTTTATGCTGAGAAGAGCCCCCTTTGGTTCACCATGGTTTCATATTGTACTCCAGCTCCCTAAAAGAAAATAGCCACCTTAAATCTTCGTAATCATCAAATGGCAGCAGATGACTCATTTTGAACTAGCAAAAACCTATGAGGGAAAGAAAATGCCAAAGATCCTAAGTTCAGCACTCCAAAAATTACTTTCAATTTGATGAGCATGAGCAGATAGAGCTCTTCACCAGACTCTGAACTACAGCTCTATAGCTCAGGAGCTGCAAAGCACAGGTCAGGCCAGTGAGATATGTAATGAAGAGCAAAACAGAGAGCACCGAGAAAGCATTTGGCTTCACAGAAGAGAAGGAGACAAATCATTCTGACATCAGCCTAAAAAGCCTGATGAGTATTTTGATCTTAACTGGAATAGTAGAGGGGTGGATATAATTCTGAAAAAGGGTGTAAAGCCCTAGGAGGAACCTGGAAGACTCTCATAGGACCTGTACATGGAAACACAAAACACTAAAACAACTATAATATTATTGAAGAAGTTCCATAGGGATTTCACAGGTACATAATTCAGGAATAAAGCTGTTGCTGTTCTCCAGAGAATCTATAATGGGGCCCAAATCAAAAGCCTGAAAGCAAAAGGAGATGATTCATCTCTGAGACAGGCACCCATCTTGCTGAGAGCAAAAGAGAGGAACCAGTTTAACCACCAAAGAAGGTGACTGGAGGAAATGGATTGCTGAGTAACCTGTCACCAGCTAAAGATACTGTCTTATGACAATAAAGTTTTCTACAGCTTGTCAGATTGCTCAAGCCCTTAACCAAATTATTACATTCAGATATTTCTGAACGGCAGAATGACACAGACTCATCACGCTTCTCAGAACATTTTGATTTCAAGACCTTAGTAAAGAAAACACATCTTTTCTAGAAAGGTCATCTAGTTTGCAATGTTGGGGAGGGGCTGCATTACTGCTGTGTAGTAAGAAAAGCAGTCACATCAATTTTGGCAGAAGCAACCACAGCTTTAGAGCAGAAATGCAACGCAGCAGCATTCAGCTTAGCTGCATACAGCAGGCATGCACCTTCTGTACTACAAGAAGCTCAAAAGAACAAGATGTGGAAGAGTTTAGAGAGTTCTCTGTCATATCTTAAAAGAAGCTAACAGCATGCAGGCAAAAATCTGTAACTAGAATTATATCATAAATAGAGCTTACTTGCTCTGTGGGCATTTTCACCTTCACTTCCTAATCTATCTTCCAATGGGACCCTTACTAGCTTTCCAAATACGCCAGCAGCTTTCAAAGAACCATTGTGTCTTTTATAGTGAATAGCTTCAAAAACGAAATATATTCCCCAAAGGTCATTAGTAATGTTCTTCTCTTGCAGCAGCTCATCCTTCATACTGATAAGGTGGTGACTTTTTCAACTAGTGTATTGTAATTGCATTTTACATCAGAGGAACCCTCTCACAGAGGCTCACTGCATGTTAAGGGTGGCTGCCCAGGCTAGCAAAATCAAGCCGAGGGACTTCCTTTCCTGTTGCAGCTGCAGGGGTGAATAAGAGACTATGGCCAGAGAATCTGCAGAGCTAATGTCCATTAAAGTTAATGAAAGTTTTGCATGAATGAGAAAAAGCTCCAGAGGAAATGAATGAATGGCATGATGACAACTAGATACACAGATGTACTTTTTCCCCAAATACCATCAAATCCCTGTGATATAGGGAGGAGTAGCAAAACACACACGAGCAGGAATCTAGAGAGCTTTTCTTTTAGCTTCTACCACAGTCCCAAGCTCGGAATTCAAGCCAAGAGGTATTTTGCAAAACAGAGTGGAAAAAAGAGACCTATTAACCTCCCTGTGTCTATGGGGTCCACATTTCCAGCTGTTTGCCTGTTACAGAGCTGGTAAGGTAATGGAGCTGTGTTTTCCTAAGGCTTGATAGAGCATTCTGCACTGCAAGGTCACTAGCATGTTCTGTGGTAGCTTGAAAGAGAACATGGAAGATTTGACTGAGGAACATAAATGTGGGATGTTCCTTTCACCTCCCTGCCCTTTCCAAACAATGCAGGGCTCCAACTCAGCAGCATATTCCACGTCTCTCAGCCATGGTTTGCTTCATGCTAAGAACCAAAACTCCTAAACATAGCTGAAAAGATCTGCATCATACAAAGATTGTCCTAATGGCCAGCACTGGATATAAAATATCCAGGCCAGCCAGAAGTGAGCACCCATGCAAGAGAGCCACACCTGAGCTGCGGTAGTCTAAAGGCCACTGAAGGACCTCAGAGCCCACAGGTGAGGGGACACAGCCTGGCCTTCTTAAAGAAAAGTGTCCAGCTTCCATATTGTGCAAGGACTCCTCAGAAGGGCTACCCAAAAAGCCCCCAGCACACTGGAGACGGTTGTCTAGAGCCAGTGTCAAACACAAGGTCTTGGAGCAGAGCTTGGTTCTCAACTCAGGACTGTAAAATGGGTGGATGAGCTTTCAACCCTTGGGATCTAGAGACTGAGATCTGCTGGGAAGGTGTCAAAGAGCTCTGAATTTCGTTTCTTTCTCTATTGCTCACCTGACATGCAGTAACCTGGTGGTTAAGACACAGCAAGGAACAGAACTGGATTTATTGCTTCATTTTGTCTGGGATGAGATGTTCAAACTTCAGCTTCCTAGAACAAACTTAGACAGATCAGCTAAACTTTTCTACAGCATTGCTTAAGCTTCTGCAGACATGCCCCAGGTGTCTTTGTGATCTTTACCTCTTCAGATTAAAGGAAAAATTGTCTGTCTTTCTAGCTAGCCCTAACTAGGAATTGCTGTGTTGCCAGCTCTGCAGTTCAGATCATGACTCAAACCTGACAATCATGACACAGAGAAATCATCTCCTAGTCTAGGGGGAGCCAGGAGGGGAAAAAAAAGAAACCAAATTTAATCACTAGTCTTTATAGCTTCCTACTTCACCTCCCTTTCCAACACAACTGTGATAACTGTTAACATATTTCTTGCTAATTGCACTGAGGAAGAGTTTACTTTTATTCTTTTCAAAGGAAAATAATACTAATGTTTGATTTCTCACTTGGTTTGTTTCTTCCTTAGGTTCTTCCAATGCTCAAACATCCCCCCCAGATACCCCCTTTCTTCCTCCAGACTCTTCCTTGCCTGCAAGTGCCCTTCACTCAACATCAGTCCAATGGCAAATCCTACGGCTGGGCCTCTGCTCCTCTCCCACTCCTTTCTCCTGCTTCTGATGCTACTTCTCCAGTCCTCACTGTCTGTGGGTACGTCACTAGTTTACATTGAAAATACGTTAGGGAAGAAGAATCATACTGATCTCTCGAGCCACAGAGAGTCCTTTGCTGTCCCAAACAGCAGCTGTGCCTACAGCCACAGGACCAAGTTCAGTGTGATGGTCTTCATGTAAAGTGACCAAGTTCACAAGTGTTCGCAAACCTCAAGTTTAAGGCAATATCCTGCAATCACTTCAATTTTTAGAAGTTCCTGATATGTAACGTGGTCTTTTTGTTTTTTTCTGTAAAATCCTGAAAAAATCTATATAAATGAAAAACTGATGGGTTCTGCTTCTCAGTGCTTTGTTGAGAAATGGGGTGGGATTTACCAGATATATGTAGGGGACATGTAGGCTGCCCCCTGCTTGTACTTCACTGTGAAGATGAGTGATTGCATAGGATGCCCAACTCTGCTCACACCACGTCACTCTGCACCTGGTGCTGCTCTAAAACACATATGCTTTACCTCCTATATGGTTCTGTAAATCACCCACAGTGATAACTACAGAGTGACCAACAGGCAGGGGAGCAACACTGGTATCATCAGGGGACTGGTAAAAATAAAAAGACAAATATTACCTGGAAATTTGGATGCTCTTATCAGCTTGTGTCATTTTTAGCCGAATTGGATAGAAAATTGTGAACAGAGGTTTTAGCTTGGATTGAAAGTGGACATCTGAAAAATGGCTTCTAAATAAGAACAAATGTAGCTTAACAGAGTGGTGAGTCAAGTTTCTAGAAGAAAAAGAGAAAAGATTTCTTTTTCTAATGGTAATGATAATTCCACTGGTATAACTATCTCTGAATGCGTGATTGAAGGTAATACTCAGACAAATGTCCGCATCATTTTAGAGACATCATAATCAACCATGAATTTGGGGCATATTCAAAAAATTGCATTTCATCAGATCATCCATGCAAACAGCAAATTCTTCAAGTCAGACTACTTTAGTCTACCTTCACCTTTCTGTTTCCACCTACAGAAAGCACCAGGCAGCCATCAGCAACTCCCCTTCTTTTTTTCTGCTTTCTCTTTTTAAGGCAGGTCTGGCGGGTCACTGAGATAACATTTCATACACCATGGTATGAGCAGAAAAGTGGTGGAGGCCATTATTGCCCACAAATAACTCACAGGGAACAAGTCCCAGAAGCTCATGGTAAGAGACCCTGTGCCCTGCCTGCCCTCCCACCCGGCTGCCCGTGCCTGGGGGTTGGGATGGGAGGTCCTGAAAGCCTCACCGATATCACAGAGCTCCCTGGGCTTGGGACCATCCCACCCAGCTGCAATTGCACCTCAAATCCAGCCCTAATAGAGATCTTCAGCTCTCTCCCTTGATTTATAACAGACTGTCAGCAAAGATATGCTGTAACTGCCTTCTATCGCTGTTGCTTTCCTTGTAACTTTTTCCATTTTAAAAGCAAGAACTTCATATTTTCCTCTGCTAGGGTAATTTCCCCCTTGTACTTACAAACATCCATAGTAAAAGGTTATGCTAGCCAACACTGTGAAATAACAAGGTCTTTGAGCATGGTGTTGCTTTTGTTGACCTTATGCTGATGTGGATGAAGCACTAGGATGATTTTACACTGACAGGTCAGACACAGATCTAGAAGCAGAACTGTCCTCCAGTGGGATAGGGAAAGAGAAAAGGAAAAGCAACAGTGAGAATAGTTGTGGGTCAAGATATAAAATAGTTTAAAAATTGAAGAATGGAAGGGAAAAAATACAAAACAAGTGATGCAAAGACAACCACTCACCATCTCCTTTGTGTTGACTGATGTCCAGCCAGTTCCTGACCAAAGATGACTAACCTGCCTAACCTTACTCCTGCCTGCTTTATTACGGAGCATGACATTCTGTGGCGTGTAGTGCCATTATATGTCATTGTGCTGGTCACAAACCTGAAACACAGGACCTGTTTTTAGCAGCCCATAAGGGTTGCTGTGAAGAAAATTAACTCCATCTTAGTCAGACCCAATAGAGATGAGCTGATTTTCAGATGAGATGTGCAGCTCAGGCTGTAAATCACTACATTAATAATACAGAATTCAGAGCCTGAAGCAAATCATATTTTTGTTATAGTTATCAAAATTGCCTCTGCACCTTCAAAGACAGAATTAATGTGTTTGGATGAGCTGGCCACTGAAAATCTTATGCAAACAATACTAATTTCATGTCAGAATTGTTTATGTAGCACAATTTGCAGAGTTTTACTGTAGATGTGGATTTGTTTGCTTTCTACAGAGAACGCAATGATAATTCTTTTATATTGCACCTAGCAGCCTTGTCTTTAGCTTAGATGTGTTTTTTTCTGTGGGAGAGAAAAAGAGCTAGGGGGAATAAAATATTGCTGACAGATCTTGCTATAACAATTTGGCAATCAGTTGAAGAAATACATATTACTTTAGATGCATCTCAGTGAAATATTTTGACTCAAATCCACACATTTCAGACTCTCGTTTGTAGTCTGAATTACTATCTTCTAGGTTGAGAGGGGAGAGAATCAAACTTTGTGAATTTCTGGACTCATCAGATCTTGGCTGTCAGATGCATCTCAAAATCTGTCAATGCATGACAAGTCTTTCGTTATAGGTCATCAGCTTTAAAATCAGATTTGTCCTAAGAAGGATATAAAAAGGACAAACCCACTCAGTTACAAAACTACTCAGTTACTGCTATTAGTGCAGGATGCTGCAGTTACTCTTCTGCTGTGTACCTCCAAATTTTAACACTGAAATAAATAGGCTTCCACATTTTAATTCTGGGAAGGAAAACAACAGTTGGACTTTGCATGTAGCCCCTCTTCTTCGCTCTTGCCATACCCATATGGCTTCTGCCATTACTGCCACTCACACACCCACAAAGGCAGGACTGGGACTCCCGTACCACACTGTCTACAACATGTTCTGTCATTTAAAAGAAGTGACAGGATTTGCTTCCTCAATCTAATACTTTTTTTTCCTACTAAACCCCTCATATGAAAGTAGCTATAAACCTCCAGACAAGGAAAGAACACTGATTGAAGGTTTTTTTAATGCCATGTTATCTGCACAGCATTGACTCAAATGGTTAATGATGTATGGGAATATTAAGTAAAACTTGAGTCATTTTCTGTTATCAGGCCTGCTGCTTCTTAGATGTATAATCTAAAAAAATAACTTCAGTATCTTCCCAGATCTGCATAAGGGTAAGTAAGCTACTCTCAAAACTTGTCCATAAGATTGAAAATACATGGAATAAAAGACAATTATCTGTCAAATCATAGAATCATAGAATAGTTAGGGTTGGAAAGGACTTTAAGATCATCTTGTTCCAACCCCTCTGTCATGGGCAAGGACGCATCACATTAGACCATATAGCCCAAGGCTCTGTCCAACTTGGCCTTGAACACTACCAGGGTTGGAACATTACCATTTCTTTGGGCAACCTGTTCCAGTTCCTCACGACCCTCACAGTAAAGGATTTCTTCCTTATATCTAACCTGAACTTCCCCTGTTCCATTTAAAACCCATTACCCCTCATCCTATCACTACAGTCTCTGATGAAGAGTTCCTCTCCAGCATCTTTGTAGGCCCCCTTCAGATACTGGAAGGCTGCTATGAGGTCTCATTGAGTTGCACTAGTGAGTCAAACTCTTTATCTGAACCACACTCCCTGCTTCTATTTTTTTTGGCTTCTTCTTACAGCTGCTTTGTTATCAAATAATAATGATTCTTACCAATCTATTGCAAAATAAACCCATGCTGTTATGAAGACGACACACTAAGATGGTGTAAAAGTACCATAATTTATCTCTGGATCGGGCCTACTGTAGTTACAGGGTACTTAACCTAAACTAAGGAGGCTGAACTGCAGCAGGGCAGATGTTTTGTACAAGAACAGTAAGGGTCATAAACAAGTCCTCTTGTTTATGTCCTTCAGTAAAATGTAACTGAAAAATTTGGAACGTGTTACCTTAAAAGTATATGTGCTCACAAACAAACCAGACTGGGAGTTTTTGTTCTCTTTGCCATGCAACAGGAGAGCTAAGGAGGCATTAGATGAAAGAGAGAGACAGTAAATCAAAAGCTGATCATAGCAATCAATTTTTCAAGCAGTGTTCAACATCTGCAGATTTGAAAGTGAAACTGTAATGAACATCTAGGTCCGAATTGGAAATATGTAAAATTAGTCAAAATGGTAGAGGAATCACTGCTCATCAAGGCTGCAAGGACAGCACTCTTTTGTAGCAGATAGTAGTATCTGTTATTAGCCTTTATGGCAAAGAGGCTTCCAATCACATGCACTTTGCTTCATCAGATACAGAGGCAAAGTGTTGCAGACATGAAGAAGAGCTTTTGTTCCCAGAAATGTGACTGTTTATTGTGTTAGTTACATATAAGATATTATAGCCTCCTCAGAATTTATAATAGTCAATGACAACAAAAATCATGGGCATATAATATAAGACACCACACCTCAGACATCAGTATTTTAAGCACAATTTGAGCTACAGAATGGGAAATTACTTCTTTTTGAGCTGCAGTATTCAAAAGCGTTAGACAAACCACACACACATCTTACCAAGTGTGACTTCCTTTCTTCTGCAGTTTCAGTGCAAGATCTTCCTGAAGACCAGCAACCTCCTTCCCTGCTCCAGGAAACAGTTATTTGCTCATTTTCAAATACCTTCAATACCAGATCAATAAGTAAGACATAAACTTATAGAAGTATAAATAACACTTTGCCATACCCACATTAAGGCTTATTCAAAGTTTGACAAGAGACATTCAAGTCTTTTCGGTGCCTTTCCTCCACTACTTCCTGCGGGAAAAAATTCACCCTGGGGGACTACAATGGTTTATCTTGCACTCAATGGAATTCATTCATCCTATAATTACTAACCACATCTGGATTCCAACCAGAGCCTAAATACAGTGACACTTTGAGTAATCCATTTTCTAGGTCTCTTCTGCTGCTGTACAAAATATTTGCTGAAGTGGAAGTGAGAGGAAGCAACTGAGACTGCAATGAAGCCAGAAAGCAGTCCAAGTACTGTTTGTTAATCCTAGAAAGTTTCTTGGTTTTTTTTGTTTTTTTTTTTTAATTTAACTTCTCAAATGTAATTTTGTCAGGCTGAAATTCTCATCTATCCTTCTAATCAAATTCAGAGGTTTACCAGTGGGGAGCAAATTAAACCAGTGGTGTGGCACAATATGAGCTACAGAAGCCAAGGGTAGAAAAGCATTTCCAACTTCCTTTTAGCTCTCAGTTTTGGAAAATCTAAAATGAGTAAAAACTGTGAGATGGGAATACCAGCAATTTATTTTATCAAGGACTTTTGACCTGGACTGGGCTTTTGAACAGATGGGAACCATACCCAGGCTAAGTTTTCAAAGCACATTGCTTACATCAGGACCAGACCTTATGAGCTCTGCCAGCTGGGAGAAGAGAACTGAATGGAGAAATGGTGCCAATGTGAGCCTGGGTGTGAGCTGCCTCTAAATCTGTTCTTGCTGGCTGAAGGAGATATACAAGGGTAGTCAGTTCATGAAGACCCAGCCTTGGATGAGGTGCTGGGACCATGTAAATCTTTGTGTAGCTATTCACTTTTTTCTAATATCTGAGTCTTCTTTCCTGTATTATCTTCTTGTGTATGGATATTCTAACTCATAAAGATGGAGAATGGTCATAATATGTTGTTCATCCTGCAGACGAGGCAAGAAGACAGCACATAAGAAGACCATACACACCGTTCAAAGCCTCAATAGATGTGATATCAGTCCAAAGTGCTGGCAGCCAAGGTTTGTGCAGATCCCACCTCTTTCCACAAAGTCAGAGACATAACTGAATAGTTGAGAGTAGCAGAACTTCAAAACCTGACACAAGCAACAAATAAGACCTCCAAGAACTTAGGAAACTCTGCATCTCCTTTCTCAAGGAGAACAGGTTCTCAAGGGGAAATAGTTTGTCTTCAGTGCTGGACAAACCTGAAGTCAATACACCATGCTGGTGGACCTAGAATTGTTCACTCTCACTTCAGTCATAGGCCAGTTGCAAGTAAACTAGAAGCCCAATTCCAGTCTGCCCTGAGACCATCACTGCTTGCCAAGTAGGAAGAATACATAAAACCAAAGTGATATTATGATGTGACCTGAGGGCCATTGACTTGAACACAGATCTAGACATGAGTCTCTTCTGAATTAGAAATCCAGAATATGAATTTCACAGGGAAAAATAAAAGAGAGTTTGTGGAGGATAATTTCTATAATATAATCTTTCTAGCTTTTGTAGGTGAAAGAAAGACCTTAATGTGAACATTTACAGGCTGCAGATAACTGGTAGGGAAGAGCAGGATCTGAAATCAGAACTTCTGAACTCTCAAACAGAAGCCTCCTACTGCAACCAATACAGACTGGTAAATTTTGGTAAAACCTGAACTGAACTAAAATGACACATCCTGATTCCTCCAGTAATAAGGAGATGTCCGACAGTCATCAATTAGGAGGCTGATCATGCAAAGTGCTTCTGCACACAGACTGTGGTTCTTGGGGTCCTGGAAAGCAGAGGCGGTTCAGAAAAGCAGGGTTCCCAAAAAGAAGCAGTCATCTTGGAAAGAAGAAGGGAGCCTGGAAAGAAGAAAGTTGAGATCTTAGCTAGAGGGAAGATCTGAAAAGTAGGTTTCCTCCAGCTATTGATTAGCAGCTCCCTAAGGAGGCTTTAAGACACTTTTAGGACAATTTATGCTATCTAACAAAATAGAAAATAACTTTCTTCCTGCACCAAACAACTTTCTCTAGGGTTCCAACTAATATGCTAGGAAATTAAAGAGAGAAGAGGACAGATAACAAAAAGACAACTTTAGAATGGCAAAGTCATTTCTTTTAAACCATCTTCACCACTGAACAATCTGTCCTGTTAGATTAAAGCTATAAAGATTGTATTGCTGCCATCACTGAATTCATCACATTTGCTTGTATCACAAGGCACTGAAGCATACCAGCTTTTAAAAAAGCAACTGAAAGTTGGCTGTGCCTCTTTGAGCCACAAAATAAAGCTCTCAGCCCAGAAACATTAAATTAAGGACATGTTTTAGCCTCCTAAAGGAGGCTGCCTGAATGTGCAAAGAGGCACAGATGTAACACAAGCTATTCTCCAGCCAGCCCAAGCTGGTGCAAATGTCACATAGGATGGTCCTCATTTTACATCTATTGCTCCCAGTGCTGCAAAATCCTGCTCCAGGGTCTTTTAATAGCCCCTGTACATGAATGGAGGAAGTAGTATGTCTGTGTCAGTGATCTGCTTCAGTTCACAGTGAAAGAATACGAAGCAGACACTGAACCAAGTGACGCTTACAAGCGAGAAGGGATGATCCTGCTTAATCTGTGCTTGCAGAGCCATTCATTTTCCACACTTTCATGTTGCAAAATCTGTCCAGCTGGGATCCAGATTCACCTGCAACATGTACAGGCATGTTGCAAATGGACTGAGTAAATGCATCTGTAATCTGGAAGATATTAAAATGATCACATTTACACTTATGTGGAATTTAGGACAACAGTCTTGAAAAAAAATCCCACTTCCACACCCAGTAGATTTTCAAGGCAATATTGTCTCCAAGTGCCTAAAGCTATGCTATCACATGTACCACGCTGGTCTTCATTTTTGCTGAGAAACCTTCCCACCATCTATGGAGGGCTGGCACCTGAGGACTAGGTATTCCTGCATTGCTGGCACTTGCTTGATTTAGCAAACACACTCAGAGGCTGCTGTTTAGTGTGACTCAGAAATACAGCCAGTAAAGTCAGTATTTGCAATGTGTATTGTACTCTAGTGGCTAGAGACCCTGCTGAAAACAGGGATTCTGCCACCTCCGAGGACAGCTGCTGAGCTGCAGTGTGGTTAGGGGCCCTCTCTCCCTTTCTCAAGCCTGGGGCACTACTAGGCCACTACTGTGGTGTGCACAGATCCAGAGGGAGTACCAGTATGAGATGCTGAGACCTGGTGCAGGTCTTTGTGCTAACACAGTGAATACATGCAAGCATTGTTATTTTCACTTTTCATCAATAGTGTATCAGAAAAGCATTTAGATTTTGGAGTTTGCTCTGCCGGTCTCTGCAGGCTGTCACCATCATCTGGGTATCCTGAGAAATACCACTAAAAAGCTAAGAAAAAAAGACAGAAACATTCTTCAAAAATGTAAACCAGTGTGAGTCTTGTACAGTATGGAACTGAAAATATGACATGATATCTAAGTATTTATTTATGAAGTTAAGCTATCTCTTAAGTTCATTTCCAACCATCCCATCACTGTACAAAAGAATCTCTACTCAATAGGCAAACTGATAAGAGAAGTTGGTACCTTTGTATTTGAAAAAAAAAAAATAGCACTAATATTTGTATTTAGCAGAAAGCAGAACCCCCACATCTTTTGTACTTGCACATTGGCAGATTTGGTCTTGAGTCACTAAAAGTCAGTTTCGTAATGTAATTTACAAGGCACCACAGGAGATCAGCTTTTCACAATGAGTATGTCATAGCAGCAGATTTTTACTATTTTCAATACCTTATTTGAAGAGATGATTAAAAAAATCATAATACTGACACACTCAGCACCATTCTACCAGAGATTTCAAATGGGACTAAGCACCTTCAGAAAGTTTCCAGAAGACAGACTTGCTGCAGAACTAGGACAAACCTCTCAAATTCTCTACCATCAAGCAGTACAACCAGCACTATAAAGCACAGTGGGAAGATGATCTCAAAGCCCTCGTTGCTCTCCATACCTTGACTAAGTATTCCTTGCAGGATGATGTAAGGTGTCGCCGTGGAAGTTATTTTCCAAGCTTTAACACGATGGGATAAATATTACAGCTCTTCATCTGCTGTCCAGCAGGCTCACACTTGAGTTGTACCTGTTCAATGATAAAATGAAGTGTGAGGAGGGGATAGCACAGGGCAAGAGACTCTGTGAATCCTGGGAGGAGAACACATGGTTGTCTACTCTCAGTCTTCTGTCATCTTCCCCTCAGGAACCTCACCCACCTCTGTACAGCCTCCCAGAGCCCACAAGCCCTCAGGGGTGCTCACTGCCCAGACCCCATTCTGACCCCTTCCAGTTCATTTCACCCACTTGCCCCAAAACATACTGACCTCTGTTATCACCCCTGCCTCAGCCATCTGGAACAGTATCTGTTCCTCCTGGTCCCCTGCCTTCTTCAGCTGCCACCAAATTTCTAGCTTGCTGGACCCTCAGCTGATTTATCTCATTCCTCCATAAAATTGTCTCCTTACCTCTCACCAGGCTATTTTCTTCCCTGTGCTCAGACATGGATTTGCTGTTACCAGGATGTTCAGTCTTGCTTACTTTGGTCACTGCTGCTGAGCTGGTCCTCAAATTTGCGCTTTTCTATCCCATTTGACTTATGAAACCTTGATCCTTTGCAAATATTGTTTTTAAAAGAAAGGCATTGTTTGAATTATCAAAGTAGTTTTTTAATACCAAAAATGCTTCTACCTAAGATGCCAATTAAAATTCAGACATTGTGTTACCTAAACAGGATGTTTTGAAGGGTCATGCAATACATTTTATTCTATGAGGAGGCAGAAACTCTTTGCACACTGTCAAAAAGTTTGCACTTTTGTTTCACTGAATATTAAACAAAGCATTGTTTGATATCCATCGCTAAGAGAAATCTAAGAGGTACTTCTAAATCATCGCCTTTTCTTACTTTTCTCCAAATGCTTAGAGACAAAGATCAATTAGAAAATCATTATGAAACTGCTTTGAATATAAAACAGTTGAGAGAAAGAATTTTGTACACTCCCTCTCCCTGAACAATTCAAGTTTGGGTTGTCAAAGATTCTCAACTCTAAATATATGGGAGACTGCGTAATTGTATTTGATTGTTGTGATGAAAGAGTAGTAAAATGGTAAGATCTGACTTGCTTCCTTCTGGATGGTTTTGCACATTTTGTATTTAGAGTGAGAGAAACATTTAATTATCCTGTAAACATAATGAAATATGCTTTTGTCTACATATATATAAAAGAACATATGCATGCATGTAGGTGTATAATATCAAACGCATATACTCTTCACAATGAAAACATGCAGTCTTTATTTCTATAAAAAGCTAAAAATTCAACCTCTGTAGAAAAAACTTCTGTTCATCTCTATGCCTAGTACTGATTCATTCTCATTTTGTATTATCAAGCAAACTCCCTAAGAGCTTTAAAAAAAATTCTATTTACACTTGTCCAGTAAATTGTGTTTCTGTTGAATATTCTTGTGTTCAGGAGGGAAATGTTATTTGGGAAAAATACAACCAACCAAACAAACAACATTAAAAGATCTGAAAGATGCCCTTTGGGCTGGAGACATAACGTAATTTAAGTGTAGCTTGAGGTAGTTCCAGATTTGGTGACAATGAGGTACCCAAGCAGCTAACTCCATGCCAGGAGCTTCTGCTCACTGAAGGAGACTAATTATATGAAGAAAGCAAAAGGTCAAGGCCAAAGGCTAGAGATGTGGATTTTTAATCTTACTAAAAACCTTTCCGATTGGAAAAATGAGGCCAAAGGGTAAAAGAGGGCACACTGAACTTCCTGGTTAATATTTCACTCATGGGACATTTTCAAAAGTGCAGCAGGTCAGCTCCAGACAGGAGTTCTCCAATGTCCTCCAAAGCAACCAAGCTCACGCTGCAGCTCAGGCTCGTCTCTGCTCTGCAGCCACCAGACTCCTCAGCAGCTCTGGAAAAAATATAGGAATTTAGGATTTCTTCCACTCAGTATTAGGCCCCTAAACAATGGCATACGTGCAGTTCAGAAACCAAAACCCTGAGCAGCTATTGTAGCCACACACATTCAAGCACTAACCAGGAAGCAGATAAACCAGAGAGGTTACACCAACCAGACGTCATTTACAACTGCTTTTTTCAGGGTATAACCTCACAAAAGAAAAATGTGGTTTCTCTTTTATGTAGTAAATGCAGGTCAAAGCAGTTGTTGAAGAATTCAGATTTCCTATTACATGCAGATTTTGAGCATCGCCCTTGGAAGCAACAGGTTTACCATGCAGCCAAAGTCCAGGAAGCTGGCATTTGTGGTCAAGTCCAAGGTGCTTGCGTGTTAGGAATGACTCACTGCTGTGCAGCCCCCTGCACAGGCTGACTCTCACTGATCCCATTTCATGTGAACTGAACTTATCTGCACATGTTGCTGCTGTTTCCTTCCATATTTTTCGGATCTTCCTGCTAATGTGAATCAGCATATTAGTAGCAGGATCAGAGCATTCCAGCTTCTGGTAGCAATGAGTGCAGTACAAGATATGAACAAGTATTTCCTATTAACAGCAGGGAGTAATTCATGGGAAGAGTTCTTAATATTTTTTTATGATTACTGCAATGTATTTTTCAAACCCCACAAATGTGACTGTGATGTCTGTGATATAAATGATTAAGCCCATAAAAATGTTTATCCTCCTTAAACAGCTATCTGTCCATTATAAATACAATTGAAAGTTATCTCCACTCACAACTGAGAATGGATTTAGACAGAAAACAAGATAAAATCATCCTGTAAGTTTTCTATTAAGCTTAAGTTCCCTGTGGCTGCCCAGCAAGCTCCCCGAAAGAAACCAATCTATCACCCGCTTCAGATTACAATATTATTTCCACTCTTTATACCTTTAATCTCATTATTGTTCAATGCAATCTTACCACTGCTACAATAAACAAAAAGTTGAAGAAAGAGGCATATCTTTGGTGCCCTACTCCTAATGGAAATGTCCTCATCTATAGGTGTGTTTGTGCACATCAGTGCTTTTAGACCAAAAGTATACCCTTATCTTTGAAACATCAGCTCAAACTTAGGGACACATTGTTCTGTTCATAAAGCATAGTGCACTATACAGGTACCAGGGCACTAAAAATGCAACCAGTTGTGGCAGATCTCAGATATGATTAAAGTGGAGTTTCTCTATGTGAAATTTGTGAAGCTCCTGGAAAGACTGAAAAGTCTTCCAAAGTTTAAAAACAAATAAGTAAATCTGAATAAAAGAATTATTTCTCCATATCAGCTGCTCAGTGTGCCAACTTCTTTAACTTGTCATCACCCACTCACAGAGAATAACAATAGTAATGTTCTTAAGAAGTAACAGTAGTAATATTTATAAGAAGCCATGAGAAATAATTTAATTGCTCTGTGACCAAAGCCCACATCCATCACAGAGGTCTTCTAATGATTTAAATAGGCACTAAATAATTTTAAAGGTCTGATGAATCCAATTAAACAGTAGCAAAGGTGGCCTCAGAGGAGAAAAAGGAATCTCTGCATCATTATTAGCACCAACGTAGGTGCATATCCTGCCTTCTGTGTGACGGTGATAAAAATGCCCTCTCTTAGGAGTGGTGATTTTGGCACACACTAACAGCTGAGGGACTTGTGACCTCTCATGCCTCCCTGTCTGATGTATGTTCTGAACACTGCCTCCAGTCTTGTCAGTCTCTTCAAAGCCGAGTTTACACATGATTGGCTCCTAAGTAATGTAAGACTGCTTAGTGTTATTTCTACAAGAATCCTTCCTAATTCTGAAGCCTTTTTTTTTGTTACATGTTACAAAAATACAGGAGTTCTCAGTAGGGAGCCTCCCTGCAGGTACACACCAGATGTGGCTGGCAAAGGCAAAAAACTCAATGAAAACAAAGGGATGAAGTACCTAACTTACAAAAAATATTGCAGCAATTTCTCTCCCTGTGGAAAGTGTTTTGTTTGTGCTCATCTCTGAGAAGTTCATCTACATTTCTTTAGCTTAGGGAGAAATAACAAACACTGCACAACCCACCATCCCTTGTTAAAGCCAGAGCTTTAACAAGACCTGCTCTAGGGGGCTGAATAATGAAAGTCTTCATGATGTTTGCAGCATTTTACACAAAACACTCTTCTTTCATGTACTCCATGTCCCAGCTTCTTAAAAATGAACTGACATACCTTCATTTGTTCTGTTCTTTCACTGAAATGAACTCCTCTGTCATTAGTTAACTCAGGCAGAAAACATATGGGCTACTGATACACTGACTCTCCTTTGATGTGGAGTTATCCAGGAGTAACAAAGTAAGCTGTAAGTAAGCTGTAACACAAGATTTGGCTGGCCAAGAGGTAATTTAACAGTGACACATATTGCAAGGTAAGATTTCTAAACAGTAACATGAAATAGAAACTGGAAATAATCTGGGACCTTGAAGGTCAACCATCACTCAGGACTAGACTAAGTAATGATGACTCAAATCCAAACTGCACTGTACATTCAAATCATTAAAGTACAAAGGACAAAAAAGAAAACAAACCTAAAATAGAGCTAGCAAAAAGTGATCATGCTTAGTTAGGAAGTAAAATGCATGACAGGAGCAAGGTGACTTTAACAGAAGAAAACATGTTGATGGGAGGCACAAAACCATTGGCACAGATGAGTTCCAGAGTGACACCACAAGGATATGAGGATTATAAAAATCTGCTTGCACTTTCAGTGAACTCTGCTCTAAGGCTAGGCAGATGCATTAGTCCTTAAGAGAGAAACCATTAAAAAAGTAGGGCAGCAGTTTCATCTGAGAGAAACAAGTTAAAACAATCCTTTTGGGGGGTGTTTTCTTTAAAACTGTCAGCCCCTTTTCATAGTTCTTTTAAAAAGATTATTTTACTAATTCTGAATACTCTAGCTTTGCCAGTGGTAGGTAATTAGGACACATTAGAAAGCAACAAATTTTCTCTATGTTTTGAGTCAAGGAAATGGTTTTCTTTCAGCTACGTAAGGTCAAGCTGTGCTTCCAGCAACAAAAAGTACCTTCTGTCTATCTTTTGAAGCAGAAATGTTCCCTTTCAGATGCTCCTGGACTCCAAGGGATAAAACCCTGTGACAGGTACACTTTCCAAGGACAAAGTTTCTATGATAAAGCCACAACCAGAAATCATTTACCATCTGGAGTCATAAACTAAAAATTAGTAATACAGTTTTCTTTGTTGTCTTAATCATGCTCCCAAATTCTGGGGGCATGTTAACAATTGCCTTCTTTCAGATCTAAGATAATAGTGATTGTAATACTCTGCAAAGCTGTTACATAAACCCACTAATGGAGCTGTCATCTTCCTGCATCCCACCATTAGCCCACCCACTTATTCCAGACACCCAGGCAGGTAAAGCCTCAATGAGGAGAAAAACACCTGTCAGGGTAATGCACTGGCATCTTCTTGTACACATCTACCTCTCCACCACACCTGCAGGGAATGAGGTCCAAAGGAACTATCACACCACCAGCACAGGGATTATTCGAAAGACAAAAAGCTTCTTGTGGAGGTGGGGGGCCACCCTTTTCACTCTTACTAAGACTGAAACTGTTTGGCTGCTCTGTTCTGCTGCTGGAGCAAGATGTAACACGCACCATCAGACTGTGAAGCCTGTTAGCATGCAGATGCTCAGAAACAGATCATGTTTTTCCTTTCCCCACGTCCCTGGGCTGCTTCTCATTCAATACCAACAAAATTGGATGAAATACTGGTGTTGCCCTGGGAGCTGCAGTCAGTGCCAGGTGTCTGCATCTCTTGCACCTGGTTATGATAAGCTTTTTGCACAGATGCAGAAAGTTTAGCATGCTCTGCCAGCCTTAAAATGTGAGTAGTAACTAGAAAATGAAAAAAATATAAATTCTGTTTGGGATAATTCATCATGGCACCACAAGAAGCAGTTTCCTTCATTTTTATTTGGGAAAAATGATTTTATTCTATGCAAGTTTATCTAACCAGCACAGGTAGAACTATGGTTAACTTCTGGCAACATATGATTGCTTTAGTAGAGGAGCAGTAACATACTTCCCCTCAATGTCAAGCCATTAGTAGATTGAACCTGGTTATGAGCATTAGACTTGTTTTTCAAGCTTCCCTAAGCCACAGTCACAATACACTTTTCTGAGGTCAGCTGTAGAAAGGTATTACACCAAGATTTCATGTCAACAGCCAAAAAAACACTCAGGTAGATGTCAGTCTTCAGTGACAAGCAGTTGAAAAGATAATCCAAAACAATAATATAACCAGTTAATACCAAAGACTACACACAAAAAAGTGTTGCTTGCAGACAAAACCAGACCACAGCAGAGGAAACCACAACAGGATTTCAATCACGTGCTTTCTGAACTTCTCCCATCCCATACCCTAAGGGGAAGTAAGACAATCCCCAAACAAGCATTAAGAACTTGACTTCAAAGAGGCTCAATAGTAAGTCTGTAACATTCACAATTCCCAGCACCTGATTTAATGACTTCCCCTGAACTGAGCTGCCTAGTGCAGGTCCTACTTCTACACCCTACATTACATGGGGGCCTTCAGTTCCCAGTTAGGCAGGATGGGGGAAGCTCCAGGTCAGGGCTGGGAGTGCTACTGAAGCTGCATTTACAATCCAATTTAAATCTGCGCAGCTCATGGCACGAGTATTTTTAAAAGGTAAATGGATTCAAAAGTTGTTGACTTTGTGAGCCAGAGCTTGAAATAAATACAGGTAATACTATTACTACCTTCAATCATTTGTCTTGGAACTAAGATGACTTTTGATTTCTGAGCTGAAAGCTTACAAATGTTTCTAAATATTCCATTTGATGTAAATCATTCAATAAAAACAGATTTTAAAATACCCTTTTTCACTTTTTAAAGACTGCTTTAAAATGTTTGTAGAATCAAAGCACTTAAAGTATATTTGGGTTCTGGTTAATAAGTAAACGACTAAAAATAATACAACACCTGCATTTTTTTTCTTCTTGTGGTTCGAGTGATTGGTTTAAGTTCTCTAATGTATACACTGGAAAATTATTATTATATGATTATCAACATCATTTTCAAACATAATTGTTGGGTTTTGACACATTGAGCTCCTAATTCTGTCACCAAATTCTTCTCATTAATAGCATCTTTAAAAACGTTGAAGTATAGAATTAAGTGGAAAGTTTTCATAGCTTGTGGATATGTATAGTTGATATTCTTGGCTGCAGAGAGGGATAGCATCAGTTATAATACCAAGGAAAAACAAGCAATAAACTAGCTGTAAGTAGAGCCATATGAAAAAAGTTCATTTAAGTCAATCATTCCTGAGCCTTGCTTTTATTTCAAAACTGTATTTTCTATACAGACTATTTTGCTTTCCAAATAATAAAGTTTAGCTGTCAGTTATTCTAACCATCCAAATAGAAACATGGAAGTTTGAATACTTGTTGTAAACCTTTCCGAGTGAAAAATGAAAGATAATAACCCTTTGATCAATGTAGCTTTTATTTATTCATCTGGGAACACGACAAGGATATCATAGGCAACCACGCCGCCTAGGAGAACATGGATTTCACATAAACTGTTTTGGCAGAAACACGCATTTAAATAATCATCCTAATCACCACCTTATAGTTCTATCTTAAAAATAAAAAATAGAAAAATAAATAGAGGAAGAAAATCAAACCCAAACCAACAGAGAAAATAAACACAAGATCTAAACAAATGAACAGCCTAGAAGTTTTCTCTGTTTAACATCTCTGCCAGCCACATCTGTCCCTGACTTTAGAAGTTGCAATACTTAGCACTGACAATGGCATCTTTCATTTGCAAACATGTTATAAACAGGAACTGACTGTAATTATACCACAGTACCTCACCCCAGCAATCAATGTGACTGCATGGTCCTCTCTCAGCCTGGGGAAGTGCTGAATTAAGCCTGCGCTGCCAGCTCCCTGCATGACAGTGTCTACATCCTGCAAGTGCTACACGTAGAACTGAGTTTAGCATGAAGTGACTGACCAAACTATAGCGTAAAACCAAGCAGGTTTTTCCACTCAGTGCTAATATTTAGTTTTATAATCCAAGACGAACTGACCAGGGCAGGATGCAATTTAATGTAAACCATTTGAAGTGAAAGGTGTTATTTTGCCTAATGAAATCTCCCTCTCACAGTCCAGCTCACAGGCAGAGTCAGTGGCAGCCTCATGGTCAGGGGAGATCTGAGACATCCTATCAAAAGGGTCCTCACGATTTTCCTCACAGTCAACCACATTTGGGATCATGTTAACATAAGCTGTCACTATCTCCTTGTGGAAAAGGGTGTCCTGGTTGTAAGACATAAGCTCGTTGCTTATATTAACAGTTTCCACTGGAGTACCAGAGCAAAACTGACCGCATCCCAGGAGGTTGGAGAATACCTTTCTAAAGTCAGCATTAAAGGCATAGATGATGGGATTGAGGGAGGAGTTGGCCCAACCAAACCAGACAAAGATATTAAAGGTGGTCTCACTGACACAGGGAAGACCAGCATGGGGGTCACTGGGTGGGCTCTCACAGAAGGGAACCATGCAGTTCAAGATGAAGAACGGCAACCAGCAGCAGACAAAGACACCCATGATGACAGAGAGTGTCTTCAACACCTTGGTTTCTTTCCTGATGGAGGATTTGAGGCTCGTGTGATGGTGGCAGTCAAGGTGGCTGCTCCGGCAGCTCTGTGCATGCTCAACTGCCCTCTCTAGGGAAGAGATACGACGAATCTGCACCTGGGCAATGCGGTAGATTCGAGTGTAGGTAACTATCATGATAGCCACTGGGATATAAAAACTGATCAAGGAGGATGAAATAGCATAAGTCCTGTTGAGGCTGGAATCGCAGCTCTCTGTTGGTCCAGTGAGGGTATCATTGCCTCCAGAGGTCCCGTCAGAGGGTCTCATTGCTGCTAATGCCACCCATGTGGTGCTCATATCTTCTGCCCAGGTGGTAACAGCACCTGCTGCTGCCCAGCCAGTGCCAAACCCATCTCCAATATCACCAGCATCCACAAGATCCCCACCTTTGTGCCAGTTGAGCTGGACAGGGATGAAGGAGATGAGCACAGACAAAGCCCACGCCACACTGATCATCACCAGTGCCAACCGCTGGGTCATCTTCCTCTCATAGCGGAAAGGGCTGGAAATAGCCCAGTACCTGTCCAAGCTGATCACACACAGGTTCAGGATGGAGGCCGTGGAGCACATGATATCAAAAGCCACCCAGATGTTGCAGAAAGCCCCAAAGGGCCAGTACCCAGCCACCTCTGCCACCGCCTTCCAGGGCATGACTAGCACAGCAACCAGCAGGTCCGAGACAGCCAGGGACACGATGAAGATGTTGGTGACCTTGCTCCTCAGGTGCCGGTAGCGGACGATGGCCGCGCACACCAGCACGTTCCCGAAGAGGGTCCAGAGGATGAGCAGAGCCAGCAGGCTGCCCGCCGCCACCTGCGCCGCCCCGGGGGCGCCCACCGGCTCCCGCGCCCCGCCGGGGGGTCCCGTCGCCGGCGGCAGCGGGCTCCGGCCGCCCCGCAGCATGGCTGGCGGCTCCCGCCGGCGGCGAGGCGGCGGCGGCCGGGACGCGCCGAGCAGCCAGTGCCGCCCGGCCCCATGGGCCCACTGCCCCCCCGCCCCGGTGCCACCCCTGCCAGATGAGCTCTGATCGGCGGCTCAGCGCGTACCGGGCTCCGGACTCCGCCGCTCAGCGCGCCCCGCGCGCGGGGTCCCCGTCCCGCGGATCAGCGCGCCTCCCTGCGCGGGGTCTGCGCCCCGCGGCCCCTGATCGGCCTTCCCACCCAGCTGCTCGGCTCGGGTTCCCTTGTGCGGGGTCTCTGCTCCGCGATCCGCGGCTCCCGGCGGGGATCCCCGCTCCTCAGTTCGGTGCGTTCCCAGTGCGTTCCCTGTCCCCGCTGTGGGTACCCGCCTCTCGTCCTCCCGCTTGCGCTCCCCGCTGCGCGGCTCAACGCGCACCCTGCTCAGGGTACCCTCTCCGCGCCCGCTCCTCGAGGTGGCCGCTCCGCGCTGCGCGGCTCCTCGCCCCCGCGGCTCCCGGTGCCGCCCGCTCGGGCTGACAGCTCCGCCCGCTCGGCACCCGCTTGCGCTCCCAGCGCAGCAGAGCGGAACCCCCGTGGCAGCCTCCCCTTGCCTGCTCCCTGCTGCCCGACACCCGCTCCCCGGGCAGGCTCTTCCGCCCCCGCCGATCCTATGAGCATGCTCCTCTGCCGGGCGCCCCGTCCGGGCCGGCCGCCCTGCGGTGCTCCTCTCCTCCTGCCAGAAACCCTCGCAATTGTTTTGCAGCCGTTACCAGCTTTGCGCGGTGGTTTTGCGCCGCTGGAGGCAAGAGCACGGTCCCACAGCGGGGAATGGGGAATGCCCCTCCAGCATCTCAGAGGGAACGAGCGGGGCTGCCCAGGACAGGCACGGCTTCTCCCTGGGAACAATCGGGGCTGAAAGTTGTGTGGGGGGTGGAAAGTGCTAGGCTACTTCTATCGGGGAGGAGAAGGTAACCTACATTGGTAACTGTTTCAAAGAGTTCTGTTGGATGGAAGGAATGTGCTACAGGCAAGAAACCTGGCAAAGGAAATCCAGTTCCCTCTCTTCAGCTTTCATGGGATGAATCCATCTCCTTGGTAGGGCTCCAGCAAAGAGAGAAAACTAAGCAGTACAGATGTGAATGCTGCATGGTTGGACTCGCCATGCACTGATGTCATGCCTGTGTTTTAAAAAACATAGAATCACAGAGTGGTTTGGGTTGTAAGGGACCTTAAAGGCCAGATAGCTCCAAGCCCCCTGCCATGGGCAGGGACACCTTCCACTAGACCAGGTTGCTCAGAGTCCAATCCAGCCTGGCCTTGAACACTGCCAGGGATGGGGCAGCCACAGTTTCTCTGAGCACCCTGTGCCAGTGCCTCACCACCCTCATAGTAAAGAACTTCTTCCTTGAATCTAATCTAAATCAACACTTTTTCAGTTTTAAGTCATTCCCCCTTGTCCTACCACTACATGCCCTTGTAACAAGCTCCTCTCCAGATTTTTGTAGGCCCCCTTTAGGCACTGGCAGCTGCTTTAAGGTCTCCCCAGAGCCTTCTCTTCTTCAGCCTGAACAGCCCCAGCTCTTCCAGCCTGTCTCCATAGCAGAGTTGCTCCTTTAAACATGTTTCAGCTATTTTTATTAAAAATATTATAGATTTAGTTTCTCCAAAACTTAATTTTGTTTTAAAACTGTGGCGAGATCAAACCCATTCTTGACTCAACAGCCTGTTTTGTCACCACGAAGGCTGAGAAAGCCATTCTTCAGGAGCCTGCCAGCTATTTCTCCAGGCAGATGAAGGACAATACTCACTCTACCTTGCTGGATCTGCAGTGACACGAAGGAAGATTTAAATGTTAGAGTTACTAAATACAGAGTAAGAAAAATAAACTCTGCAACCTTTTAGGTAATTTTCTAAAATTCTCACAAGAAAAACTGGAGCTTCACTTTAGCTCTTGCTTAAGAAATTGGCACTTTTCCATGTTTAGGCAGAGTTATATATAATATTGGAGGGAGAATTTAGCTTTTGTCACCACTGAATTCTAAACAGCACGACTAAAGATGTGATGCTGAGGCAATGTGTTGCTTGCACAAACTCTGCTTTCCTAGGCAATGCCTCCTACAATTCCTATAAACGAAGAACCACATTGTACAGGTAGCTCTGCCCATGCCTTGTTGAAGCTGCTGGTCCAGAAATGTGGGTATTTTATGTGAAAAAGCAATGATCTGATTTGATTGTTTAGCTTATATTTATTGTTTCACCAATGTAAGGGTGTGTGCATATACATGTGAATCCATCAGCACAGATGATGTATGTAATATGGTACATGTAGTCAGTATGCAGTAGCTATTTAAATAACCATATGTGTAGGTATCTGTCTGCTTAGTAATAATAGCAGCCCAGTAATAAGATAGCCTGCCCACAGCTCAGCAGCACCACGCATGCTGGTGGCTCAGGACAACCCTGGTCTGGCAGTGAAGATGTTGGGCTGTGGTTGGGAGCAGCAGAAGCACAGGCACATGTTGTCTCCCAACAGCTCTGTGGTATGTGATGGAGTCGGGTGGAGAGGGGGTGCAAGCAGCTGGGAAAGACGCCTTAAGCCATTGAAACTAAAATTGTTAGGATTCACTTGCCAGACTTCTAAAGAATGAAGTTTTACTATGTTTCCTACAGAAGCATCTGCACTAGGCAGACCGAAAGTAGAGAGGAGTTTCCAAACTATTTTATCAGCTAAGCATTTCATTTGACTCTCTGGCTCCTGCATAACTCACAATTTAAAAGATATAATTCTTCTACCACCTATTTCATCTTCAGCAAATGTTCTGGAATTTCAGTTGGTGTGGACCGAAGTTACTCACCAGAGATCCCAATGGAAAAAGATCTATCATTTAGTTGGAGGGAGTTTTATCAGCTGAAGAGTCGCTTCTACCTATACATACACTGGTAGTACAGTCTTCAGTATTGATCCAACATTTCATGAACACTCAAAACTTCCTTTCAAATCAAAGATATGCACCAGGAAATCCTGAGTATTTTCAGTTGTAGCAGAAACAAATATTGGTATCTGATGGGGTGGCTCATGTTTGGTTCATATTTCATATAAGATTAAAACCCACAAGCTAATAGACTGTGATGAGCTGGGAAGAGGTGGAGTAGGAGTGGGCGACAGGACAGCTGCTTGTACCAGATCATTCACAGCAGCACTAGGTCAGAGCAGCAAATGTATAATGGGGATGTTTGTGGTGTGTTCTAATATTCCACCCATTGTCATCAACACTTTTGAGCTTGAGATAAAAAACCTTTAACAGTTATAGGTTATTAGTATCTTTTCTTTTTTTTTTCACTTTCCGTAGGCAGTTTGCTTATAAATCTTATTTTAAGAATGCTCCATTAAAACCGCAGCTGTCACTTGCTGAGAGATTTGAGGTGGGGTTTTTTTCCATCCTGAAATTATCTTTGCAGTGGCTTTTGTGCTTTTCCTTCAGAGCTTTGTCTCATTTTTTCCATTTTTTTATTCACCTGTTAAAATTACACTTTGCTCTCACAGCTGGCAGATTGGAAGTAATGGAATTTAACTGCTGCTGCAGTGGTTTTGAGCAGCAAAAAGAATCTTTGTAGTTCCTCATTTTAAAAACCTATGTATTGCTTGCTCTTTCCCTCCATTGCTACTCTATTTCCATTTCAAAATACACAGACCCACTGTTCTGCCAAATGATATTTATTTGAAAATAGACAACACTCAGAAATTCACACATTCTCTCAAGCTGAAAGATACTTGATGCAAAGAGAGAAAAAATAAGTAATGCCAAAAGGAAGTTAAAATATATCTACATAGATGTACCGCTGAGGTTTAGGTTGTAAAGGCATCCCATCAAAAACCTCCCATTAGTTAGGCTCTGTAACAGGCAAGAAGAGGTAAAAGTAGAGGTGGGGGAAGCTAGAAATCATAGGTTTGCTGTACATGAGGCCAATTTAACCAAGTAGCCAGACATACTCTTAACTGTAGAAGTATGCTGGAGAGAAGCTTTACTTAGGACCACAGTTGAATGTAGGCTTAAGGTCTATCAGTTTTACTCACTGAAACTGAAATGCTTTGCTGCACAGGGGTGAACAAAGGTGTGGGTGTATATATAACCATGCAAAAATATTGAGGAAGGAAGGGAAAGAACTAGTATCACCAATTTATTCAGCACAGAAAAATCCTCACAGACTAGGTCAGGTCCTGCTGTTCATGTTTCAATTAAAAATAAATATGTGCAATTGGAATATGGTCAGAAAGCCATAACAGGAATTATGTCTGGGAAACTTTCTTAGCTGAGCAGAGGGCACCAGGAGGGTTAGAAACAGTTGGTGATGCCTTATGGGGGAAATGTTTTCCGATAACAGATAACTTTTAATCCCTCAGGTACAGTTCTAAAAACTGCAGTGGCTACAAACTGAATCTGCGAGAAATCAGGGTGGAGGTGAGGTGCACGTTTTAACAGCGAGGATGTTTAATGGCAGATGTGATTTACTTTGGCTTGTAAAGGATTTGCCATCACTTGCAACTTGAAAGCTGAGGCAGAATGCATTTCTTCGAGGCTGCGACTCAGCTCATTCCCCAGCTCTGTCTTGACTCAAATGGTATCAAACAGCGTTATGTAGTCTGCGCTGTGGGAAAAGTAATTTTAGACAGTTACAGTTATCCCTGCTGGCCTTAAAACCCATTCAAGTTTTTGTTGACTTGGAACAGTGATGGATAGTATTAATTAACCACATGTAACAGAATAACAGTTCTCCCAGTATCTCTGTTGCTTTTTTCTCTGTAATGAGTGCAATGTGGTTCCTACATCAGCCATAGATCACTCTCTGGGTGAAATCATGAAGTAATTGGTGCTGCCAGAAGAGATTTCCACAAATTTGTCATTTCTTTTTTTTCTGACCCTGACTTCATTTAGAGCAGTGGTAAAAGATGAATGGTGGCCAAGACCAAAAGCAAAGGGAACAGAATTTTTGTAAATGTGATTTCCTGGTGGACTTAGTCACTTTTGTCTTATAAAAATGCTGTCCTGTATTTGTGGATATTTATAATTTTATAGTAAAAATTAACATTGTTATTTTTAACATAGCAAGAGCTTACCTGATGGAAAAGTACTGAAGATCAGTGATGTTTGAAGCAAGATAAAGATACAAACACCCTGATTTGTACAGTGGTACATTTTGGGTATATTATTTGCATTTTCTGGCTGTGCATGGCTATATCTGTCCTGAGAAAATGATCAAGATGAAAAAAGTTATTTTAATTTTTTAATATTGAACATTTCAAGAATTTTATTTTTTCTTTTGTCAACTATATTACCAAACTGCAAATAAAAGTCAGATGGGCTTAATTCCTAAAGAAGCCACTGTAATTTTGTCTCTGGTTTAAACACTACAACAGTTGGACTTACAGAGCTATTTCAAAACAAATGTCACAGTTCTGATTTCTCTGTTACTCTAACCTACTATATATTCACAGGACCTATGAATTTTATATTGAATGTGTAAATTAGAGGCTTTTTTAGCTAATAATTTTTATTGGAACATTTGCAATCAGCATAATTTATCTTAGGATTTTACCCTGCCCATTAACTTGGTGTGAGATTGTCTTCCACAGAATGAGTAGGAAAAGCTGATCCTTTATGGAATCAAACAATCAGTAATTTCCATAATGAAAACAGATGTTATTTTGAAGACTTTTAAGTCTGATAGAAAAAGGGAATCCAGAAGACAGAAGTCAGCAGCTGGGTTTTGTCCTCTTGAGGAACACAGATGATGTCTCGTAAGGCCAGACAGTATCTCATCACTGGGCTTCAAGGATGGAAAGGAATGAGGTTTGGAAGCAGGACCCCCAAACTTAGTCTGCTTTGCTGGCTCTGTGGGACAGCTGTGTCTCACAGAATAGCCTGTTGAGAGTGCTAAACAGAAAACTACAATGCAAGGTAATTTTACAAGTGTGTCAGCAGTTAGAGCTGATATAGGCTTTGATCTGTATGTTTAAGAGTTGTATAGGACCTGGGCTTGATTTTGTAGTTCAGGATTTATATGGGAAAAGAATTCAGTTTCAAATTTTAAATGGTAGTGGTAAGAACAAGCAACTTTGTCACTTTGAGATAAAGAGCATTAAATTACTGCCTTTACTTAGTTCTGCTCTTTTTTTTTTTTTTGCCTCAAGTAAGACTTAAAATAAAATACTTCTTTAGAATCAACAAGTCTAGTTCATCTCCGTAGCGGAATTTCAGCAGTAGGGGTCAGAAAGTTCTCTGTTAAACACCTATTGCAATAATGCTTAGGACTATTAGTGCTATTACGGAACACAGAAGAACATCTGGTAAAGACATCATTAGTCTGCTGACACAAGAGCTGTACTGGAATTGACAAAGAAAAAGTAAAGGGTATTCTTCTGTCTATCTGTGAGAGAGCAATAGCTATTTATTCTGAATTGTGAATAGCCTTCTGCATGCTGATCAGTGGCATTCTACAGTGTGTCTAGGTTTTTTTATCCTCGTGGTTTCTCCTCCAACACACATAAGAAAGGTTAAAGAAGAAATGCACACTTTTTCAGGTGCAGAGTATCCAGCACCCCTGTAATGGACCTTATGACTCCCATTTTTCTGTCTCACACACTGCACATCACAGGAGGGAATATACAGGCCAAAAAACATATGCTTTTTGCTCCAATAAATCAAGAAAAATATCCAAATTCCACAAAAAGGCACAGCCACAGGGAACTGGTGCAGCATGCAACCTTGGAACAAAAATCACCTTTGGAAAGGAAGGAGACAGGACTGTGGCAGCGCCCTGTGGGGCAGACCCAGGATATGATCAGTTGTGGTGAATTAGTCAGTCTCATGTTCATTTGGAAAATGGCATGTATCTGCACTCCTCTCAGGGAAGCCTTCTGTTAAAACTCACAGTGAGACCTAGGTGGTGGCTGTGACACTGGGAGCCAGCAGTTTGTCATCCTTGTGTTGGTAAACCAATAACTCTACCCAGTGAGATTTTCTATATTTTACCTTGGCATTGTTGGTCAATCAGAACATTTACATATACCAACTTTCAAGATACATTAAAAGACTGTGCCTTGGGGATTCAGCAGAGATAACTGTACACAGGCCAGTCTTCATGAGACATAAAATGTGCATTGATCTGTGATAAAAATTGTTGCCACAGGGAGCAGTGGATTCCTGAATGTCGGAGCAGAAAACAAAGCTGAAGACTGAAACCATCAATTGAAATACTGTCTAACCGCTTTCATCAAAGAAAATATTGCATATCAAATTATCATTTCCTTGTGAACTGTTTGTTGCACATAGGCTGTACTGATTGGTCTTGCTACCTGCAATAACAATACCTAGCTCTGGAGCTGAATTTTAGTCTTAGAACAATTTGCAACTACTTATTTTTGCTTTGGTGGCCTTTACAGTTAAAAAAACCCTGCTAGATAAGGCAATACCTTTAGTGCTATTGACTGAGATTTGTGGCCTGAAGAGGGATAGGCTATTTTGTTTTAGCTATATCTTCATCCTTTCTCTTATGTTTGCTCTCTTAATTGAGCTCCACTAATTTATGTTGTCCTAGTGTCAGGTCCCCACCTAGGAGTATGTGTGCTGGCTTGCCCCTGTCAGGTCTTACCCATACCTGATGGCCATATCTTGCTGTTTCAGTGTTGGTGTCACATTTACACACAGACCTGATGTCAAATGCAGGCACAGTCACGTCTCCTTGATACACTGAAGTTTGGGTTCTTGACTCTTACTGCACTGGGTTTTCCAAATTGGTGAGCAAAGAAAATTAAAGGTTTGGAGAGAAAAAAAAGACAGTCAGATGCTTCAAAACCAACTCAAGAATACTTTCAAAGGTACATTTGGCTAGTGTTCTGTCTTATTAAAGTATTTCTTTGTAAGGAACCAAACACCAAGTGTAGATTTTGCCCTGGGTATGTTAATTGTTTCCATGCATCTTTAAAAGCATTCTGATCTTCAGTGAAGCCTGGTAGATATTTTGTTGCAGAATAAATTAGAATAAAAAAGTTACTGTGTTCTTGATAATCCTGACTGTGTGTTGGTGTGGTTTAACCCCAGCTGACAACTCAGTCCCACACAGCCGCTAACTCACACACACTCCCCCAGGGGGATGAGGGGGAGAATCAGAAGGGTAAGAGTGAGAAAACTTATGAGTTGAGGTACAGACAGTGTAATAGGTAAAGCAAAAGTCACACATGTAAGCAGAGCAAACCAAAGAATTCATTCCCCACTTTCCACAGTCAGGTAGGGCTCCATCATGGGTAATTATTGCTTGGGAAGACAAATGTCATCTCTCCAAATGTCCTCCCTTTTCCTTCTTCTTCCTCCAGCTTTATATGCTGAGCATGGGATGGGATATCCCTTGGCTGAGTTGGGGTCAGCTGTCCCAGCTGTGTCCCCTCCCAATCTCTTGTGCCTCCCCAGCCTGCTCGCTAGTGGGGTGGTGTGAGGAGCTGACTCCGTGTAAGCACTGCTCAGCTGTAGCAAATACAGCACTGTGTTATCAACACTGTTTCCAGCACAAATCCAAAATCTTGTGTGAAGATAATAAATTGTGTTTTTCCAAGTGAAGGAGGAAGATGGCAACTGGCTTTCCTGACATCCCTGTTCTTTCACAAATTTCCACCTACTACATTCATCTTTATTTCATAGCATGTTCATAGGCCTGAATTGTGCTCCATTTTTTTCTGACGAGAACTAAAAAATGTGTTGGTAAAGATTTTACCAAAGGACATATTTAGAGGGTTGAAATTCAGGTCTCTTTTAGGTAAAAATAGCAGCAGAACTACAGAACTGCAAGTTTTGCTTTAAATCTCAGCCAAAAAAAACCCTAACAAACTTTAGTGATTGACTATTGACATCAAAGTGAAACTTCAAGATCAAATTCATCCTTCAAACCTAATAAAGCCAACCCTGTTTTTTACGGTTCCCATTACCAATTGAAGCTGCTTCTATTCTGTTTAAATACAGATTTCATTTTATTCATGTATGCACAGAATGAGGCCAAATCCCTGGGGACAAGAGCTCCCAAGGAATCCAATGAGCTATACATATATCATCTCTAATCAGAGCCAGGTAGAAAATTTTAAAAATGAGTATTCGTATTAAAATCATTAACTTTTTTGTTTCATAGGTTCTAGGTGAAATTTAATAAGTGCATGCTTGGTTTTCATAATATATCATATATAAGATGTGGTCAATGGTGTCCAGAAACTCACTTTGCAGGATGCAGAAATGAATCATTCAAGGGTATTTGCACATGACTGCACATAGACCATCAAATCTCCATTCAACTTGCGTTTTGCATACTGTCAGGTCACATAGAGAATAAATAATATTCCATTAGCATTCACTGATTTTGCCAGGCTGCCTTTTGTCCTGCCTTACTACAACTTCAACAGGGCAATGACAGGGCTACTCTGATACAAGTAAAGACATAGCATTACCTGTTAAAATGAAGCATCGTTTGTAAAAGCAGAGCCAAGTAGAGTCCAGAAATGTCACCTTAGAGAATGAACAAACCTTTTAAAAAGCCTTTTTCTCTTTATTCTTGCAGATGTGATTTATAAGCATTTCTCAATCTTATTAAGTCACAAATTACATTAAAACTCTTGTTGGCTACACAAAATATTATCTTCAAGGTGACAAGTAAATTACCCTTGTCACATCATTATGATTGAAATTTGCACTTCATTTTCAGCTAGAAACAAGTCCATCAAGCAACAAAGCCTTCACCTTAACTAAAATACTATATCTTTTATTTGCTTTTTAACCAAATCCTGATTCGTTCAGAGCTCTTGCAGGAAAAGGCAGAATAACACAAGCAAGATATAATACTGTGTGCTCCTACAGGGAAGAGCAGTTTAGATCTTGAGAGATGCTGCTCAATAGAAGAAACAGTCAGCTTTTTTCTTTTTTACTGCAGTAGTCTCACCAGGACCTTACATTCCCTAGTCAATGGAAAGAAGCATGTATTTAAATTACCTGGATAATTGCCCTCTTTGCTGTTCTCTGGAGCCATCTACTTCTTTGCACTAGTATAGTCCACTCAAAGTCTATGGACCACAAGTGGGCCATACAACAACACAGGAATATTTCCAAAATTATGAAAATGCTTGGAAATTTTTTGAAATTATTAAAACAGGAAATTCCAAGAAATGCCAGTGAAAGGAATTTGTTTCTTTTAGAAAAACTTGAGCATGGCCTTCTTCCACCTTACAATTAGTGTCACTGACACTAAAAAAAAATTGGAAAAATGTATGACTATGCAAATATGACTCTTTAGGCAAATGCTTGAGGACTGTAGGTATCTTTTTGCACCTTAACAGCCTTTATTCCTGCATATGCATGAATTTAAAAGCTACCGAAGAATATATTATTGAATAAATGAAATTATCTAGGGTTGAAGGGAGGGAGTGGAAGAGTCTAACCAAAGGATATGATGAACATCAGAGAACAGCTTTCTGATTAAGATTATGTAGCAAAAATTCAGGATTCTTTACATTCCAAGTGCACTTTGGAATTGACTAAAGAAATTACCTTAAAAATAAAAAATCTCTTTCTAAACAATATTAAATTGGTCTCAAAGGCATTCCCTAAAGGTCTCAAAGTAGACCAACTGTCCCCTAGAGGTACCTCAGGAACACAGCAAGGAGCAGCTGTTAACAGCTCTCTCCTGGGTAAGCCAGCCCTCCTGCCTTCTGTCACAAGCTTGAGCAGATAGGTAGGCAGAAATTGCGTATATCTTCGTGTTATTTCTTATATTTTAAAACCTGTGATAAATTAGTATTGTGATATATGCTAGAGAAAAACAAAACTGAGAAGTTTGAAAGCAGCTGTTTGAGCCAGTCAGGTCTAGCATTGATCAGCAAGCTAGAGCTCACGCTACAGCAATCTGATTACTGTTCTGGTCTGAAAATCTATGATTCTAAAATGTTCAGAGCTTCATACTCACAGTTGCTTCCAGAGGAGTTAAAATAAGACCCGATTCCAGAAAATATTCTGCATTCAGATTAAACAATATTTTTTTTAGAGAAATCCTGTTGTAGAAACCTCTGAAGTTTCTCAGGCTGTCATGGTTTAGACAAGTCTCTGGTCCTGAAACAGCACCATTTAAGTCAGCAGGGTTTCATCAATGCAGCTGGCAATAGCTGCCAAAATAGAATCTGACAATTTGGATGTTCAGAACATCTGTTTACTTCTAAGTAAACAGACCAGACTTCTGCCTTAATTCACTTTTCTGAATAAACTTCCATTTCGGCATTCAAAATTAATTTAATATTGCGGACAAATTAAAGTATTTTCATAGGAATGTTAAGAAACAGAAAGGGCTAAGGAACTGCAGATGAAATGTAACTAAATAAGCATGTTACTAATTTTTGAAACTTCAAAATGTGTGCTTATTGTTTGTAATAGAGCATAAGGCCCTTTCTTGCTACTAGGGATTAGGTAGCTCTGCTTTGGTTGAACACAAATGTTGGGAATCAGCTAAAGAGCACCAGTTCTAACTGAAGAATGACATGTGACCCATCCCACAGAAGCAGAGGAAGAAGATACAGACTTCCCCTAGCCATCTTCATCAGCACTTAAAAGATGAAGTGGAATTTATGAGCCGCCCTAATTAAACGATTTTTCTTTTTCTGATACCAGAATTAGTTGGAGTGTTGGTCCAACAGTTGATCTGGAAGGAAGATTAAAGCTTTATATAATTATCTGCGTGGCTCTATTTACTGTATTTAACGTGGAATCAAGCTGAGAGGCAACCAAGGGAATTGGCTAGAGCTGGTGTTTGCATGAACATAGGTGAGATCAAGCTACTGTGCTCAAGGGGAAAGAGAGAAAATACTACTGTCTCGAATGAATATATGAACCAATGGAGATGTGACAAATGAGCATGAAAAACAGCCCTAGAGAAAGGCAGAGTTTACAGCAATGTGATCAGGTAGTGACTCTTAAAAACTGCTTCAAATTGAACTGAAATTGCTTTGCTTAAGGAGTTCTCATGCTCAGGTTGATTCATTTAATTCAGGCTTCACCTGAGACTTCAGATTAAAGTTGCTTTACTTGATCTGGCTTTTGCAAAAGGTAAAGGTGGTAGCAAAAATTCCCGTGTGTACCACCAATCAGAAAGGAAGATTAATTACAATGTGAAGCGAGTCCTAGCGGCGATCAGGTAATTTATCGAATGGTCTGCGGTTGCCATCTAGTGGTACAAAGCCAAAGCTTTTGTTTTGCTGCTTAAGCGCAGACAAGGCTGCTGAAACCTATCTCAGAAGCAGACCTCTCCCATTCAGACATATGACTGCTGACAGGCAGATGGTGTGACAACTGTTTTACCATCCTTTTAGGAGCTAGGTGGGGGCAGAAATTTTGCAGCCTTTCACCCACCAGGCTTAGGACTAGATCATCAATGTGTTAGCAAGGGTTATCCAGGAACTGATCTACCTCTCCCTGTCAGTATTCTGATCGTTGTTCCAGTCTTTCAGTATCACAAGTACCTATTCTAAAATTATTCAGGCACCCAACTTTTCAATGCTTCCTGTGAGAAGTCAGGCAACTAAATATCCTAGGGATTTGAGGTTATGTTCTAACAGCTTGTAAACCACACTTGCAAGTCCCGCTTATAAAACCCTTGGCCAAGGGCCCTCCAAATTTCTAGAGGCATTAGCTATGTTTTACAGCATCCCTGTATGAAGATATATTATTATCTTCCAACCAGGACATTGAACTACAAAGCCATTAGCCACTCATAAAAAAATTGTAAAGGGCATATTACACCATTCCGGCAATGGAACATATATAACCAAACATAAACCTTAAGACTACTGTTTGTTCTCTCCTAAAGCATTTAAAAATGTGTGAATAAAGAATTGAAAGGATTAACTTTATTTCTCAGTTATGTTGCATAGTAAACACAAGACAAGGGAGATGCATTAATAGAAATATATTTTATCAGAAGAAATTATATACAGCATGATACGTAACCATATGTGTTACTTCACCTAGATTTCTTGCTTACAGTTAAGAAAATAGTAACTATATATTGATTTTTTTTTATCAGTATTCGGGAGGTTTAAACCAATTCCCACATCCCATCTAAACAGCAAATTTTTTCAGGTTTTACTATAAAAGCACTGCGAGGAATTAAGAGTTTTAGTTTTCATAATATCTCTGTGATCCAGGAGCAGCACTCAGTTTAGCTGTTCCTGGGACTTTTCCCTCCTAAATAATACAGACTTTTTTTTAAAGCCCTTTCACAAGCCACAGTGATTGAAAACAAAGCAATACAAATCATATAGAGGAGAAATCCCAGATGATTAAAACAAAGATTAATGAGACTGAATTAACTTTACTACATAGAGTTAACCATATTAACACTAATATGATTCTGAAAAGTGTACCTATACAATAACACCACATACATAACAAAATATATGGAAGGAAAAAATAATTACATGCTGTTAGCTACGGTCCCTTCTTTTGAAAGGAATTATTGAATCTTCCATGTGTTGAGCAGCTGTTGCTATGTTTACGCATTCATTCATCCACTCATTCAGCTGCTACTTATTTAATTAATTATTCAATCAATTGTTCACCAAGGGACCCTATATGATCTATGTCTTACAATTGACCTCAAAGAGTGAGGCAGCTGAATGCATCCGATAGAAAATAGAGAAAGGCATTGCAAGGTTCACAACAATTATCCAGGGTTCAAAGCCAAAAACTATTTCTTCTAGTCCATTGTCATATTCCGGGCGGCACCCAAAAGCCGGTGGTATCCACAGCTGCAAGGAAAGAACGCGAGGCCAATATTAATCACCAGCAATACAAATCAATAGCCCATAATGACTGTGACCCCATCGAACTGCAAATTGGTTTCAGAAATGCCTAAGAAAATCCTCCCTGTTGCTTTGGGGGTACACTGAAGAGGTTTCAGCCTCTGCTGCTGCTACAGTTTTTGTACTACAACTAGAGCAAGCCTAGGCTCCCAGATTCCATGTTTAAATAAACAGTTCCCCAAAGGCGAAGTCACTTATTCTTCCAGAAGAAGAAGTAAAATTTACTTGCTATGAACTATAGAGCTTCATAATCTTAATATACTTATCAGACTTGAAAGGTTGGGAAGCTTTTGGCTATTAACTTGTGAATGATGTTCAAAATGTCTTACCGAAAGGTTGCAGAGGAATAAAAATGCAGCAATGTTCTTCAGAATTCTCTTGTAGTTAGTAACTGAGTTTCTACTGCAAAATGAGAAATCTGAGCCTGAATGCATGACTGAAATATTTTCCTGACTTGCTTCTTCCTTGGCTCCACCACCACCAATTTCTCTCCCACAGATGCTGCTTTTAAACAAGCAGGGTACCTCTCCATCATCACGAGTGGCTCTGTCATTGTAAATCTCTTTGTATGAGGGGGTAAGCGATAAAGTGTTTCCCCTAGATATAGTCACTATTCGAAGAGTTTTAATATCATCATTCACCTTGTCCTGCTCACGATGTATGGATTCAATGATGAAGAGGTTCTGAATATATTTCTCAATAATAACCAGGATGGAGTAGGGCAGGTTATACCAAGTGTATTTTGGATGCGCTTGGGCACAGATAATGGCGAGGATCGAGCCCCAGGAGAGGAGCCAGGACCCCGCAGCTGTGCCCACCAGCAGCTCTGCATCAAGTTTTCGAGCAGGGTTTTTTGAATTATCCAGTGATCTGTCTTCCAGTCTGTAGATGAAAAGGGCGACAATTCCAGCTGTGCACATGAGAGCCAGCACAAAGATAGCATGCAAGTAAAACATAGTAAGTGCCAACTCACTTTTGATTTTCGAACGTCCAATTTGGATTAAATACACTACAACTACGGCTATCGTGCTAGTTAAGATGATTAGTCCAAAAATCATTCCAACAGTTATGCCATGGAATTTGAATAGAGTTTTGTGTTGCTGGTGGTGCTCGACTTTGCGGCCGATGTTCTTCCACAGGACATAGAGCATTGTGGATGCTAGGATGTGATACTCTATATTAAAGGGGTACAGGTAATATATTCCTTGAGAAAATATAGAGCAGAGAGTTGTTGTTGTGCAATTGCATTGAGGTGCATGATCATCTAAAACTAAAGGAGAGGAAGAGATTAGTTACATCCATTATAAAGATTTATCACTTGAAGTGAATAGATACAATATAAATAAAATAACAAAACATAAAAAGGTAAGATTTCAGTCAAACAACACATTAGATGACCAAGTTAGCTAGCTAAGAAAAGGTCTTGCCATTAAATTCATTAATCTAACAAAGCCTTTGCAAGTTCACTGTAGTTTTCTACTTCACTGCTCAGGCCCTGAGCAATAATCACATCATGAACAAATGCTGCATCAAAGTGCACCAAACTTCAGCAGGGTCTTGGTAAAAAAGCTTTTTTATGACACAAAAAAACAGACCCCAAGGGCTTTGAGTTCTCAGTCCTTCAGCTTAGAAGGCTTTTATAGAAGCCCAAAGATCTGCGGATCAGATCAAGGACAAACTCAACAAGGAAAGGGCTTGGTTCTACTCTGATTTTTTATCAGTTATTTACGTAGTGTGGTTTCTAATACCAAGCCCACTTTATTAAAATGTTGTTTCTGTCTAGAAAAGAGGTCAAGTAAGCCACAGATACTTTTAGTCCATGCCCCAGTATAGTTTTAAGGTTAAAAAAAACCCAAAAAATTAAAAATCAGCCTTCTCCTTTTGAGAAAAACTAGAGGAATTATGAAATCCTGATCTCTCTGCTGTGCAGTCACTCACATTGCGAACCCCTAAGGCATCTCAATGAGCAATTGCTCATATTTGCAAAATATATGTCTTTAATGTGCATTTTCACAATGTATGTATTTATAAATGTGTAAACATACATGCTGAAGAATATATTTTTAGGCACTGATCTCAGATGTGCACCTGGAAGTTTTTCATTTGTTTTCTATAATTTTAGAAGAGAAGAGGAAATTAGAAAGTTGGAATTGGTTTGTCTCAAGCACACAGTGTTAAGAGATGACAAAAACCTGCTTTTGCAGTGGATGGTATGTTAATGCCAGACTTGTCTTGAAGACCACTACTTTGCTCCCCCTTCTTTCAGATGCTATTTCTGAGAGTTCATAACTGTATAATGATTCTGGTAGCAGAATAATGAGATGTAATATAAGGAAACTGCTTCTATTTAACTAGTAGAAATATCAGTAAGAGCCGCTAACTTCTGATTTACCTGCTCTCACCTAATGCACCAAGATTATGGCCACAGACTTAAACACAAGAAGTTTCACCTCAGCATGAGGAAGAGCTTTACATTGAGGGTGAAGAGCACTGGAACAGGCTGACCAGAGGGGTTGTGGAGTCTCCCTCTGTGGAGACATTAGAAGCCCCCCCTGGACATGTTCCTGTGTAACCTGTTCTGGGTGACACTCCCCTGGCAAAGGGTTGGACTAGATTATCTCCAGAGGTCCCTTCCAACCTGGCATATACACCATTCCATATGGATCACATACATGATAATGATATTGATCATATAACATTTCATTATGATCTGAACTATCAGCACACTACCATTTGTCCAGGAATGACTATGCTGACATAGTCATGAATGACCCAGCTCCATCCTACAGTGACAAAGTATTTTGTACATGAGTGTGTTAGAGCAGGGATACCAAAATGTACCAACCTTTTCACTTACCTATTGTTATGTTCCCAAAACCAAGCGTGATTAGTCTTTCCTTATGTTCATTCAGTTGATGTTTTGACTCTGTTAACACTCCATTTGTCCACAGGAGCAAATTTGTGAACACAGAATGGATAACTCCAAACCTACAAAATAAGGTGATTACTGGAGGAATCTGCACAGAGTATATCTCCATATAGGTTAAATTAAATGGATTAACTTTCTGTAGACAAGCTACATGGCACTATTTATTTGTCAGTGCAGAAGAAAAAGAAATCATAACTGATTTCTAAACATGTTCTGTAATGGAGCACAATGTTAGACTTCCAAAATTTACAGAAATACAATGGCCTAATGTATTAAAACATTCATAGGATGCTGTTATTAATTGCTATGCTCTCTTATGTTATAGGTTTTACTCTTTGGGCTGGACAAGCTCATGTTAATGACAGGGATTGAACAGTCTAAACAGGGTTAATATTTTGCAAGCCATATCTCAAAGCCTTCTGCAGTGCTTCTTCATACTCACTGTGGCTGGTCTTTCTTCACAGATACCTCCTTCTCTAACTTCTGGGCTATGCATTTTTGCCTCCTGGAGAGAGTAAAAGCTGACAGAGGGCTTTATTCCATCCAAAGTATTGGTACAGTGAGGTAGGTCTCCATGCATTTTGGAGACTCTTGGTCTCTGACAAGCCATTTCAGGCTTTGTGAAACAAAATAGCATTGGTGAAAGAACTGGTTAATGGTTCTGAACTTCCTAACAAAATCCACACGATAGTTCTCTGTTGCCCAGCACTCATCACTCTACTTTTGTAGAAGGTCTTCGTACCTCTTTCCTAGGCACAATTCTATCACCCACCATTCTGCCAGGCATGGTTCTCCTGCACCTGAAGCTGATACTGTTTCTTCACCAAGAACAGTTCCTTATTACTGCACTGTTTTCAGTGATAAACTTGCAGTTAGGTATTTTTAAAACCTACTTATTAACCAAGCTGATTTCACCAGCTGACATTACGAAGCCTTCTGTGATCAGTCTCCTCTTTGGCATGGGGCTTGAACACTTACCCAGGAGAGCAGAACAAATGGAAAACCTTCACCACAGATGATATTTCTAAGTAAATTTATTTTACTTCCTATAGAAACTGGTCAGCTCATGGACAATTTGAGGTAAGTATGTTTAGTGACTGTGTTTGCTTATTTATGTTCTATGTACAGATAAACTACATTAATCCACCTTCTCACAAAACCAAAAAACACATCAGAGCTGGCTCTGCTGCCTCCAGCACTAGTCCTCAGTTCTATAAGAAATGTGTGTATTCAGCTGTTTCAGGTTTAAGCTGTATTAAGCTGTTTCTTACCCTGCAAGAACCAAATTCTGGTGTCAGAAACATGCACAACCCTTACTGATTTGGGTACATAAGATACCACCAGGGAAGTTGTGTTTCCCAGTGCATTTGCACAGTTGCATCTACCACAGCTGACTGGTGTGCTTGACATGCTTGAGGGATGGGATCCCATCCAGAGGGACCTGAGCTTGAGAAGCGGGCTCATGTGAACTTCATGAGGTTCAACAAGGCCAAGTGCAAGGTCCTGCACTGGGTCAGGTCAACCCCCAGTATCAATACAGGCTGAGGGATGAAGGGGTTGAAAGCAGCCCTATGGAGGAGGACTTGGGGATACTGGTGAATGAAAAGCTGAACATAAGACAACAATGTGCACTCATAGCCCAGAAAGCCAACTGTGTACTGGGCTGCATCTAGAAAAGGATGGCCAGCAGGTCAAGGGAGGTGATTCCGACCTTCTGTTCTGCTCTGGTGAAACCTCACCTGGAGCATCATGTCTATCTCTGGGGTTTTGAGCATAGGAAAGACATGGATGTGTTGGAGTGGGTCCACAGGAAGTGCACAAAAATAACCAAAGTAATCAAATACCTCTGCTAGGAGGAAAGGCAGACAGAGTTGGGCTTGCTGAGCATGGAGAAGGCTCCAGGGAGATCTTATAGAAGCCTTCCAGTATCTAAAGTGGGCTTAGAAGAAAGACAGGGACAAAGTTTTTAGCAGGCCATGCTGCAACAGGACAAGGGGCAATGGATTTAAACTAAAAGAAGGGAGATTTGGACTAGATACAAGGAATATTTTTTTTACAATGAGGGTGATGAAACACTGGCACATGTTGCCCAGAGAAGTGGTAGATGTCCCACCCCTGATAATATTCAAGGTCAGGTTGTATGGGACTCTGAGCAACCTGCTCTAGTTGAAGATTTTCCTGCTTATTGCAAGGAGGTTGCTCTACGTGACTTTTAAAGGTCCCTTCCAACCCAAACTTTTCTATGTTTCTTTGTTCTAGTTCCAAATAGCGATTTCCATAAAAATCAATAAAAATACTTCTGATATATTTTACTGACTGCAGGTTGCTGATGCAGATTCCCTTTCAGTAGCTAAATACAGAGCACATAATATAGAGCATTGTCTCAAGAGATATACATAATGCTTCCTTCCTTCAAAAAAATCCAAATGATACTGTGGTATCATACATTGCCCATTTCCCTCTCTCATGAGAAAAAAAATTTATTCTGTGACTATTTTATATTATAAGATATAAATACAGATTATAAGGGTAAATGGATTTGCTTTCTATTTAACTGCTCTATTACTTTCTAGTTAACACAGTCAAGAGGAGAATCAATCTCTGTAAACTTTTACTGTTCCTCATACCGTAAAACTGTAGGTGTTGAAGCACACCTACAACTATTAGCATTCCATGTACGGACTGGATCCCCTTTACCTTTCAAGTGTTTTGAAAGACTGGATAATATCCTTTGCATGGCACCACAGAAAGTAGACCTAAATGAAATGAATACAGAGAAATGTCATTACACCAATGAGCATGTGTGACACTCAAAAAGGCAAGTGCATCTGCAGACAGAAACGCTAATGTTTAAATCCTCTGATGACTTAAATTGAGGTAGCTCCATCACCTGGCATGTGAAATAACCCATATTTTCCTGTGACATTTACTCAGAACCTCTCTGGCATGAAGAGCCTGAGATTTCTTGTATGCAAAGTCAGTGGCTCAGTATGACTTCCCAAAACATATTTTGTTTCTGTATCTGGATAGGGTTTTGCTTCAATGACAAAGGAAATTAAGCTGCCAGAGGTGGACATCAATATGATTACTGCAGGGCAAGGCTTGAATAATTTATTGAATATATAAACTTTTATTGAGGGAGAGAGATAAGTGAAAGGATGCCAGACTCGATTAATAAAACAGTGGACACCCAAGAAGCAAGAGAAAAGTTTGTACTATCAGTCTGAGACAAACACATTAAGAACCCAGCAGCTGCACTCAAGGATAGTGCAGAAAACTCATCTGGGGAATAAAAAAGTGAGATAACAGTACTGAGTTAGCAAGTAAAGGAGAAAGAAGCATAAAACTGGGACAGTCTTTTTGTGGGAACATAATGGAGACCTCAGGATAGAGATTGTTGCTGACACAAACCCAGTCTCAAGTGCTGATAAATGCAAGGAGAATGATATCAATATTATTCAGGGATGTTAGGGCACAGTTGGGACTCCTATTTACTCAGAATAGCTCCTACGATACTGAGCTTGACAGTAGGTGAGCTACTGGGAGAGAAATGGTCCAAAAGGTTTCTCTTAGAAATCTGTCTGGTTTGGTTTTCCAGAAATGGTCTGGAAAGTGTGAAGAACTTTGGGTTCTTTTTCAGTAGTGAGAGTAACTGGAAGTCCATTTTATCACTAAATATGCCAATTAATGTAGGGTGCCTATGCCACCCAGCACTGAAATGTTCATTCACTCCCCTACTGATGTGTTTATCAAAAGGAGGTGTGAGGACTGTAAAACCCCAGATGTAAAGACTAGAAGATATAATGGAAAATTCAACTTAAACAAATTGAAATTAGCACCTTACTTTCATCTAATGCCGTGTTCAATTTCCTATTCTGGGATAGATGCAGTAAAATCTAACAGCAGAGGTGGAAGTATCCTTCAAAACTTAAAAAACAACAAAAGTTTTGAAGACCTGTTCAGTTGTTAGAGTCAAGAAGACAAAAGTCAGTAAGGTAAAGAAATAGCATAAAATCCAATATTTGTTCACAGAGTAGTCATTGCCCCAAAGGGACATCTGCCCAAAGGGACAAAGGCTGTGCATTATGTGAAAGAGCTTAATACACAGCATAAAGCACAGCCTGCCTTGGAAGGCCAGGTATGTTCATTGCTTGCACAGGTGCAGTATGTAAAACAGTCCCAGTTTTGTGCTTCTTTCTCCTTTACTTGCTAACTCAGTACTGTTATCTCTTTATTATTTTTTAATTTAACAGCAGGTATCAGGATGCCTCATTTAGTGTAAAACACAAACATATTCTGTAGAAAACACATCTTTCAGTGTTTAGATGACACATAATTAGGGATGTTCTTTGCTGTTATTTCATCCTGCATTTCAAAGACATGATTAGATCTGTCTGAGGTAAGAGGTAGCTGTTAAATCACTTTTTGACTTTTTCTTTGATTGCTCAGGCAAACATTCGAGCTTTCATTGTTTTAAGCTAAGCAGATGATAAATTCAACAACATTGGGTGATGTAAAATTTAAATTAGAATTCAATTTAAATTAGTTCCCTTTGTTCAGCATTGTTAATACACTGTTTCTTCTACACTCGAGTTCACAGTAGCTGGAAACCTTGTGAGCCCAGGGTCACTGAATGCAATGAAGAATGCTGCATGCAGATCAGCAGGGAAAAAAAGTCTTAATTTCTTTGGTTTGTTTTCATAGCTAAAGCAAAGAAAGTGCAATACACAGAGAACAGATATTACAAGAATGTGAAATTAAGATTATTTTAACCGAAACAGAATTTTACCCTCAGAGAAAAAAATACAAAAGATCATAGTTACTGCTTAAATTTCAATGCTTTTTTTTTTCTTAGAGAAAGCAGAAAAATTAAGGTTGTTCAAATGCTCTTTTCTGTGTAACTACAACTGCTCAGAAAAACTTTCTGTTCTTTCTGACTGACTTACTGATTGCGGAGAGTGCATTAAATGACCTGGCTACAAGCAAGTATCTTAGTTGAGTGGCTTTTTCTTTCTTTTTTTCCTACAAATCTACTGACAGGGACTCGAAGAAATTCAAGTCATAAGCAATCAGCTATGAAGTATACAATATAGACCTAAAACCTTACAACAAACAAGCAGCTAGAATATTTTACAGGAGTCATGTTTGCTACTGTATAGCCACACATAAGCATACCCGAATGCTTCTAGAAGGAAAATCCACATTTGTTTGTTATAGGAAAGGTGAGCAAGTATTTTATAACCAGCCAGGAAAGGTTTTTTTTCCTTTTGAACTATCAGGCCTCCCCCCCCTAAACCACAAAGGGGCATCAGGATAAATTGAACTGAACTTGTCTGGCAAGTCCTACCTATAGAAACAAGTGAATTGTCTTTAGCCAAGCTGGTCATTTCAGCCTGAAATTTCTGAAAGTTAAATATTTATTTGAACTGGAATTAAACCCATGTAACTTCAGTTCCAAAAGAGCATTTTTTTTATTATTTCTTTTTTGAACCCATGTGAATGGTACAGCTGAGCAATTTCAGGTTCTAAAGCCTGAATTTACACATAGAAAGGATATACGTGAACAAGAATTTAGCCCTCAGAAGTATCCTGTGATATGCTTAGAAATGAAATAAGCGTGAAATCCATTGATGACAAGAAGATAAAATACATTTTTGGTAAGAAATACATTTTTTGTAAGAAATAATATAAAACTGCAACCAGTAACTTTTACCTGTAAGATGGTGTGCACAGCATGTGTAACAGGAAAAATGCCCTCAGTTGGTGATAAACAGTTTGAAAAATCAATATAATATCCAATTTTAAAAGAGTCCAGAACTAAAGTAATCGCTGCAAATAGTGTAATCCCACCTGCAAATGAAAAAGATATTAGAAAACATTAATATACAGTTACAGTGTCTAGAGACAACTTGTACAATATACTAAAATCTGTTTAGGGAAATAAAAGTCAATCAATATCCGTGTTCTTGCTTAGGGAAATACAAGTAGACCAATGTTCATTCAGATAATTGTCTCAATGTAGAAAGTCCCTCTAATTTGTGAAAGCCTCTGCCCAATATGTTACAAAAGTACATCACAGTACACAACTTGCATAGTCAGTGTAGAGGAGCCAGCCCAGCAATGGCCAGGACCTGGAGACACTCAGCACCTCACAGATGGCTCCTGGCTCCCTGCAAGGTCAGCCTCTCAGGTAACGGTCGCATTGAAGCAACTATACAGCACATGAATTAATGCTCTATACAGCCCCATTGCAAACTAGACAGTTCCAGGGAGCTGAACAATCATGTTACAGTCTCCTGGCCCAAGAGCTCGACAGTAAGAAGTAACACAATCACTTGGTATGCCTTCCCCATGGTTCCGGAGGTTACGCTGTAAGTCAGAGACCAGAACTACAATGAGCTGTAGGGTTTGTTCTCCTAGAAAGGAACCAAAGATTTCATTTCACTATTTTTTCTACACATACACAAAAGAAACCCTAATAAGTTCCTCTATGTATTTTGTATCCTAAAGAACTTTCAGAATACATGTTTCCCTTTGTTTATTTTGTCTTTTTCTTTTCAGGAATGTAAATGTGACAAACTTATTCTAGGAAGCTATACGATAATACAACATATATTACTAAATTACTGGGTTTGTACCTGTATGGCCAAGCACTACTGGCAATAAAATTACTGAATCAAACTCCGGAGACTTCATCTGTTTTTTGCTTTTTTTTTTTCCCCTATTTAAGCTTTCGCTTGATTTAACTTGGGCTAATTTAAATTAAGACTATATAAAAATCTATCAACAGACCTTAAGTAGATCCTAAGATCTAGATCAGCATCATTGTCTTCGTATTTCTTTGTAATTCTGCATAGAATAAATAATATTACTTGTGTTGATTTTAATGAATATTTAGCATTTAAAAAGGACCATAACTTAATTTCCTTATATGCACCATGTTCCACCTGAGTTGTGTTAATAAAACATAACACCACTTTAATAATTTATTTAGTTAATAATACATTTATTGTTAAAGTGGCATTGATAAAAATTAAGCATAAATGTTAAAATATAATGTATTTTTTGTTAGTATTTCATTCAACCTTTAAAATTAAACAAAAATAAACTTCATTTATTTTAACCACAAGGTTATGAATTCCAGTAGGATTTTATGTTTCTGTTTTACAATTCCTTTATAATAAAAAGAATGTCAAATTACTGACAGTGTAATTTCTACCAAGAGATAGAAACCTTTGTTCTCATATTTCAAAATCTAAACCCCCTGCTCTGTACTTCAGGAATGTGTATAAGCCCATGCATATTGTTTATATATGCTTATTTTGTATTATGTCTAACACATGTAACAGGACCGGAGCCCACATGTAAATAGATGTGCCATTTTCATTATGTATATATAGCAAACGGCATTATAAAATGCAAAATTCTAGGCTACTCTTGAGATCAAATCATACATTCACTTTCTTATTTAAATAATTTTAATTATTCTAAAATAAATCAGAGTTGGTTCTTCTGAAAGAGCTTTACCTGAGGTTATTGGACCTGTTCTGGGCAAAATGTTGAACCAGATGACCTTAAGAAGCCCCTTCCTACTTAAATCTTTCTATGATTGATTCTATGAGCCATGGTTTGTGTAGAAAGTATGCAGGAAACAGATTGTTTTGTGGGAACTGCAAGCTGTCCTGTTCCCACTATGTAGATAATTAAAGAAGAAGAATTGCTGATAGTGCACCTTGGTCTTGAGTAAACCAAGGAGTGTCTGGGTGCAAGGTCGGGCTGGGAAACAGCCTGGGGAGTGATTGTTTATAGAATGGAATTTATAGTGACTGAAAATAGTCACTGGAAATGATGTAGTTGCTGTTTGGTTTTATGGCTCAGACCCATATCTATACGATATATATTACCATGCTTGAGTGAATAAAGTGGAACTAGTTGGGAAAGCAGTGTGTGTGTGTGTGTGTTTAGCATCTTTCTTTACAGATGCTGCACTGTTTCACTTTTCTCTGAAAGATGTGTGTAAGAGGGACTCAATTTGTATTATAATTGTTTCAATAAGAAGGTAAATGCTGTCATCTGAAGCAAAAAGATTATAAAAATCTTTCACAATTACTCTACAGGTAATTGTGCATATGTTGTCTTTACTGAGTATTTTAGAAAGGAATTTAATTCCTTAGTCACGACACTAGTAAGTTAATTTCCCAATGAATTCATGGTGTGGGATCAAGCCCTGATGAAGTGCTATACTGAAGTAGCAATGTCAGAGCAAAATGGGTGGAAAACGTGTTTTATAATGTAAAATTTCTGCATCCTTGCTTACATTACTCTTGAGAGAGGCTCAGCAGAATAGGATCACATGGGACTTGTTAACTAAAAGGAGCAGGAGGAGGGAAGGCAAGACAAGGTACACATTTGGGTTTAAATTCATAAAAATAAAGAGCAAACTCGTATTAGTGATGTCTCGTGCACTGTACACACATCTTGTCTTTACAAGGATGTCTTGTATTGTAGTTCTACTCTGTCTTGTTTCCTTTCCACAAGATCAGTATTTCAGTTGAATAGTTTTACACCCCTTTCCAGCAAACCATTGGGGGGTGGGAGAGGGGGGAAAGAAACCACCACACCAACAGCAATAGCAAAAAACAACAACAAAACAGCCCCATAGTTTCTTTCACATTGAGTACTTTGATTTATGTCTTAGTATCTCTCTTCATGTTTCCTTTACATCCATCAGAGATTAGTGGGGTTCAGTCAGTTCCCATTAAAATCTATAGCTTTGCCATTGTCCTCTAAGGATTAGAAGGCTTTATATGACTCATTTCTTTTAATATTTGTTTATTTCATTTATTCAAATGATATCTTGATGTTTCTGGCAATCACACAGGTGGTCACTCTGTAAGCATATGCTAAGTATCCAACATGAATATTTAAGGAGCTTCAATCATACTAATTTGCTTAGTCAAAAATCAAAGCATAACATATAATGACCATACATATGGTATGCTAATGGTTTCCTTGTTAACTTTGTCTGATGGGAACTTCAGGTTTATATACTAATATCAAATACTGGACAAATACGAGTATTTATAAATAAGGGAGTTAATTCCACTGGTTTGCTATTTCTATTTGAAAGTTAAAGAAACATGAAATGATTGCTATTGAGCACTGTATTATTAAAAAAAAAGAGCTATTTTTCAGAATATTCATTGAAACCTGTATATTTGAGGAGATAAAAGAATAGGATTTTCAGTATGGCTAAGTGCTGCTTAATTCTATTAACCGTCAAGACAAAAAAGAAAAAAGCCATAATGATACAGTTGCAAAAATGCCATTCTAAACTTGAAATATTGTTCAAAGAATGGATGATCCAATGCAAGCAGTAAATAGATACAAGTTGAAGTCTGCCAAAAGCTTTGTAATTTATTGTTGACTTGCTGCTTATGTGTTAAACAGATGCTGTGCTGCTGGAGAAAAAGTAAAGCCATTGGTGAAGCCAATTGATTTTCATTTTGCCCTCTTTGGCTCACTTGGCTGAACTTCCAAATAATGATCAGAGAGGTTTTCCTGACAGGGGATGAACTCAAGGGAGTAAGTCAAGGAAAGGACTTCCTAACCTTCCCTGTGATTATAGGATCAGGAAAATTGTACCTTGTTAAAGACAAAACTCACACTGAAACTTTTCCCGCACTCAGACTGTAAGAGTGGCTCCTGACTACCACACAAGCAGGAAGGCAACTGTGCTCTAGGGTTCACGCAGTTGATGTGTTGGTACAAAAGGCTCGAGGAAATCTTCCTGTGGGCAATTCTTGTAAATTGACCATCCATCCTTCTAGTGTTGTTAAGCATGTTGTTAACTCCTTTTTTTGTTAAATCATAGAATCATAGAATAGTTAGGGTTGGAAAGGACCATGCTATTTCAACATGTGTCATAGCAAACCGCTCTACTGCTACTGCTTTTACTAAAGTTATATTCACAGTTTGAATTGAATCATGGAAATACACTCATTTTAATCTGTTTAACACATTTGCCCTCAAAACTAGAGCAAGGAGATAGACACTTCAAATGGAGCTGATAGACCTAGTCAAAAAATGCAGCAAGCTTTCTGTGGAAAGACTTGAAGAAAATTTTCCCTGTCCTTCTCCAATTTGGAATTTTAGTCTTTCAGATAAAAGATCTCTATGACAAAACCATTGATATAGAGGAAAGTAAAGGAGATCTTGGCAGAGGAATTGCTACCTGAGTTTTTCCTTAGCTCAAATAAGTTTTCTTTTACCAACAGAGGATAAAGGAGTTGTACAGGCTTCTTGTAACTACAAGAAACTTCCAAGAATAGGAAAGTGTAGGTCTCTCCCTAAGGGCGAATTTGTTGAATTGCAGCCTAGACATCCAAGAGAAGCCATGGAAGCCGCACCACTTGAGAAGCTAGTACAAAGAGCCATCCTGTGCTGGGAAAAGAAATGGATAAGGTAACCTAGTAGTTCAATCCAGTATCTTATTTCTAAGTTTCTGTGACTCCTTATATCCTGTAGGACAAATGAAATGCTGTGAATGCCATGCCAAAAGAAAAAGGGCAGGGGTCCTGTTGTAGGAGAGGAAAGGCACCCTCTAAATAACAAAAGCATAGCTTGGTCCAAAATAGGATCAAGTTAAGCCTTACATTAATGAATTTCAGGAGGTTGTAAGCCACATGAGCCAATAAATGAAAAATGACTGAGAAGTAATTATTGTTTTGGAAAACAGTGAATAATCAAGGAGAACAATTTAGCAGCTGTTACATGAATTCCATACATCTCAGGAGAGAGTCTACAGACCATGGCTATATGCTAGACATTAAGAAAAGAAAGTAAGGTTTTCCCTGTGCAATTCATACAACACAATTGTTAACAGTTGCAAAAAAAATGAAAGACACACAAGCACTGAGACCAAGAACAAATGACATTTCTACAACACAATCTTACTTCTCAAAATATCCAGGTTTTAGACAATTCTGGGATTTTCATTTAGATACATCATTAGCTGTTGTGATAATTAACTTGTTTCATTGCTAGTAGGTAGGAAATATTTTGTGGAAAAGATGTCTTACACCACTCCACTTAAAATACCTATTTTCCAACCTAGCATTTAGAGTGCTGAGACTGGAAAAGAGATTGGTAAAACAGGTCTTGGCTATTACTCTACATGGTGCTGATGTAGGTTGTTTCTTTTTCTTGGGATCAAGAAACACATCATTGCTGTCACTATTACCCTGTAAGGTTTCCTCATCTACCTTCTCTCAATACACCTACATATCCTCACCTTAGTACACACCAGACTCTGCACAGAAGGGCCATTGCATCCCACCACTACCCTTGAGGACTTGTACACTTTCCCTACAAGCTAATGCTAGCTTTAGATTCCTTGTTTGGATGTTTTATGCATTAATCTACAAACTGATCTGGCTAGGAAATTTTGTCCTCTTCTAACTCTAGGTGTTTCCAAGGCATTGTTGTGCACATATAAATGGGAATCTCTATATACATTAGTATAGAGAGCACTTGAGGACTTTTCTGAATAAAGTAGCCTAAAGTAAGTTGGATTACATTGTCTGGAAAAGGTGATAATTCCAAAAGGATTGCATGACACCAATAAAACTGCCTCCTCCACTACTTGCGTTTTATTTTTCAAGTGTTGCCACACCAGCCTGGTAAGGAAAAAAAGGCACCAGAGCTTTCAGCACTGTAAATGGTAGGTTGGAAAGCAAGGATGTTTAGCAAACAACTCTCCCATACAATCTCCTAGTATGTTCAGCTTATGTATATATTTACTTTAGAGTGCACTGCATGTGCGTTAAATTCATGAATACCAGGATGCCTGCTGGTAGTAATGGAGAGGGTAACAAAGTGGTAGCAGACATAGGTGATGGCACGGATGTCCCCAGCTCGGTATCACCCTTTGTGCCACCAGCCAGTACTTACACTTCAGCCAGCGGGCTCCAGCGTGTGTGTCCTTGTCCCGGATCAGCCTCCTCTGTGTGCAGCTCCTGCAGAGGTACCACAGCATCCACAGGAGCTGGATGAGCATCAGCGTGATGAGGTAGGAGAGCAGGTGGCTCTTGCTGATGCCCACAGCGTGCACAGCCCAGGCGAATGTGAGCAGCAGCCCGGCCAGGAACAGGTTGATGCCGTACTGGCTACTGAGGATCTCGGCGTTTTTCTGTGGGTAGCTGCCGCCCAGGGAGTGGGAACCGACGGCTTTCTCCATCACCCCGCCGCCCTCCAGGTGCTGCAAGCAGGCGGCCCCGCTTCCCCCAGGGAGCTCCGAGGCTGGGGGCTGGCCCGTCCCCCACCGGCGGCTGGGGGCGGAGCGGGACCGCCGGCCCTCACCGTGCCGCCGGGCGTGGGCTGAGGGGGTCCCGGCTGCGGGGGAGCCTGGGCTACCCATGGAGAAGGCAGCCTGCCGTGGGAAAATGCTGCCGAGGTTTTGCGGAGCACGGGGGTCTTAGTGTAGGCTGAGCCAGCAGCTAGGGCAGAGAGGAGGGTAAGGGAGGTTATCCGGGAGGTGCCACTGCCCTGCGGAGGGGCAGGGAGCCCCGCAGGGCTGGCTGCAGTGAGGGACACGGAGCTGACGTTCGTGTTGATAGAGACAACTATCAACATGGAGCAGAACATGTTCCCTAGATAGGGAGGCGGGAAAGATAGCGAGCGGCAGACAAAACACCCCCGAAGGTTGGTGGCCGGCTGGAAAGCTGAGGAACTGCCAACGTGTGGGAAACTGTCGGAGAAAGGGAGAATGGGCGACGGATGGAGCCTGCCTCGAGGCCGGGAGCCAACAGCCAGCGATGCACACAGGCGGCAGTGGGATCACCCACCACACGTTCATGCTCTGGGCCTCACAGTCCACCTTCTTTTTGGCAATTGGTGCTTCCATTGGTAGGAAATAACCTTGATGTTCAGGAATTGCCTAAACCTTTCCAAGACAGAAATTTACCTTAATCTTTTCTTAGTAAGTCCTGTTCTGACAAGAGTATTACAGCAATTGCTAGCTGGAGTAGCATCTACTCGGCTTGAAGTAGCAACAACTTCAGTAAAGACTGCAGGGTTTAGTCTACTGTTTATTTATGCAGTCACTTTCCCAATTTTTATGCCCATTTTAAATATTTGCCATTTTTAATTTCAGTTGCTAGGTTGTAACTGTGACCCATATCATAAGCTACCAAGGTACACAAACCTCAAGACTTGGAGCACCAGTTGGTTGGCTACAGGGGTTGAGAGGAACTTAGCTCAGTGTAAAACACTAAATATTTCAAATGGTATTTTGTTTGCATACAATACAAATTCCCTTAATTCTAGGCATTCAGGTACCTAGCCGTAGCTTGGAGGTCAATACCAAGACAGACTAATCCTTGTTCTGGCCAGGCAGGTCTTACATTTTTACCCCATATCTGTTGGCAGCATATCAGATGTCCATAGCATTGTTTTTTACAGTGAGTGACCTATGTCTCACATGAAATTAAGCCACTGGTTCAGCTACATCAAAATAAATTAAATAAATGAAAAGACATCATCTATCTCACTCCACTTCCACTGACAAAACTTAGAAGAGCTTTTAAGGGTTTTTGTCTTCTGAAACCAAATATTATTAAAGTTTTTTTCCTGAAATAATAAAGGACAGTTCTGGACTTAATATGTACATTCCTGATGTTCACATTCCTCCTAAAGAACAGGGAAGAAATACAAAATAGCAGAAGGGTGGAATGAATGAATTCTAGACAGTTACCTACGTAAGTAAGTGTAAGGAAGCAGTAGCTCATGTCCTTTATTCATTTTGCCCTGTTCCCAAGAAACAGCTATTTTAAGCCATTTTGCTTTTGAAAAATGCACTTAACTGAAAGCTAGCTTTGTTTCAGTCAGGCCCATAACAGCAGTATAAACAGAAAGCATAACTAATCAAACAGTTAAGGCTTCAACCACCTCTAGGTCAGAGCTACATCCATCATTATTCAAAGCTTATGGAAGTGCCAACTTCTACTTCTAACTTATGTAATGTAACCTTTAAAGAATAACAAAGATGCTTTCATATTACAGAGCTTCAGGATAACTGTGATAAATTATTTTCACCGTGTGGACTATTTACTTCAAGATTATTCTAGAGCATCCCTTGTTACCTGCAAAGAGCTCTTTGGTGCCAATACTCATTCTCAACCTCAAATGAAATCAATGTAACTTGATACAGAAAATACCTACAGTGGTCTGCAGCCAGCTAATACATTTAAGCTTAGGGAGCGGTAGGGATTTTGATAGCCTAATAACTGTTTTCAGCGAACTATTAAGATACCTCTTTCTACTTTCTTGCCCCAAGTTCTTTATTTTATGGTAAGGAAAATAACAAAAGCAAGGAGTTCACAGAACTGTTAGTGGCAAAAGCATTTTGTCAGGTCACCTATTACAGTGAACACTGCAGTGCAGTCCCCAGGAACAGTCAAATTAGTTAAAACAAATAATGAACACTAATTGATCACTTTTGTACAAAGTTTATTATGTCCAGAAGAACAAATGTGAAAAAACATGTAGTAAACAGTAATTTTAATTCAAGAGTACAAGGCAATCTAAACCAGCTGGAGCATTATATAGCTGACAAAAATACAGTGATAATTTCCATCCCTGAGCAGCACTGCTTTTTAAATACCGTAATAAACAAGTTACTCAAATGTACCTGTGTATGCACATGTAAAATAGTTAAAAATTGTTAAAAGATGAAGATAAGCAACTCGCCTTTTAAAGATGAAGTACAACTGGGTTTGGAAAACTTAAATATTACATTTAAACAGATCAAGCTGTTAACTTACTCTATGAGCTACTTAACAGCAGTGCTAAATATATTTTAGTCTGGTTTGACTGATCCTTTGTATTGAATACCAGTAGCAACATTTTTCCACACTGAAACAGTAGCAGCCACAGACAATGTCTATTGTTTTCATTACTAAATACTTCATGTATTTTGTACTCAGCAAAATACATGTGTGTGAATGTGTGAATTTGGTGTGAAATTGAGAGTCAGAACGAAAAACACGGTCTCCTCTAACGGTCCAGTCTTCAAGCACCAGTCCCAAGGAGTAAATTTCAACACGTCAATATCCAGCTTCTACATTTTCCTCTCTTCCAAAAGGTGTGGGTGTGACAGTATCTAACACAAGGATCTATATAAAATGGTCAAGCAATTAGATGGTGCCCAGGTTTCCAGATGCTTAAGGACCTCAGCCAAGATGAACAGACAATGTTGTTTTATTTTCCCAACTGTGCATGACTTTTTGCATTTAAATTAGTATCAGCCTCTTTACTGCTGCAAATTGAAAGAATCTAGTATTAAGATCCCAAAAGATTTGAATTTTCAAATGAAACAACCTGCTTTGAGCAGGAAGTTGGACAAGGTGATCTCTGCAGTCCCCAGAGATAAGCTTTATAGGTTGCTTCTAACCCAAACTATTCTATGACTTATTACCCAGCTGTTTAAAAATGAAATATAAATAAAAGTTTTACAAAACAGTGAGGAAATGCTTTATGTCTCTAAGAGAGGTAAAACCTATGTATCCTTCACTTACTTACTAATCAGTTGCTTTCTCCAGCCACTGGCTGACCCATGGTTATGTCCATTTGATTTATAAATCAGGCAGTATAATAATTACAGTATCAGTTAGCACAAACAAGCAGTATTAGAAACAATAAAAGCATTGGAGTGTTACAAAAGTGACATTCAGTTGGCAGGATAACAGTTGCTCGAGTCCACATGAAGCTGAAAGAAAAAGCAAATCCAACTTTAACAAAAATACAGTAATGCTGTATATACTGCACAAGTTTGTCCTAATTTGATATTATTAGTTAATGATTTTGAATCACCAAGTAATAATTTGGTCCTTATTATTAGCCCAATAATTATCTGGCCTAATACAGAATTAACAAATTCTGTGTAACACAATTGACTTGGCTGTTCATATGGAAAACCAGAATGTTTTCGTAAGATTCAGCTGTTCAGGATATCTGTAGTTCACTTGTATTTCTTACTTTCTACATACAAACTAATACAGAATGGTCATTCTAGTCTGTTAATACAACCAGCTCTAATACACTGAAATGTGTCTTTCTCCCAAATCCTTCCAGTGCTCAAACAGAACATAGCTAATGGCAGAACAAACAAACATGGTTTGAAGAAGTTTGCATCAGCAAGTGTGACTGAAGCTCCATAATGCAGTAAAGAGGCTCTAATCAAATACTGTATTTTTCAGAAGTCTATAGGTGTTGTCAGAGTATGACTTAATTACCTCCTTAAAAAATTAGGCTTTGTGATGTCTAGAGAACAGGAAAAATGGCAACACTAGTTTCAGTTTGCTCATGCAAACAAAATCTGTGTTTCCCAGCCATTAAATATTTTTGCCTACAACTCTGACACTGTAAGAGGCTACACTCAAAATCCAGCACTGTCTCATTCTTCTTGATGTGCTCATAAAAGTGCTCAGAGACTTCCTTACTAAAAGGATTTATGATGGCAAGCAAAACTAAAGAGGCTTCCCCACATTCCCTTGAGAAGTATGGCAAAGAAGACCTGCCAAAAGGAGTCACTTCAATGGATGATGTAGACCCCTGTGATACAGGGGACATCCCTTACCCTACATACCGAGCCTTCTTTGATGCTTCCTTAAGCTTTTCCAGTTTCATTTGAACGGTATATTCCAACAAAAGATGAGAGAACCTGCTTTCAACATAGGAGTTTTTCAAGTCAACAAAATACCCAAGTTTGCCTTTAAAAGGTTGTGGGGTCATTTTGCTTTGTTTTTGAAAGAACAAAGAACTTCTGATACCTGGCAGTTTTCCAGGTAGCAGGTTGATCTGTACTGCTCAGTCTGGGAAAAGCTTCAGGTATTTGGGCTATATGCCCCCAAATCATCCATTCTCACTAATCACTTTTTTTAATCATCTAAAATGGAATCATAGAGAAGAAAAAAAAAAGTGTATTGTTCCCCTTAAGATACTTTCATGTTCTTCAGTCATTCTATATGCCACAAAATGTCAACATTCTAGAAGTGTACACAAAACAGAGAGGAAATTCTTACAATCCTTAAATGTCTAATAAAGCAGTTCATGCAGAAAGATACATATTTTTTGTGCTTAAACAATTAAATTATTTACCTGAAGGATTTATCCCAGGAGTGACACAAGCATCACAACACCCATAAACTGAATGAAGAGCAACAAAGGCGTCATAAACGACCAGACAGGCCACAAGGCAACATTGAAGCTGCAGATAAAAGCAGGAAGATTTTGGTAAATTCAACAGTAAATACACAGAAAACATAGTACCTGGAAAAATACTTGTTTCTTTATGAAAACAAAAAGGAACCAGCATCTACTTATTAAATTGATAGTTTATTTTACCGCTTATTTGCTGACAGCTCATCCTAAAACTTCAGTAGCTGCTGCAGATTTTACACTGAGCAAATCCAGTCAGTCCCACCAAGGGTAAAAGTATCTTCTACTTTCAGAATATCTGTATGGCTTGTATTAGCAATAGTACAGCCAGCAGGACTAGGGAAGCAATAATCCCCCTGAACTCAGCACTGGTGAGGCCACACCTCAAATACTGTGTTCAGTTCTGGGCCCCTCACTACAAGACAGACATTGAGGTGCTGGAGCAGGTCCAGAGAAGGGCAACAAAGCTGGTGAAGGGTCTGGAGCACAAATGTGAGGAGAAGCAGCTGAGGTAACTGGGGTTGTTTTGTTTGGAGAAGGGAAAGTTCAGGGGGGACCTTAACACTCTCTACCTGAAACAAGGATGGAGCAAGGTGGTGGCTGGTCTGGTCTCCCAGGCAACAAGTGATAGGACAAGAGGAAATGGCCTTAAACTGCAGCACAAGAGGTTTAGGTTGGATATTAGGAAAAAAATCTTTCAGTGGAAGGGTAGTCAGGCATTAGAATAGGCTGTGACATGGTTTAGTGGTGGACTTGGCAGTCATGTGGTAACAGCTGGGACTTTATCTTGAAGGTCTTTTCCAACCTAGTTGATAATATTATTTTATATGAAGCACCTGAAAATTAACTACTCTTGTTCTCCCATGAGCATACATGGCAGCTGAGAAAAGCCTTAATTTTTACTTCCAAACAAGCAGATTTAACTGAAGAGAAAGGAGGAAAACCAACTTATTTTACAATTGGATTACAAAGATTAGATTTGACTATAGGGAAGCTTTGTCTTTAGACGTCCTTTTTTCCCAGCATTGAAACAAATACTGACTGAAGTGATTCAGATACAACACCTAAACTAGAGAGAACAACCTTTCATGCAAAGAGTAAACAAATATACTGGCACATATGTATATAATTTTTTCATTCATGCGCACATTTGCTCAATTCTGATTCCTATAATCTCAGAAAGTAGCTCTTACCAAAAGTACCATTCTCTGACAAGATATAAACCTTAAAGCTCATATAATAGCCAGAAGTATAAATTTCATTATACATTTGCTACTTATGGATTGTTTGATAATGAAGACCTTTGTATTAGAAACTGATCAGGCATGATTTTTTCTCAGCTAAAAAATACTCATTGTCTTAACTGGGCCAGGGCAATTCAAGGCACAGCTACAGGTTGGGCAGAGAAGAGATTAGAAGCAACCCTGCAAGAAGGACTTGGGGGTGTTGGTCGATGAGAAAATGAACATGAGCCAGCTTCAGTGTGCACTTGCAGCCCATAAAGCCAACCGTATCCTGGGGTGCATCAAGAGGAGTGTGACCAGCAGGTCAAAGGAGGTGATCCTGCCCCTCTACTCTGCTCTTGTGAGACCTCACTTGGAGTATTGTGTGCAGTTCTGGTGTCCTCAACAAAAAAAGGACATGGAACTGCTGGAACAAGTCCAAAGGAGGGCCACGAGGATGAGGAGGGGACTGGAGCACCTCCTGTATGAAGACAGGCTGAGAAAGTTGGGGCTGTTCAAGCCTGGAGAAGGCTGCGTGGAGATCTCATAGCAGCCTTCCAGTATCTGAAGGGATATATGGATGCTGGGGAGGGACTCTTCATTAGGGACTGCAGTGACAGGACAAGGGGTAACAGGTTAAAACTTAAACGGGAAGTTTAGATTAGATATAAGGAAGAAATTCTTTACTGTTAGGGTGGTGAGGTACTGGAATGGGTTGCCCAAGGAAGTTGTGAATATTCCATCCCTGGTGGTGTTCAAGGCCAGGTTGGATAGAGCTTTGGGTGGCATGGTTTAGTGTGAGGTGTCCCTGCCCATGGCAGGGGGGACGGAACTAGATGATCTTAAGGTCCTTTCCAACCCTAACTATTCTATGATTCTACAACATGTAAACCTTACAAACAGCTATCAAAGGTGAGCAATTTACACTAACAGAGCTAAGAACTTCAGTTTTCCCCTAAATTTTCAAGGCAGAAAATAACCAGTACATCTACAAGTATGCTTCATATGCAGTTTCAACAGCTGCAAGTTTTGCTCTGTGGATGAATGTTGAAAGTGGAATAAATTATGCTACGTAGAACTGGTATTGTCATCAATGAAGTTATTAGAATTACAGCAATTACGCTTGTTATAAAATGATCCCACTAACACAGTTAGACTTGCTCAGTTTTAGCAGAAGTTTGTACAGTGTTTGAACTTACCAAATCGCTGCTGCAATAAAGGTAGCTGTTGTGATAGGTATTAGTGCTGGATACTGTGTATCGTAGTCCTCAATGCCACAATACCATTCAAGATACAGTATGCAGTAAAAGGCAACAGATAAACATGCAGCCAATAAACAACTGCCAGAGGCAAGCCACCAACTGTGGGGATGGAAGCATGGTAAAGCATGTTAAGCACAGGCACACTGCAGTTTGCACATTAATCTTCATTCTCGTCCAGCAACAGAACAGGCAATTATACAGGTTGGCCTAGAGTTCCTGCAGTTTTTTTCTTAAATTACTTTTACAAAATACTTTTTGCCCTTCTAAAGCTGTGTAATACACATCACTGAGTTTAATTTTCCAATGCAATGCTCCTGTCAATTATTATTCCCTCAAGTATTTTGGAAATACAATGAAACAGAACCTGTCAGTGATCTAATACACTACCACACCAAAAATGCTTCATCAGTAATTAAACAAAATAGGCTCCACTGCAACTGTGCTTCTCACTATAAATCAGGCTACTGGTTTTGCAACAGAAATGTTGCAGAAAGCTTTAGTAAGGTTTCAAGTTCATGAACATTCAAATTTAGCAGTAGAAGTTTCAGCAGTGAAAAAGTTTCTTCTTCAAAAAGAAGAAAGGTGGAGATGCTGTGACCTCGCTGGCCAACCTGTACCAGGTCGCAGTGAAAAGGTGTTTCCTGATGTTCAGAGGGTAGCTCCGATGTTTCAGTTTGTGCCCTTGGACCTGTCACTGGGCACCACTGAAAAAAGCCTGGCTGTCATCTATGTATCCTCCCATACTTATATGCACGCTAAAATCCCCATGAGCCTTCTCTTTTCCAGCTCTCTCTATTCCTACTGTATCTTTTGTTTATCCAAGACTTAAAACACAGTGTTCAGATTTAACAAACTGAGTAGGGCTGTAAGATTAAAACACAAATTCCTTTGTAAGAAAAAGTGCCTTACCTATCTGCTTGAATAGTTTCTTTAACAGTTTTAAAAAAATCAAAGTAGTATGTCACAGCAATTGATGCCAAAATCCAGAAAGCAGAATGAATATTCAGTCTGGCAAGAGGCTGCTTCTTCTTTTCTACAGCTGTAGACTCTTCTGTAAATAAGAGCATAATTACAGCACTAAGGCCAGTCATTAAATTGAGGAGGATTATAGTTACGTAAAATACAATGCTTTACCCTTTTAATTCATTTATCTTTGAAGACTTTCATATTTGGTATAATATGCTTTGTATTACAGAGGAAGTATTCTAAAAAGATCTGAACATTTCCTGAAATAAAGGACTAAGCAAGGTACCCTTAGGTAAAATATAAAGCACTAACAACCAGCACATTCTGTGTCTGTTGTATCCATTTAGGAAATTAACAGCTGACTAGATTTTGTAAGGGTTATTTAACTGATTAAAAACCTAATGGTGTTACTAAAGCATTTTTATCAATCTAGCATACAGACAGTCAGGTTGGTATTTCCACTTACTACTTATTTCTATCATTTTTTTTTATATAAAAAAAAAATCAGGCACAAATCATTTCCTTGTGCTCAACTGCAGCTCCTTCACAAACATGAGATGCTCAGTTTCATTTCAGGAGCTAGCCTGATGCCTGCCTTCAGCAGGTAAACTACAATTACCATTATGCAGAAAAATGTCTTTTTTTCCCTCACTAGGGAGGAAGACAACAGAGCAAGCAGATCAGAAAGCATCATTTTTGTGCATGACAGTAATCAACTAACACAATATTTATATGCAGGGTCAAAAAAGGTGTCTTTGATGTTTCCTACTTTGAACGCTATCATTAGAAGTTACTGGCGGGGCGGCCTCTGTGCCCCCAGCAGTGGAATGTATACCGACTCCTGCACATGCACCATCACCAGCCGAGCGCACTAACAGCTCTGATGGAGTTTACAGGCGGGTTTATATTTTATTTCCTAGATCCGTCCTCATCTCCTGCAGCTCAGGTCTGCAGCATTTAACCACTTCACCCCATCAGGAAATCCGCGGCTGCACGTCCCGACACGACTCACGTCTCTCTTGTCACATCGCACTGTCACGGCCAGGAACCCGGGGACAACCGAGCTGGCCGCAGCAGGCAGCACCCCTCCGGCGGAGCAGCGCACCCCGTTACCGAGGAGCCCCCTCGCTTCTACCGTGAGCAGGGCCGTCCCCTGTCCACCCTCCCTGCCCTGGCAGTGCTGTCACACGGCCCGCCCAGCAGAGCCTGGCTCCGCTCCGGCCCCCAACACCACGCACCGGCCGTCCCTCCGCCCCCGAAAGGCGGCTGCGGCAGCAGCGGGTCCCGGGGCTCTGCTCCTGGCCGTAAAGGGCGCCGGAGCCTCGGGAGCGGGCCCTCGCTGCTGCCGCCGGCTTCCATCTTGGGCCGCTCCGGCAGTGACGCGAGCGGGGCGGGGAGCGTGGCGGCCGTTGGCGTGAGGGGCGGTGACCCGGGGTGTAGGGGCAGGGGCGGGCAGGCGGAAGAGTGGCCATGTACAGGATAGAGCTTACCGACGTCTTCCCGAGTCCCAGCGGCGGGTAGGGAGCCGAGCGTTGCTGGAGCGCGGCTGTGGCAGGGGATGCCTCGGAGAAAGGCCCAGCGTGATAAACCGCACTAATCCCCACTGAAAATAGTGAACGGCGTGATGTAAATACAAGTGCTGGAGTGAGGGCTGTTATCAAGATAAGAGGAATAGGGGAAAGCTGGATGCATATATGAGAAAGTTGCAGAGCGACTTTTCACGGACAGGTAGACATAGGACAAGGGGGAATGGCATTAAAGTGGAAGAGGAGAGATTTCAATTAGATATTAGGAAGCATTTCTTCACTGCGAGGGAGGTGAGACACTGGCACAGGTTTCCCAGAGAAGCTGTGGATACCCCATCCCTGTGTTCATGGCCGGATTGGATGGGGCCTTCAGCAACCTGGTCTAGTGTAAGGTGTCCCTGACCGCGGCAGGGGTAACTGGGTATGAATTCTGTGCGTGTTGTTCAGCATTTATCAACATAAAAGCCTTGCAGATACTTTTCTGTAGTTTCACATTGAGAAAACAGGAAAAGAAGAATGGAATGTAGGCTTGGGATAAATAATTATGTATTTTATCAGTAAACCTTAAAAAATGTCAGGCCATCCTATGGGTACATACTAACTGGTAGAAACTAATTAGGGTACAAGCGAGACTTTCTCTGACCTGCACCGGTTTTAAGCAGTTTTAAACCTGTTGTGTACCTAATGCCCTTACCAAGTGCTCTTTGAAATAGGTGGGAAAAAAATAAAGTGTGAATAAAGTAACAGATATTACACATATATAAACTAGTTCTTACAGTGTTGCAGCAGGTTTAACTCAGTAGACTTACATCAGTTGAACTAGTGCAATGATAAACCCTAAAAGTACATAAGACTAAGCTTTTTCAATGTATTTAGTTATAATCTTATTTAATGTTTGGATTGAACTGTAGGTACAACTGCATTCTACAGTTACTGTAGAAACAGCACTGGTTCTTCATTTGTCGTGTAACCCGATCTGTAGATCCCCTGTGTTGTGTAATCCACCTGGAGATACCATCTTTTCAGCAAAAGGGATGCTAACAGTAATTTATCAGGAAAAAATCACTATCTTTTCCTAAATACCCAATTGTCTCCTCTTTTATAGATGAGTGAGGTTCTAGGGATAGGGGAAGTGGCGGTTCTGGTTGCTCTTTATTACTTTGCATTGAGTTTTTGTAAATTCAGCCAAAAAGATACATGAATGGAAAAGTTTTTTATGTGCTCTGCAGAAATTCAGGCCTTCATTTACATCTGAATTTCATGGGAGCCATTTTGTGGTGGGCAGAAATTGTTTTCCCAGCCTTAGAACACATTTTATATAAGGGTCAACCACATCATAGTCCTTACTGACTATAGTGATTATTTTTTATGTTGTTCAGTTGAATATTTTGAAGTTAACAGCTCGTGGGAGCCTCTGAGCTCTGCTTTCTTAGCAATGAAATAGAGGTTTCTTTGTTTTATTTCCTCTGAGTGAAATGATTACCTCAGCCTTCACTTTCATGCTAGTGATTCAAAGAAGAAACAAAGGAAATCTTCATGTACGTTCTTTGCAAAAGCTATTCATAGGAAATATCTTTGATTTAAACATAGCAATTAAATAAATATGTATGCTTGAAAAGGTTAAGATCTGTTAGTGTTGTTAAACTGAAGACTGTTTACGTACAGAGTAGGTATTGTGCAAAGAGCTGAAATAAGAGCTTCCTTTCTCTGGCTCAGTGTTGACCTTAACCTAACCACTTATGTTCAGTGTTTGTAGAGCTGAGATGTTCTCTGTGATCTTTTTCACAGAGCTTCTCTGATTCAGAAATTATTAATCTGTTAAAGAGTAGATAGCAATCAGGAGCTGAGCTGAGCCTGTTACAACATGAACAACCTAATTAACAAAGCAGCTAAACAGTGGGGCTGCTGGATAAGTAATTCTTGCAAGTTAAAGAATCCCTGCAGAAATGTTAGGAAGTATTTTAAAATGTGGTGCCTGAGCTGATAAATTTAGTTATCCATCTGTGAGAGGAATTTGTGAATTTGAAGATTGTGTGAAGGACATGTACAAAAGGTAGAGTTTGCAGCAAGTTTTTGTGTTAACTGAATTCCTGGTCTCTCATATAACATTAATTCTTCCTGCATTTTCAGAAATGGACTTCAACACCTTTGTGTCCTTTTCTTTTTAATAAGAATGCTTTGTAAGTTATTCAAGTGTTTTTAAATATTCAGGTTTTGCAGTTATAAGTGAGGGCTGAATTTTGCTGTCTGTTTGGACATTTTGAACTAAATTTCCTTGTTGCTTGATGAGTATTTGCTATTTACTGATTAGTTGTTTTTATGTTGAATTATAGGTAACTTAACAACACAGACAAGTGGTAGCTTTCTATGTTCCTTGATTGAGTACATATAAATTTTATAATTAGACTTCCCAGTTAAAATCTCATTTTTCTAGTATTCTAGCAAATATTCATAACTTTTTCCCTGTTACAGAAGTCAATGGCTAAATTGCCCCAGATGTTACCAGTTCACAAAAGACCTGATGAGAATTGTCTTCAGTTCTTATCTAAGTACTGCTGGCTTCTCTCTCCCTGTGTTAATTTTTAGCTGAAGTATGTTGGATGCAGTGTAGGCATATTCTTTATTTTGAGCAATGATTATGCAAAATACTCTGCTTTCTATCCATGAACTAAATAATAATATCTTCCGCTATCAGGAGTAAAAGGATTGGATGGGTAGAGATTCTCAATGCTTTCTGAAGATTATTCTTAAAGCATTGCATATCCTCTCTTACACTTGAGTGAAAATGTAAATACATTGTCTTAACACATCTAGGTAAGAAAAAAGCCTTCAAACAGTACTACAGTTCTCTTGCTTTCATCTAGCATCCTTTTAATTTTTTTTTAAATACCATACAATGGGAAAAAAGTCAGAGAATGACTTAAAAGCACTTGGTGTGAATAACTTCATGCAGATCTGAAAAACAACTGAAAGTTAAAACTCAGTCAACACTGAATGTGGTACATACACAAACTGTTGAACTCAAGTTGAATTCTCATGTGAGTATTAAATTACAGTGAAGCCCTGAATTGGCCCTTTAGGAAGGAAACAATACATATAATAGTGTGTTTGATACCAAGAATGCACTACATACAAGCATGCAAGCATTTGAACTTCATGAAGGGAAAGAAAACATAAAAGATGAAGGCAGTTGAAAAGGCAAAGGGGGCACCTAAGAAAATAGATAAAGAATGCACCACATAATGTATAACGTCATCTGATTCATCTGGGTATGTTATTCTTCATCTTGACACTTGTCTGCAAAATACAAAAAAGCAGTTGGTCCAGAACATTACTTTAATCTGAAGTATTGATTTGATGGAAGATCATTTCAACTCTCTCAATTGTCCCGATTAAAAAGGTTAGGTAACTTCAAGGTTTTGCCCTTGCTTTTTGCTATAATTGGCATTAAGAACATAACATAAGACTGTTCATTCCAGCTTGGATCTTCAAACGTGTAAACAAAAACCATGAAATAAATCTGGATAAACCATTCTCCTAGAAGCTGCTATGTAAATCTTCCTACTCTCTCTCCTAAATCGTTTTTTAAGGTTAGTTTCACTTTACTATGCTAACTTTCTTAGGGAGTACAATGGCTCTCAAAATGTTTTCCTAAGACTAGTTTAATGATACAAAGCATTTGGCAGCAATACTCCACCTATAATTGTTCTTGACTACTCAGTTGCCAGTAGTGATATCTAATACCTCTCAGTTTGAGGATTTGATCTGGTTTTAAAAGCCTGCAAAAATGTAGGGGATGGCAGAGAGGCAAAAACAAATGGCAACATGTGAGAGGGTGGGAAAGGAAACACTTGGGAATTACTGAAACTGATTTCCTCACTGAAGAAAAGGTTTGTGCAATCATGCATCTGTAATAATACAGGAATTTCATACTTTGGGCATTTATGAGCATCCTACAGTTTTGGAGTCTGTCATTTTCTTAATAATGAAGATCACAGATCTAATTCACACTATCAGGAAAGACTGTCAGTTGTGGTAATGGGCATTTAAGTTTATTGTTCATTGAACGTCTGCTCTGTAGGCGTATTGCTCTCCTTAGGCAAGACACTTTATTTCTGTATTCATAGAGTTTAGCATTTTTTTTCGGCTGTGGGAAGATGTTAATGATTGTTTTGGAGATGGTCTTGTGTCCCCACTGCCTGTGGTTTGACTGCTGTAGTGAAGTAGGGACGAAGTTTCTTTGGAGGGGACATGGACCTCACTGTTAACAAGATTGGAAAGTACAGATAATTTTCATAATGTGTTCAGCATGACAACACCTCACTGATGCGCACAGTGTGGAATTCAGCTCATGCTGTTTGCCTGCAGAATTTTTCTTGGAGTCCTGAAAAAATCAACACAATTAAGTGTGCTCTTACACACTTAATTCAGGTGTTTTAAAGCAGGTTTTGTAAGCATTTATAAGCAGGTTTTCTTTACAGTTGTCCTTACGATCCATTACTACTTATGTATCCTGTAGGGTAATTTTTTTGTGTATTTTGATCTGGTGGTGTAATTGAACAACAAGGTTAGAGGGAACACTGACAGAGTGCTGTACTGTCAGAGAGAGACAGGAAGAGAGGAAGATATTTGCTGTTCTGAAGACTAAATACCTCAATTTCAGATTTTACCTGGACAACAGTTGTATAATTCCTGTTGTTGCTCTGGCTAATCTGTTAATCTGAGCAGATCTTTAAGAACATAGGCTGAGTTCCTATTTTTCATTCCCACAGAAAATTTCTCCAGTGCTCTGAAAGCACTTAGGTTCTGAAAGTTCACCAAAAAGCTGAACTTTCAAAGGTAGAATAAGTAAGACAAAACTGTAGCAGCAAGCAAGGAAGAGGAAATGTATTTCATGGTACAAGACAAGGAAATTGTGGGAACAAACAGTCCATAAAATGTCTTGTATTAAATGGTAGAATGGATGGATGGGGAAAAAAAATCAATAAAATGCTTGAAGCATAAGAGATGTCTGTACAATTCAATAAAAGTTTTTATACTAGCAATTGATTTAGAAGTCCGAGGCAGAAAGACAGGCACAAAGTATTGGCTTCTAAGTGAAGCACTTACTTTAATGGTAAGAAAGAAAAGTCTAGGAGAAAATTCTGGTCCTGTCCAGCCCATGAAAACCTCAGCCTTTGTCACGTATGACAGCGTCAATAGCTGTGTATCCCTCCTTGAATTCCTTTTCATCAACATTTTAAAGGATAAAAGATAAGATGAAGATTTGTTTGAAAAAGGACTAAGCTCTGTGATCTGCAGTCTTGTAGAAAAAAAGGTCCAATCAAAGCAAAAAGCTTGAAGTCTTTTCCACCCTTACCCTGTGGGAGCATAAAAGCATGAGGATTCAGATGCAAAATGAATTCTATTGCAACAAGTGCAATAGTAAAGCAGTAGGTTGCAGGTGCAAAAGGAATGGTACTTTAAGAAGTACAAAGGAAAGTTACTACTAAACCTTCCTCTAGTCCAGGTGAAGTTTAGAATCCGATATAAAGTAACACTTCTTGTGAAAGTACTATGGGAAATATAATATGCTGCTTTTCTTGGCTGACAGAGCAGAAAACTTAGAGGACTTGCTCTTGTTTTTTCTTAAAGGCTAAATTGGGAGAAGAAAGGGGTAAATGTTGACTATACTGCCTGAGATAGCTTGTAACCTATGAATACAGCTCAATGTATAGAACAAAATGCCTTTTTTTACTTATCTCACAAGAAAAGTTTAATATTTGCTCTCTTATTTCCTTAAGAAGGGTAAGCTTTAAAAGTTTCTGAATGAAATCATGTATTGGGTGTCTGTATCCTGTGGTCACCAGCTCTAAGCTGCTGCTCCTGTTGGGAACTGACTGCATTGTACTGATGCAATCAGATTATAGCACCAGGTGGGAGGATCAGTTTTCACTAGGAGAAAGAAAAATGAACTACTGTAATGCACTGACACAGTGGAAGGCTGAACCCAAGGAATAGGTACCTTCCTTTGAAGCTTTTTTCTTTTAGTGATTAAACTCCCTGCTTAAATGTTTGTGCCTTCCTTCTAAAGAAAGCCACTAGCTTTAAACAGTTTTCTAACTTACTTGTTCCTTCCCACTCTGCAACCAAGACACTCCATTTCCAGCACACTATTTTAGAAAGGAAAATTGAATGAAAAGGTGTATTTTAGGATTTTCTAACCAGCATAATGAATCTCTAATAAAACCAAACATTCTGGAACGTTTTGTAATGCTATGTACCTATTATCTGATGGTTTCTCCTAAGTTCATTGTGATAGTTGACATCAACAATGACTACTAAGCATACAATTGGTGGAAAATAAAATAATAGTTAAAAAAAAACCCTACATGATTTTGGCAGTCAGCACACTCAAAGCACCCAGAACCACTGCAGTTACTGTGAGCTAGACCTTCCTTCAAAAGCAAGCATGCATAGAAGGATGTCAGTCCTGTAATTTGCCCTCAAAGGTGACAGGCTCCAAAGTCATTCAAGTGAGGACTTAAGAGCTGTTCAATCAAATTAATCATCTGATTTAGATGCTGGGATCAGATAATAATACTTAATGAGCACATTAATTAAACTGCAGGTGCTCGACACATTTTCACATCGCTGCTGTGGGTTGTGCCTTGCTGTTGTTCTCTTATGCTGTCTGGAATACTTATTTTTAAACATTACATGCTCTCTGAATGCAGTTGGATAAATCAGTGCTGTTGCCCTCTTGCATCTTGTAAATCTTAAGGACGTACAACCCCCCCCCACTTAAAACCAGAAGAGCTTCCAAGGTACATAACTTCACTGCAACAGATCCATGGGATTTAAAAACTGGAAATTTGCTGATTAATCACTGAATGAAAATTAGGCCTTAATGGTTACCTGTCACCATGAAATATTCTGAATGGTCAGCAAGGGATTATGCCCTCATCTGAAATGACTACCACTAAATTGGTAATTTTAAAGAACAGTGTAGCTTCAATCTGATCAACACATCAGTAGTTGCAAGGAGTAAATTAAAGGTCAAATCTGTTGTAAGTGGGAAAGCCAATTTCAGACCTCCAAGGAACCTGTCATCTAATGAAGAGAGGTATTTTTTTCCCTTTTACTGCAGAGCTGCATGCCAATAATGTGCCTATGCGTGGACTTCAGTAGCACTTGAAGTCATCTGTAATTAGAGGTACAGATGCATCTACTATATTACAGCGTTTCTAGGAATATTCATCAAGAAAAACATACCTATAAAGCACATTGCTCCCCCCACCCATTCTTTTTGCTAACAGACTAACTAGGAAAAGGTAATTGTAATGTAATGTAATTTGAGGTAATTGTAATATAATGTAAATGTAAATATAAATATAAATGTAATATAATGATGTATAATGAGGTAATACTACCCTAACAGGACTTGGACACAATAGACTCCCGCTAGTGACCATCACTTAGGCATTAATTTGATGTATGTCTGCCAAACCATTCAGCTGGTGCTGCTCTGCCTATTACGCAGAATGGGAAAGCATACGATGCAGAAGTCACATTTACACTTAGACACTATGAACACAATCATGGCAATGCACAGGGGAAGTTGGGCATCTGAGCTGTTACGAATCACAACAGCTACTGTGGGAAAAAAATGTTAAGGCCAAATCTTAGTCAGATAGCTTCTCTGTATTGTTGATCAATACTCCTCATTTTCAGCTTTAAGCTGATGTGTGGTGTTTTTAAACATTAGTCTGCTGCTTTGCTTCAGTCAGTGATCACTGAAGTAAACCCTGAGCATAAGACACCAGAACACTGCAGTGACAGGAACCAAGTATCTGATTGTGTGTTAGACTGAGCAGAGAACTGCTGCACAACTTCAGAGGTTCTTTTAGACCTTTGTTTCCATCTGATATAGATCAGCTGCTTTGTCTGGAGATTAGAAACTGATGGTGCTTTGCATGAGCAGAAACTGTCATTCTCCCAAGCTGTGAAAGACAATTTGCAACACTCCAAAGTAAGAATTTGCTGTGCGTATTTAATGCATGGCATAAACAATCCAATCTGCCTTTACCTGCCAGAAAAACGGAAAAAGATGCAGCTGATGACATCATGAGCATGCCAAGAAAATAGCAGGCCTTTATTGAAAAAACATGCAGGTGATATAGGCTGCTGCACACAGCAGAACAGCCAGCAGCACTACAGCACACCTCATGGGATGGCTGGAGCCAGCTGGCTGATGGGAGTAGTGCACTGAGCCGGAAGGCAGCCCTGGTATGTGGACATGGGACTGGTGCTTTGAAGTGTTGTGTAGGAGGCAAGATCCTAGGCTGAGGGTAAGGGAGAAGAGGATGGAGGCATGGCACAGAATTAGCTGCCACAACCATAGCAGCTGCCAAGAGCACCCATAATTGCTGCTGTGGTCAACAAGAACCGGTATGTATCATCAGCAAAGGTTCAGCACATGTTCAAATGTGTGCTGTGGTCAACAGCTATGGAAGACGACAAGCACAGAAGAACAGCAAAATTTGGAATGAATTCTAAACACAAAGTCCCCCCCCCCAAACCTGTAACAATTATTGCAGCAAAACTATTTAGGATCATAATAGTATTTGTTGTAAAGTGAGTGACAAGATTAACAGCACTGTATTATTTCAATTTCACTGACAAAGACTTGTTCTTTTATAGGTCCTTTCTAAATCAAAACCAAAGAAATCTAAGCTTTTGAAATGTGTTCATTCAAAGCTTCTCAGAGATTTTCCATGTCTATAAATGAATTTTATTCTATTTCTCTTCAAAGTCATTTTCATGAATTAACAACAAACACTTAAGGGATCTTAAATTTATTAGACATTTGATTGCAACTTTTATAAGACGACAAATATGTATTCATTAAAACTGGACCCAGTGTAACAGACAGTTAATTTCTTCATATTTCTATTTTTAATATATCCAAAATTCCTATAAATTCTGGTATTTTCACAATGGAGTTTCATAAAAGCGTATTTGCTGGAAACCACTGTGTACTTTTCCAAAACATATCTTTTACTGCAAGAGATCTTCCCTGGCTTTCTACCACTGTTTTTAACAGACTACTTCATGGTAGGAAACTTCCTATCTGGAACTGTTTTGCACATGATTAAACCTCTGTAAACTTCAAGTAACTTTTCCTGGACAACTCTGTCTCTTACGTATGTGTAGGATTTCTGGCCTGCCTAAATTATTCTGGTGACAGCAACGTAACAGCCTCTTCAAATTCTATGTCAGTTGTGGGTTTATTATATAATCATAAAGTGTCAAGATATATTATATTGAAGGTGATGTTTCGAAGTAATTTATTTCATCCATTTTTGGTGTAAGTGAGCCCTGGCACTGAAGTCAGCTGTGTCACTAATTAAAGACATTCAGTAGCAGTGTATATACAGGTAACAGTCTTCAGATTTTCACTGACTGTGCAATATTACATACACAAATGTGACAGACACTTTTATTATGCATGTTACAACAAAGAATTAATAGGTTATTACACAGAATTAACAGGTTATTAAAGCCCCGTATTAAGGGGGATATCAGTCATAGAATTTTAGCATAACAAAACATTATTCCACAGTGGGATTTTGAATATGAAAATGCTAGTTGCTCTTACAATAGTTTCTGCAGAAAGACACACAACCAAGGTCCCGATAAACATTCCTGCCTATAAATTATATCATAAGAAGAGTTTTAATACAATAGGCAACAATTATTTTCAATGTTCCTTTAAACTTGTACCAAAAAATATACATTTTCCATAAGATCAAAAAATAAAATATCTGAAAATGTTCTGTGATAAATCTAGAGAAAGAGGAGGAATCCAGTCTTAAAATTCTGCTCTCACATAAACAATTTGAGACCAGTGCAACATATTTGTACAGCTGACAGAAGAATTTGTCTCAGTCTGATTAAAATGCAATGTTATGAAATGTATGCAGACTCTTATTTCAGGAGTTTAACTTTGTCCTTTAAAACTTTAAACTTGGGATTGTTATTCACTTTCTTATTAAATATGACCAGAATATCCTCTTCTGATTTGTGATGTTCACCAGCTATGGCATAATACTGAGCTATAACCTGCATAAAGACAGAGGAATGGTTCCGAGTTAGTAAAGATGATTCCACTTTCAGCAATAATACATTCATGTTACTCTATTGAAAGTATCAGAGAATCTATTATGTTATTATTCCTTTGCAGAATTAGCGCTGAATTTCTCCTGTAGTCCAGTAAGCAATAAGGAACATGCCCCTCAGTTGATATTCTGCCAATTGTTAAATAATGTCAAACTTTTTTTGCTTATATGGAGCAGGAGTTCATGAACTTAAAACATTATGGAAAGGAATTCACAAGACCAAAGGAGATTAAAAAGGCCATGTTGCACAGTACCTTTTTTCTTAGTTTCTTAATTGAAATTTCATTGTCTGGAGCCTGTTTCAGGACAGCTTTGATGGTTCCTTTCCAGTTGAATTTACCTACAAAATGATTAGGTGTACAACATCATTAATAAAATTACAAGTCTTCTCTCATATGAACCAGCCTTCAATCACCTAATTTTGGAATTAGTTCATCTACCACAACAGCTGGTATCTTACTGACCCTACAGCAGCAGGATACCTAAGCATAAAGTCATGTGGGCTCTTTCTGAAGATTCTAATAGGACAGACATGAAGAACCAACACACTACTTCAAAGGCTGGGGTCAGGGCTATTTTAATTTCTGTGCTTTAGATATTAAGCAGCAATTTTTACATCACACAGGGACAGTTGGGAAGATCCCATCTCTCTGCCCTTAGAGCACAGGTAGTCAGTCCCACATGGTACACACCTGAGAGGTCATATTCACAAATAAACGATCTGTATGTTCAAGTACAGACAATTCCCCACCAGTAACAGTCTGTTGGAGGACAGGCATAAGTAGGTTTGTTCAAGTATCAACTAAGGTCCAGCACGGCTAAAGTCCAATTTATGATTCACTGAGCAAAAAAGGGGGATGTAAGAGCTACAAAGAGCTACAAGAGAGCTGTTACCCTTTTTCATGTTGGCTAATGTGCTTTTGCAGAATAGCTTTGTAACTATAAACTCCCCATTTAAGAATATGTTACCTCCCACGTTCTCTTCGTTGCCATTGTTGTTTTCTGTTTCCACATCTTCTGAAATGTTTTCAGTTTTCATTCTCTTCTTTGTGATAGGAGGTTCCTCTAGAGACAGAATTGGATAAACATACACAAAAATGTACAGAAGTAGAAACAAAGTTCTGAAGTGACTTAAAAGTTTCTGTTCTTGCAACATGAGTTTGTATTTGCTAAGAGGTTCAGACTTTATAAAGGACTGTGCAACCACAGTGTTAAAAAATAATCTGATGTAACTTACTATTTAAAAAATTCTACTTGGATAAATCACTTGAGCTTTAGGGCACAGAGAAAAAGCATCTTGAAAACAGGCAAGAATATAAAGTGCAGGATGGATACCTTCTGCATGTTTATGTTTGCGTTTCTTTACATTTGTTTCCTTTTCTACTTCACTCTGATGGCCATTTCCATTTATTTCAAATTCATTCTCCAAACTCCCCTTTTCTTTTTTGGACTTTTTACTCTTTTTTACTTCGGTCTGGTTTTCTAATTTCAAGTCCTTTTTCTCCTTCTTTTTGTTCTTTTGTCTCTCTTCTTTTCGTTCTCTCTTATTCTTTTTCCTCTCAGTTTTATCATCTGTAATTCCATTTTCTTCTGCCATTGCTTGTTCCCCAGTTTCTACAGAACGCACCTCTTCCTTCTGCTGTGGTTTGGCTTGTTCTTTTTCACTTGAGATCTTTTGTTGAAAGACAGGTTATTAAAATTTTTACATGCCTTTTTGACACTGCAACTTTACTACATAAAGAACATTTTATCTATTCATGAATAACACTAATATTCTGGATCAAATTGCTTGCAAGTGATAACACCAGTTACCTGAGAAACAGCACTGAATGGGGTGGCTGATTTTTCTTTTCACCCTAAATGCTAATTACCTTAACATCACAGAAGAAATATCAACTTACAACATATATAATTTCTATTTGAAATAATTGTCTATGTATTTGGGGCTTTATAATGCAGACAAAACCATGGTCTATTACAGCAATATACAGAACCTACTCCCAAATATGTGGCCCTTGAGTAATAATCTTAACTTTGCCATCCAGTTCCCTGACTTGGGTTTTGGCTGGGACAATGAACTATTTACTGCAAGATGTCAGCAAAGGCACTGCTGGTTATTTTAATTGTACTTTTTTCACCTTAACATATTTGGGTTTCTTTAAATGTTCCTGGGCTTATACTAATTTTCTTGTAGAATTAGTATGTCGAAGTTTTTTAATCACAACCTATGTAGTACACACAACTACTTCAGCAACAGTATGTTCCACAGAACATAACATTGTAACATAATCCATTGTAACAATGGGAAACAGTATTTATGCTAACATCTACAAGAGGAGCCTCAAAGGTTTTCCTTCCAGCATTTTTGACTGCGTTCCTGTTGTACATTTAACTTACATTTCTGGTTGCTTCAGAGAAAATATCCCACACCTGGTCTTGCAAAGTGATGTCAGTAATTCTCAAACTGTTCTTCATCCAATTCTGTGCCGGAAAAAAAAACCAACAATAACTGAAAAAGTGTATCTCTGGTATGTTTACTTTATGAATTTCTTAAACTTCATAATGCCTGTGTACTGTTACAAGGATATACCAATATAAGAACCTCTCAGTTGCCTCACTAATAGTAATCCAGAAGAGCTAAATATATAGAAAAGATAATCTTCAAGCTTTTGAACACAGCTGGTTGTGTTAATGTCCTGCTAAACCTTCTCACTCTTTCCATGAGGTAAAACATCTGATCTTAGTTATTTGTGTACTGGACAGATGGCCATGCTCCTAAATGGATAGCTTAGTTTATTACAGAGAAGTAAAACTTTAGCAAATATCTCAATGCAAGCATCTGAAAGTTTTTAGGGCTATTGCAGGAATTCCTGCTCAAAGTAAAACAAAGCAGTAAATTTCTACAATGAACTGCAAAAACTTTTAATCTTCCACTGCAGATCTTACCAAAAAGAAAGAGGCTTCTTGACAGTATCACTTTCCCTACTTAGAACATTCATTTTGTAGAAAAACATTCTAACCTTCAGCTTGCTAGGAGCAATTTCACTGCAGCTCTACTAAGTTCTATCCGAGTGCTTTGGAAGCAATCATGATCTTCTCTCAGCCTCACAATCTGAGGCACAGAACAGTGAGGAAAATAACTAAATAAATAACTAAGGCCAGCTTGTCAGTAATTCTTTACTGATACCACATGAAACATTTGGGACTTGCTTTGCCTGTGATGCAAATTTTAGTGCAGCATACAGTGTGGGGGATTCTGTTAGAATCTGAGCCACAAGAAAACTCTCAGTATCTTGCCTTTACCAGGAAAAAAACAAAAGCATAGAAATAAGAATCCTTTAGGAGTATGTCTAAGAACTTGGACACTCATTAAAAAAAGAAATTGCAAATATATAAAAAAAAGGAAAGGTGTCAAAAAAAGGAACAAGCCTATGTATGGAGATTAAGCTTTAATGGCAAGTCTCTGGCTTGCTACCGAATTAAAATGACACAGATTCTTTTTGAGCAAGGAGATATATTTTGCAAACGCTGCCTTATTTGAAACTCCACTATTACATCACTTATTTACTAATGCCCAAACAAGCAATTTGTCCCACCTTTATTAAAAGGGAGTGGCTCTCACTACAACAAATCTCTATTAAAGCATACCTGAAACTTTACTTTTTTTCTTGGAATATTATCAAAGACACGCATTTGCTCCAGAATGTTCCGCACTTTAGGGCTTATGTTTGGCTTCTTTATTACTTCATGAATTTTCTGAATGAAGAAAAACAGAACTAAATCAGCAAAGAATCACAGAATCCCAAGGGTTGGAAGGGACCTCGAAAGATCATCTAGTCCAACCCCCCTGCAAGAGCCGGGTAACCTAAGAGCACAAAGATCAAGTGATACATGCAAGGTATGTGTCCTGGTTTCAGCTGTATCAGTTAAGTTTCTTCCTAGTAGCTGGTGCAGTGCTGTATTTTGGTTTTAGTCTGAGAATAATGCTGATAACACACCAGTGTTTTAGCCTGTGTTTAGTTGTTAAGTAATGCCTACCCTGATCAAGAACTTTTCAGTCTCTCATGCTCTGCCGGTGAGGAGGGGCACATGAAGCCAGGATGGAGCAGAGACAGGACACCTGACCCAAACTAGCCAAAGGGGTATTCCATACCACAGCACATCTTAGCACAGGAGAGCAGAGGAGGTCAGGCCAGGACCTTGTGGCAGTTACTTGTAAGGGAAAAAGGCCCTGCTTCCCATTATTTAAAGATACTGGACACTGGAAAGCCTGCCTGTACTTCTGAAAATCTGTTTTCTAAAAGGTTTTGTGGATGTTTTAAGACTACCAGGAAAGGACGCTCTGTAATTATCCCTCACCTTTCTGTGTAGAAGGGACTTACTACTGAGGTAGGCTAACAATTTTCATAAGCAGCAGCATTCACATCATACTGCCTCTGAACAGTGTACTTAAACAATGTTCCGTCTCAACAATGGCACTGATCTGGTGACTTCGATGGTATTATTCATATGCCTTCAAACTGGTAAGAGATAGATTCAAAATAAACAAAAGATGCATTTCTTACCAGGATAAGCAACAGATCTACTAAAGAACTGCCAAAGAAAGCTGTGGATACTGGGAAAACAGATCCTTGGTTTGATCAAATATAGCTTATGCTGCTGCATCTTTAACAATTATAAACAACAGCTATTTATCATATCTATATATAGTACAAACCTTACCTGAATCCACTCTTGTTGTTTAGCATCTCCTTTGTTAGTTTTGGCTTCAAAATCTTTTCCACCATATTTCTGGTCTTCACTTACACACTTCACATGTTCTTTATAATCATCACCCCTGAACAAAGGAGATTTTCAATTGTAATTCACTGGAGTCCTTCGAACTACACAAGATTTACAAAACCAGCAAACTGAATTAAAAAATGATAGCACCTATTATTTAAATCCTAATACTGTCAATGCTTATATGAGTAAAGTATATCCTTGTAAGACGTCTCTGCCATGCTACAGCCTTCAGTGAAGATTTCTGACTTGCAAAACTAGAGAAGTCTTCAGTATAGTGCTGCTTTTCTTAATGACTCTCTAACTTAGGCACATTTGTATATGTAACACACACATGGCTATTAATACATATATCTGTGTTTTACTACTTATATTGACACAGTTTAACAATAGAAAAGCAGGTGAAAATGTTTGCAAAAAACTAATTCCTAAATATAGATATACTAGTGGGGTATTGTAGTTCTGACCAATGTGTAAATGTCCCCCAAAAGCAATGAATAACATAGAACTTCATCTTTGTCAGGAAAGTATTGAAAAATATAATAATTATTTGAGACCATTATTTTCTTATGCACACACATATATTTAGAAAGCAGACAGCAGCACTGCGTTCTTCTGAGGTCTGAGAAGTGACAACCCAATTCAGAAATTCACTCTCTCTGCAATAACTGAATAGTAGCAGTTGTGGATGTTCACAAGCTGAAAGCACTGCCACCTGAAACTATAAAATACTGCACCTCTGTTTACTGTGGTTTAGTTGCCCTGGTAGTTCAAACTTGGATGACTAAGCCTGAAGTTATATAAAAACGTATATAATTTTTAAATAAAATACACATTATTCAGAAATTGCCTAATTTTAATATGCCATAGGAAAGCTTTATATTGGTGACAAGCACTGCTGAGCGAGCAAGGCTACGTACCATCCTCTACCTACCAGAAATCCTTGCCACAATCCATACAAGAAAGACACTGACAGTTCCTACAGATGTTCACATGTTTTTCAACCTGTGCTTTCTTCACAGACTCTCCACATGCATTGCATGTAAAAACAACCATGCTGGCGAATGGTCAGCGGCTCCTAGGAACTGAGTACAATCTGTTTCCTCCCACACAAGCACAGCTCTAGAAATACAAGGAGGAGATATTAAGTTTACAGCTTGAAAGATGCACTTGACCGACTGCAAATGAATGCAGCTGTGCATCCTGCCGCAGAAAACCTAAGCTGTTTGATGTTGCATGTGCAGAAGTTCAGGAGAAGCTAATTTTGCCGGGTACCTGTGCACAAGGAAAACCAGTAACCCTGAAACCAGTACCCCACTATTCCCCCTACCCCATGCCGGTAAGTTTCTCAAGTTCATGGCTCCCCTCCGCTTCCCGGTGCGACCATCCCGCCCTTCCGTCCTGCAGCCCACCCATCTCCACCGTGTGCTGACGAGCGGCACCGCTACGTAGGAGCCGCCTTATGGGGGCCCAGCCACATGGGGCGGGAAGAAGGGAAGGAAGGAAGGCTGCTCGGCGACAGCAGACCGCGGCCATGCCCTCACCCCGCTCCGGATACCCACACACATCACCCCGCACCTCAACCCCCACCAACCAACGGCCCCCCACGGCACGTGTACCCACCGCCCTCCGTCCCGCCCCGGCGCCACGGCCCTGCGCCTGCGCGGCCCCCACCCCGCGGCGGAAGCGGAAGAAGCGGCGGCGGAAGCGGCGGGTGTAGCGGCTGCCGGGCTGCAGCGCGGGGATGGAGCTGGGAGGCGGCCGGAGCCGGTAAGCACTGGGCTGAGCAGAGCCGGCTCCTTCCCCTCCGTGCTTCTGCCAGGCCGGGATGTGTGGTGGCTGTGTCCGTGTGGTGCCGCCGCGGTGGGTAGCGCTCGGCCCTCAGCCCTGTCCTCCTCTGACCCCGTTACCCATCCCGCCCGCGGTGTGCCTTGCCCAGCCACGGTGCCGGCTTGTTGCCTGATCCCGGGCAGAGCCCCTCTTCCCTCGGTGCTCGGTCTTGTCCTCTGAAGCAGACGCTCCCGCTGTGCCCTGCTCCGTGCCGGGCATTGAGTCCGGCCTGGAGCCAGGCACGACAGCGTCAGCGTAAATATGAGTATGCTGTTGGGATTCCGCTTGCTCGGAAGCCGCTCACGGCGGCCACCTTATCTGCTGGGAGAGTCTGAATTCAGGGGTTGTTGAAGTGCTGCAAGATCCCGTGAAAGCTGTTATCTGGGAAACAGACATGGCTTCTTTATTTTAAAGCGTAGTAATGCTTTTTATATGAAGATATGACAAGAATAGTAAGAACTAGAGTGTAATAGCCCACTTTAATGCGGCAGGAGGAAGTGAATCACGGAATAACACAGTAAATGTGGAGCCCTTAGCACTCCTGAGAATTGGAAATGGGGGCAACAACTTTCTTGTCATGTTTAACCCAACGTGCTTTTTCTGCTTCATTCATTAGTTAAAACACTGTTATTAGTTCTAATTGTGCTAATAGTTGGAATGTGCCTTTCGTGTTTATAAATGTGCAGGGGAAGAGTTTAATCTTTTCCTTTTTGAAAAAAAAGGATTGAATGAAAATGTGTTTTGTGGGAATGTTACTTGTCTTCCCTTCAGCCTGTTCGAAGAAGTGACTTTTAAAAGAGACTTTGCATTGTATTAAAAACAAGAAAAAGTTGCCATTCTAACTTGTCTAATAAATGAGATTCATGTGGGAAATGTGCTTCTGTACAACAATAACAAATTTGGAATAAATAATGCTACTACAGTGCTCTTCCTTTTAGTTTAGAGGGTGCAGATGCAGGTTTTTTTCTGCAAATTCTATTGGTTTTGTAGATATGATACGATTTTGCCTTAAAATCTAATTTTTGTCAGAAGTTGTCTAAATTGGGGTTTTTTGTTGTGGAGTTCAGTTTATTGGCAGTCCCTTTAGCATGTTTTGGCAGAAGGTGTTTGTTGTAAGAAAATCTTAATTAAAATCAGTATTTCCTACCTGTATGTCTGCACATCTACTGGTGAGCATACTTGTGCCCCATCTTTAATCAGAAAAATGCCATTAGAGCTCACAATGTGGATGTAAACTGAAATCTGCTTCCTTGGGGACCTAAACAAAGTATAAAAATGTTCTTGATTTTCTAAGTTAATTTTTGCAATTTAATATGTAAGATTCATCTTAGCATTTTATTTCATTGTAGGTAATTTAAGTGATTTTCTAGCATGGACACTGTTGCTAGCCATAGTTGTCATCTTCTGCAGCAGCTACATGAACAGCGCATTCAGGGTCTTCTCTGTGACTGCATGCTGGTGGTGAAAGGTGTCTGCTTCAAAGCACACAAAAATGTATTAGCTGCTTTCAGTCAATATTTCAGGTATGTGATAGAAAATGCTTCATTTCAAAAAGTGAACTTAAATGCTGTTGGTTGAGGTTTTCTCTGAGAAGGGTATATTTTTTTTCAGTAGTTGCAGACTAGGTAACTGTTGGAGTATAAGGGAAAAGGTAAAGTTGTTTTTTTTTTTTTTTTGTCCAGAGAGATGTCTGTATTCAATCTAATTAAAAGCTGTGGCCATCGTAATTTATTTTCTAGGCATACATAGCTAACTCCTGCACTGGTTTAGTTTGGCATTTTCCTGATCCTTACTTACAGTGCCACATATAATAGACTCTGGTATTCGGTATTTCATTATGAAAAAAATGACTGTTTACAAGGAGCATAGTAGAGTACATGAACAGAACCAGATAAGGGATATAATTGATGAAACAATTCACGTTCTCTGTTTATAGATAATGTGAATTGTTTCATCAGTTATCTATTCAAAGTAAAATTTGACTGTACAGGTTATTGAATTTCTGTTTAGAACAGATTCTCAGAGACAACATTTGTGCTTTAAAGGTGGGCTGTGAAGCCATATCACTGATTTCTTTCCCCTCTGTATCGCCCTCATTGATCCTCCAAATTGTGAGGAATGCTGGATCTTCAAACTTAGTGTTTTATGTTAGCTATGAATAACCTATTAGATCTGGCAGTTTTTAGACATTGTTTCTTGAAATGTCTCTAAAACTTGACTACTAATCTTACACAAGAAAATTATTTTTATGTTATGACCAGGGAAAAAAGGTTGGTTTTCCTTTTTGTCTTCTAGTGTTGTAACCCTGATGATGTGAAATTATGCTTAAAGACTGAATTTTGAAAGTAGTTAAAAAGAACTAAACTCACAATATAAGGATATAAGTGACTAATTAATTTAAACTCTCTACCCAGATCATGATCCCAGTTCATTATAGTTCCGGTTTTAATTTAGCTCATGTGGGCTGGATTTATGAAAGAATTTGAATGTGGGCATTGGCTTCAGAATAGCTTCTGCATTTCTAAAGTTTAAGCCTAGTTTAAGCCTCTGAGTTGAAGCCTCTTATTTTCTTAAGATTCAAAGCTCATTGATACTATGTCCACCTTTAAATAAAACCTAATTTGAGAGTAATCAAGTTCAGGGCATTTCCTAGTGTAGGAAAATAACTACGTAAGAGTAACCTGACCCCATATATTTATATATATCATTATTTACTGTGAGCGTGTCAGGTTGGAGACTAGGGGTTTTAATGGAATCACAGAATCATAGAATAGTTAGGATTGGAAAGTACCTCAAGATCATCTAGTTCCAAGCCCCCTGCCATGGGCAGGGACACCTCACACTAAACTATATCACCCAAGGCTTCATCCAACCTGGTCTTGAACACTGCCAGGGATGGAACATTCACAGCCTCCCTGGGCAACCCATTCCAGTACCTCACCACCCTAACAGTAAAGAATTTCCTCCTTATATCCAGTCTAAACAACTGCTGTTTAAACTGGAAGGGTGTGAGGTTCCTAAGGCAGCGTGCAAATCCGCTTAATCTAGGACTGGTTATGCATGTGAAGAACTACAGCTCTTATGCTAAGAATACATCAAATAGTCTCGTGAAGGTCTTGTGAATTTAGACACTGGATTCAATGGTGATTCTATGGGTATTGGTTGGGTGGCTGTTACAGACTAATGTACCTGTACTCTATTATTCTTTTATTTGGTTCTCATCCAGTACCAGTAAAAAAGTGTGTTCTTTGCATGAGAGCGAACAGACTGAATATAATGACATTCTCTTACTATTCTCTCATCTTCCTGTGGAGAAAGAATTAGTAATCAGAAATTTAACAAGATTTATTGATAAAGTTTGATGGACAAGCTCAGTTACCAGAAGAGAATAATTACACTAAATTTGAGGTCTGTCTTCTGCGTTTTACTAGAAAGCTTTTAATGCCCCTTTTCATTTGCCGTGATGGAAGTGGAAACACCATTCTGAGTCAACCAACTTTTGCAAATAGTCCGTAAATACACCACTGCACCTAGTATGTAAACATTGAATAGGAAACCACTTGTATAGGGTCTGATTTCGAGATATTAAAAAATGGAAAATTAAAGTTACATAAAGGATCACTTGCTTTGATATATACTAGTGTACTTGTGTAGGACTAATATATAAGTCTTTGAACAGTTTTGGAATGTTCATCTGCAAAAACACAACAATATAGATAAGACCATGTAGAGTAAATTGTTGTTTCATGCCAGGCAGTCTGAGGTATATGTGTGTTTTTTTTTATAAAAGTGTTTGTGAATTATTTGTGTTTGTGATTGAATATTTGCATTATTTTGTCAGGACCCTTTTTCAGAATTCTTCAGGCCAGAAGAATGATGTCTTTCACTTGGACATTAAAAATGTAGGTGGCATAGGCCAGATCTTGGACTTCATGTACACCTCTCACCTGGACCTTAGCCAGGACAATGTGCAAGCTATGTTGGATATTGCACAATGTCTCCAAGTGCAGAATGTGCTGAACATTTGCCACACCTTTTTGAAGTCATCTACAGCTGTAGAGCAGACAGCCAGCATGCCTTGTAATAGTGTATTTTCACTGCAGAATACTTTGACTGCAGATACTAGCTGTGCTAGTGACAGTTACGGAACAAACCTGTTGCATGAATGCTCATCTGACACACAAGCTAATAAAGTCTTGACTGACCACCGTTCACAAGCATCACAGTCTGTTAATCTTCACACACCCTCAGGTGATGGGCAGAAACAACCACAAGACTCCTTAGATGGCAACTGCACAGAGCTTCCATTTAAACAACCAAATCACTATTATAAACTACGTAACTTTTACAGTAAACAGTTCTATAAGCAAAAGGCTTCCTCTAATCATGAGAGAGGAACAGAACAACCCTTTTCTTACAACCCATCTACAGAAATAAACGCAGTAGAGAATAGTTCTTGTACTGTCAACCACTCTGAGTGTATTCTGGAGACCTCAGATCATTTACCATCAAACTTTCTGGCTCAGTCCTTGAATGAAGCTGTTCCAGAGCAAGATGCAGAAAGCACACTTGTGCAGCAGCCCACCAAACAGATGCAATTGAAAAAGGCAATACACCTCAAAAAGTTAAATTTTCTAAGGTCTCAGAAATCTGCAGAGCAGCCGCCTGAGCCTAAAAGAGATGACAGTAGAGTAACAGGAGTAATTGAATCTGTAAATGAAAGTACCATGGACATGACGAGTATAAGAGTTACTGATGAAAAAGAAGCTGAAGATTTAGTAAGTTCTGAGAATTTTGACCAAACTGTTGAAGCTGAAAGATCTCAAGGTCTTTTGGAACCAGAAGGACAATCACAGACTCTTCAGTCGCAAAGGCAATATACTTGTGAATTATGTGGGAAGGCTTTCAAACACCCAAGCAATTTGGAGCTCCATAAAAGGTCTCATACAGGTACAGTTATTGATAACTTGGTCTACAGACCAAATATTTCAATAGAAGAGGATGTCTTGCAGTATCTGTTGATTCAGAGATGCTGGTGAAGGTTTTACTTTCAAAATGTGTGCTTTTAAAAAATGATTAATTATCCAGGAATAAAGTCTGAAAGAGTTCTCCTTCATATTTGTTTTTAGTGTTCTTTTTTGAAGTACTTTGCATGATATTTCAACAAAAACTTTTTGTCTTGCATTTAGAAGAGGTGTTTCTAGTCAGTTTGTCAGATGGCCCAGAAGTTTTGAGTCAGATAATGGTAAGTGTAAGTGGGTAGGAGATAATACAAGAAGTGCTCTAGATGACCTTGGTTCTCTCTGATCATATATTTGCTGTGAGATAAAAGTGATTAGGGTTTGATGGTCATTTCTTTTTAAACTGTAGAAATATGCTCTGTAATAACTTTATATTTTTTTCCTAGTATAATTAACTTTCATTGTGTTTACCCAGGGCATAATGCTCTCTTACAGATAAGTAGGTTGCAGAGTGAATGGGAATTTTTAATTACTTTGTCTTAAAAACTCACAAATAGTATTATTTTTAAACCTATCATAGATTTCTTTCTAAGGATCTTTTTATTTTAGTGAAAAGACTTAGTTTTACATGGAAGTGACTAATTTGTCTGTTCAGTTTAACCAGCATGTTGCATTATATTTCTACAACTTTAGATATGCTTTTTAAGTGTTTAAGAATTACCTTAGCTTGTGACACTGTTGATTCCAAATCCTTGAGATAGCTGATTAATCTGTTGAATGTTTTTTGCCTTTCTTTTTCCTTGTATTAAATATGTAAACACATCTCTCTGGCTTATAAAATAAACATCCCTTTGCATAGGTACCTTGAAAGCAAATATGAGTTGCTCTTAGCAGACACTATTTTCTTTGATTAATCAATCATTAGTATTAAGAATTTTTTTTTCCATTTTATTAGGAGAAAAATCTTTCTAGAATGTGAAAATAGGAACATTTTGTATTAGTTCCCTGAAGTTTTGGCTTGGTGCCTTAGACTGCTTCTGTATGTTCACATTACTAATACTATTTTATTATTTTTAATTTGATCTCCTATGAAAGAGTTGCATATGTTTCTTACAGAGATCCTCTTTGCTTTGTGTTTTTTTAATCTTTTATCAGATTTGAGCTGACATAAGGTATATTTTAATATCTTAAAAATGTCAGGAAAATAGGTAATCAGGTAGAAGATCGAGCATCTAGAGAAGTCCTACCTGAGGGAGAGGCTCTAAAGTCAGTAACAAGTAAGTTTGTGCTAGAGAATCTATGTGAAAGAGAGACCCCCAACTGTGAGAAACCTGTTAGAATTTTCCCTTCCTTAGACATCTAAATCACGGGAAGAAATCTGTGTTTTGTAAGTCTGCCCATTAAACTACTTGGGTTTTTAAGAGTGTGCTGCCTGAGTGATAGACTTTATTTTGTATGGTTTTGAATATGTTAAACCATTTAAAACATGAGGTTCAGGGTATAGTTTACCTTTTTTAATGTATTTTAACTTAAGGATCAGGGGAGTACTGGGTTATAGAAGAGACTATAGCCTAGACTATAGGCTATACAAGTGGTTTACAAATTACTTTTTTTCCCTTAGACACAGCATGGCCAGCAGATGCTTACGAGAGTAGGAAGTGGAAAAAGAAGAAAAGGGTTGCAGTAGCTGTGCAAGGTTATTTATGTGTGTTGCAATCAATTTCTTTGTTCTTATTTGAGGTCTATGTACTTACACATGCTTCCACTCTACTTAAGCTCTAGATGTTGGTTCACATTCCACAGTGCTGCCAGATACTAACTAGATTTATACATTGTGTTAAATAATGTGATCCTACACTTGGTTTTGTTGTTGTTGCAGTCTTTCTCTACTAGTAAGAGTAAGCCTGAGTATACACTGGATTCAGGAATTCCTTGTTGCTTTTCATACATTATGTACTTCCAATAGTGTTCAAAAAATTCCAGACTTGAAGGCTACTTAATGTGCCATTAATGATGTTCTAACAGCATGTCAGTGTTAAATTGACAAAATTTAAGAACGTAAGTTCAACAAATAATGAGCACATATAAAATGGATGGAGAGTTGATGCAGGAATATGACTAGATAGGCCTGTTTGCTTGCCTGTTATTTTGGGATCATGTTAACTTTTTTTCAATATCCAATTAGTGCAAAAAGAGTATTTGGAAAATTCCAATGGATAGTAAGTAGGATGTTAATATAGGAAGGATCTGTAGCTGAAGGTATATGGCACATCTGTATCATTAGTATTAGGTATAATGGTAGTTAAGTAATGTGTGTGCTAAAAGACATTTCTGTGCATTTGCCCCTTCAGAAAGGATAGCAAATTGCTGGCTAATCAATTTGATTTAAAACATTAACTTTCTAGAACTAAGCAAGAGTTAGCAAGTATTTAAGTATTACAGTGCTTACTGAAAGTCCTCCAAATCTGGCTTTGCTGGAGAGGTAAAGGAAGCAAGTTACTAGAATCAACCTTTCACAGTGGTAAGCCAGTGTTTAGCCTAGAAATTACAAGTCTTTCAGCACAAGTGCTGTGGTGGCCTGCTTGTCAAGAAAAAGCATGTGTGAAGTTCTCTGAACACTAGGAACCACTAAAGAATTTACAGGCTAGCATGGTTATGTTGGTGAGTTTTTAATGTGAAGAACAGGCATATTGTGTTCAACACAAGGCATTGTATTGGGTTATCTAGCTATTCTAATTGTATTGCTAGTGGATAGTTAAAGGAATCTCTAAACAGAGCTTATTGCATTGACTTTAAGGTTGATTTTGACTTGACTGAATGTTATAATTTGTTTTTTATTAGATTGACCTGTATAAAAAAAAGGAAGCAAGCATCTCAGTTATACAGTCCTTACCTGCCCAGGAGCATCCAGGGTTTTGTGGGTTTTTGGTGGTTTTTTTTTTTGCCTGTGGTTTTTTTTTTCCCCCCTCTTTCTCTGTCTGGGTTTGGGTTTTTTTGTTTGTTTGATTGATTTTTTTTTTTTTTAATTTTTTTTTAAGTTTCAGGAAACATCCTCTCAAAAAAAAAAAATCCAAACTCCAACCCTGTGAAAAGGACTTTTTTTATTCTGAGCTTTGCTTGAGCATGTTGACAGCATTCCATGCTGTAGAGGATTGTGCTCCTCACCACTGTGAACTCTTCAGGAACACTGCTTCTGCCTTCATGCCTTTCTCCTCTGGAGCTGACACACCTGCTTTGATTCTATGACTGTGTACTTCATCTCTTCTTGTGTAGTGTTGAGCGAGAAGGATGCAACAGAAGATAAAAAACACAAACAGTCCAAGGGTTCAAAAGTCAAGTCCCCTGGATATTTATTTAAGCATTGTCTTAATTGTAGTTCAGTTACTACTTTTCCCCAAATTTTCTCTATTGCTGTTGATCCAACTATGGTCTTTGAGAGGATTAGTTGGTTTGTGATTTAATGCTGGTAATAGAATCATAGAATAATTTGGATTAGAATAGATCTCTGGAAATCATTCTCTGCTCAAGCTGGGTCAAATTAGATTGTGTTGTTTTGCTCATGGCTTTGTGTAGTGTAGTCAAATTCTGGATATCTCTAGAAATAGAGAGATTCCACAACCTCTGCAGCAACTAGTTCCAGTGTTTGACCACCCTCAGGGATAAAAAGTTCTTTTCCTATACCTAATTGCAGTTTCTGACCATCTAACTTGTGTCTATTGCCTCTTGTCCTGTCACTACATACCTTCAAGAGCAACCTGGTTACATGTGTCTTCCCATTGCATGTGGAGAGCAGTAAGATTTCCTGTTGGCCTTCTCTTCTTAAGGCTCCAGATATGGTCTCACCAGTGATAGGGGGAGAAGAATGACCTTCAGCTCACTAGCTGCACTCTGACAAATATGCTGTAGGAAGCACATAGCCACATTTTACTTGAGGAATGCTACACCACTAGGAGTAACACCCTAGTGTTTCTGCTAGAATTCATTCTTGGAATAGGCTACTTCATGTGTCTGATGGTTTGGCATTTTATACAGGTGCAAAATTGAAGTTGCACACAGCCTACACACTAGTTTTGAGAAATTAGAGCCTCCCATTCCCCTCCTCCTTTTTAGTTATTTCAGAGTGGGTTTCTGTTCAGATACTAGTCCTTGTGTCAACAGGAACTTGGGTGTGGGTCTTTTTTTGGTATAGGTAATTTCTGCAGTAATTGCTACTTGTGTGTTTTATCCTTCATTTCAAATTGACTTAATGCTTTAACACTTGTCAGAAGCCTTCCCAGTTGCCACAAATCTTGCTCCCTGTTGGTTTCATTTATGTTTGTGTTGTCAGTACCAGAATTTTTAGTGGTTTGCAAATTTAGAGCCCTAAAGAAATTAAGCCTCAGTGCTCTTTATAGTTGAGTTACTGATTTCTTAGTTTTTTTCTTTTAATTGAATAAAAGCTTTCTCTAAACTTCTTGTAAGATTTCCATTCTTCATCAAGTAGAAAAAGTAGATGCAGCCTCAGGTTGTCAGACTAACTGCAAGATTGTTATCTGTGAAACCATGTAACTGTGTATGTTTATTCTGTGCTTTAAAATCTGAGAGTTGCATTTAATCCTTGATCCTGAAATATGTTGAAAGAACGTCACCTGTATGTGGCAGCAGGGAAGGAAAACAATGGATATTGTATGTATTGTTCATAACACTTCCAAGGATGAAGGAAGGAAACTGATGTAGAGACTACTTGCTGGAAGAGTTGGCTGCAAATGCCAGAAGGTGTTCTGTAAAATCAGGAAAACTATAATTTAAGGAGTAGTCAGGGTTTTGATTCAGCATCAAGATAAAACACAGTGTAAGATCTATTTGTTTTTTCTTTTTGGAAATACCTGCACTCAGAATCACAAGGGTTTACACTAATTTTGCTTCTCTGTACCTGTGGGTCAGATTGTGTCTGTTATCTTAACATAGACTCATGGAAAATATCCTTAGAAGTCTCTGTCATTGAGTTCAGTGGTATTTGAGCAGTCACTGTTTTAAAAATTCTACAAGATGCATAGAGATTTTTATCAACATGTGTAAAAACCTGGGAACCAAGAATGAACAGGGAAAAAAAACTTACCTTTATTGTCCTGGGTTCAGCAGTAGCAGTCATTTTTTCTCATTCTTAGTAGCTGGTGCAGCTCTGTGTTTTTGACTTTCGGCCTGGGCACAGCGCTGATAACACCGATGGTTTTAGTTACTGCTCAAATGTTTAGTCTGACCAAGGACTTTCTGAGTCTCATACTCTGCCAGGGAGGAGGGGAAGCTGGGAGGAAGGAGAGACAGGACACCTGACCCAAACTAGTCAAAGAGGTATTCCATACCATAGTACGTCATGCTCAGGATGTAACTGAGTTACCTGGAAGGGCTTGTTCACTGCTGGGTGGTGTGAGGTATCGGTCGGCAGGTGGTGAGGTGTTGTATTCTCTTCCCTTGTTATTTTTTATCATTATTATTATTGTTGGTAGCAGTAGTGATTTGTGTTATACCTTAGTTACTGGACTGTTCTTATCTCAACCTGTGGGAGTTATATTCTTTTCACTTCACCTTCCCGTCCCTCTGGGAGTGGGGGGAAGAAAGGGCAGGGTGGGAGGGAGCAGACTGAGTGGTTCTGATTTATACCCTGGGCTTAAACCACGACACTTTATGAAACAGTGAAGAGAAGAAAAAGTGATTTAAAAAAGACACTTGTCTTAAACTGGCAGCTGTCAGAGAACTGAAGTATTGTGTAGTCACATTCTGGATTGAGAATTGAGTTATTTTCAAAAGCTAAAACGGGCAGTGCTAATTTTTTACTAAAGCTGCTTGTGTGGTTTTGGAGATTCAAGACTACCGGTATAAATTCAAAATTATGGAGCAAAATACTTGGGTTAATTATTGGATACTCGCATAGGATGAGAATTTGAAGACAAATACATACTTGCTGGGAGGAATGGCTACATGCTATCAGAGATGTATGGTACACATTGAACAGAGGAAATGGAATCCTTCCAAATTAATATTTCTGCATTCCTCTTTCTTTCTAAGAGTGAGCCATTGTGTAGACAAGTGGGAAAACTGGTGGACTTCCCATAGCTTTTGTTGTTGCAGGACCTCATCACCTATTCTGTTCTTCCAGGAGCCTGGGTACCCCTTTCATTTGGGGAAAAAAATAAAAAGGATACAAAACATTTTCATTCATATTAAAACTCTTCTACCTAGTTTTTTTGAAAGATAAATTCTGTTTCTGAGCAAATCTGCCTCACAAGCTTAATGGTAAATACTTTCCCTTGTACTTCTTCCCTTGAATTTCCCTTAATATACTGTACTTCCCCTTGAATTTCCCCGTAAATATATGGTAAGTGTTCCTTGGGGGATATTTTTGCTCTTACATTACATGTTGTAAAAGGAAGTCAATTTAGAACATTTCTATTCTATTGCAACTATTAGAAGTTCTATGTTCTGTTTCTTCTCCTTTTAGGTGAGAAACCTTTTGAATGTAACATTTGTGGGAAACACTTCTCACAGGTGGGAATATTTTATATTATGGTATTTACACTTGAAAATAAAATGCATCTGTTTGTTGATTCTAAAACACTTGGGTTTATGCTTATAGTTAAGATATTTTTTCTTCAGACTTCACTTTAGTGATAAAATATTAAAGCCTTATTTGAAAATAAGATGTTACATGTTTTAGATTTTTTTTGTTACATTTTGTACCTTTGATTCTGTCTGCTCTCAGTAGATGTTATGTATTTTACCTTCAAATGAATACTTAACTATAAAGAGCCACAACTATATTTCAAATGCAGAGAGCAGTCTTTGTTCTTTTGCCTTATGCTTACGGATATGTTTTTAATAGCATTTTTGCAGTGTCTGAAAAAATACAGGTTGGAATTTTATGTAATGTATTCACAAGAGTTCTATCTTCGTAAATGGCATGAATTATTAAGCAGATTTTTTTTTTGAGTCAGATAAATGTATGTCTATATAAATCCATATAATTTGGCTGCTTCTGTGAAGAACAGCAGCCTGTCTGAAGTGACAAAATTCAGCTACGATTTTAAAAAAAGTCTTGTGAAATTCCCTACTTACACATGGGGCCCAAACTTTATCTGTCTTAATTTGCCCTCCAATGCTTGCTTCCTGTTCTGGGTACAGCAATGATTTTGTATTTCTACAGATTTGGTGCCTATTTGTCTTATGTTTCCAAGATGTCTATTTTTTTCTATTTTCTTGGCTGGAATATGTGTACCTAAGTACAGCAGACAATAGAGAGATGCATATTTTTATAATGAGACTAAATCATAATTACCATTGAATAACTTTGGTCTTTCTTGATGGTCCTGGTTTAAGAATTAGAAGTATGTGGTCTTTGTCTACCCACACACCAGTGTTTGCACATCTCTTGCTCCAGTTTTGTAGTCCACCAGTGGGACAACTCTGACCCATGATCTGATGCAGTTGCATCCTCCACTCTGTTACTGAATATGAACATAACACTATGTCCAGTGAGCAGTACCGTTTCACCATGCTTATGAAGCCATTTTGAGCAAAAATGGATCTGCTTATTTGGTAAAGCAGGTGCATTTTCATTCATTTTGGTGGCTGACTTTCTAGTTATTAAAAGAAAAAAGTGAGTATATCTGAATTCCATTAAAAGTAAATTCCATTCCACTTTTGGCAAATGGAGTGGTGTTCTGTACCAGTTCCATGGGGAAGGAGGGAATAAAAAAAGCTGCACACACTCTAGAGTGTATGACAGGCTTGACAGAGACCCCTCATGCAACATGCATAGCTCCTCTTCGATTAAAAGGAAATCCCAGTAAAACTGGAAATTTCTACCTTTTAATTAAACACTCTTAAACAGTTTCCCTCCCCTTCCCATTACCTCACTTGCCCAAAGATATAGGTAGATACACACCGATGGACAGTACCTACAGGTCCAGAATAAGAGCTACAGCATTCAGCTTATGTGCTGCAGTTCTTTCTGGTCATAACAAAGAACTTGAATGCTTCTAAGGTACATGCATTTGAATCACGCAAGTAAGATGCAAGGATAATTGCTGTCTATTTTTTGTTCAAAAGACCATCTCTGATCTTGTGCTTGATCTCAGCTTGCAGGCAAAGAAATAGTCATACTTTTCTTATTTGAGCCTTTGTGTTCTGTGCTTTTGAGACAGTGCAGTTGTGCCTGATGGTATGTCTCTGCCTGCTGAATGTAACTGGTGTTCTGTGTGTTGGAATGTGAAATAGAAAATGAAAAAAGTAGGGAAAATTGACATAGGAACTCATAGCCTGGAACAAATAACCATAAATGTCTTTGACTTTTGGACAAAAAAGTTCCTTTTGTATTTCCAAGCCGGCATCTTCCAGTACAGCTGCAAAGCCATTGCTATGTGGTGCTTCTCTGGCTGGTGATCCAGGATATCATGGGTGACTACATGCATTAGTTCCTTCAGTTTAAAAGCATGCCAGTTACAAATGGACCAAGCCTAGCATTTCTCTCTAGTCTCCAAATTTGTGAGCAGTGGTATACCACCAGTATTAGTAAAAGGATTTTTCCGAGCACTTGTTAATGTCCTCATTATGAGGAAGTGACAGTCTTATAAGGAAGAAATGGATCTACTTGCTACTCTGTAAAATGTTTTTATTCTGGCTAAAAATCCCTGTTGAGAACTATTTCAGAATAATTGTTGCACTTGAAATTCACCCTCTGTCTTTATCCAGAATAACTTTCAAATGCCTGTGATATGGTTTGTTTTGTGACATGGATAAAGGTAAAGGTTCTGTCTTTCTTACGTTTCTCTCAAATGCATCTCTGCGTAAAATCCCTTGTCTTTGCAAAGCACAGATTGTTCTGCGGTTAGTATTTTCCTTCCTCAGAAACAGGTGCCTAATACCTCTCTTTATCTAGGGTTCAGTATTACAAATTTTGGCCTGAGAGACCAATGGTTCAGTCATACCATTGTCTGAAAAACATTACAGGGGTTAAAGAAAGTTCTCTCAAATGGTGATCCCTTTAGTATTGTTCTCTGTGTCTGTGTCTGCAGTGCCCTAGTTCTGGTATATTACAACCTCTGATTACAGTAATTGTTACAGGACTGGGAGAGGAAAGATACATAATAAAAATGAGTTATTAGTAATCCCATTTGTTCATTTCAGTACTTCCTGTTCTGTTTTCTTTTGGTATGAGTAAATATTTGTAGGTTTGGAGCCCTTGGCTTGGAGTATTTTGTGGATTGAAAAATGTTTACCCTGTTCTTTCTTTTTATCCTCCTGGTAGGTGAATTCAGAGGTCCTAATGTAACAACATTTTATTTGTATGACAGGGAAAGTAAGACTAACATGAACCATATTAGTAGGAAGTTTTCTTTTTCACTGCAATCTGCGTAGTGTAATTTTCATTTATAATTTGATCTGGTTTCAACTGTAGGGATTTCTTTTTCCTTAGCATTTGATTCTAAGCTTTTTTCTTATTTTCTGTTCTTGTATGTGTATAATGGCATACACAAGCAATTTGATCTGAAATGTATGGTAGTCTTTCTTTACTGGATAAGAATGCTTGAGTTCATACATGCTTTTTATCATCACTGCCTTAGAATTAGAAATAAAAAGGCAGTCTCATAGTTCCCATCATTGTCTTTTTGTCTGTATCCAACAACAGGCTAGCTGAATTTAAAGTGTTTAAATTGCTGTCCCTTCAGGCAGGTAATCTCCAGACACATTTGCGTCGACATTCTGGTGAAAAGCCATACATTTGTGAAATCTGTGGGAAAAGGTGAGTAGAGCTGTACGTCTCAGTAAAGTTAACATAGTAAAACTGGGAGCCAAGTAGCACACTGCTCAGTTTTGTTTAAAAGACATTGACTTTCAAGGAGTACTGATGGGATTAAAATACATAAATGTCTCTAAGTATCTTGTTGCAAGTCTCAATAATAACATGTCACCACATATATAGCCTATGGTCTTTACTGAATTTCTTGTATATTGGTGTCTTTATTGAAGGGCATATTGTTGTGTGTATTTTGAGCAGTGTGAGTGGCAGTAAATCATGTGGGTTTGTACCTTTCTGTTATTTGGTCATATATTTTTTGTTACATTTCATGGAAATTATGATGTATGGGAAACCTGATAAATTTAAGCAAAGCATTAAATGTTTCTGTCTTTGGCTTACAGGGGATAGAAAATATACTAATGTAGAAGTAGCATTAAATGCAGAATAAATTAGTGAAATTAATAGTGAAAAGGGTTTTTTGGTTGATTGGTTTTTTCCCTAGCATAAATTTAACTGAACATTACCAGATTAATTTTTTTTCTTAAATGCAGCCTTTCATCTGTGGATCTTAATCTTTGTTCATTACATCAGGCATTCATTATAGTTGTTTTCCATAAGATAATCAGTATAGGAGAGTAAGGGTCTTACAAAGACCATAATCGGATTTCCATATTCTATTACAGATTTGCTGCCTCTGGTGATGTTCAGCGTCATATCATTATTCATTCTGGAGAAAAGCCTCATCTGTGTGATATCTGTGGCAGAGGTATGTAAGAACCAAGGTTTCTGCCTCTGAGGATTTTTGATTGAAATGTGAGGAGTCATTTTAATCTTCAGTTTCTGTTGTATTTTTGTAGGATTCAGTAACTTCAGTAATTTAAAGGAGCACAAAAAGACTCATACAGCAGATAAAGTGTTCACCTGTGATGAATGTGGGAAGTCATTCAACATGCAACGAAAATTAGTAAAGCACAGAATTAGGCATACTGGAGAAAGACCATACAGCTGTTCAGCATGTGGTAAGATTTAATGTGCATGGCTTGGTTGTGTCTGCTTATTAAATAGGTAAAAGCTCCTATGTCAGCAGAGTAGCAATTAACCAAAATGGTTTTAAATTGAAATACCATGTTGTGAAAGCTTGTCAGAAAATCTGTATTGAATGCTTCATAGTCTTTCATTTGGTGGATTAAACTCCTTTAGCTGTTGTAAATAAATTCGAAAGTGAATTTCAGTTGAAGAATACAGAAAGGAAATAAGAGGAATCAACACTGTACATGTACGTGCTGCTGCAAAAATGATTTCTTTTCAGTATAGTCACTTGTGATTGAAATTCAGGTTTGGCATCACTGGGTTTTGGTGCTGGGTTTTTTTTTTTTTCTTTTTTTCCCCCAGTTGATTTAACTGCATTCAACCATAGAGTTTGATAACAACCTTTTGCTTCAACATCTGGAATAAAATCAAAACTTGACCAATGTTTCATACCAAAGAACACCCATGTTCAAAACTTGCTAGATACATCATACTTCCAGGTGGTTTGAAAATGCCTCTTTGATCGGTGACTCATCCTTGTAATAACAGCTCTCAGAAGTTGCATTGTCTATCCTTACCTCATACCTTACTGAGCATCCTACTTGCTTTTCTGCCCTTAAGCTATTTTGGTATAATTTCACTTATGTTCTGAGGAATCTGCTTTGGCAGAGGGTAGCTCTTTCACATAATGTCCAGTTCAATATGTCTTATTTGTAATGTCTTGAGGCACAACAAAAGCTAATATTACCGGAAGGTCTGGCAGAAGGAGACATAGAGACATGCAGGATATAAAAGTATAAACAGACAGTTGTGTTGCTGACATTAAAATAGGCCTTTTTTGATCTTGTTTTGCAGTGCTTTTTGATTATTATTTTCATTTTAGCCAGGTCATCTTGCACTGAGAAGGCAAAAATTGTGCAAAAAGGGTCTGATCAAGCCTTAAGAATTTTGCATTCACATTATGCAGAAAACTGACTAAAACAGTAATTTGTAATATTACTGTTACAGAATCACAGAATCCCAAGGGTTGGAAGGGACCTCAAAAGATCATCTAGTCCAGCCCCCCTGCAAGAGCAGGGAAACCTAGAGTACATCACACAGGAACTTGTCCAGGCAGGCCTTGAATATCTCCAACATAGGAGACTCCACAAGCCCCCTGGGCAGCCTGTTCCAGTGCTTTGTCACTCTCACAGTAAAGAAGTTCTTCCTGATGTTCACATGGAACCTCCTATGCTCCAGTTTACACCCATTGTCCCTTGTCCTACCACTGGATATCACTGAGAAAAGCCTAGCTCCATCATCCTGACACCCACCCTTTACATATTTGTAAACATTGATGAGGTCACCCCTCAGTCTCCTCTTCTCCAAGCTAAAGAGACCCAGCTCCCTCAGCCTCTCCTCATAAGGGAGGTGTTCCACTCCCTTCATCATCTTTGTGGCTCTGCGCTGGACTCTTTCAAGCAATTCCCTGTCCTTCTTGAACTGGGGGGCCCAGAACTGGACACAATATTCCAGATGCGGCCTCACCAAGGCAGAGTAGAGGGGGAGGAGAACCTCTCTTGCCCTACTAACCACACCCTTTCTAATGCACCCTAGGATGCCATTTGCCTTCTTGGCCACAAGGGCACATTACTGGCTCATGGTCATCCTCCTATCCACCAGGACCCTCAGGTCCCTTTCCCCTTCACTCCTTTCCAGCAGGTCAACCCTCAACCTGTACTGGTACATGGGGTTGTTCTTCCCCAGATGCAAGACTCTACACTTGCCCTTGTTGAATTTCATCAAGTTTCTCCCCAACCAACTCTCCAGCCTGTCCAGGTCTCACTGAATGGCAACACAGCCTTCTGGTGTGTCAGCCACTCCTCCCAGTTTAGTGTCATCAGCGAACTTGCTGAGGGTACACTCAGTTCCCTCATCCAGGTCGTTGATGAAAATATTAAACAGCACTGGTCCCAGCACCGACCCCTGAGGGACTCCCCTAGTCACAGACCTCCAGCCAGATTCTGCCATATTGACCACAACTCTCTGCCTTCTTCCTTTCAAACAGTTCTTGATCCACCTCATTACCTGATCATCAAGCCCACACTTCCTTAGCTTATCTATGAGGATGCTGTGGGAGATAGTATCAAATGCCTTACTGAAATCAAGAAAACCCACATCTACTGCTCTACCATCATCCCTCCACCTAGTCACTTCCTCATAGAAGGCTGTAAGGTTGATCAAACATGACTTCCCCCTGGTAAAGCCATTTTGGCTGTTCTTAATGACCCCCTCATCCTTGATATGCCTAGAGATGGCGTCAAGAATAAGTTGTTCCATCACCTTTCCAGGGACGGAGGTAAGGCTGACCGGTCTATAATTACCTGGGTCCTCCTTCTTGCCTTTCTTATGGACTGGTGTGACATTTGCCATCCTCCAATCCTCAGGCACCTCTCCCGTTTCCCACGACTTACCAAAGATGATGGAGAGTGGTCTAGCAATGACCTCCACCAGCTCCCTCAGCACCTGTGGGTGCATTCCATCCGGACCCATCGATTTATAGATGTCCAGATTGCTCAGCTGATCCCTAACCCAATCCTCATCTACCAAAGCAAACTCCTCCTTTGTCCTGACTCCTTCTGGGGCTATAGGAATCTAGGCCCCTGGGAAGAGTCTGCAGGAGTAAAGACAGAGGCAAAGAAGGCATTCAGCACCTCTGCCTTCTTTATATCCTCTATCTCCAGGGCACCCACCTTCTGGGACTGGTATATCCTACCTGCCACCAGCAAACCAGGTGTCTCATATAGCAGCCCATGATTGAAAACCCCAAAACCCTGCCTTTGGCACCAGTCACATAGCCATACATTAATCTGCAGGCTCTTCTTATTTATCTCTTCACCCTTGCTTTTAACAGGTATGGAAGCAAACACCACTGGCACTCCAGACCCGTTAACCAGCCATCCCAGGGCCCTGAAGTCTCTCTTCATTGCCCTTGCCCTCCTTGTAATAATTTCATCACTGCCAACCTGAAAAACCAGCAGCAGATAGTAGTCAGAGGGCTGCACCAGATCAGAGAGTTTCTTTTTAACATCTCTAATCTGAGCCCCAGGTAGGCAGCAGACTTCCCTGTGGGATGGATCCCATCAACAAATGGGTCCTTCTGTTCCCCTCAGAAGGGAGTCACCCACCATAATTATTCCTCTTTTCTTCTTGGTTGGGGAAGTTCTAAGGCATGGGGGTGAGTGACAAGCCCTAGGTGACTCACTACATAGATTTACCTCTCCATCTCCATTTACCTGGCCCTCTAGTTCCAAGACCTCATACCTGTTATTCAAGGGCAACTGGGAGGGAGGAAGGGATTGCGAGGGTTTTTGCTTACCTCTCTGAGGAGGGACCTCCCTCCATACATCCTTGTGCCTTAAGTTCTCTCCTTCTGTCTGATGGTAGGAGGGAAGGGGATCCATCCAAGGTTCAACCACTTCCCTCTGCCCCTGCCTTAGGGTGTGGCTCCACCAATCCATTTCACTTTCGCATTCTCTGATGGCTCTCAACCTTTCTACCTCCTCCCTCAGTTCAACCACCTGCCTGAGCAGATCATTTATTTGCTCACAGCGAACACAAGCAGTGTCACTGGCTCCTTCCAATACAAGTGCCGGGCTCAGGCATTCACTGCAGCCAGAGACCTGCATGGCTGCATGTCTGCAGGAAGGCTCAGTCTGGATATCCACATTATTACTCACTACCGCTTTTGATCGTGTTGTGACCACGATCTGTCTGGTCGATCGATCTGTTTACGCTCTGCACGCAAACAAGCACTCCTTCCCCTCCTGCGCTCTTGATGAGGTGGTTAGCCCACTCGCCTGCCTGCGTGAGCTGCCTCGACCCGCTCTGTTTGCCTGCTCTGTTTGCCGTGCTCCTGGTCGCCGCGCTCCCTGGGCAGGTTTTTAACCCCTCACAGTTGGTGCCGCTCCTCCTGTCTCCACCCCTGGTGAGTCACCTCCTCGCGGTAGCTGAGCTCTTTGCAAGTCTTGTCAAGGACTCGAGGCTCCCTCCTCAGTGGCTCTTGTCGCTCTGAGGTGAGGCTCCTGGATGCTGATCTCTCCCCGCTACGCACCGGTGTTGCAGGTGTTCTCTCTCAAGCTACTCACCTCAGCAACTGTTACTGCTTAATGGCTTTTCTGAAGAGAAATCTTGGGAGTAGAATAAAAAGTATGATTCCGAAAATTGAGATTGCCGTTTTACTGAGCATTCAGATTCAAGTTCCTTTTAGTTGGTATCTGTTCACAAAAAATAAAATAACCTTTAGCCTAGGTAAAATGAGATAAAACCACAAATAGGAACCACTTTATTTCCACTGCCCTAAAGAATGTGAGGTAGCAGTTCTGGAAATCAATGCTCTCTGATTCTGATTGCTCTACACTTTGACTTGCTTAAGCCTCAGTTTTCTTTGCATTGTGGTAATTGAGCTTGTTTGAGCCTGTGGTTCTGAAAACAGGCAAGCAGTTGAATATTTTATTGTATTCCAGTATTTACAGCAATAAAAAATTAGATTTGACCTGTTCTCTGGCTAGAATATAAAAGAAATGGACTGCTGCATTACGTTAGCTCAGAGTTAAAAAAAAAGCTAACTTTGTCAGCACTTTAAGAATAGTTCCTTAGTAATGAACAAGCCATTACTTTCTGTGATGCAATTCTTGCTGGAAGAATATATTTAGAAGCTTATTGAGGGTACTGGTTTTCCCGACAGACAAATTAAATTGCTTATTTTCATTTTTTCCTCCACGAAGATTGATACAAACTGAGGGCTCTCACAGCTTTCAGATACTAATGGATTTTCCCATCTCTGGAGACTGAAACTAAAGCACTGGTAAACACAAGTTAGAAAATCAGATCAAGAAGAAGAAACAAGTTATTGTAAAAATAGAACTTGTTTGAACCAGCTCTAGATAGACAAAGTGCCATGAGTGGGACATGACATAAAGTGATATCTTCTCTAATTAAAACATGTTTATGCCCTGGTACTAAGAACAAAATCTTAATCTGTCACTTCTGTCTTGTAGGGAAATGTTTTGCAGGCTCTGGTGACCTGCGTAGACACGTGAGGACTCACACAGGAGAAAAACCCTATACCTGTGAGACCTGTAACAAGTGCTTCACCCGCTCTGCTGTTCTGCGGCGGCACAAGAAAATGCATTGTAAAGCCACTGACGAGGGTCCAAATGCACTAGATGAGTTTACTCAAGGGATCGAAACGTCTGACCTTGACAAGTCTCAGAGTTCTGACTCTTTTGGCCAAGAAATGTCCGTTACCTTGTTACCAGTGTCTGTTAAATTTCCCGTTCGTCCAGCTGAATTTGATAGTTCTGTGGATTCTTACTGTAAGCTGCGATCAATGATTCAACACCATGACTCAGCAAACCAGCAGAAACTGAATGTGGATTCTGCTAAACTCCCAAAGGCTCAGCCCCAGCAAACTCCACCACCACCATATAGTTACGCAGATGTAGATGTATCTTCTGCAGAAGAACCCTTACAGTCTGATAATATTCCCATGATTCGTTCCTCTATGGTCAGCTTGGACAGTCATTGTAATGACCCACTAGGTAGTCGAACACCGTCTGCTGTGTACAAGAATAATGAAGGACCATTCTTCTCTAGCATGACTCTCTGGGGTTTAGCTATGAAGACTTTGCAGAATGAAAGTGAACTGGAACAATGAGGGCTCAGGTGACTGCATCAAAACTTCTTAGAGGCATTTCATGCTAAAATGATTGTGATCGCGTTGCAGCAGTGAGAGGCCAGAGCTAGTTTTTAAGCCAACTGGTTTGGATACTGGTAATCATATACACATACCCAAAACCCAGCGTTGGCTGCCTTTACACTGCTTCTCAGCACTGCTTGGGGGACCTTTGTTCTGTGACTGCACTGTGTAGCTCATGTGTTGCCATGATTTACTAAAATTAGCTATTTGATAAATTTACCATTTGACTTGGTATTTTTCACTTGATAATGAAGGAAAGGATAGCCCAAGGCCTGATTTCATGAAATGGGTGCAATTGCAAACATGGTCATCAGAGTTGTGTAAGGGTATAGATATGAAAAGAGGAAAGTACTTAACACATCCCTAGTGAACCTGAGTTTCAGTAGTAGCTTTCTGATTGGTAGGATCATTGGTTTACATGACTTGAGTATTGTGATATTAAATGTAAATGTTAAATACCTGACAATATTTGTGATAGTGCAAAGTAACTGTATATCTAGAAAACTTTATTTTTTTACAATAAAAGCTTTTTTTTAGTATTTTATAAACTATTTTGCACAGCAGATTATTTGTACAAGGATCATCTGACCAAGATCAGGAAATGCAAATAAAGGGAAGTTGTTTTACATCGTCTCTTAACTGCTCGATGTGTTTCATCTTTTTGTGGAAGATTCCATCAGTTCCAGGTATCTTTACAATGCTAATGGGGGTACAACTGCAAGAAGAGCTGCGCTATAAGTTCACTCAATACACCAGTATGTTTCATTTCAATGAATTGCTGTAAAGCAATGGCTAATTAATGGAATCAATAGACTGCTACATGATGAGAAAGGGCTACAGGCCTTTTTCTGCTTTGGTGCTTTGAATGCTTACATTTCATTTTCGTATAGATCTGTTGCTACATTTCAAACTGCTTGCTACAGTCACTTGGGTTTTACTGGCGTAACTTTTTTGCATCCATCAACAAGTTTTAATGTGTTGTCAGGCCTTATGCTAAATCATTCCTTACATACTGTAGTTTGTGACACAAAAATATCCTTGTACTTAACCTTTTTTCTGAACTTCATTCACAGACTGCAAAGTCTGAAGTATACTGCCTGCTTCCTGTAAGGAGTATGTAGGCTGAGAAGTAGATTCCAGTGCTTTACATCAGCTAACAAGATCTGCTATCACCACTGTTTAATAACACTGCAGTTCCTCTGCTGAAAAATCAGGTTTGTATAAATTTAATAGCTGGAACTGTCCGTTAATTAACATGTGATGTCACATTGTCCCAGTATTAGAAAATATATTGACACTTCTATCTAACTAAAGTACAAACATTCAAATCTATTATGATTGTCTGGCTCTTGGTAGAACAGACCATGGGTGACTTACAGTTCAATGCTTGCATTCTGTGGAAGTTCAGAGCCTGGAAAATACAGTGCTTTCATATTTGTAGAGTGTTCATCACTTCTTTCCCCCTCCCTGGAATTCAAGAGTAGCTGTTCAGTTTCTTACTGTGTTAACACCATGCATTGCAATTTGTGGCTTCCATTCCTTCATTTGGCCTCTTACCTCCCTGTTTTTAACTGCTTTAACCCTGAGTTGAAATGAGAAAAACAGTGTGGCAGGCCAGAGCATAGCACCCCTTAAAACAAAAGGGGCAGAACATTACACTGTGTACAAAGTCTTGAAAGATACAGATTTCTCTCAGTCATCATTTAATGTTATGAACAACTTTTTCACTACATTAACAGATGAGTTAAAAACCCCAGATGCACTGGAGTGCAAATGGGGATTTTTTTCCACCTTTCTTTTCTTGTAGTGCACATATATTGGGAAACTCTAAAGCACCTGTATTTTCCCAGCCAGTGAAGTCAAAGAAGCTTTTGCAGTGCCTAATTTTAAAAACAGCATGTAGGCCAGCAGAACACAACCCCATTTAGGCTTAATCAGGGAACACTTTGTGTATTTGAATCCCTAGCTCTTCCCTCATTCATTTTCTTTTACATTATTTATTGGTGAACGCTGCAGACCTTCATGGAAATCATCCACGTGATATTCAACAAGCCATGTATTATGGTTCTGACCCTGACCATATGTGCTCATGCTCTCCTTTGCTCTGCTTTCCTTGCACTAGTGCCTAAGGCAGAATGTGGGTATCTGCCAGTCACTGGCTCTGCAGCTTTCCTCTTGTCAGAAACTGCTTTTACACTTACTTATCCCAATAGAAAATAGAAATTTGATGCTGTTCCCACAAGGATTCTGTTGCTTGGAGAGGACAAATCTGCAATTTGTAAACCTCTTAACTTTGGAGGCGCCTCTGGTTCTGCAGTGGTTCTGCTTTCTCTGTTGTGTTTTGGTGGAGGCAGTACAGGATAGGTTTAAAACAGATCATGTTGCAAGCTTTGTGCTTGTCTGTTAACAAGAATACTGGAGGTCTGTACACTTTGCTTTGAAGGAATGTGTTATTGCTGAAGACTCTTAAGGTGAAAATGGCGTCTTGAGATGCTTGTGAGCACATGGATTAGCTTGCTCAGTATCAAGTGTTTTGTGCCAAGAGGACAGCCATGTTGTGCTAAGGATAACTTCTCTTGCTTGGCAGTATTTCTTTCTGTGAGATGGTTTCACACCAAAACCAATGAAGGTTCTCAAATGTGCTACCAGATTGTGACTATTGTTTGCAGTTTTGAAGGGTTTGAGAAAACACCATATTGCAAGGTGCCATCTTTTAGGAAGGAAGCAGAGAAAACACGGGTAGGAGAAAGCAGTCCCATCTGAGTTTGTACAGCTGGAATTAGAAAAGGCAGGAGTTGCAGCACTGGGCAGGAGTGCTAAGAAACTTATTTCAGGCTGGCTTGAAGCTGAGCAAGAGAGAGAATTCAAAAGGTGGGTAGATAGATGGAGTCAGATGGGAGAGAATGCATTATGAATTTTTATGTATGGAGTAAGATGTTTTGGATTAAGAAGCCCCACCGCTGCAGCCACTTTGCAGTGAGAATATCACTGCCTGGCCGCAAGAAAATACTTTTCTGCCTTTGAGTTTCCAAAATCAAATATAATAGGTCAATTTAGTATGTCTGAGCTCTTCTTAGTGAGACCTCTGTAGAAAATTTCCTTGAAAGGATCTTTTTCTGCATCCTGATAATTTCTGTAGGTCCATAATGAAGAGGATGTTTGGAAATAGCAAATATGGTCCAATAGTCCTAATGCTGGCACAGCAGCTACCCTATGACTTTGAAGAACAGGTGGAAACTGTGACAGAACTCTTGAACCAATAGTATTTCCAAGCCAAGCTATTGCTTGTAAATACCCATAGCCAGCATGCTGAGTGAGGGCTATGAATAAGCATCAGTCAGTGACTAGGAGGAGCAGGCACTGCTGAAGTGCCATTATAATTGGTGTAAATGGCATACTATTTAAAGAAAATGTTTTGGGAAGAGGATGTTAGCCAGCTTAGGATAGTAAAATCAATTAACAGCTGTTAGTTACTAGGCTAACTCCTGCAATTCAGAGCTGATATTGCTTCATCTTGCAAACTTGAATCACTTTTGTTTCCAGAAGATGGAAGTGACTGCTCAGGGCTTAGTTAGGGTTCAGTGCAGAGATATCTCTGTCACTTGACTCCTGCACAACATAAAACAATTAAACAAGAGTAGTGGCTAAACTTTTGAAGGCATTACTGAAGGGTTTGGATGATTTAAGTTCATTAATCCTATTCAAAATGTAACCTGCCATTTTTATGTGGGTATGTTTTCTATGTGTACATAAGAAAATGGCACATCATAGAATTTAGTTCAAATAACTCCCCCTCAAAACAAACAAACAAACCTGAACAACAAAATCCTCTGCTTAAGACTTACAATTTAGTTTAGTTGGAACTGAAAATAAAAAGCCATATAAGGAAGGATAACTTCATCAGGAAGGACTTGCCATTTTATTACCTGTTGCCATTGAGCACGTACAATGTTTGTGGTCTGAGGCTTCATCTGCTTTGATTCTGTTTTTAAATCTGGCCTACCAGATGTTACACAGTTTCTTGAATTCAGAGATTGAGCTTCTGAGCAGAGCGCTTGTTCTATGTTTCCATGACTGCTTAACCAAGTCCAAATAGGCTTAAACTCATGTTGATAATTTTATAGGTAAGTAATTGCTACACATGAAGTCTTCCCAAAACATCCAAGTGCCATATACAAGAGCAAGCCAAATTTAAGACAAAATCAGTGTGAAGCAAGTGGAACTGGCCCTATAGGCCATTTGCTTCTGGAATCCACTTTTTTCTTTCCTTTCATTGTCTTCCCCACTGTGGGTAGCTCCATTCATATGTGGACAGCTGCATTCAATTCTTGCTGCTCACTTCATGCCACTTACCCGCCCCTCATAATCCAGACCAGAGGTTAACATATTCAAGCTCAGTGAGGAAAACTGTAGAGGTAAATGGAGTCCCACATAGTCGTAAAGTGCTTTAAAAGTCTCCAGGCTCCGTGTTTTGGGTTGTGTGCTGTAATTTTGGATATTTAGCTTTCTTACTAAAGCACCTGTTTGAGAAATAATCCATAAACGTGACAAGAAACAAGAATGGTGCTGCTTGTACAGAAGACTTAATAGAAATCAAGTAACCATGAGCTTTACAGACAGATTTGAAGGAGGAAAATGTGATAGCTTGGAAAATGTGTTCCAATGAAAACTGAACTGCTTTAAATGAAGCTATATTGGCATTAGCATTCAGTATGCTAATGACTTCAAAGTGACCTGGGCTCCACTGTGCTGCAAATAGATTTCTTTGTATTGGTACACACAGCCTTGTGCTTTCTGGTCCATAGCCTTATTCATTAATCCTTACTGACAACTATTATTGAATTTGCCTTCTCTAAACAGTTGGTTTCCACCTCTGTTATTAAATCTCCATCCTAGCAAATAGATTAAAAATCACCTCTAAAACACAGACTAGTGAGGACACAAGCTAGTGGCTTGGACATTGTTTTTTCTAAAGACAGTAGTCCTACTGTTTCAATGTGTATTTATTTTTGTTGGTAGTTGATATTCACATGTGTGTTCAGATCTGACAACAGTTTTGTTCTCTTGGTGAGGGAATTTTTCCTGGAAGGTTACAAAAGCCCATTAATACAGCTGCACAATGCGGTGCTGAGGAGCGTGCATGCATGAACTACAAGTCTGCCAGCTTTTTGTGAAGCTCTGCAGGGGACAGTATACTGAAATAAAGCCTTTCAGGCCCTTTTAATGTAGTTCTGACCTTCCACTCTATATTAAACAGATGACTGGAACCAGAAAGATAGGTCATTGTGATTGCAGTTAATATTTGTAAGGACCAAAGCAGCTCTCAGCCTTTGAGGTAGAAGGGAATCATCTTAAGTGTGAAAATGTATCATCACAAGAATGGAGAGGATCAAAGGAAGGCCAGCTGGTGCTCGGACATCTTTTCATAACCTTTATTACAATGCTAGAATACACTAACCTCAATGGGAAGTCCATTCAGTTGATGTATTTCAAATAGATAATCTGTATTCTGGAGAAACAAAGAAAGCTAAAAAAGCCCCTTCTCAAAAGGGGGTGGTCGACACAAATTTGCCTATGATTTAATCATATTGGTTTTCTAAAATCAGCTTAGCTTTTTCAATGCAAATAGATGAATGTATGACATGCTTATTTTAGAAGTGGCTGAAAATTTGTATATTTAAGTACAGAGAGTTCTGGCTGTTTTTACTGTGGTTTATTTCCACTTCAGAATAAAGGCCCTCTGCATTTTCAATGCCATGCACAAAAAGTAAGGCACGGTATTTCGGGGAAAAAAATATACAAGGGAACCATAAGCATTAAATCATCCAGGAGGCGTGTATATTTGGAGTCATGAAAAGGCCAGGGTTAAGTCTGTCTAGTCTGAACAAACACCGAAATTGAAGTCTGGGTTTCCAGGAAACATCATACCACTGTAAATATATATCACAGTAGCAATATCAAAGCAGACAGTCAATGAAGATTGCTGTTTGGTGGTAGACTGTTGCAGTATAAAGTCCTGTGTCTATAGGCTGAGGGCTGTGCTACTGGATCTGTGCTAAATGGATAGGCAAAAGCAGTGGGAGTGCAGGTAGAGACCAGAGGTGAGCACCTCTGCCAGGATATTTTTCAGATGGGGAACACCAGAGATCATTAGAACATCAAACTCAAGTGTTAAATGGTTTAGTTGTTACTTTTAGCTTTTGGATTTCTATCAATTGCATTTTGAATTTGTTCCATGGATCAAGAATAGGGAAAGTATTCCTTCTACTTGTTGAGCAGAGACTTCCAACCAACTTTATGGTGTTTCTGTCTGAAGTTGGCACCTGTGTAAGAACTGCATTATTTATGACATTAAGCCTTGACAAGATATTCAATAGTCAGTCTCTTAATATTGCAAAACACCAAAATGCACAAAAGAACGTTGCCTTTTCCTACCCAGAAAGCGACAGCAGACAGTCATCACATCAGCGGAGCAACAACTGCCACCTGTGGAACAGGTCTGTGGGGCACTGAAGTTCTGACAGCTTCAAGGAGATGCAACAACTTTGTTTCCATACAAAAGTCATTAAAATAATTCCTAAATTCTAAAGCTCAGAAGAAAAGGTATTTAATTTCTTTTTCTCCAAGTAATTTGCATGTCAAATCTCTCTCCCTCTCTCTCCTTGTTGGTGATGTCTCTCTCAGCAACTGTCTAGTCATGAATCACTCCTGTCATCTGAAGCATATTTTTAACACTTCTGGACGTGCTCTAGAAGCAAATGCTGTTAAGCAAACGGTTTGTGCTGGTTTTCCATGCACTCTCTTCATTTCCCAAAACCTTTCATAATCATGATTTTACAAGTTGGGTCACAGGGGAATCAGGCACTGGAAAATACAACCTTTTGTATTTGTGAGCGTATCACAATGTTACATCAAGTTCTCATGTCATGCAGATCTTCTGTGTGACTGGCAGAAGATGTGAAGTTGCCTGAAGCTTGAGAATTTTACTTCATTAAGATTCACATAAATGTTGCCTTTGGTTTTGCTCATTGTAGTCTGCACCCTCTCAAACTCAAACCTCACTTTGAGTTTAGGGATTCAGCATACAAAAAGAAAATCACTGCCAAAGCTTGGTTCAGGTACTGTTACAGTGGATTCAGATTACGCCATGTTTGCTTTAGAGCAGTTATTTTACAGCCTAGAATAGAAAACATAATCATGGAGCCTGATAAATTATTTGTCTTGTAATCATGAGTTTCAAATCTACCAGAAAAAGGATGCTGACCAAAAAGGTTTTGATCTTAATAGCTTTTCTGCTTTTCTCATCTCTTCATTTGGCAGAGGGATGCCTGCTGGGGCCTTAGGGCACCAAGGATCTTTACTAAGTGCCTAGGAGGCCTTTGGAACAATCCAGTAACAAGCCAAATAGGAAGAAAAGTGTATTTTGTTCCTCTGCTGGCTAGTAAGTGACTCTTCTGGTAATTTGAGTATTTGTCAGGAATATAAGTTGTTGAGCTCTGGATCCAAATTATTACATTGGCACATGGGGAAAACAGGAATCCTGATTGTGTCCAGCTGGGAATAACTTCTAAGGCTTTTAAATACTTAGGACTGAGTTTTGATATTTCCAAAGCCTAGAAGCCATAACCCTAAAGGATGCTTTTTAGTGTGACAAAATGTTAAATAATAATCAAAGACTAGGACATAAAATGATACTGTGCAATGTATTTCTGATGAGTCCTCTCATGTGTGGACTGCAATATGGATGAGCATCTCAAGTGCTCCGAGAGTCCTGAATATGTCATTTTGTCCTTGTTAGTAACCTGGCAATAGTGGAATCATCAAAGAGTTACCACTTTGGAAAGCTTTGCTATAAACAATGAAGCTTTGTCAACCCCCATTAACATTACCACTGTTCAGCAGCTTAGCTGTGCCATTTATTCAACTTGCTGTTCTCAAAAGTTCTTTCCTCTGAAGATGTGATTAGGTAAAACCTACCATTAAGAGGGCTTAGCCCTCGGTATTGCAAGAAAAGCCTGATATATTGTAAGTGCCTAGAAATCAGAAGACAAAAAGCATTTCAAAATTCCTGTAAATTCCTGATGCATTAGGATATATCCACGTGATTTCTGACTGTGTGGTTTGTATGGAGTAATAGGTTTCTTCATGTCTCCCTTATTCTTCCATTAATTTAAGCAATTTATTTTGTCCCATAAATTCACTGGGCCAAATTTCTCTCTGAAGCATCATCACTACTAAATCGGATTGAGTAACTCGGCGGTGTAAACCCATTTGTCCACCTGGTGGCAGTGAAAGCCCGAGTTACGAAGGGGATGGCTCCTGTGGCTGAACTGCTCCACTGCGTCTCGCTAGAGCCTGTTCTTGCACCCCGAGTACCTTCTTACTGCACATCCCAAGCAATCAGACTGTGGCTCTATCAACAGTGATAAACCTCACTCCTTTATGTTAGGAGCGATAACGTGTTACCCGGTTTGCTATCTACATCTCTAACAAACTGTAACAAAATTATGTCTTACCCTTAGGCGTTCACTTCCAAAGCTGGAGATGGCATTGCCAGCAACAGCCAGAGTATCTGTGATCCAGTCCTGTGGATATTGCTATATGTGATAGAAATATAATTAGTTTTATAAGGCGCTTTGCCATGAACACGTGCTCCTGCCTTATGCCTTAATGCTCCACAACTTTTCCCTTTGCTGCAGGTTGTTGCACAAAGTGAGCCAGCTCCCTAGCACTCTCACAGTGGGTCCCTTGGCAGCATTCCATTGGCTCTGGGGAACTCTTACTGTTTCCTGATACTGTCTTCTAAAGAAACACTAAATTACTCCTTTTACTTAATGAGAAAGGATGCTCAGCACACTAAATAGCCTTAATACTGCTCTATTTTGAACTTCCTGGTAACCACCTTTTGCCATTCATTGATCGTATGATGCTTACCTGCCAACTCACCTCCTAACCTAGGAAGTAATTCCTCACTAATTCTCCCTGAAGACCAAATGTCTTGACTTCTACTTCTGGCAAGGACCTGAAAGCATTATAGTGAAACTGAAAGGGCAGGGATCAGAGGAACCACATAAACAGTAAGAAATCCGTGTTCGGAATAACTGTTTGGAAATGGTAGGATTGACATTGCTTAGCTATACCCTCCCCAGCATGGGAGGAGAGTAGTTTGAAAATCAATAAAAAAGAATCTGAAAGTGTACATATTAGTAATAGATGCAGGTCAAACACTACCATTGGTTTTAAACCTACTTACAGGTCTGCCAGCAGTAAAGGAAGTGTTATGAGTCAAATAGTACAACTTTGTTAGTCCTTAAGCTTTACAACCCAACTACATTTCATCACTTTCCCATTTGTGGTGAGGGTTGTTATCACTACAACTGGTATTGCTGTATCTCTCAAAAAGACACCCGTCCTGTACCTACTGACATACAGGTACCCACAGACATGTAAAAATGTCTTTAAAAGTTGGCCTGCAGTTTCCAGCAGAGCTGAACACTGGTATTCTTAAGAGTTTGTGTATAAAATGTATATTGCGTTGGTTAGACTACTCAGGAACACATGAGCCATATTTGCTATCCGTTTGCAGTCAGTATCATTATTTATGCTTGACGTAAGTGTAATTTTCCCCAAATGTGAGAAAGAATTTTAATATGGATTAAATGCTATTCCCATGCAGTGGGGAGAAGCAGCCAGCCCCTGCTGCTGCTGCTTCTAGAATGTTTTATAACATCCATAGCTGCACAGTAGAACTAGATTTGCAGCACAGATAGGATAGTTCTTGAATGGCTGATGTCCTCCTTTAGTAGAAATGATAGATTCTTCCTTGTCTTTGATGAATATTTCCTTATGCAGCAGTCCTTTTTGACATTCTAGTAGTTGTCATCTATGTACAATGATTTGAGATAGACGGAAGCGAGAACAGACTACTGGGAAACAACAGAAATATCCACTTGCTCCACTGTGTCTGGTGAGCTGTTGCTTTATGATCTTACGACTATCTGCAAATTCTTTTTCTTTTTTGTCATAAACCAGTTGGATAGAGTTCAGCTGAGCAAAATGTGGTCAGGCAGTTGGGAAGGTATTAAAATACAGCTCTTTGGACACCTTTGTAGGGATTATAGCCTGGAGATTGCCACCAAACTTACACTGTGAATTAGCTTGGCCATCCCAATGCTTCTGAAAACATTGATCTTTTCTGTCTCTCAAGCCTTGGGCCTAATTTGCTTTTCTTTTGGAATTCAGATTTTTCTATAATGGGAAATGGAGCAAGGAATTGTTAGCTCATCATGGTCCAGTGCTTTGAAGACATAAAGTGTTTCTGGAAGCTGCTTGGTACAGTTACTCATACTCTCCTTAGGCAAAGGAATCTCACATTTGCTGTCCACATCCTGCCCTTAGCCAAGCATTCAAGGAGATCTCACTCCCCTTCTGTTCCCACAGGGCAACTGGATGTCTTTACTTCCAGTTCTGATTGAAGACATTGATTCAAGAACCCGATTTAGGGAGAGTCCTGAATGTGTTTGGCAGATTTCCTCAGCTGCTGTACTTCAGCACTCAGTGGGAAGCCTGTCTTTCTGGAATTGTTCCTTGCTTGTAATTTGTATTTTCTATTTTTCACTGCATTTTCATTTTGACTGATTCTGTTGCAAATGTGCACCACATTTAGAGATGTGATTGATTTAGAATTCATAAGTACTGGGTTTAGATTTCTTAGCATCTAGGGTGCTTAATGCCCTCAGCCGCAGCTTCCTGAAGCACATAAGTAATTCAAATATAGTGGTGGCAATGCTGCATAATTTACAGAATAAAAATAGTTTTTAAGTTCTTAGATCTCTTGCTGTGGAGTGCCAGCAATCCTGTTCTAGTCAACATCTGTGCTGGCTGGAAGTAGCTGGTCTTGGTTTCGCTTTGTTCAGCTAGCAGAAAAGGAATTATTCCTGTGGCAACCAGATCCTGTAGGGTTAATGCTACTGCTTTGAAGTTACTACTGATACTGCTTGCTACATCTTTTTGTCATCGTTTTTTCAAAGTATCTTCTCTTGCACAGATTGTCAGTTTAAAGGAATGCAAAATGGGTTACAGGATAGGAAAAACTCTGCTGTTTTAAAGCCATGATAAAGCTCTAATCTTACAAAAGAGTGTGTGATACGCAGTGCACATAAGCTATGAATGAGGTTTTGCTTTTATGGTTCTTTGTAGAAGGCAGGAGTTTCTATCCTTTCTATCCAGAATATAAAACTAATAATATTTTATGCCAAAAGCAATACATTTGTAAGTCAAGAGTACCCTTCTGATACCAGTTATACAGTTCTACTTCATTCATTGAGTTACTCTATTTTATGTGGAAATGGCTCAGAGCTGTGCTATGGAGGTTCAGACAGGACTTTCGGAAGCACTTCTTTATTGAGAGGATGGTCAAACACTGGAACAGGCTTCCTAGAGAGGTGGTCAATGCCCCAAGCCTGTCAGTGTTGAAGAGGCACTTGGACAATAGCCTTAATAACATGCTTTAACTTTTGGTAAGCACTTAAGTGGTCACGCAGTTGGACATGATGATCACTGTAGGTTCCTTCCAAATGAAATTACTCAATTCATTTCCATTCCATTCTATTCACTTTATTGCCTTGCTCCAGCTACCCTGAAAAATATAATAGTAAGCACTGAACCTTGCTGTTCAGTAACATCTCTGTTTGCAGTTCTGTTTTTCAGTGTAATATATTCAAAGCTTTATTAAAAAATACATGGAAAACCTGTTGCAGTCTAAGCACCTAATTCTAATAATTCATTACTCCCTAAAAGGCATAATTCATCCTTTCTGTAAAGGTAACTGGCTCGTTCATGACTTGCTTTGCAGGCTTCCTCTTATTTTCACTTATTAGTCATCTGGAGTGAGCAGATGTTTGTACATCCCCCCTTGTATTTGTCTTTTGACATTTAGATATCTTTGTAAATAAAAAGAATATTTAAGAGCCACAAAACAACATGTATGAGAACTGCCATAGCCAATAAATGAAATCCCTACAGATTAAGCTTCCTTTGTCACTCAGCTGTTTTGGAAAAAAAATCCCATTTTCCTGCATCTCTTTCCATTCATTTCAGCATTTCTTCTCATCATATATTTAAATATTGAACAATTATCAAAAGTGATCATTCATTTCCCTTGCCTCAGATTTTAAGTGCTCTGATTAAGAGTGGGCCTTGACTAGCTGGCTCCCTTCCTTTAGCTTTCTTGACGCCTTTCCATTTCCCTGCTAAAGACTAAGAAACCCCAAACTCACTTGGTTACTTTTAGCAATCTCAGTCACTGGATATTGAAGTGAAAGTGAAATCTTCTTACAATCCTATTACAAGTACAAATTGAATGAAAAAGCACAGCCACAAAGATAGAGAGCTTTGAATTTACATGTACATTAGAAACAGCCTGATTGCTTTTTTTCCCCCTCGACAAGTTCTATTTGCAAACTGAAATACATCAAGATCAATGACATGTGCAAAAACTTAAATGGCAGCTTTTGAAAAATTGCCCCATTAACTTGATGAGTTTCTAATTACAGTAAGATGCAAAAGCTTTTCTTCCCCGTGCTATGTAGGATTTTGTCCTAACAGTTTTTTTAAAGCCACCCTGCTGTTAAAATAATTTAACTGCAGTGTTTGAGTATAATTTGTCCTATATTTCTTTTGCTTTCTCTGAGGAGTTACATAACTTTTTCATTTCTAATGAGTTTTCCTAAATATAAATTGTGATGTTATACTACGCACCTCCTTTGGCTCCAAACCAATTAATCAGAGGTGGTTCAAGGCCAAAGAGAAGTCTAGGATCCCATTCTGCATTCCTGGTGAAAGGTTTGTTTATGTACTTTTTGGTTTAAATAAATGGTTCAGTGGTTAAATCAATCTTCTGCTGGAATTGATCTTATCCTTTCAATTTAACACTAATACTCTAAATTAATAGAGGATCTTTTGGATATCTGCATGACCTTGCGTTACTTAGATGCTGATTAAAACCCATGTGTATAATAGCCCAAACACTACTGTGCTTTCCTAAATCAGATAACTTCAGCCATTTAGATGACTGTTTAAATCATAAGCAGGATTAACCTGCGAAGAGATCAGTAAAAGATCAACCTCACTTCACCCCTAAAGCAGTGCTTCCTTGCCTTCTTTCCTTTATCCCATCACTGCTGACTCTCCAGATCCCTCTGCCAGAGCTCTGCCTCCTCATCATGATGACTGTCACCCTTCCACTCTAACTTAGCAAAGTGTCAGGTTGGTAGCTGGAATAGAAAGAGGCACAGAGAACAACTCATTTGTCAGTACTGCCTCTCCCTTTCTCCCTCAGACCCAGAACACTCATCTCCCCTGCTGTGTTTTGGCACCTTCTCTTCACCAAGAGATGAATCTGCAGGTGTACAGACGGTGTGAGGAGGTATGGCACATGATCTGCCTTGCAGCAGAATTTCTCCTTTCTGCTGCATCTGCAGGCTCAGAGTAATGACTCTCAGAGCAATCCTTCTGGCTTCTATGTAGCTGTATCTCATGTGGGTATGTCATTGATGTTTGTTTCACCGTTTGAGAAGTGCTGCTCTTGAGAATCTGAGTGCTTAGAACCTCCTCTGTCGCAGTGTTACTCCAATGTGTGGAGTATTTTCTTCCTGGAAAAAAAAATCTTGTTTGGATGTCTACATATATATTCAGGATAATTAACATTAGAAAACCAGGCTAGAAGAATTGGTTGACATTTTAATGTCTTTCACAGCTTTCCAGTGACCATTTCTCAATTTTCCCCAAAGAATTCAATCTCCTCCTTTTCAGTGATTTTGGAAGTAACAGGTATACATTCTTCAACATCAATACCTTTATTTCCATCCAGCAATTCTACAAATTTGGCAGTATATGTAAATCACATTTTTTAATATTGCTGTCTTCTATCATCAACAGGGTATCACTTTTGTTCATGCACAGGTTCACTATCCATTTATCCATTATCCATTTTGGCATGAATGCAGTAATTCTGGAGCTGCTCACACATAAGCCTAGCAAATATGGAAATCAGAAAATGAAATCCTAAAGAGGAAGTTCAGTTGTAGCTTTGTTGTTGTACCACTGTGGATCTGCTGGGCAGAAGGATGGACTAAAGGGGCTTAGTACCCTTAGTACCGTAGTACCTTCTGGTGAGGTGAGCTCAGGGCAGTATCATGTGCTAGTAGCCATGGAGCTGGCCCTACCTGTCTGACATTGCCATGCATTTCTTGCATCTCCTTTGATGCATCACTTGCCCTGTTTCCCTATTGTTGACTAACAATATAATTTCTGAAGATTATTGGTTTATGAGCATTTATATAGGAATGCTTTTTTTCCTTTGGTTGTTGTAAGTAACCTCAGATACTGAAGGGATAGACCATTTGATGTGTTAGGGTAAATAAGCTGCTGGGACACCTGGCAAACAACAATAGGTAATGCTTCTTTACTTCAGCAGCATTTGTCCCTTTTCATGAATGCTTATGTTGCACAAGCAATTGCTGCATTGCACTGCATCAGCACTGTTCCTAATCCTGATTTGGAAACATCAACTGTTAACTTGACAAAGCGTGACACATGGTATGTTGAAGTGTTTTCAGCTGCACTAATATAACGAATTGTAATGGCTCCAGAAGAGCCATTTCAGTTGATTGTGCCAATAAACTACAACCCACAAAGAAAAAGACACGTGGCCAACCTGGATAAAGCATCATCAAATCACAGCTAATAGATTTATGGTCACAGCTAATAGATTTATGGTCACAAATTTTGTCTTCATTTCTAGAAAAAGTATTTTGAAGGAAAAAAAAAAAAAACCCAACTGTAATTTCTAAAGCTTTTGCCTGTGCTTAAACAGAAGTCCAGCCCTATGGCACTTCCCATTTTACAGTATTTCCTTTATTGCCATATGGAGAGAGTGTGTGACTTTATTCTTCATACTTCTGCTACAAAATGAGACCTTGGCATGCATTGACAAGTCAGATCAAAACACTGTGCCATGCAATTCATCTTTCTCCAGCTTTTGTAAGCTACAGACCTACCATTATTTAAGGAAGACTTCTGCACCATTTCCTGGACCAAGTGCTGGCAGACAGAAGCTTAGCACTACTTCCTTTTTTTCTTTTTCCTCCAGCAGTTCATTAGGAAGAACTGCACCTGCTTGACGGTAGTGCAAATTTTCTGCTTTCATAGTTAGGCTGATGGTACACACAGTTGAGTTCTAACCTCACTGGGACCATTAAGGTTTCAGAGTAAGTAAATCAGGGTACAATCTGACTTAATGAGACTGGCCGTTAGGTCATCAGTTCCATGCTTTGGCTGCTTTTTCTGCTGCCTGTGTACCAGTCAAAACCCACATGGAGCTATTGTGTTTCCTTAGAGATCACTAACATTAGATAAAGATTGCTGGCCATGACACTTAAGTGCCTCAGCAAGGATGTGTGCTATTTGTTAAGCACCTTGAACCTGAGTTCTGCATGAACTCTGTAGAAGGTAGAGAGGAGCACAGCCTTTTCCCCATATTTACAATCCCCTGTATAACCATGGCAAAATGACCTACAGCACAAACCCTGGAGGAAGGAGGTGTGCTAGTTTTGAAGACACATTTATTTTCAAGTATTCTTTACATTAATATATATATATATTGCATCTTTAAGGCAGGAGCTTTTCACCAGGAAGCATGCCAGTTTCCTTACCAAGTTACCTCATTCTTTCCTCTAAAATTATCAGTAGCAAACTTCAGTTGCTTATTTGATACCAGAAATTAAATTCTCTTAGCTGCCCATTTCACTTGACTGGCAAATAAGGACACTTTTTAGTCCCAGATATTGTGTGCATGTATATGCAAACGCACACACAAACATCTGTCTTTTCCTCTGCTACCTCATAGTATATGGGGTGGAATGCACTTCAGATTAAAAATGTTAAGCCACATATTTGTAGTAGTAGAGTGGCAACTCAGTGCAGTGTCTATCTGCTTAACAAACATGCTAGGTACGGATTTTTCCATAAATCTAGAGAAATGGGCAAGACTACGCCTAGTTAGTGCAAGTTCATAAAAGGCAGATTACCATTAAAGAAATGCATGGTGCCAAAGACAAGAATAACTTACACTGTGGATAGGCTATCCAAAATTCTCCTTTTCTCTACAAGAGACACTAAAACAGAGTACCCCTGAATATGCTCAAATAACTAAAAAAAGGGCCACAGCCATCAACTGGGGAATTTACGTCCATTCATCTTAATCTGATACTTCCTCAGGCACACTCTTAATACACAATCATCCTTTGCTTTTGACTATTTTCAGCCAACAGAAGGGCTCAAATATAAAAGCACAGAAGCTGGAGATGAAAGGATGTCGTCAGTCAATTTGTTAAACCATTTGCTGTGTTATTTTGGCTCCCTGTGGTATTCTGTCAAATATATTTCTGATCATCACTTGGACTTTTGATGTCATTTGGATTCTGAATGACTCTGGCTTCACATACAAATGAATGAATTACATCCATCCATCCATGGATTATTCATCTGTTTGCTCAAGAATACTTGCTTGTAAAAGACAAGGGTATTGCCAAAATTAAATAAAGTACTTCTTGTTTTCTGAGAAACCCCTGTATCTCCCCTTACATGTGCAATTTTTTATATAAAATGAGATTTTTTCCTACTTAACACATCCATGTATGATTTATGAAATGTTACTCGAGTCAGACACGCTTATTTTACACTTTATTTACTCAGAACAGAACACTGATGAGAGAAATAAATGAGATCGACAAGACGATCCATAGCAGAGACGTGACTTTCCTTATGCCACAGCCAGGAAGGGAACCTGGGCCTCTTAACATCACAGACCATTGACCTCAGAAAAAGAGAGATGGAGTGCGTTTGCATCTGACAACTGGGACAAACCACAGTGAGGGGCTGCTCATGCTGTCATCCGTGAGACTGGGTTGGTTTGCAGCATAAAAGCCAAGCGCCAGCCTGCCTCTTCGTCTCAAGAGCTGCCACCATCCCAGTCACTTGTTGCATCACCTACAGCGGGTTCTGCTCCACATGCGGCTCACCTGCGAGACTGCAGAATGAGCACGCCGCTTGCCTTGGGTTACAGCGGACTGTGAACACGAACCACTTTCGTTTCCCCCCAGGACAGACGGGATCGTAAGATGGATGTCCCGTCCCCTCCCCTCACTGGGGCTGCAGAGATCTGCAATACGCATTTACCTTCGAGTGACGCGAGTGCCGGGTCCAGCACTCGCCGTGCCCCCCTTTGCGGAGGGAGCTCGCTCTCCCCACCCTGACGGGCACCATCGTCCTTTCCCCGCAGACGCGCTAAGGACGAAGATAACCGCGCGGTGAAACTGCCCTCCCCCCCCCCCCCCCCCCCCCCCCCGCCGCCTCACGCCCAGCACCGCCGGGGAAAGGCGAGGCCGGGCCCCCTCCGCTACCGTATTCAGCGGCTTCCCCCCCCGAGGTACCGCTGATGACCCCGCCGGGGCCGGGCGGCCCCTACCTCAGGGACATGGGGCTGCCGTGAGAGGCACGGCGGCAGCTCCCCAAGCTGTTAACACCGAGCACTGGCAGCAGCCGCTCCCCCGCTGCTGTGCTCCTCCGTAGCGTTCGTACGGCTCCGCCAGGGGAGGGGCGCGGAGGGCGGCGCGTCGCGTCCCGTCCCCCCGCTGCCGCCTCCTCCTCCACCTGCTGCCGCTGCGCCAGTAGCCGGCTGTGGGGAGCCGCCCGCCTCATCCTCGCGGGTACCCTTTGTGCTGCTGCTGCTCCAGAACTGCCCTCAGCCAGGCGGCGGCTGCGTCACGGCTCAGGCGCTGCGGCCGCCCAGAGCCACCCGCGGAGGGACAGCTGCCGCCTCGACCCCCGTTCCGCCATTGCTGCGCGGGCCGCGGCTCAACGGAACGACGCCTCGCCGCCCCCCGAGGAAGGGCCGGGAGCCGCGGCGGTGAGTGGCGGGGCCGCGGCCTCCCCCCTCGGCCAACGGCCGGGAGCCGCGGGTGGCCGTTACCCGTGTGAGGGGCGGTCAGGGACGGCGGGGCAGGGCGCGGCGGGTGCCCTGCGGGTACGGGCCGGCGGTGAGGGGAGCCGGGCTGGGCGGGGGGTGCGGCGGTGGGGCCGGATCCGGGGCGGGGGTCGGCGCCGGAGCCTGCCCGATCCCGTGGGCTGAGGGGCGATGCCGCACCGGGGCCGGGCGGGGAGGCGGCGCTGGGATCAGGCTAACGTGTCGGGCGTTTTGGGGTGCTTTGGGGTTTGTGTTTTGTTTAACTACGACAACAAAAGCGCTGGCTATCGTACTTCCCAAAACGCCAAGATGTAACCGAGTCACAGCGACCAACGCTGTTTAATGTTAACATTTAATATTTATTACTTTTTTTTTCCTATAAGCCATTTCCCTGAGGGCTGTGGAAAGGTCTGGTGCATCCCGAGTTCCTGACATTTTGCGTTTCTGTGCGTGTGTGTCAGCAGAAAATCCCTCTAGCCTGGAAGAATGGTGAAACTGGGGAATAATTTCAGCGAGAAGAGCACAAAGCAACCCCTTTTGGAGGATGGATTTGACACCATCCCCCTGATCACACCCCTGGATGTCAATCAGCTCCAGTTCCCGCCTCCTGATAAGGTACAGTAGGCATTAGTTTCCACCCTGGAGAATCACACCCAAATCTCAGGCGAGCAACAAAAGAATAGGTTACATGTGAGGAGCAGCTTAGAAATGTCAAGGAGTACAGGGTGTTTTAAGGCATGCTAGTTCCCTCTGGGGAAAAGGATTAATAGTTAAGCTGATGAAAATCCAGTAGTAGCAATTTGCATTAAGAAATAGTGGGAAATATTAGCAAGAAGCAACTACAGATTTCAGTGCTGCTGCATAAAATATCTAAACATAAAAATGCAAGCTTCTCTATGCTGTATTGTCACAGCCCTTTCTATTCTGTAATTTTTTTTGAGTGTCTGTAAGGTACTGTGTATTCTCTGTGAATGATATGAATTTTCTGTTCAGAAAATGCCCCGCTAATGGGGGGGATAAAGCACTGCTTTATTTCTCCGTGAGGTGTGCATGGGCAGACTTGCCACAGGGAGAAAAAACTTCCACGATCCCTCTGTGCTTCAGTAGAAAATTAATGCTAGACCCTGACAAGCTGAAATAATGAGATGAGAACAGGCCATTGAATTTTCTCCTTGGTGACTGATTTGGTTCAAAACCCTCCAGATAAGTGATTTAGATGTTACATAGCTGGAAGGGCACAGTCCAAGGTGCTGCTTACAGGTTGGAAGGGAAGCGTGCATCCTGCATACCTCATTACGTGGCTTGATTACTAAGGATTTAGGAAGGTGATGTGATAGCATGTAAGTACATTTATTCTCACAATAAGAATTCAGCAAGTGTTACTATAGGTAAGGCATACAGTAGTAGGACAAATTTTCAAAAATTTCAAACCCTAGTATCCTGTTTTAGTAGGATACTTGAACATTTCTCACTTATGCATCTGGCAAAAAAAAATGCTTTGTAGTCTTTGAAAAATAGAAAGTTTAACTGGGAAATTATAATACCTTTATTTTTGGCATTGTGTCTTCAAGCTCAGTTCTGTTTCTAGATAAACTGATACCTATACCTTCCTCATAGCTCAGAAAAAGTCACATAATCTTATACTGGAGTAAAGAATTTTACCTTGTGAAATTTGTCTCAGGAGAGCGTTGCGTGTAGGCGATACAGATAAATTTGTGACCTCCATTTTAATTGCTATCTACACCATTCTGTGTCGTGTGTGGTGACCAGTTGGCAGGCATAAATGCAATAAGCCATAACAGCTGTTAGAGAGCCTGAGGGTCCATTTTCTGCCCTTGGTTACATGGGTGTAAATCTTGTAACTGAGGACAAAATTGCACCTTAAGGCTTTAAAACAAGTTAAGCCTTACTGTGTCTGATACGCCTGCCAACTGGTGACTGGATATAACCGATTACCAAGGACCAATGTCCAAAGGAATTTGTTATGTTACTGCACTGCTAAGCAGGAGTCTGAACTGGGGATCTGTATGGTAATAGGTTTAACCTGAGCAGAGCCTCTTTAGTGAGCCCAGGAGGTTCTCTGCCAGCCAGATTGCTCTTACTAAAATGGGGCAGAACTCCTCCCTCCTTCACGCCATTTGTCTGGAATGAAAGCAAATTTACAGCTAGGTTAGAAGCTTAAATAAAGAAATATCAGGTTGGCTCTTCTACTCTTTCCACTGTCTATTTATATGTTAGCTTTCCTTCCTTTCACAAACGTACAGGGGAAAGAATAAAACCATTATATTTATTTGCCCTACTGGCTGTAACTGGTTAGCAAAGTCAGTGTGACTTTACCGGTTGCTACTGACCCATGCAACTGATGTGAGGAAAAAAAAGAAACAGTATTAAGTCAAGATTAGCACACAGATCAAATTTTGAAGTACAAAGGTATTAATGTATAATGAATAGGAGTACATCATATATCTATGCTTATTTTTCACCTACGAGAAGGCTCCACTATGGCAGTGACTTCTTGAACAGCAGTGACTACAGCACTAAGAATTTCTTGATTTTGACAGCTTCTAAATTAAAGGGATGAACTGATCCAGATGCATACTTTGATATATTAAACAAAAGAAGACATTACATAACCACATAGATAGAACTTTATGTTCAGTGTCAGCTGAGGGTGACTTGAGTTGCCTGAGGTTATGCAACATAAAGGGGGAAGTAAAATGTTAAAAAGCATTCCAGAAATCTACAGTTTACTTCCATGATGCTGTTTGGCAGTTGTAAAATTAAATAGTAATTATTATCTTATCAATTAGAGCCAGAAATAGGTAAAGTAGTTCTAAACCTTTTGTCCTGCACTTATATGTGTAATGTGTGTCTGGTAAGCTGTGTGGTACTGAGTCCAGGTACAGTTATACATTCTAGAAGCCATTTCAGGTAACCCAAAGCTTTAATTTCACTGCCTGCTGTCTGTAAGTGTCACAGTCTTAACTTCAGAATAATGTAGTTGCTATTGAGACCATGGGTAGAGCTATAGATAGAATCTGGTTCTGAAAATCTGAGAGTCTACATATTTTTAACTTGAAACAACAGAGAAAACTGACCAGATCTTACTAGCACTGTTAGCACAATAAGATGCACCCTGTCTTGGGAGTGGTACTTTGAAAAAGATCCTGAAAAACTGCAGAAGGCAAAATGAGGCAAATAGGTTAGGTGAGAATTTTGTTCAATTAGAATGCCTTGGAGAGCACTAGAGCTGTGAGTGACGTAATGAGTATTTTAGGAATACAGGTAAGGTGCTAAATGGTGTAGCTTGGGGCAGTAACTCATAACAAGGAATAAATTGAAGAGCCTTGGATTATTCAAGAAATCTCATTAAAACAAGGGTTTGTGGGCATCTTGCTGCTTACAGCTGGCAATTCCAAAGTTAGATCTTAAAAATAAGAGTGCCAAGACCTATAATCTAGTCCATAATGAATAGCAACTAGTGCTTTCAAAGAACATGACTGTTGGGGGCATCATCTGCTCGATTTCTAAGGGCACTCCTCAATAACTGTCTCATCTTACTAGTCTCCAGTTTGAAATTCCATTAGTGGGATCTCCTGAAGCAAATGGAGGTGGCTGTTTTCAAACTATGTAAAGTGGGAAGTTTCATGATTTGGCTTTGAAGTAAGTAGGTGCTTGCCTAGTGTAGCAGCACAGTACCACTACAGCTGAGAGAATTGAATGTGCAACTGTTGCATAGCAAGTCTTCTGTAGGTTCACCAGAACCACTTTGGTGGATAATTGGGAAAAGGAACTAACAACCTTCAGCTGCCAAACACAAGTAGGGGGGGGAAAAGTACTGTGCTAGATGTGCTTGTAAGCAGGTAAAAGAAGAGTTGATGAATAAGTAAGATTTGTATGGCCAGTTCAAGGTCAGGTGGAATGGGGCTTTGAGCAACCTGGTCTACTGGGAGGTGTCATTGCCCATGGCAGGGGGGTTGGAACTAGGTTACTTAAGGTCCTTTGCAACCAAACCATTCTATGAGTCTGTATTTCAGGTGACAGCTTTTTAATTTGTTTCATATTTTTTTTTAAAGGTTGTGGTCAAAACAAAAACAGAATATGAACCTGATCGCAAGAAGGGCAAGTTCCGTACTCCTAAAATAGCTGAATTCACAATCAGCATCACTGAAGGGGTTTCAGAAAGATTTAAGGTAAGTAATACTATATGAAGATGTTAATGACTTGGTTGTGTTCAGAGAAGTGCTTAAAATCAGTTGCTGATTGTGTCAGAAGTGTCTAGAACTGACAGAGTGGCTGTTGTGGGTATAGCAGGACATGAGGAAGATAAATGCTATAATAGATCAGTATTTAGCAATTAGAAGCAGAGCAAATCTTGCAGCGTTATTGCTTGCAGTCCCTCACAGGCAGATTAATTCAGAAGGCACTTGTGTCAGTGTGTCGGTTTTGGAACGTGGCTGGCCAGGGTGTATGTGGGCTGCATGCAGGTAGCTCTCATGGAATGGATAAAGCTACTGTTAGTATTGAAGGACAAGAACCACAAGAGTATTCGTTTTCCTTTTGGCTTCTTATTTTTCACTGTGGCCAAACCATTCTCTTAAAAGCACTGTCACAGTCCATTATGTATATTTTTATAGTTAAATTTATGACTTGGCAGCTCAAGAATGTATACCAGAGTTCTTTGCTATCAGTTTTCTTGGTCCACCTGTATCTCACAACTTGGTGATGACTGTTACTGGCAGACAGCAGTTCAGCAAGAATCTGACTCAGATTTACTCTTTCGTGTCCACACCCCTATTACTCCGTTTAGTACTACTACAGGAAAGCCAAGAGCTTAACTGGTGCAAGGATTGAGTTACCATTTCCCCCTCTCACTGTAGGATAGGTTTTCTTGCAAAGCAGGAAAGTTGGCACTTCAGCTCATGCTTTCCTACTTACTGTCTTAACAAAGGAAGACTACAGCTTTTCAGGGCTATTAATTTGGAATATTACCCAGGGCTGCCAAAGTGTTTTTAAACGGGAAACAATGACACTGGTCAGTGCATAGGTACAAATACACTGGGAAAATCTAACATTTACTGTGAGAGAAAAATACAGAGTTTCAGTAAGGATGTGGATTTTCTTTATATTGCACACTTCTAACCTCAGTTTGCATGATAGGAGTTGTAGTGCCTGTAGTTCTGTTGTGCATGACCTGTGGTTCTAAAAACTGCCCAGGCCCAAGCCTGCCTTCAGAAGTGTATATGCTGCTCTGTGGATCATGCTGAGTGAAGAAAGTCAAGGTTCAAGGAGGGGTTGGACACTTCAGGCTACGTTTGCAAAGGCACTTTGCAGAGTGTTGCCAGGACAAATGTTTTTAAGTGCAAATCACCTGGTGGAGTCTTCAGCTACACAGTGAAGCCTATAGGTTCCCAGTAAGCTGTGTGGGGAGCCATGCCAAATAGCTAATAAGAGATATGGAGTGTGGCAGAAATATACTAAGAAACCTAGTTCCAGTTTTTCTGTTCCCTGGTGTGGAGCAAGGACATCCTATCCCTCAGGGAAAATGCTACATTCTGACTGACACTCTCCTCCTTGGCACCAGTCCTTGAGAATAATCCCCTTCCTCTCAGGTGAGGGTTGTGCACACTGTATTGTTGGGTAAGATGCAGATGAACAGCTGAGAACAAAGAGACCTTATGCCTGGCTGTCTTTTTGTGTGTGTCCTGGTCACACTATGGTGATCTGAAAATGCTTACTACATTGTCAAAAAAAAAAAGGGAAGAGAGAGTATTTAGTTTGAGTATGCTGCTAAGACTTTGGTTCCAAGCAGCTGAGCAGAATCTATACCTGAGGAATTCTGCACTTATCTACTAGCTGTAGCGACTAAGGGATTTCATTGCTACATTACATTCTAGATAAGGAAGGGTTTTGAACATCTTGATTTCATCTAAATTTTTTGCACATCCCTTTATAATCTGGGCTCTTTCTGTTTTTGTTGGGAGAGCTGAGCAAATGAGACCTTACTGAACAATAAATAGCTTGTTGTGCTATTGGATGGTCTTTCCTAATTTGAATAGCTGAACAGTTAGAAGCCTGAGCATTTTTGTGTTGCATTTTTATATACCTTTGGATGGCATACTTAAATAAAATAGGTTTTAGATACTCTTTTATGATGATCACTCTGGGATTAATCTCATACTACAGGGTTGCTAGGTTTTGCTGCTAGGTAACTACTGCATCAGAGAGAGGTTTCAGTAAGATTTGGTATCTCTTGGGAATTGCAGGGTGATTCACACCGTGGCTGTAAGTCTGGGCTGCTAAAGAAGAGTGTGGGGGTTGATCAATTAAGAAAACTGGTTCAGTTAATTGAAAACAATAGTTTTATACAAAACATCCAGGTCCTAAAAATGTCCCTTAATCTCTATGTAACAGTTTTAGAATTGAATTATGCTGCTTGCAACATTTTCAAGAGAACCAACTGCTTCTCCAGCAGGGATGATTGTCGTATTCACCACTCCCAGTAGTAAATATTACATGAATAATTGATGAAATTTCATAAATATGTAGATGAAAAGTACTGATTGTGTGAGGTTTTCTCCTGGGTCCTTATTAATTGTGAACCATCATGTTAACTACTGCTGTTGATTCTGAGAGAGCAAAAGGATATTTGTTTGAAAATTAAATATTTGCTATAATTATGAGATGCATTATTTAACTGATGGGATATTGACTTTGGCTTGGGTTCATGAAAAAAGCCTCAGATGCTGTTTCAGTGACTTGAATATTGTACATCACCAGTGCCTAAGCTTGCCACAAGACCCAGCCCAAATGTTGTGCTAAAAATAAAAGAGTCAGTCATATTTACAAATAATTCACATGTGTGTTCTGTGTACTTCTTAAATAAGGACAAAGCAGATTGCATTTTTGGGATTCAGCAGTGCAGATCATCTAAAGCTGTTCTTGAGAAGTGACACATTCTAACAAAGGGAGCAACTCCAGCACGTGCATATGTCATGTAGATCATTTAGTGTTTCAGCAGCTGGGTGAATAAGAAATTGCAAAACTTATTTTCTGCATTCTCCATATTACCACAGTTATTACAACAGAGCTGAGAATGTTTACAAAGACAACTGCAAGTATAATTTTCCTGTTTGAAGCCACATTCTGAATTCAAATCAGAATCTGTCAGAATATGAAGACTTCCTAATTCTGAGAACCCGATTGTCTTCATTTAGTTTTATGGCACTAACCACACCAAGGAAGAGGTGTTTTGTTTTGTTTTTTTTTTTCCACTGGAGGTTATTTTTTATTGAGAAAGAGAAGTCTTGCTTGTGTTCTTTGAACAGTGTAGGCTAATGTGGGGAGTTGGTCCTTCATATCTGCAGAGCAACTTTGAATGAGACAGGTTTTTGTCTCCTGTAGATTGTCCACTGTACAGAATAATACAAGACTGGAAATGTCATTTCAAAGGAGTCTTGTGAATCAGGACATAGGAGGTAGTTATTGCAGGCAAAAATTAATGGTATCATTTACGCAAGGCCAAACCTTTGCCCCACCGTTGTCAGAGCAGCATTTTTACAAACTCCAGTTGGATTTTGCAGTGGGATGTCTGTTTTGGCATCCACTGAATTGGGCTGCAATTGACAGTTGTGCACAAACACACTAATTTAAAAAATGTTTGTTGTATCAAAGCAGGAGATTTTTTTTCTGTCTTTGGGGGAAACCTGAATAAGGAACATACAGAGGTATTTTGAAAGCACATACTTATGTTTCCCAATAGATTTCAAGTCCTTAAATAAATCCAAGCTGTGGTATGTCTTCAGCCATTTGGTTCTATTCAAAGGCAGTTCAGTTCTTCAGATTTTATCCTTGACATCTCTACATACATCTTAACTGCAGAGCCAAAGCCTTAAGCTTATTTCCGTGGTAAGACCATATGGCGCAAGCCATGTACTGTCAAGTAGCAAGCAGTTGTTGAAATATGTGTATGAGGTTATGGAAGAGGCATCAAGACTTCCTTTTTAAATCAGTTCTTGAAGTTTTACCTACTGTTTTGAAGACTGGAAAAATGTATGCAATGTATATTTAAATACTTCATTTTTGACCTGTCTTAAAAGTGGCATAGTTTAAAAAATATTTGACTTTTTAACCTGTTCTTAGTAATACCAATATAACTAATAATAACTTATTGCTGAAAAATCTCTTTGTTTCTGTGTGATATTCTGTGTGTTGAATAGCTTTTTGTTCCTACTGAAAAAGTCTGTTAGGTGCAGGAGATGTCAGCTGATTTCTGTGCAGGATATCACATCCTGAAGTATGTTCTGTGTCTGTCACTTAGTGCTGGAAGAGTGACAGGCACTTACTGCCATGAATAGTTCTGTTTTCTTCAGTAGCACTACTCAGAGGATTAAGGTTACTCACAAGCATAAGCGTTTGGCAGGATTTGAATCTTTCTGTTATTCAAGCAAGAAAAATAAAGGAGATTCTTCTTTCAATGTAACTGCTGTTTTAAATCAGTTGATGTAAGTAAAGGCTCTGCATGGCAACTGTGGTTCTTCCGTTTCTTTACCTGTTAGACAAGTCTCTGATGTGACATTGACAATCCTCATGCTAAATTTTTGGCTAAAAGGGATTTTTGTTACAGTCAGAGCTGGAAGATTTAAGTGGATGCCTAACAGCAGCTCCCCTGCTCCAAGTCAGGTGTACTCTACTACTGTATCCATTAGAAATCCTTTTCTTGGAGCAGAACTAGTGATGCTAGTGACAAAGGTGATGTTTTGGGCCTCTCCATATGTAACACTTCTATAGCCTTTCCTCTCCTGAAGTAACCTTTTCCAGCCTTTCTGCTGGCCTCAGTAATATTCTCTTTGTTTTGGAAGGTATCAAAGTTCTTATCTCAGGGCCACAGGGTTTCTTGAACTGCTTCTTCAGATCTCTGTAGCTAAGAAACTGATATATGATGCCATGTGATGGAAAATGAAGGAAATATTCAGTGTTGATCCACAGTGGTGGACCCTCAAGGCCACTGTCTTGTTACCTGTTTGTGTTAACCCATTGTGTCAGATCTCAAGGCCACTGCCTTGTTAACCTGTTTTTGTCTAACAGTATCTCCCTTGGGTTTCGTTAATCAGCTCCCCTGCAGACTGGTTCTGTTGTCTTGTACTGTCACTGTTAATAAGTATGAGGTCTGTAGTTTCATTGCAGTTATTGTCCTTCATGTATTTATCTGCCTTTCTTGCTGCTCCTCTCAGTCATCTCCAGGTGAGCATCCAAGCCAGTTCCCTCTTCATCTTTGTCTTTTGTGTTTGAGAAGAAGTCTTTTCATTTCTTCTACTTTTTCTGTACACTTTACACCAGAACTGTCATCTTCTTTGACCACAAAGATTTGATGTGAGTGTTCTGGTGAAGAAAGTTGAGTTTAGTAGGTAGATAGCAGTCGCATAGCTGAACATGACATCATGTTAGAAATACTCTTCTGAAATGAGACACTTGGTTGTCTTTTGAGTCACTGGTCATCTTGTATATGTATATATGCTCCTGAGACAAACAAGTATGGGAAGCTGTACCAAGTTGTTCTGTACAATATGGGTTGCTCTATAAATAAATGAGTCAAATGTTGCATGCATAGATACAAATGTTCCTTTTTGTTTTTCTTTCATGTTGCCATTTACTTCAAGTTGAACAGTTCTTAATGCTTAAGTGCATTGTTTCAGACACCTTTTTCATGTAGACTTCTAGTGACAGGTAATAAGAAACAGTATCATTTTGGAAAAGCAGGAATATTAGCAGTGAAGAGCTGTTTTCAGTGTTCTCCAATGTGTTGGTAGAGGGCATTGTGCAGCTGGAGATGCAGGATTTCAGTGGAGAGAGGTGAAATGGAGGTCATGGCCATTTGCAGGGAAGTCAGTGTGGTGTTTTACGAATTTCAGTCTGTGGGCTGTAGCCAGACACAATCTATTGTAATTACAGTCTGCCTGCCCAAAATTCTCTTGTAGTTTAAATTGGATGGCAATATTCTTAATTTCCTGGCCTAAATGGTTGTATAGAGTTGCTGTATTTCATCCCAGTGGGCTGTGCATTTCACTGGTGAGCAGAGGATAAATTGGCTGTAAATCACTTCGTATGAAAGGTGCTCTATAAATTTATGTCTTCACCCTTTTTGTTTAGTGCTAGCACCAAGTCTGTGCCTAGTACTTTACAGGCAAATCGGAAAGGAAAGTTGTGTTCCCAAGAGGCTGCAATTGAAATAGATAATGCATAAATGTGGAGTAAGAGGAGATGTGACCAAGTGCCAGTGATTGAGCAGCGAAAATTACTGCATGTCTTATTAGTTCCACTTTAGTTCCACTTCTTGTAATAACAGGAATGCTCATAGTTGGGTTTGTGTGCAGAAAGGTGCATGACAGAAGGCATGAAGGAAGGCAGTGCAAAGCAGCACAGCAAGAGTGTGTTAATGGGGATGTTGATCAAGAGGAAGAGGCATGATGTGAAAGGTGGACGTGAAGGCAGAGGAAAAATTCATTGCATCCAGGCTTTAGTGGAATACAGGCAAAATGGAAAGAGATAGAGCTAAGGGGAACAAAAGGGGAAGACTCGTGCATGCCTTGAAACATGATTTTTAATCTGCTCAGAAAGGGACCAGAGCCAGGAAGGGGTGTGAAGAGAAGCAGGCACGGTTGGTGCAGTTGATGAATTTTGCTTTAATATTCCAGCTTGATTTAAAAGGCAGTACAAGAAATATTATAGCAAAGTGAAGAAGGAGGAGACTGCAGCAGCCAGGCAGAGAAAATGCAGTGTGCAGTGTTTTGCAGCTGTGGCGAAGTAGGATGGACTGATTGGGAAGACATAGCAGATTCTGACGGCAAGGCCTCTCACAGGCTGTTTACATGTTAGTGAGTTGTCAGATCTGGTGAGTTTAATTTGTTCAGCAAAATGCTTACAGAGACTGAAGACAGGTTTTTTGCTATGAGTGCACTTAGTTCATTCATTAGTCATCTCTCATTTCGATTACTGTAATGGCTTCTGGCTAGACGTTGTCCTTCTGCTCTTCACTTACGATCTATTAATCTGCCACATACATAATACCTTGTCGTCTTTTCTGTTCACTTAGTTTTGCTGCCAGACCCCTTAAAACCATCTTTAAAGGACACTCTCAGAATAAAACCACACTTCGAGTTCCTAGTTCAAAGGAAGAATTGTTTGTACTGTCTTGTAGTTATTTTATGAAAGCATTTTAAAAGCCCATCACTCGTGTGATGTGACAGTCACCTTGGAGTTTGGCGGGATGTACATGGCAGTGAATGATCATAGTAATTCAGAAGGCTTCTGCTTCCACTGTGTGGGGCTCTGCACTTACGCCAGCTGGCTACCACAAAGCAAAGAGATTCCAGATCCTTTCCAGAAGGGAGGGAGTGGTGCTTGCGCATGCAGTGAATCCTCTCCTGCCTTGAACAAAGGAAGAGGGCAGGTTGCTCCTAGTGCCTTGGTATGAAGAGGAGAATAACTTTCCTTTATTTCATAGTGAGCATACAAAGCTACTGTGGAAGAAAACAACAAAATGACAGCTTTGGTAGAGCTTGTGATCTAAAGAGCAGCTTTGATGGCTTCCCACTTCCCGTGCTTTTATTTTTGGAAGGCATCTGGGAGGAGAGGGCTCAGAAGGTGAGGTGGGAAGCTGGGCTTGCACTGTGTTACTGGTAGGGGAGAGAAGCTGACTGTCTCAAAGTTAGCAGTGAACCTGAGAGTCTGACAGTTGTAGACGATCAGTGGTGAGTTATGAGTAAAGGAAAATGGCTGTTAAAAGGAAGAGAAGGATTTTCAGCTCATAAGAGAGAAGTGGATTGGGTTAACAGGTGGTAGCAATCACCTTGGAATCCAGTGATGGATTTCTTTCCATCTTTGTCATTTGCACATGTGACTGTCCTTTACTTAGATGGATATTACTTGTATCCTGAAGGATGGATGGTAAGAGAAGGGAGCTTCTCTTCTAATAGCAAGGATACAAGAGCTTACTTGATTAGGGATTTGCAAATTGAGTGTGATTGCAAATTATTGGAGATAATGAGAATAACAATTTACATGTTAATACCAAAAATTAATATTTTTTTAATGTACATGTTAATTCCAAAGTGAATAATTTTAAGAAATACAGTAAGCAGGAGAGACCCATGAAAATTACAAACTAGGAGCCCTGAGAGTGCTTTCCAGTGGTTTACTGTGTGGCAATGGAGGAACCATGCTGGAGTGACCTGTGTGAGCAGTGAGAACTCAGCTCCATGTACGTCTGTGGAATAGATAAATGCTCCATGTCTCAGCAAATCAGCCCTGAGGTTGTAGCTCTGCAACTTGCCAGGCTCCAGCAGTCTGCACAACAGTTGGCTTTTGACCTCTATCAAAAAACATCCCAAAACAGTTTCAGAGCTTTGGAGATAGTGGTCCTGCAGTGATTGAGGAAATACAGATCTTTTTCTGTTGTTTAATAGTTGGTCTCAACTATAAATGAGCTTGTTGTCTTTATAGTATATTCCTGAGGCTTCATCTGTATGTCAGAATGGTTACAACTGGGAACTAATGGTATAAATCTATTATTCCTAGCTCGTAGGATATCCAGGGAATATGGTTAAAATACTTTGAGATACGAGAATATTTTTCAAAGTATTCTAAACTGTTCACTCCTATTAGTGGAGGAGGCAGATGTGAGCTGAATTCATCTGTAACATAGCAATTGTTCTGCTTGGTGAATGTGTCCCATATCGCAGGCCTGTGCTTCTGGAGAGAGCAGCCTTTGTCAGTGGCTGTGTGGAATATATCTTGTATGGCATGGGAAGCCTCAGCAATAATCCCATCTGGATTTTATCTTTTCTCTCCCCAGTTTCTAGTCCCTTTTTCATTTCTTCTCCCAGGGAAAGAGCAGTGACTGTCAGAGCAAAAGGAACAGTATAGCACACACGCACTTTGAGTCAGTGGGAAGTGAATGACCCAAACCCTGCAACTTGGACTGCACTGTGTGTGTTGTAGAGTGACTGGGTGAGGAGCCTCTGGCTCCTTTCTGCTTCCTCACCTTCCCACACTGCTTTGTGGGGAAAGGTGGCCTTGGGCCCATGACTCCACAGGCCAGCAGAGCTGTGAACCTGCACTGGGGCCCTGCATACAGTACAGCAGGTCTTAGGGACAGCAGCAAGGTGGGACAAGGAGCCCCAGGTGGGAACTGCAGGCTCAGGGGTGAGTTTTCCTAGAGCCTGGAGTGCATGGAAAATTCTGGGGGAGAGAAAAGAATACGGCTTGTTACAGTTGTAGGGAAGGCAAAATTGTGGAAGGTGGGATGCCAGGTTTGGGCCAAGCTAGAGTGTGAAGGGCCTTGTACAGGCGGTGGGTGGAATAGCTGAGGAAATACAGGACGAGGCCCCAAAAACCATGGAATAGAAAAGGGAGAGACCTAATTAAAAACACATGAGAAAGACTGAGCTAGGGCATAGCTTGGGTAGGAATGGGGGGGAGGTGGAGGGTATGTTGTTCATTATTAAACTGGGCCACAGAGAATGACCAGAAAGGAAAATGTACCTTTATTGCTTGGATTCTGGAGTTCCTGGCCATACTGAGACAAGGAACATATCAGCAGAAAATAGAAGGTTGGCAAGTGTGATCCATGTTAACCTTTGTGTATGCAATTAAGTAACAAACTTGGGGAAACACTAATTAGGTTTGAAAATTGATACCAGTGTGAGTCTTTTGTAACCCAGTGACTGTTCAGAGAAACTGAAGATGATGCTGTTAACGAGAAAGGTCCTTTGCTCCTTGTCTTGTTTCAGTGGGCATTGTTACATTAATATCTGAGTTTCTTCTGCTAAATTACTTTCTGACCTGTAGTTCTACGTGCCTCTTTTCCAGCCCTCCTTTTGTACTTATTTTCTGTCTGTCAAAAATCCTTGGCTTCAGCAGCACATGAAACACCCCAGCCTTGTTTCAGCCCATGATGGAGTTCACTACCCAGCATGAGAAGTCCTAAAACTTCATCTCAGTTCTTCAGTCCCACTAGCACCCACAGTTTGCAGTGCTGCAGATCCTGTTAGTTCTGGGGTTTATCATAAGGACAGCGTGTGGTGGTGGTTTTTACCAGGAGGCAAAGCTACAAGTTTTTCTTGTTGTTGCTGCTTTCTCAAATACCAGATTATTCTTGTTTTCATAATTGACCCTCATGTGCCTAAGTTCTCTTTTCAGAGGATGTATACAACTGGCTTACTTGTCTTCCTTTAAAATTTAGATTATATTATACTTTAATTAATCACATAATCTTGCTTGTTTCTGTTTTTTGCTGTTTCTTATGCTGTAGAACATGCTGGCTTCTTTCTAACTTGCCAAAACCCCAAAAAGCTCAGCCACTCTTACTGTGTGATCTCCTTGAGCTACTTATTTGTCTGTCAGTATGAGGTTTAGAATAATAAAAACACACTTCTGGACACTCTCCCAGGTAAAGAATGCTATTTGCTCAGCCCACATCTGAGGTGAATTAGGAGCTTTGCAGTGTAACTGCTAGGTCAAAATCTTGTTCTTTTTCTTGTCATAAGCAAGGTCATTCTAGACTTAGTTCTGTCTCAGGTCTCACCTAAAAGGCTCCTGGTTTCCATTTGCTCTAGGTTTATTCCTGGGAAGAGTTAGCTTGATACTAACACTGATTGTAGACTCAACGTCAAGCCCAAGTTCCAGACCAGAAAGGAGCTTAAGGACATGGTGGAAAGTCAGTGCCATGTAATGCAGTCTGTAATGGTTCTGTAATGTAGTGTTCAAGGCCATGTTGGACAGGGCTTTGAGCAACCTGGTCTGGTGGAAGGTGTCCCTGCCTATGGCAGGGGGGTTGGAATTAGGTGAACGTTTTGGTCCCTTCCAGTCCAAACCATTCCAGGATTCTCTGTGAGCACTATCCTGTATTGAGCATGGTATACTCCCTTATGGATTTGGCAGTGAGCTACTCTTGTATGGTTTCTGTGTGACATGGCAAAGAAGTACTGTTTCAACCCATAAATTCAGGAGGATTGAGCAACCAAGCATGCAGACTGAAGGTGTAACTATCTATATGTTCGTAGCAGGTGCAACAAACTCTCTTCCTAACAAGAGAGGGCAGACATTACTTTCTCCATGCCCTGCTGCAGTCACCTTTGCATTATCCAGATGACACCTGTACTAAAGCACTGTCACCTGACTCCATTCTGGGACAGGCACAGGGAAAACAAACACGCTTATCAGCTGACATAAACTAGACTTACACTTGCATCATCCAAACAGTAGCAGACTCAAGCTACCTCCATGTGTCCTTCTGGCCTCATGTGCACTGAATAGAAGCACAGCCAAACCCACCATGGAGTACAGAGGCAGTGGGCCTCTGACCAGACAAACTGCTTGCTTCTCAGAGAAGGGGGATATAGAAGCACTTAGGTGCTGCTTCCCTGTTCTCCTTCAATAATTAAGCAGCTGTTTTAATCCTTTGCTTGATTTTACTGTAAAGTGCACTCAGAGGTGGCTTCTGCTGCCGACAGTGATAAGCAGCAGTACGATTAGCAGTGCGTTACTAACGTGCATGTTTTATTTTTCTTCACAGGTGACTGTGCTGGTCCTTTTTGCCCTCGCGTTCTTAACCTGTGTTGTATTTCTGGTAGTCTACAAGGTTTACAAGTATGACCATACCTGTCCAGAAGGATTTGTTTTCAAGGTAAATTGCATTCACATGCTAGAAAAATAGGAGAGCATGTAGTATTCTCTGTGTTGTTTTCTGTATAACCTCGATTGAGTCATGCTGTATTGCATTGAAACTTGTGCTTATTTACAGAGGTTATTGTGCTTCCTGCTGTTTCTTTCTGCTTAATTTATAATTGAGGTTGAATTATTGCATAATTTTCCTAACATTGTTATTTTGCTAATGCTCTTAATATTGAAAATACAGCAAAAGTCCCAGCACTAGTGTCCTTCAAACCTATTTCACTTCCAGTTGTCTGGACAAAGCCCTCATTTATTAGGTCATATGGGTTAATTTTGCTGTTCCTCTAAATTTGTGTGTCTTAGGAAAGAAGAGAATGATAAAACTTGGAGGGGGAAAAAAAATCACTTTGGAATATGTGTCAAAAACCCAGTGAGTGATGTTCTCATTAGGAGCAGCAGGCTGACTTCAGGGTTATTTCTGTAGAAAGAACTTGTTCTAGAACAGTGACCTTGGAGCCCTACTGCCACGGGCCAAAAGTGATGCCAAAAAAGGGAAAACACATTTATCAGAGAAAACCCCTGGTTCTATCTGAAAGTGAGGCTGCAGAGCACTTCATTTGTGCAAGATATTAGTGCTGCCTCCTCAGCTGTGACCGGGGCTCAAAGTCAGAAAGGTAACATTGATTTCTCCATTGTAAATTCAGCAGGGTTGAGCTTGGCTGTAATTAGATAGAAAAGTAGCAGTGATGATGGCATCCTTCCCTTTAATTTGTTAAGAATACTTAGGCACGTAATGAATCAAATGGGTACCTAGTGTCTTCAGAAGGACTTGATAGGAATGGCTGCCTCAGCACTCCTTGATGATCCTGTTTAGGATTTGTGATTCTGTCACTTCAGGCATATAAATATCTTGCAAGAATCTAGTCTAAAATTATAATCAGTGATGCCCTGCTCTATTAACTTAGCTCCACGCAGTCAGTTTTCGGTTATACTGCTTTCCCTTGGTTCAAGGGCAGAAGATACTGTGGTGAGAATATCTGGACGTAACTTAAGAGATGCAATGCTTGGTTTTGCTGTTGTTTTCTTTTGTTGTCTCAGACAAGCACTGAAACCCCCCTGTGCTCATGTCTCATGAGACTATAGCCTTTTTTTCCCCTAAGATTTCTCTTTGAGCAATTTGGGATACAAAAGACTGTGTGTTTCTACTGAGCCTGTCTTTATATGATCCTGACTTGACAGGAATGACCGGTTACATATTCCTGCTGTAAGTCTAGTTAACAGCCTGCTGATTCTGGTTCCTTTCATACCAGGTTGTGCCTCCCTTTAGAGTTGCAGCCTTCTGGCTTTTGTCTTTTCTTCCTAAACATGTTTAAGGGGAGAACAGTTCCTTAGCTGTATTTCAGTTGCATTGTGAAAGTGGGGTTGGGTTTCTCTCCTTAGGGCCCTGTGTTTGAAACAGGTTAGGCAGAAGGTCCCATAGCTCATGCTCTGTGTTTAAGGTGCAGCACATACACAGGCCTGCACTACTGTTACTCTCCCAGTGTTTGAGTTTTGAAGGCTGATTCCTAGCTGCTTGATGGCAGAACGCCAGGAGAGCCAGCAGCCTTGGTCATGTAACTCTTGAATATGAGTTTGTCCTGGTTTGAGCAGTAGCAGTTTTACAGGATAAACACATTAGCAAATGACCCAAAGCCTGAAACTACCACTGTAGACACTAATCTGTATTTGTTGCCTTTGCATTTTTTTCTGGGAGAGTCTGTAGTATGTCATGTCAGAGCTTGCCACAGTGTCCTAAGAGGCATGAAGACCATATCTGTCACCTTGTGACCAGTGTGTCTCAGTGGACTGGCTTTATGCTTGATGAGGGCTCAATAACATTCTCTGTCCTAGATATCCTTAGGCTTTGGATGCTGATGTGATTTCCAGGGTAAGGGCAAAGGTGTCCCCTGCCTCAGGAAGCCTGGTACCCTGGGAATCTCTGCATAAAGGCTGATGTACCATAGCTCTGAGTCAGACTTGTTCTTCTCTGCCGTGATGCTCTCATACATGGAACAGTTCCAGAGGTTTCAGTGTTCTCAACCTTCCTGCTGTCCTACACATCCAGGGCTTGAAGGTATGCTTAGAAAGCTGCTCATCTTCCTTTGTGTAGCAAAGTCAAACTGCTCGAGCCTCAACTCTGAGCTTGCTCAAGCTTTCTGACACAGCCCTGGTACTTATGTTGGGTAGCTCACTCCTCTGATGTGATTTTCACTGGCTCTTGGTGACTCACCTGCATTTTCCTCAAAGACTTGAGTGTACTTCCATCCTGGATGAATTTCTGCAGGACTTCAGTGTGCCTCAGACTATATCTGTTACCCTTTAGCTTTCATTGCCAGGGCACCTGCGTTCTGTCAGACTTATGGACAGTACAGCAAAGTCAGTTCAGTGCATTAAAGACAACACCATCATCTATTAAGTTCAGAATTACTGACCCAGCAAAGGTAATGTGACAGAAGATACTATTTAGAAGTGAATACCACTGGAGTCTTCATGTCAAAGGAACAAAAGGAGTCATCATAACACAGCCATAGACTGGCAACCAGGGTTTTCTCAAAGGCTTTAACCCATAACTAATTTTTGAAATAGAAGAGTTATGAAAGAAACAAGAGACTGTCAACTCACTCTGGAGCATTCCAGTTTTTCCTCATGGCATTCCTTACTACTTCTCTTACCTGGGAACCATGGAAACAAAAAGGATGGAGAGATGTCCTACGTAAGATGAAGGTATTAGGTGAGCAGCAGGATGAGCATTGGTCCCAGTTGTCATTGCTCAGTCACTCCCAGTGCTGTGTGGCTTGTTAGGAGCTAAGCAGAGGGGATGTCCTTGAGCAGAACACAAGGAGCTCTGAGCAGAAGGGAGCTTTTTCCCATCTTTTCTAGAAAGCATGAAATCCCAGGAACAAAAATGCAGTCAGGATGGCAACTGCTGTGTGTTTCTTTAGGCTCTTGGGTCAGATGTGTGTGTTTGTGAACACAAAAAACCCCCTCATTTTGCCTGTTACAAAGCAAAGCGATTCTAAAAGCAACACAAGATGCTGTGGCATTCTTTTAGACTGGCAGCAATCTTGGCTTGTCTTCAGCACCATTAATTATATTTGTTTGAATTTCCTTGGACAGATTTCACTAGGCCAATGGATTGATCTCATTTTAAATACTTTCGATTTTAAATATTTACAATTGTGACTGCATCGCGTAACTGGGTGAAATAACTACTACAAAGATGGCCATGTCTGTCTACTTCTTAGTCATTTTATCACATCAAAAGTAGAGTCAGCTCTCCCAGATAAAGCATGGATAATACTTCCAGAAGAAGGCAAGGTTGATGTAGGAGAACATTCATCTCAAGTAACTCTAGTCCATATTTCTGGATTATATGTTCTAAATCTAGGTCCCAGTCTGGCAGCTGGCACATATAATGGTTATGGCCACAGGGACTAAAACAGTGCTGAATAGGCACAAGTGTCTGCTCAGCCAGGGTGAAATCCTGCTTGCTTTGTAGTGCTACTTCCAGCAAAACACTGCGGGAGAATTTGCCCTTGTGTTTCCGTAACAGATGATACCAGATAAACTGAACCTGGGTGGATGTGATGGTAACTTGGAGCACTGTTGCAAGTCTGACATGCATCAAGGCTTCTATCACAGGAGCAGGTTGGCACTGAGGAGGTGTAACTCGTGGGAGGGCTGTTAGTCCCATGGCAACGACTCTGCTTGCAGCAGTCACATGTACTCTTCAGGGCAGGCAGGTTCATGGGGCTACCTGCAGGCCTCTTGTTTTGGCAAGTCTTCCTTTTTTCTTTCATATCTTTTGATGCTTTTTTTCACTAACATCTCTGGGACTCAGAATTTATATTAAGGTAAGACTGTCTGTTAGATCTGACCCCCAGTTTTTGTGCTTTATGATTTAAACCATTCGGAACCGCTGCTAATGGTGCTTGTTTATGCTCTTTTGGTTTTCTGACAAGGAGAAGAGTCAACCCAAAAGTAAAGGTGGACACATTGAGATGGATAGCACCTGGTCCTAAATCCTATGGCATTTTTGCATGTATGTTTGTCCTCAGCAGTCTCCAGTATTAAGTTCCATTTGCCAAGTTCTATGAGACTAGCAGCAGTTAAGAGTTGCTGTGCTGGGATATTATAAATTTTAGCCAGTGCAGGAAGCAGAAAGACCAAAAAGCCTATTTCTTTTTAAAAGTGAGTAGAAACGATTAATCTTATTTTTCTTCAAGCTGCAGCTACTCCTAGTTTGTATCATAGAAGGTCCGTTCGGTTGCCCAGGGGTCTGCCCCAGCACTTGGTTAGCTTGGGAACAGTTATCAGGTCAGGCAGCCTCGACTGGCAGATGTGGCAGAGGACCTAGAGAGAGACCTGTCACCTTCTGCAGCAAGACCTGGGGGGTCACAGGATATGCCCAAGTAATTTTTTACCTTCAGTTCAAGTAGCTGCTGCGTTGGCTTTTACTGCATCATCCCTGAACAGGGGCTGGATGATACCTGCTGACTAGTGCACTGCACTCCCTTTGGTTCTGAAGACGACAGCCAAGTTTGGATCCTACTCTCTAAGTCGCATATTTCTCTTTCAAAAGCTCTGAGCATCCAGCAGTTTCTATTCAGTGCTCTTAAGGGAAATTAAATAATGCAGTCCCATGGCTAAAGATAGCTTTTTAAAAGCCTGCTGCTGGCTGTGTCTTTCTGACAATCAAGAGTGAAGTATTCTGTATGTGTGTACACACTTGCACATAAGCTTGGCTACTCACTATGGTTTCCCTGTATGTCTTTCTTACTGGGCTATAAAACTGTTTGTACCTTGGCACCAATATATCTGTATTAATTTCTGTCCCTCAGACTGAAAACACCATATAAAAGTGCCTGAAGCTAATCCAAGGGTAGGATACAGACAGCTGTAACTGCAGGGTAAACACTTGGAAACTAGGTGGGGAGGAAAAACCATTCCAAAATGTGATGGAACCGGAGATTGAGTACTTTTAAAAATAATTTCAGGCAAGCATATTTCTTGTGTGTTAATGGTTCTGGCACATAAACCTGGATTGGTCTTGCTGGCAAATATACGAGTAGTTTAAGGATTGTGGGGAAGAACATTTTGAACACAGTAGGAAAACACTGTCGTTAATTGCTTTATGTTGCATCTTGACTCACAGAAAGTAAGTGCTGGCTTAGACTAAAAGGGAAAGAAGAAACAAACCAAACCTGACTGAATCACCTGCAGTGTGTGAATGAGGCTGTATCTGTAATCTAAGTGATGGATTTTCCTTTCAGAATAATCAATGCATTCCAGCTGGGTTGGAAAACTACTACTCTGAACAAGACTCCAGCGCTCGAGGGAAGTTTTACACAGTCATAAACCACTACAATCTGGCCAAGCAAACCATCACACGCTCGGTGTCCCCATGGATGACAGTACTGTCAGAAGAGAAACTATCGGAACAGGAGACTGAAGCCGCAGAGAAATCGGCTTAGTATGATCCGCTAATTAGTAACACTATGTCATTTGAAGGTAACTAAGGGACTTTAAGGAATTTTTCATTAATTATAACTATGGATAATTTAGAGGTTACTCATGTTTATGGTGCAATTGCTTCTGTTTGCTGATACTGCTTTGCAAAAAAAAACCCAAAAACTTGCTGCAGAACATTCATGGGCGTAAGACAAGGTGCCTATCAGCATCGCTTTAGAGCTTTGACACCATTTTCAATGTTAACAAACCCCCAATGTTAGGTATGTTCTTGCAGTTCATTGGATACTGACAGATTTCGTCACTGGATTTTTGGGGCTTGGACCTTAGATAAATCACGTGTTCTGTTTGCTGAATTGATCCTTATGACTTTTTTTATTCTCTATCATTTTGCAAACTGAAACACCCCAGCCATAACCAGAGTGATCTCTTGTTCAGCTCAAAGCTGTATCTAATACTTACTTTTGGCTCAAGCAAGAATGAGAGTCAGCATTGATGTCAAGGGCATAATGTAATGACTTGTATGGAGAAAGAAAGTGTCAGGTAGCATTTTTCTTACATTTTTCTCTACTGTTGTTTCTTTGTAAGTGATGATGAAGTTTTCCGCAACAAGGCATGCTCAATGTTTTATTATTGCTGTCAACAGGATTTAACTGCATTTCCACTGTGGCTTTAGCATCTTGGTACGGATGTGCACTGAAACACAAACTAGGTAGATGTCATGGAAAAACACAGACAGTTTTAGTGACGGATGTTGAGGATAGTGTAAAAAAATAGGCAGTTCAGGATGTCCTAATGAGAAATTACATCTTTTGGTCATAGTTCAGAGGCAGAAAGCCTATGCACAGTACATATAGTCTGCCATGTAATTTGTTGGATGCAAGTGAGGGAGTAACATGTCTAAATTTTCTCTTACTACATTAACATTTTCCCTTTTTATGAATTGGAAAGAGCTCTCAGTTTATGCATGGTGTGCAGTGTGATACTTTTTAAACCACAAAGCATCACACATGAAACCAGCAGACTGGGTACCACAAGTGGATCTTTTAAAGCTACATATAAAACAAAGTGAAGAGTAGAACTTTTCATGTATGGGGAAGGGAAAAGACATAGAAGAACATAGTATTGTGGATGCACGCAGAAGTTCCATTGTAATTACAGACTTATCTATTCTTTGTGTGAAACCATGTTTTCATTTTTATTATAAATATTATATATGTATTACAAAAAAAAACCATTTTATTAATTTAAGAGTTAGACAAAATAAGTGTGTGAAGCATCTGGGCAAGTCAGTCACCCTTCTGTTCATGTCATGTAAATGGGACAAGGGGTAGGGGAAATGTCAAAAGTTTCTTTTTGGTAGAGACTACATCAAAATGAAGGGAAAACTCTCAGTATGGGCTGTTTCTCAAGATCTGGTCAACTCTACTTTGACCTTTCTCCAGTAGATTTGCTTTGTTAACCACCCTTCTTACCCATACAGTTAAAATAACCATTCTTACTTCATTCTCTAGGTTTGACATGAAACATGCATTACACAGCAGATGTGTAAAAGGCTTTTTATTAAGTCATAAAAAGCAATAAATTATGTGCCAAATTTTTCTTTACATTTAAAAACTTCAGTCTTATGTTAAGAAATTCAAAACACACAGTGTCTGCATTTTGCAACAGGCAGATGCTGTATCAAATGTATTCATGGGTAACTTCTGACATTTTCACTCTGCAGAGTAAGGAATAAGGATGCTGCTGCTTGTTGCATACAACATCTAGAAACAGACATTTCAGGAGAGAAATAGCAAACCATACATTTCATATCAGTGTATTTACAGAGGCTATTGAGATTTTACAGGATAGAAAGATCTGTTTCCCAGCACCCTCCTACATCAAAGTGATTATTGAGACATCTCCTCCCCCCCTTAAATTTGGTACAATAAAAACTTTAATGCACAAGTAAATACTGATGAGAAACAACTTATTTCTCTCTCAGATAACAATAAACATTAAAAATGGCTCAGCTTTAGAATCTAGGACAGAAAGACTGCTTATGCTGTGTGAAGTCTAACCCAGTTTCCCTTTGATTTAACAGGAGGGAGTTTATTGATTCTTGTCTACAGTTGGTTTTGGAACTTTTTTAATCTTGGTTAACAAATTGCTGCCAATTTTAGTACTTTGAATTGTTTTGCTTTAAAGTTGGCTCCTTGGGCTTTGTTCCAACACCCCAACACATCTGTTTCACTGCAGAATCTGTTTGTGTTGTACTCTTCTCTTTTCACCTAGAAGTAAAGCTCTTTAGTTGACTTCTTAACCATTATTATTACTATTAAATCAGCCTGCTCTCTGACTCAAGTAGTTTCAGAGGATGGGGAGTTGAGGTCATAACATGTGCAAAGTGATCACTATGTACTGCAGTGGTGTGATTAAATAAAAGCCTGAGACAGCGTAGATGCTTTTGCCCGGTACCAGTTTTCTCTTGCTCTGATCTGCTCACAGGGAGCTGAACTCCAACCATCACAGATGTGTGGGTGATTATGATAAAACCATCATCGGTTTATTTTCTCCTCTTAGCTGTGCTCCTGCTTGAAGCTTCCTTATCAGCTCCTTCAAAGGTTTCCCTGTTCTTTGCAGGATTAAGTGTGGTTTAATGTTCGATAAAGGGATTTAAAATGAATGCTATCAGCTGCCTCTGCACTAATGGATATATACACATGTTTATTTACTGGAAGATATTCCCATCATAGCAGTATGAAAAACTTCGGAGAAAAGGCAGGTGTGCCATGTACCCCATTCTGCTGAAACCAGTGTCCAAAGTGCTACAAGTAAAGGATGGAGACAGCACTGTATTTTTAATTATCATACCAGTCCAGGAAAAGCAAGGAAAATGAACACATCACAAGGAAGAATAGAATCCATACTCGAAATCCAGCATTGTTTTTGATGGCCTGTGAGGAAAAAGTTCTCTGTTACCATCACCAGTAAACACACAATGGCATTTCAGCAGTGGCAACCTAGGATGCCCCTTAGTGGCTTCTCTCTTCTCACTCACAAGAGAAAGAACAGAGCTCACCATCAATTTCAGCTGCATAAGTGAGGTTGGCTGTACCCATTCAGATCTGTCACACTGAACTTCCTCTCAAAAACTTAAAGTAGGTCATTTTAAGTGGAACTCAAAACATTAAGAACTGTGTCAAAATGTACACACATAAAGGGCAGTTTAAGTTCCGAAAGTCAACTTCTGTGGTGAGAAATAATCAGGCCTTCACCATTCTAATGAACAGTGCCTGATTAGAAACACCAAACCCAAAACCACCCCCAAACCTAACAACTGTTTCTGGAGTTGGGTTAGCACCATCAGTCATGTATTTCAGTCTCAGAACAAGTATTCTCTTGGATCCCCCCTCCTAACATTGAGACCAGCAAATCCAGGGACCTGACTTTCATTTTTCAGATTTACACATGGAATTGATTTTTTTATGCAGTTCAGGCGTTACTGTAATTGACAAAGTTTTGTATTTGTCACCTTTCTCTACTGTTCCTTGCTGTGGTTTAGGAAACTTAGTTCCACCTACAGCTGTGAAAAGCGAGGCAAAGACAACTTCATGCCACATTTGATGCACATCACAGGAGAGCTGAGCAGTAGATAACACAGAATATATGAGTCAAGGATGAGTTTTCAGGAAGGAGGAAACCAAACAACTGAGCTATTTACTCAGCAGCCTAATTCAGGAAGTCTGTTTTTACTGAAATCCCAGTTCCTGAAGGAAAACATAATTTCATTCTAATTAGTAAGACAGTGGGATAGATTAGCTTGCTAGGAGCATGGGAAATGGGTTCAGCATGATGACTCTTCTGCTGACACTCAGCATTTAACTCCAGCTTCAGCAATTCCAGCACTGTCCTTTATTCCTAGTCTGCAATTTCCCCACACCCCTTTTTGGTTTTTCATCAAACTCCACAGGTGCTTAAACTCATGTCATTCTGTTCAGTGAGGGCAGGTAGATGGTCCAGCTCCTGCTGGCCTGTGGAGCCCTGCAGTCGTGGTCAGTGAGACAAGCACAAGAGGCCCCCCCCCCAGCCTGTACAAGTGTCCCAAACTGTGCCTTGAAACCTCAGCACACATTGCTTAGTGCTGTGGGTGAGCTCACAGGTGCTGTTAAAAGTAGCACTGAAGAGAAATGAGTTTAAAACACAACTTCAAGACATTACCTCTCGTATGTCTTCATTGCCTTCTTTGATATTCTCTGTTGCACCCACAACTAATTGATGGATATTGTCAATGTCAGTTTCCTGTTAAAAATGAGAAATGGTGATGAATATCAGGGGAAAAACACACCTCCAAATACTTGGGCAACAAGCAGAATTCTAAAACCTGGTATGATGGACTTCTTGGTTTCAGTGATGCAAAGGTACAGACAATTAACCTGTAATTTCTTTACCTGTGATTTCATGAGTCTGAACGGAGACCACCCAGACCAGCAGGAAGTCTTCCAGTTATCTAGAACCAAATCTAATCTGTCTAATTTTTGCCAGCTCTTTTGGAAGAGGTGCCACTATTTCCAGATGAGATGCTATAACCCATTTACCAGGACACTAGTTCTCAGACAGAAGGATCATTCTAATACATATGTTGTATTTTCCATCCCCAGTACAGACTAGTAAGTAACAACAGTAAATGTCTTGATTTTGCATTTGAAAATCAGAACACTTTTGCCTCACATCTGCATCACAGATTAATGAATCTTAAGCTTCCATCCTGCATGTCACCAAGACCAAAACACCCCCTCCCAGTAAAATCCCCCAGCTGTATTTGCTGTAGTATTATACTGACCTGTTGCAAGACTTTTTCAGTGAATATCTCCTGCAATCTGGAGATTTCCACCACTTTTCCTTCAATTTGTCTGGGCAAAGAACAGAAACATCCCATTAGACACTAGTGCTGACATTGCTTGCTCCTGCAGATGCAGGTTCCCAACCTGGGATGGGGCTACTCAGAAGACCACCATTTTGTTCACTGGCAGCTCGACAGCAACAGTGTGCAATGGGCACTATGACAGGGCATGGCTGGCACACACCAGCCCCCTGGACGCTCTGGAGAGGCTCCACCTGGAAATCTCCAAAGAGTGGCCTTCCCTATGAGGATTCCACCTATGGTCCATCTTTCATCTAACATAAAATCCATGGTGAACCAGAAGTGGTTCATTCTGACATAGCCTTTTTATGTACTACTGTGAAGTGTGGAATTCCCCTTGCCTTGTACTAATAATCCAAAATCCATTTCCACGTTACCCACTCAGGTTTTCTGCACAGCACACAGAGAGCAAACAGCCTGACCACTGGGACAGGTCCCTGCCTGGGGTCAGTGACTGCACCTCCCTCTGTGTGTGCAGTGCACAACATGGTACAAATGGAAAACTTCATCTTTTGAAACTTAACCGAGTCAGTGTAAACCTTCCAAATGTAACCGGTGCTGTTTGGACACTTTGTGTGCCACTCAGAACCAGCTGTGGGACAGCACAACGTGTGAATCCTGGATCCCTCCCCTGCCACAGCACTGCCATTCCCACAGCCAGGCATCCTGCACAAATGCACCCTGTGGGGGGTTGTCCAGGTTGTGGGACTATCAGGCACAGCAAAAGTAACAGGAAATGGTACCTGACTTCATCAAAGAGGTTGTTCATTTCACCAACGAGTCGCTGATTCTCCTGTTCGAACTGGAAGAAGATCACACACATGAGCTCACATACTTGGTCTTGGCAAACCCCTCTTCAGTACCCACCCCAGATCAACCAAGCTCCACCTTTTCTTGCAACCTATTTACAATACATCCCAACTGGAAAGATGTTCAAGAATTACTGACAGTAGTCTAAATAAACCATATGAATCTGCTTGTTTGTAACCAGTCCCTGTAACACTTGTCATTCTCCTCCCCTCAGTGAAACAAACCCCAAATCTAAACTTGCTCACGTTATTTTGCAGGAAGGAACAATACAGTGAGTGAAATCTGTTCCTTATCATAGAGTAGGGAAAACTATTGAGTGCTTGTCATGCTCTTCAAGCATGTGATGCTCTTCATAACATCTTTTGCATTGTCCTTCACATTACTTCACGTACTGCCCATGGCATGAACAGCTTTTAGATTCCGCTACAATATAAAATATTTAGATATATATGCTTCACACTTCACAAATATGTTTGCTTTAGTTATTCCAGTAGACCTCTTCAATTTAAAACTCATGAGTAATCAATGAATCACCTTAGTAAACTTTTAGCACTACATTTTCCAAATACAGCATAGAGACTTTATACAGGGAAATCAGCTTTGACTTTTCAGATGTACTTGACTGCTTGATCCATTTGGGTTCATTACAGAACAAGCCATCATGCAGCAAGTACCATGACATGGTTTGCTGAAACAAAACCTGCACAGACAAAATACAATTGAAAAAGGTATCCCTTGGTGTAGTGGAGCCTGTTGGAAGCTGTGCCATAAGGGCTGTTTTAGAAAGAACCAGTTAGGACAGCCTGAGCTGGGATTTTGGAGGTGCTAAGTGAGTTCATCCCGCAGCCTGGCAGCTTGGCCACTTGGCTGCAGGCAGCTCATGCTCAGGGAGCTCTGTGGCCTGCCCCCGCCATCAGGGACAGCGGAGCACCTTGTATCAGAGGGGCCACAAGCTCCTCTCTGGAGGGGGGAGGTAAGGATTATTCAAGGTATTCTACCAATCAATGCAACATGACCAAAGCCTCGGTAACAGCTGGACCTTTGCAGTACACCCACAACCACCAAGGTCTCTGCACTTTCCTCACAAAGCTGGCAAAGACCTGTCTATGTGGTTACACAGAAACAGACGGAGGATACATGTTTCCACTGAAACAGGACCTGCTCCCTGCCTCTGGCAAAGCGGAGTGGGAAACGCAGCAGTGCAAATACCAGGAAACAGGATTCAGAATGCAGAGTTTGGCAAGGGAGCTGTGCAGGACACCAAGCCCTGTTCTAGGTCAGTTAGTCTCCTTGTTCGGAGCCAGCCTACATAACACACTGGGATCCTGGCATGAGCTAGTCACGTTACACTTTCATTAGCAGTACAAGTGTAGCAGTCCTTGTGGTCACCTTGCAAGGTCTCATCCTTTTTAACAGAGCAGTGTCTTGCCAAAAGAACACCAGCAGAGCAACACTGCTCACAGTCTGACTGGTTTGCAGTCACTGCAACAGGAACTGCTCCCTATCTGAGCAAACACCTGAATTAAGCTGGCAAAAAAGGAGAGTTTGCCCAGAGAAAATATTAAGTATTTAGAACAGTCATCTTGTGACAAAAGCAAAATGGAGGAGGGGCGAAAAGAAGGTCTGAATCACAGAGAATTACGGATTATGAGAACAGCAAGAGTTGTGTTATATCAGTGAAAGGCAAATGGGCATTTTGCTTTTACAGCAGCTCTACTGAAATAGCTGGAAATGAAGCACTCTGCTACAAAGGAGCTTAAACACCACAGTTCATCATTAAGATGCAACATGAAAGTCAGTGGCTATGACATGCAGTTCACATGACCCGCAGCTGCTTGCACAGAACCAGTCTGTAGCAGTACATACATCTGACATTACTTAGTGCCATGTCTGGTGGCCACCTTTGTCTCACCACTGTGACCCCCTCCCTGTCCTGGCTGTGCCACCAGCATCTCTACCCCAGGTCTTGAAGATCTACCTTACACAGCTTGTGTGGCTTCTCATGTGGTTCCCTGGAAATGATCAGGAATGTTCCACCTGAAACTTCTGCCATATCAAGTACTTCCATAGCACTAACAGAGAAGAAGTAACGTGCACACTGCTGAGGGTGCAGTGAAAAAGATCTAGTGCAGCCACTGAGGAATTTGTACTGCTCCTCTCCCTCCCTGAATGCACAATCCTAAGTGAGTGCTGCTGCTCATCTGATTTCACACTATGACACCTTAGCTCACTGACCACTTTTCCTCCTGAGTTTTCTGGTAGGTTAATAAATTGAATCCCACCACAGGACCAGATGATATTGCTGGCTTAAAGGATATTAGGGAGCAGGAGCTGAGCAAGACTGCACTGCTGCAGCAACACAGAAAAGCAAGAGAATGAGAGAAGGCAAGCTACCTTTCTGACCCTCACCTTTACTGCCTCCTTATTATGCCCCACACTATTACCACTGCCCTCCTTCCCCCCCACTTTGTGCTGTAACAGTTTTCATCTTGCTTTAGGCTCATCAGGGCCTCAGAGGAACAGTACCTGACCCTCTGCTAACAGCAAATTAAATGTCAACCTGCATGGCTTATGGGAAATGGCTACTGGGTTAAAAACCAGGAATCTGTAGGTTTAATCTGGCACAAGTGAGTGTGAAATGACAGGTAAGTTTAAACAGTGAATTTCATAGAAAAAGGTTTAGTCTTCACAGTCTGACATAGGTAATTTATGTCATGAAGAATGAAAAATGATTTTTCATTTCTTTTAAAATATGGATTTCTTTTTGTACTAGAGGTTCACTGTCTACCTGACTGGCAAGATCAGCTTCCTCTCCTTGGCTAAAGGGCTCCAGAGAGTCCAAATTTACAGATAAGGAGGGCAGCTACTGGGCACTGTTACCTTTACTATGGGTACAGCAGTCTGGGCCCATGAGTGGAGGAGAACACACTGCACAGCTCCCTGCACTCCCACTGACTGCCACCTAAACATCAGTGGTTTTGCTAAATATAGAAGTGTCAGTGTTGCAATACATTCAAGTGTCATTGTCACTGCTGGCTGTAGTGACTCCTTCTACAGATACACATAATTACATGTATCAATATAATTGACTAATACAGTGATATTTGCTTCACAGTGGCAGACAGTAAAAGCTGTTTCATCAGTGCACTCCTTTATGTTCACTGTATGTCTCTGTTTTAGTGAGTCACCTGAGGAGTCACCTCAGAACAGAGCGATGAGATAGAGCCACAGGATTTAGCACTGAGAAGATTGGCTGGTCCTTGAGTGACTAAATAGGGCCACCAAGCTGTAGTTGTTTTTCTGACTTCTGTAAGGATAAAGTATTTCTGCACAAATACTCAGCACCATAAATTCCCTATTTTGCTGCCTTAGTGAAACTGAGATAACTAATTTAGAAAGCAAATTTTCAATAAAGAAGCAGTGAATGATTTTAATCCCTTACAAATAGCACAAATCCACTTGAGAAAGCATTCTTTAGGAAGTCCCTTTGATATTTAAAACGCTTCACTGTCACAGATTGCCTTTTAAACTGCTAAGTGATCTTTGCAATGTGCAATCAGGGCTGATGGACCTTGGTGCAGACAGACAGCAGTTAAGATATGCTAAGCCAGTCAGCTGAACAAAACGTTAGAGCACAGAACACATCACATACCAGTGTGTCACAAAGAGATTTCCACCACAGGGACATTAACCAAACTCCAGTGATCAGAATAGCTCAATGATTGTAAAAGGAGTCCCTTAGGGCAGGGAAATATTGTTACCTAAGTATGGCATAACGTGACAAACTGCTTAAAATACCTCTGCAAGTCTAATGCATACAAGAAATAACCACACTTCCATTTTGATATCCCATGAGGTAAGTTATTCCATGTACTGCCAACCAAACAAATAAAGATAAAAGGGAAAATTAGATATTTTCACTACTTAAACAGCAGAGACAGATTTTTTGTCACCCAATGCAACCACAAGACACCTGCTCACTGTAAGAGCCATTAATATACCTGTACTCAGGGTTATAAAGTGAAATTTATTGTGCAAATCATACCACAGTCCTGCAACCACTTTGAACAATGTAAAGCTCTCTCCTGTGGCTAAAATACTGATAGAAATCGCTGCTGTAGCAATATGATGGGGCTTTAATTCACTATTTTACCCAGAGGAGGGATCACGGAATCATGATTGAGAATTGTTAATGATCTGACACAATACATTCAAATTTAAAACCAACACAGCAGTTTCTACACTGTAACCTGCCCTCTTCATAGAATCATTTAGGTTGGAAAAGACCTTTAAGTCATCAAGTCCAACCATTAACCTAACACTACCAAGTTCACCATTAAACTGTCCCTAAGTGCCACATCTAAACATCTTATAAATACCACCAGGGATGGTGACTCCACCACTTCCCTGGGCAGCCTGTTGCAATGCTTGACAACCCCTTCAGGGAGGAAATGTCTCCTAACATCAGTCTAACCACACACCCCTACACACACCCCCCACCCCCTGCTGCAGTTTCTTCTCATCCTATCACTTGACATTTGGAAGAAGAGACTGATCCCCATTCACGATAACTTCCTTTCAGGCAGTTGTAGAGAGCAATAATGTGCCCCCTGACCCTCCTTTTCTCCAGACTAAACACCCCCAGGTCCCTCAGCCGTTCCGCATCACATTTGTGCTCCAGGCCCTGCACCAGCTCCATTGCCCTTCTCTGGACCCGCTTCAGCACCTCAATGTCTCTGTTGTAGTGAGGGGCCCAGAACTGAACACAGGATTCGAGAGGTGCAGCCTCACCAGTGCTGATGATCACAGGGGGACGGTCACTGCCCTGACCCTGCTGGCTATGTTATTGCTGATAAAGGCCAGGATGCCGCTGGCCTTTCCTGGCTGCCTGGGCACATGCTAGCTCATGTTCAGCACTCCCAGGTATTTTCCACTGAGCAGCTTCCCAGCCACTCTTCCCCAGGCCTCAAGCAATTGGCCTCATCCCACCGATCCAGCCTGCTCTGATCCCTCTTGTAGAGCTTTCCTGTCCTTTAGGAAGTCATTTTTTCATCCAGCAAGCAGTACACCCATCCAAGCTATGAGCAGCCAGTTTCTCCAGGAGAACGCGATGGGAAACTGTGTCAAAGACTTTACTAACGTTCAGGTAGACAACATCCACAGCCTTTCCCTCTTCCACAGAGCAGGTCACCTTGTCATAGGAGATCAGGTCAGTCAAGCAGGACCTGCCTTTCATAAACCCATGCTGACTGGGCCTAATCACCTGGTTGTCCTGTACATGCTGCTTGATGGCACTTGAGATTATCTGCTCCATAATGTTCCCCAGCACCCGGGTCAGGCTGATGGGCCTGTAATTCCCCAGATCCTCCTTCTGGCCCTTCTTACACATGGGCATCACATTTGCTAACCTCCAGTCAACTGCGATCTCCCCGGTCAGCCAGGACTGCTGATAATATGTACAGAATTCTCTTTAAAAAGAAAAAGGAAAGCAGGTCTAAACCTTTAGATTTCAGCCTGGCACTCAAGAACAGTATGAGAGCATAAAGTGCAGCCTCTGAAGGACCTTTTCTCTGACAAACCATACCATAATTATGTGCAACTCACTCATCGCTGACGGGAAGAGTGATGCATACTGTGTTTGGGAACATCTCTAATCACTGCCAAGGAAGCTTCACATGCTCTTGCTGCAGCAGCCCTTTGCTTTAGTAGAAGTCACAATTTTGAAAATTGCACATCTACTGGCTAGTTATAAATCAGGCTTTCTTTCTTTATAGAAAAGAAGGCAACATGTGCTAATGGGGGGGGTCTCTAAGAATTCTGAGCCATGTTCAAAATGACACGAGAGATACTTACCATTTGTATTTCTTCAGGTGACAGCTCATCTTCACCTTTGCCATCCCCCCATAATCCAAAGTTACTTTGGGCATCAGGCAGATTCCTGTCTGTAAAAGAATCACCAAACACTTGAGACAATGCAGGACACTGAACAGTAAAGTGAAAATAACTTTTCATCCATTTCAGAATGCTGATGAAATCGTTTTCTCTCATTTGTCATTCACTGAGATTCACCCTACACTTACAGCGCAAAATTACACTAATAACCTTTAACATCCCAACAGGGACAAAAGTCAATGCATATGTTTAATTTTGTGAACTACAAGGATGCACATTGACAGTGAAGGATGTGAAACAACTCACACTGCACTAAGACTTGTTAAGGCACAAAATACCATAACATTTGTCTTTTAACAGGAGAAAATGCATGATTTTCAAAATGACAGTCTGTATGCAAACTGTTATCTTCCAATGAGACTTGACCAAACCACCAGCTCCTCATTCCAAGAAGTAAAATCAGAATCTCAGCAACATTCTGAGCAAAGTTCACAGGACAAGCTCCATTTCCTCATGCTGTTCCATCTGCATACTGCAGTGCCAATCCTGCTGCACGCCGTGCAAGGGGTCTTCCTGTGTATAACAGGAATCGGATCTGATCCCACAAACTAACCCTTACACATCATAGCTGCTTCATTGATTTCAGTAGTACTTCCCCTTTGATTAACGCTAATCAGCTGAATAAATCTTAGCAGGAGTTGGGCATAAAAGAACTTGAACAGCTATTTCTGGAATATTCCCTTCTGGAAGATTTATTTTTAGGCTTAATTATATACTTTTGATTATAGATGAAGTTGGAACGAGACAGAAAAGACGCTGTGCTGCAGGAACGTACTGTTTCTGAAGCTGTTCGAGCCTTACTGTTTAAAATCCTAACGATAAGACTGCACTCTTGAGAAGGTCTCTCCCCTCCTCACTGGCTGTGGCATTTTTACAAACCCCAAAGGAGGTATTTGCATCACCCCACAATGAATCAAATCTGAACTTACTTATCAGTTATCAGATGCAGGCTGCAAATTAAAATACAGGAAGGTGTAGTTTTTACTTTTTCATAATTTCAGTCTTCCTTTTATCCCAGTCCATTTTTTCAGGCATTTCCAAGGACTGTATTTGTCTTCGTTATAACCTTCTAAACCCCTTTTGTTTTTTTTTCAATTGCATAAGCAGCACTAATGCATCATCATTCAAATAATGACTTGTCTTGGGAAGGCTCTGAAAGGAGAAATCCTATCCACAAATAAACATATGAGAATGATTATAAAGATAAATTTTCTCCTTTATTCTTTATTATAATAATTTTGAAAACTCTCAAAACATGAATATTATGAGAGGATTGTTGTTTATGTCTCCTTTATAAATGTGTATTTTGCTTCCCAGCAACGAAGCCACAATGTACAAATAATGACACGGTTACAAATGAGGGATGTGAGTAAGGAATAGAGAAAATAAACTAAAAAAAAAAAACCAACCCCAACCCAAAAAACTATGTTTCCATGGGGTATCCTCAGTATTTCAAGTCTGTTTCACAGAAACACAAAACTTCACTTGTTTGGGTAATTTACATTATATCAATGAATTATTTACTGGGTTCAAAGAAAATAAGATAATTAGTTTATGAAGCCAAGAAAAGAAAGAAGACATATTCCTATTTTATCCCAGAGGAACCAATTACTTTCAGACACTGTCAGCACTGTTAAAAAAACAGCACCTGTATCCAATGTGATTGTTAATAAGCAAGTTACTTATGGTAAGAGGTAAACGAGAAACACGTACCTCCCCAGGGTTCCTCCTGTCACTGCGGTACATTTCTGGCTTTCTGCAGCTTTCATGGAGCTGGCATTAATGCTTTTATATAATTCACCCAGCAAAAGCAAAACTACATTTCTTTTGCAGAAAGAGAAGGAGTTAACGCATGACAGAGATACAAAAGTCATGATCAAATCCTCTGAACCCTTCCCCACGCTGAAAGGAGACAGCTGCTAAGCTTGTGGACCAGTTCAAAAGCTACTCATTATTTACATTTACTTCATAAACTAAATGTCAAATTAGTAATATGCAAATAAATACTGTCAGCATAGAAAAGCAATCTCCAGAGAGACTATTTTGCTACCATGAGGCACGTCCAGTATAATTCTAATGTAAATGGGCACTCTGCCTCAAAACAAAAGTAACCACATTTTGCTTTGGTTTCTGCCAAAAACCCAGACAAACCCCAAGTTGTGCTTCAGCATGCCAAGTAGGATATTCAGCTGCTCATCGTAACGTTCACCTTAAGGACAGGACCACAAGCTGCTCTCAGAACCATCTTTACAGCTGAGATACTGAATGCAAGAGATCCGATGATGATAGCTAATTCCTACATACAAATGATCACCATTCTCGAAACTACCATCATCCTGAGGATGAAAGTTTATTTCTAAAAGTGATCATTTCTCCAGCTGCTTTGAAATTTAAAAAGTTACTTGGGGCAGAGGGGAAGGCTGTAAGACTGAAATTGAGTTGCTTGCTTCCTAGTCAACTTGTTCACGCTGTTTCCATTCTTAGACAACCACCTACCAGCAAAGTCACGAGGCTCATTTCTATAAGCAGCAGCAACCAACACTTACGTGAGGAATCAGAGGCCATGTGCATTTACAAACTGTTTCAGATTTATTTTGATGTACAAGATTTCAAAGACTAGCCAGCAATCCTTCCTAAGCACTGCCTTAGCACTGTCACTTACATGACAGGATCCTACTTTCTTATAAAGAAATTAAAGCATAAACTAGTAAGAGACAATTGGAGTAATCAAAATTAATGTGCAACAAACAAAGCCTTGTTTCTGCTTATTGCAGTGGTTTGCTGTGTCCAAGGCAACCAAAGAAGAGTGCTTTCCACACTGTGGCACAGATTTTTTGGAGCTAAAAATGGTGCAGACACTGTGGTGGGAGTGCACACTTCCTGAGGTTATGGAGACACTCAGTACCAAGGGAAGAGCACAGGGCAAGGAAGATGCTACTACACTGCTGTCTCTGTTCATGCTAGCACACAGCTGTGGAACACTGATAACGTGTTAAGGTGAAACTCATCTGTGTGCTGCATCACTTAAGATGCACTATAAAAATGCTGCAAGCACTAGAAACAACCCATAATCAAAACCTTTACTTCTTATAATAAATTTAGTGTCTGGGGGGGGAGCTGGGGAGAAGCCTACTGATAGGGCTACAGAAGTACAAACTGGTTTAGGAAGATAAGCAATGCCGTATCAGAAAATGAAACCACTTGCACACTAAGAGGTAATTCAGTATTAGGGACTTCATCCAGAAATGGAGTACCCACTTCACATGAATCCATCTTCTGTAGTACCTTCAAACCACCAACCAGAGGAACTTTACTCTTGTAACAAAAATCACTCAAGAAACAATAACTGATTATCAGAACAATGTGCCCATCCAGTGCATTTATTCTGTCTGATGAAGTGTTTCCCTAATTTAATGGCACATTTCATACAGTTAGTTTCTCTCAAAAAAAATATAATTCATACTGTATTTCACTGTGTACCTTGGACTCCTCTAGACAGCACAAGCAGGAGAACTCAAGCCAGGAAAAGGAAATCCAGAATCACAGAAACAAGACTTCTCTTTAGGTATGAAACCTGAAATTATCTGCACAGTGATGATAACTTTGAAAGGCACCCTGCAACAAAGTTCTGCCATTGTACACATCCCAGGACAGATCAAAACAGCTAAGAGAAGAGAGTTGTATCCCCCAGCCTCAAAAGCAGGCCACCAAGGAATCAGAAGCAATGTTCACATGTTCTCTCAAGACCAGCACTAGCTGAAATGACCCTGCGGTAGGAAAGACTGCATGGATCTTCTGGCTATCTCCTGCCCACTAAAAGATAAGATGAGATCCTTCCTACAGTGAAACTCAATGCTGTAGAAAGGAATATCCCCAAAACATTTGGATGTGGCCAGCCAGTACCATCCTCTCTATAAGCATATTCTACCTTTGAGTTTCTACTGTACAAGTGTCCAACTCAAGGTCTCTGTGCTTTGAAACTAGACAATGCTCCCAGGAAGTCACTGATGTCGTGGTTTAAACCAAATCCGCACAGTTCACTCACTCACTCCCCCCTTGCTCCCCCAACTCCCTGAGAGTTAGGAAGGAGAATCCAAAGAATGTGGCCCCCACGGATTGAGATAAGAACGGTTTAATTGCTACGGTATAACATAAATCACTACTACTACTACTACAAATAATAATGATAAAGCCAATAACAAGTTAAGAGAATACAACATCTCACCAGCCACTGACCCATAACTCACTCCACCCTGCCCAGCTGAGCACCGACCGATACCTCCTCCATCCCCCCCAGAGCTCCAGCCCTTCCGGCTCTCTCCCAGTTACATCCTGGGCATGACGTGCTATGGTATGGAAAACCTCTTTGGCTAGCCTGGGTCAGGTGTCCTGTCTCTGCTTCCTCATGGCCTCCCCTCCTCCCTGGCAGAGCATGAGCTCAGAAAAGGCCTTGGACAAACCAAACATTTGAGCAGTAACTCAAAACATGCTCGCTATCAAGCAACTGTTCCCAGCCCAGAAGTCAAAACACAGCACTGCACCAGCCACAAGAAGGAGAAAAAATTACTGCTACAGCTCAAACCAGGACAACTGAGCTACCTTCCAATTCCTTGCCATCAGTGAAAGGAATGTGGAAATATCAGACAGACCTCAGCAGACATGTAAGTAGATGGATATTGATAAAAGTAAATAAAAAGGGAAGAGTTCATACAGAGTTTATTGAGAGGATGAAGGATCCACCAAGGCATACAATGTTTTTATGCTATTTGGAAAAGCATGCCAAAAGTTGAAGATTTTGCTTCCTCAGTCTCACAGTGTGCTTCACCAAAGCCTGATCAACTCCGGGAAGATGAAAATAGAAGAGTGCAAGTCACAGAAAAAGGCCCTTGTAATCTAAAGGAGGTACTATTGACCAGAACAGGCCTTACCACAAAAAGTAAACTATAACTAGGTTTTATTCTTACCTTTGCTTTCCTCAGCAGAAAGCTTTTCTTCTGAATCATCTAAAGGATTCTGCGAAGACTTTTCAGGGGAAAGAGGTGATTTGGACACACTGCTCGGCTCGGGTTCAAGCCTGGATCTGGAAGTACAAGAGCCTGTAATTTAACTGATCTTATACAGCTGAATTTCTCTGAAATGAGAACCACCACAGATTATTAAATTTAACACTTTAACTGTTTAACTGTTGCAAACTTTGTGTTAAGTATTCAGTTGTACTTAGCAACTTTCACTGCAATATTATTACAAGTAATATTTACAATTTTACTTCATATTTTCAATTATCATTGAAGGAAAAGTAAGCAAATAAAACAGAATTAGCTTTTTCCTGAAATAAGTATTTTTATTTAACTAGCTTTAAAGAATCCTATTATTCTATGAACATGGTATGAATTTCCTCCTTACTACCATAATTTCTTTTTAATTTCTCAGAGTTGCAGTCATTGCTGTTACCAATATGAGGTAGGCCTATATGTTTCAAACTATATGAAGAAAATTTGATTATAACCTGCAGCAACTGGTATGAGGTTCAACAAGGCAAAGTGCTGGGTCCTGCATTTGGGCCACAATAACCCCATGTAACACTACAAGCTTAGGGAAGAGTGGCTGGAAAGCTCATCAGAAAAGGACCTCAGGGTGCTGATTGATGGCCAGTGAACATCAGGCAGCTTGCGCCCAAGAAGGCCAATGGCATCCTGGCCTGTATCAGCAGTAGTGTGCGCAGGAGGGCCAGGGCACTGATCATCTCCCTGTACTGAGCACTGGTGAGGCTCCACCCAGTTCTCGGTCCCTCACTATAAGAGAGATACTGAGCTGCTGAAGAAGGTCCTAAGAAAAGCAACAAAGCTGGTGAAGGGTCTGGAGCACAAGCATGATGAGAATGGCTGAGGGAACTGGGGTTGATCAGTCTGGAGAAGAGAAGGCTCAGGGGAGACCTTATCGCTCTCTACAGCTGCCTGAAAGGAGGTTGGGGGGGTGTTCATCTCTTTTCCCAAGAAACAAGCAATAGGACAAGAGGTAACAGCCTCAACTTGTGCCAGGGGAGGTTTAGATTGGGTATGAGGAAAAATTTCTTCACCAAAGGGTGATCAGGCATTGGAACAGGCTGCCCAGGAAAGCAGTGGTGGAATCACCGTCCCTGGAAGTGTTCAGAATACATGTAGATGAAGCCCTTAGTGACATGGTTTAATGATGGTCCTGGAAGTCCTGGGGTAATGGTTGGACTTCGTGGTCTTAAAGGTCTATTCCAACCTAGTTGATTCATTGATTCTGTAATAGTTTAACCAGGATGAGGGTTATCCTTGTCTGCTAAAAGACACAATGGACTATTTAGAAGCAAGAAAAACTGGACTATATAAACTATATACTACATCTAAGTCTCTCCTATGTAATTTTAATACAAAGGCAATGCAAAAAGTAAGAAGAATATTCAGTGATTCTATATTAAGTACTTGTCAAGTATGTTTCACTGCAGTACCAAAAAAAGCTTTAAATTAGCAGCAACATTTTTTCCGGTAAACTCCTGTGGTTTACTGTGGTCTGCAATGAATGCTGTAACTGCCACACAGGAGACTGTTAAATGCTTGGCAATTATGCTGTTAGAGAAGCTAAAGAACAAAAAACCAAAAAGCAGTGGGTCTGAATCACCTTCTGTGCCACCTTCATCACTTCCTCCCTTCTCAAACAATCAACAGTTAATCTCACTCTGATCTGCAATCTTTCCCTGCTGCTTAACTGGAGGTGTTGAATTTTGCATTCCTCTCTTTTGTATTGTGTCTAAATTCTACCCCATAATTAGAAAATCCTCAGAAAACCAGAATATAATGCATTAGTCATCACTGAGTGACTGTGTTATTTAAACAAGGAAAAAATGTAAGTGGGAACCTGTCTGAGTTCTAAAACCTCTGCAAGTACTGGGCTTTTGGTAATGTTACAAAAAGAACTCATCTCCTCATTTAAAGTTCCAAATCTGCCTAATAATGAGGAAAAAAAGACTCATCTGGATGTCCGTGTAGTTCAAAGAATAGTTTGGATACTAATAAAACATCAAGTCCCCAGATAATAAAAATATCAGCTTGATTTGAATAACTGCATACATAATTCACAAGATATTCTAATGGAAAAAGAAGTTTCAAATTGAAACGAGATATGAATTTGAATACCAATAAACAAAGACTGGAAACCAAGGACCAGTACAGAAAGAGCTGCTGGTGTTTCTACTTCTCAACTTTTCATTCCTGGAAATTAGTTCTATGTAATAGGCAGAGCTTTTTAATCAAAAAATACGAGCTAAAATATAAAGGCAACTTATGTAAGAAAATTGTAACACTCAGGCAATTTGCTGAAGAGCTTAAGATGGTCATCAGTATAAAAGGAAACATGATGAAGTAGATTTCTACTGCAAACCTTTCAGTATTGTCTTGATACGTATTTTGACTAATTTGCAGGAAAAAGAAAGATCTGCACTAGGATTAATTTACTTTTAAAGAAATGCATTCTTTATTCTTTCTTGTTCTTACTTTGCACAATATGCTAATGTACAGTTTTCAATTAAAATGAACAAAATGCCTGGGATACACTATTTAAAGAATGCCTAAGGTTTTTAAGCAATGGAACATGTTCTTATCATCACATTAGTGTCTGCAGAAATCCTTGGGGAAATTACAAATGAACTAGTTGAAGGCATATGAAAAGAGAGACATTTTTTCTTCATCATAAAGATTGGTTTATGCCTGTAATTTATTTAAATTGAATTTTAACTTAAATGACAATTTAGCCATTACATCACATCTGCAATGATACAGACTCCACCTGGTCGACATCTGTTTTATACCTCTTAGATCCATAAAGGTAGGCAAAGAGGTATCCTCCAATATTACATAAAAGAACTGCATCTTCTGGGTTAATTTTTAATGCCTTATTGCTCTTTACTTAAATAGTGTTCTAACTTCTGAAATAGCTCTTTCATTGCTCCATGTTTATCAAATTGAGTTTTCTCTGTTTAGTCATTTGAGATATCTTGTGTTTCACATAGAAACAGGAATATAAGAGTATAACAAACAGAAGAGCTGGCATTTGTTAGCCAGTTCTGTAACTGCAGGAACCAAGCTATCTTTCTCTGAAGTTCTTTAGTGTGAAGAGTACTGATAAGGTTATGTATTTTTACACACGAAAAATATCACACAGTTTGTTTCTGTATATTTTTTCTGAGAAGTTATGCGAGCTACAAAAATACCAATGCCTGCCTTTTCTCTCTTAGCAAATTTCAGAACTGGTTTGGGGTATTTTGCTTACTTGGTTTTGGCTTGTGCTACTATTTACATCCCAGGAGGTTATATTTGAGTGAATCTAATTGTACTTAATCGTGCTGAATCACTCTGAAAAAGATGTACTTATGGACTTTGTAAACATCTCTGTAATTTCAATGTAAATAGCTGATGGAGCCAAACACCAAACTGATAAGCAGCATAAAGTCCTGGAAAAACACTCAAGAACTTATTTATTGATATGTATGCTCTGGAACGTGTTGGTTTTAAACTGAAATGTACAGAATGGAACATAATGTTAGAATTCAAATAATGCTGGTTGAGAAGACATGGAAAGCCCTTCATGTTTTAAATTCCAAGCCTGTTCATTTTCCTTGTCATTCTTACACCTGGAAGTGTGCGGAAAAAGCAACCAAAGTAGTGTGGGGTTTGATACCTGACTGAAAAATACCCAAAATCAAGTAAAAAAAAAAGACCAGAAACGCAGGAAGCACAGCATCTTTAACTTCTCCCAGACATTTTCACCTCTAAAATAGCAGCCTGAATATACACCATGACAGGAAGCAGAAACTATTTTGTTTCAGCTACAAGGTATATTCAAGTTCCTACTTGCCGTGAAGACCTGCCCTGTCAAGCAGCATTTATTCACAACACAGTCACTTGCTTTAGCAGAAAGACAGCAGCTTAAACAAAGAAGAGAACATGAGAAAGAAGTGAAGATCTCTTGTACCCAAACAGACAGTATCTTAAGTAGCCTCTTTGAGACAGATTAGCTATGTGCAGGATATTACTCTAAAATTATTTTGTGCAGAATATTACTTAATGGGATACAGGAAAACGTTCTGTTGTGTTTGTACAAATCCAACAAGTTTATAAACCCACATTTTACTGGTTTGGTGCTTTAACATTTACATAAATGAGAAGCACACCAGAACTGGTACTCTGCCACTTACAGATATAACCTCGCATGTCTGAAGTGCCTGGACACACCTACTGACAGCAGAAGTTGCTCATCCAGCTATAGATTTCTATTAAAACAATCCCCTTAGAATCCAAACATGAGTAATAGTTTTGTTGAATGTCCTACAAACTAAAGGCACAGTTCATTATTTTTTGACACTACTCACAGTCTCTTCTTATCTATCACTCGCTTAACTCGGATGGCTCTTTGTTCAGAATACAGCTTACACACTCCTGGTCAAGACAGCAGTAAACAAAATTTCAGGTTAGAAGAGCATCATTTCTTTCTTGGAAAATACAATCATTCATTTTTAACCATTCAATAAATATTAAGTACTTTTTAAGTAGTCTTCAATGAAGTCCAAGACAGCTGTTCTGTGCTCCTTTACCTGAGCAGACTGGACACCTTTGTGTGCTGAAATACAAAAGGAAGATATAACACAATGTTTTAACCTTTTACTGAACTGCACAAAAGTTTGGCTTGACAGTTGATACACAAGTTATACATTCAAGAGCCTATTAACATTATATATCTTAGTATTTATTTTAAACACAGCTATATTTAAATATAGGTTCTGTGAAACAGCAAATCATTACAAACTGAAAGTTGAAAACAACTAGTATCTTACAATATTTATGTTATTGATTTCTTAGGTATGCCACTGAGTCATATTATGTCAATTAGATTTCTGAACAAGTATAGATATCATCAAGCTAAGCATAGCAAAACAGATCTAGAGATTTAACTTGCTTACAACATTGAATCTCTAACATTTCACATTCTCTAGTGTACAGATTACATGGAAATCTTTGGGATTTATTGGATCAAGCATCCTTTTAGTTCACATATGTGAATATTCCACATTTTGATGCGATGTAGTTCTCATGCATGACTGACTTTCAGTGATTCTGAATAATGTTATAACTATGTTTCAATGGCATTTCAAAGCTGATGAAAATCTTTGGTATATTGATAAAGCACACACATACGGGAAATCAACTTGAAAATGGCAAAACAGATGTTCTCTCTACAGCTTGCATGAAATGGTGTTGTAAAGGTATGATCCCATACTCAGGTTGTCAAAAAGGCTGTTATTTTACAAGGACTCTATTAAAATTATTTAATTATCCCAAACTTGGAAAGATGATACCTTACGGGTAGACAAGGTAGAAAGAAACAACCATTGAATTTAGTGAGCTTTGGTTCAGGCCTCTGTGCCACAGTGCTAAATTCCTATTCAAGGAGTAAATATTTAAGACTATCTTTTTTACACTTGCTAATAAGTGAATTTAAAGAAATAAATAGAATTTTATGCTCTGCCTTCTCTTCCACTAACGCTAGAAAATTAAGTACAGTACTAATTAGGGAATGGGATTACAAAGATGCAAACAGAAAGGCAATGAAACTTCACAAATCTCTTTAAGAAGCATTTCAGATTCACCATGCAGTATTCAGCATTGTATCAGCCTTTATCAATAACTAAGGAAAACAAAAACACATTTAAGAGCTGCCCGGCTTACCTTCTGTTCTCAGCTGATGAATGGCATCGGCACATGTCCTCATAAATACCTGAGCATCTTGATCTATCTGGTCACGTTCTGTGTCTGTCATCCTCACATACTCAGACATAATATGGCTGAGAAAGAAGACAAACTGTCACTGAAGATATCCCCAACATATAATCTACAAGCAGATACCTTAGACCTTCCTCCCATTCACTATACTCACAAAAGCTTTTCCGCAGCATTGATTTTCATGGAAAAAGAATTAAAATGTACAATAACCAGTCTTCATAAAAAATGCCACTTCTATAAAGCTGAGAAGGTGTTTTAACACATTTTTTACTAGTAATAGATGTAGAAAGAGCAATATACCCTTTAAACCATACACAACAAAATACTGAGCAGATAAGGAGTAGATACAACACAATAATACATTATTAGCATCAGTAGTTATTCTAACAAAGCATATTTCAATTCTGAAAACATGAGAACAAGTAGGATAAAGGAATAGCTCAAATGTTGAAAGAAATAAAGAAAAAACATAATAATATTATTTTACTTTCAGTATCCTAAATGCCCAGCTTCACTTTTAAAGTGAATGTGCTGTGAATTATGTGAATTCAAACCAGAGTAAAGAACACTGGAAAAGAATGCATTGGAAAATGCACTAGGAAATCATTTTTAATATCATGTGGATTATAAGATTTATTAGAACCTGTTCCCATTGTTTATTTCTGGTTTAGATGATTCAGTATGTATTTAATAATGTCTAATAGGATACATATATCTTTTTGTTGCTAAATGAATAAAAATGAAGGCTGTAAAATATAGCTGTAGCACATGGTTCATCTGGCTTGAAAATTAGTTTCTGCTTGTATGCTGGCCAGCTAGTACACAAACACAAATTAGCCAGCAAAGAGTTACACAAACTAATTGGAAGTAATATGATAATACTTAATAAATTTGTTTGTTTCCAACGCTGCCATGTCTTTGACATCTAAATACCACAGCTTGTTCCCTCCTCCCACTAAAAATTAAACTACTTTAAATGTTATATTTTTTTATACCTTACAGAAAAACATACAGAAACACATAAAGTGTTTCCATTTATATTTTACTAGCTGAACTGCTCTCCTTTGGTCAGGATAGATTGGTTTCATAAATGTGTGGCAAAATCCCCATGACAGCTGTAATCAGTGGTTTTGTAAGCTTTAACTTTAATTTGCACTCTCTGAGAAAGCAGCTTCTGAATGATGAAAGATTTGAAATTGTCTGGTTTTAGAGACATCTGATGGAGCAGCTTTCCACAGTCTGCTTAAGATGACATATTGATAGTTACATATTCAGTGTAAAACAACTCAGATTGTTAAATATCAGGACACACCTCTCCCCCATTCCCTTTGCACAGCTTATATAGATGGGTCTTTTTACTACTAGTCTGTGGTACAGCAAGTTCTCAACATGTGTAAAGCCAGAAAAATCCATTTCTACATCCATCTCTGCACACACCCAGACAGAAGGCAACCATTATGATCATCGGGGATGGGTTCATGAATAACATCATTCAGCAAGCGCTGCCTACAGAGTTACTCAAGGATGTTAAGGCACATCAATTCAGATGGAAAATGAGAATGGAGTTACAGCCTTATGATGGCCCCTTGATGAAGCAAAAAAATCTCCACTAAATCAAAAAAGGTCAAACAATCAGGTTTTTCAGAAGCAATCAGAAGAATTAGCCAAGACATGCACTGCCTAATGCATGCAGATAAGGGAGGAAGCAAAAAAGGAAATTCTTCCAGATTTTTATCCTAATCGATATGAGAAAGCTTAATGAGAAATTGGGCTGGAAGCCAACTTGGGTTATTTGTGATTTTTACGAAAAGTGGGTGAAGAGTAAGATAAAGACAGTAGCTATCAAGTAGGCAGTCTTCCATAGTCTAAAAAAGTTAGGTGGTTAAAGTGCATAGAAAAGGGAAACCTAAAACAGAACAGAAAACTTGTAAGCTAGTAGTTTTCATGTAGAAATTGCTTTATGATAATGTGCAGTTCCACTCTTGATGAAAGGGAAGAATAGGCAATGCGCTAAGAGATCAGTGTAGCTACTTCATGAGCTCTTCATCGAGCTCAAACACAAGAAGCAGAAGAAAGTGCAAATTAGGTCTGATTGCTACTGACAAGTCTAAAGGAACACAGTGTGCAGGAACTCAATCAGAAAAGGGTCAAATGCTGGATGATACCTAGCAAGTGATGCCAATGATAGTAAGTGATTGCTCTACAAATATTACTTAGAGAAACACCTAAGAATGTGGTGTTGGTTTGTTAGCTCGGTAGAGAAACACAGTTACACACAGTATATGAATAAATACTAGATGTTTAGTGTCTTTTTTTTTTTGCATTAACTTTCATCACTAAAGTCACTTGTAAGCTGCAATTATTATTCCCTTTAGCTTACTGCTTCTAAATCGTTTGGCCTCAATTTAGTATCTCCACCGTTAATAAAAGAATCATAAATATTTGTTGATATTTTCATCAGGAATTGCAAGTGTCAGCCAATATATTTATAACAGGATCTTGAGTGAATGAGCGTGTTAAGAAAGAGTGCTAAACAAGCCAGGACATGGCACAAGCGTACCCTGAAGGGGCAGTGCTTCCTGGGATAAGAGTGAAGGTAAACTTTATGAAGTACATATCCCTCATATATGTGTGCCAAAGACGTGCTCAGAAGGGAGCTAACTGGCTTCCAAGAAAGCCCAGGATGTATGCACATCCATACAGTGTGCAGAGACAGGAGTCCAGGCCTTTGAATAAAATAGCAAATGCATCAAATGGAAGGATACATCCCCACTGCCAAGAACTGGGGGAGGCTAAGTGAGTGCTTAGGTTGATGAAAAGATGAAGTATAACAACTATCTTTAAAAAACAGGGTTAAGGGGAAAAAAACCCCAAACAAACCAGAGAATCAGAGATCACCCAGCCTAGGAAAAGACAGGCACAAACAATCAAATAATTTTTAAGTGCTTAGGAAAGAATAAAAAGATAACCAATAGCCAAGATATAGCAAGAGTAAGACAAACACAGTGTAATTTACTTCTGGGATGCAGCAACAAGTCTTACGGTTGGCTGACGAACAATTATTGCTATACATCTTCTCTTTAGTGTGGCTTTTGTTATACCATCTCTCATGACATTCTCATAAGCTACCAGTGAATAAATACATTGGAATAAATAAGCATCATATCGATGTGAAACTGCTTGAAAAGCTGAACTTGGAGCAGTTATATACCCAAACAGAAGGACACATTGAGTTGTGTTCCACAGGGTTTTGTCCTGAATCTGATGCCATTTAACACTCTCACATTAACAACTCAGACAGCAGAATAGAGTATACACGTATTAAATTTGCAGAGGCATAAAGCTAAGCAAATTAAAACTGTATCAAGAGAACAAGACTTCAGTTCAAAACAATACTGCAAACTTGGAGAAATGACACGAAGAATTTGAATAAGGAACGGTCAGAGGCTCTGTTGCAGCAGGAACAATTATCTGAATCCACGGAGAATGGGGAACAACTGATTAGGGAACAGTTCGTTAGAAAGTCATCTGGGATCATACTGGATCAAAAAACAGACATTACAACAATGCTGTTGCATAAACAGTCATTACAATAGGATGCATAAATGCAGTATAATCCATTCCAAACAAAGATACTATTTCTGCCATCCTTAGCTTTGGGCAAGGCCTCAGATTTGTTTCACTTCAACACCTCACTGCAACACCAATTGGGAGAGCATCCAAAGGAGAGGAAAAGTACAATCAAATGACAAAAACACAAATATACTGTAATTGTTGATTCTAGAAGAGACTGAGGAGAAACCAAAATAAACTAGCACAGAAAAGGAAACAGGAAAAGGCAGAGGGTTGATATGGAATCTCCACTGAAATAAATATTTAAAAGTAAGCAAAACACAGTGGTGGAAAGACCTAATCATTCTCTTCTTGAATGTGTCAGCCATGCTCCTTCCAAACCTATCATTTCTATGATCCTGCTTTGCTGGCAAAGCACAAGGAACCAGAGCTGATGGAGGCATTACACCAATTTTTGGAAATAGTAACTATTTCTGCTGGTGCATAAAATATTTTTTGCTTACTGATTCAATAAAGATACTAAATCAAGCAGAAAAACTTGATTTTCCTCCAACAATGCATTACAAAAGAGAGTGAAGCAATAAACTGAAATAAATCAGTTATAAAATACTGACATGTACCATTTGAGCAGAGATATGTTCAATTTACCACCTGCAGATATTGCCTTACAAATATATACATAAATACTCCTCTACACACATGCATGTAACTGTGTAGGTGTATGCACATACATACATATAGGTATAACTTTGGCTGGAAATGCAGCAGACATTTTTTAACATTTTCCCTTTAGGCACCTAGCATATTTTAACTATTTTATTTCTTATTTAACTACTAAATTTAAACATTGTTTGTTACGTTTTGTGTGGTTGAATTTACTGCTTTTTTCAATCCAAGTGCTGTTTGACATAATTCCAAGGCAAAAACTCATCAATGCAAATGAGAACACATTCCCCAACAACATACTTAAGATATTATTTTTTTAGAAGTCTTTGGGGAAGCTTTAGCTACAGAACAGGCAGCACAGAAATACCCAAGCTAGTATCTTCTTAAGGTATTGCTCATCACTAATTCACTAAAGATATGCATTAGCCAAATTGTAACATTGCTGGCCAAGTCCTTAAAGATCACAATTTAGCAGGGATAATTTTCTAATATATAAATGTCTGGTATTTACTCATCAATTTAATTACTTTTCTGATTATCTAGTAAACTAAGAAAAATTTATCAGTTCTGTTTAAAGGGAAAGTCCTTGGTTATTCTGCCTCGGGGACTACACCCCGTATGTTCTTTCTAAACACCATTATGAAGGCTAATAATCCTACTTGAAAAAGCTGGTGGGGAAGTCCTTGAGATAAATCATAAACCAGATACAAACAAGCATCCAAATATGTTTACCATTGCTGGTTTTGAGTATTATAACTAATTACTTTTCAAATACCCTGAGATGTCCTAAAGCATTTATTGACTGTTGAGTTTCACTTCTTTACAGAGATTCTTGGAAAGAGACTTCAGTTAACAATATCACAAGTGACAGCTCAGAGACAGCTACTATTAGCAGGAACAGTGATGTTACATCATCCCACCATGTAGCTACACGTTTATGATAAAAGACCTGCCACTGATTATGTTCACTGATCATGAGTATGATATCCAAAGGGCTTTGTTAGGTTTGAAATGTGTCTATGAAGCCAGCAAGAAAAGAATTAAAATTATTTAAGTTATTTTTAAGACAGGGCTCTAATGTGAAATAAAAAGTAATGCTACATACAGAGCTACTGAGTGACATGAGCCACTCATAGTCTTTGCTACTCATTCAGTGTTTTCATTCTTCATTATTTTTGCTTAAAATGTGTGTTGCAGAGAAAGACCAAGTTTTCACTATTACTGCCCTCGATTTTTATGCCAAATGATAAGAAATAACCATACATTTGGAGAGAAGCTTCTTTCTGTACATGCCCCTCAGCAAATCAGAGTCTTCTTTCTAACAGGCCAGTTTCAAGTTTCTTTCCATGGTAACTCATGCTGTCAGTGGAAGATGACAGCATGTCTCTGGTACTGCCAAAGCTCTCAGAAGTTCTATCCAGAGGAGAGAACTACAACAAGATCAACTGAACAAAACAGAAAAGTTCCTTATCACAGAAAGCTGAAAAAGAAGGTGTAAGAGGAAGCAAATGAAGCCTGATAAGCAGGAGAGGGTAGAGGTGCAATGGCCTATAAGTCAGCAAGATTAGATCACTGCATCATTAGTTTCACATATTTTGCCATTCACATATTCTACAACTAACAGTCAAATCAAGACGAAAGAAGGTGAATAAGCAATTACTAATTCTTAAGCTTTTTAACTCAATTTAGGTATTTTATGTTAAAGTTTGATCAAATGGGTCAGAGCCTTTTTTCAATTGTCTTTCCCGTTGCTGAAAATCTCCCTCTAAAATGAATTAAAGACATACATTCCCCCTGTAGCAGGATATTTTATGTATGCCAAAAATAAAAACTCTATTATTAAAGAGTTTATAGTCTGCAAAATTAAGGTCAAAGAAACAATCAAGAAGCTGGATGTAATGCATTATGAAGAAGTTTAAAAGGCATACATTCTTAACTCAAAAGCCAAAATTCATGAACACATTGTGCTATAGTTGGAAAAAAAAAAACCCAGCAGATTTGACAAAAAGGAGTGAACTTTCATGAACAAAATTAAGCTTCCTACATAAATTCCAAAAGAGCCTTTTAGTATTAAATTCCTTAAAATTTTTCTCACAGCTTGAGTATTGAAAAGTTATTAAAGCTGTCTTGAATGAGTGAGGTATTTGCTAAGACTGCAAGACTGACAGCATGGATGCTATGATCCTCTTTACATCCAGCAAGTGGAACAGTATGAAATTTGAAAGTACTATCTGTTTTAAGTTTGACCATTATGGACAGGATCAACTGCAATGACAGATGAGATGTGGAGGATTATTTTAGTGTTTAATAAAAGAAATAACACTTTTATTCTCCTTAGTTAATACCTGAGGGGGGTGTGTGTGCAAAAATCACTGAGAATTACCACGATGACTGGTTAAAAGAGAGTTTACAAGAAGAACATTAAGAGCTTTTAGAAACCGAAATAGCCTGGACAAATTTTGACTCATCATGTCAATTTTATGCACATTACTGTCAATAAATTACAAATAGTACATAAAAATTAACTTGCACTGACTGTTCTTACTGCAATTATTTGCAGTTTCTCAGCCTATGCAATCACATGAAGTCACACAGTAAACACAGTAATTTCAGTTCTAAATTGGTAGCTCCATCTAGTGTTGCTCATGATCTATTCCAACAGAACTGAACAGCAGAGAGCTAGTCAAAACATGTAGCTGTACACTACTTCTGCTTGCTGCTTGGAAAAGCAGCTCCTCATACACGTTGCACACAGATTTGACACCCACCCAGAGCTTCATTTTTCACTGGCACTGACTATGAATAGATCTCATGGCCTTACACTTACAAAATATGCCAAATTTTTTGTTTGTGTGAAACAACAAAATACTGCTTCTAACCATCTCAGGGAGACAAAAAAGGGTGCCAGAAGTCTTCTGACAACTTACTCTGGCACACATTTTCATATCACCGATTGTATTGATTGCTATTACTGTGACAGACCCTTTCAGGCCTAGAAGTTGCTTCTCAGACTGCTCCTGCAGTATAGACTGAGCTTAAGGAAGAGCAGAAGATGGATCTGTTCCTACTGTCCTCTCCTAGGGCATGAATATCTGTCTGGATAATTCTCCTATCTGGTATCTGTGAAGCCTTTTGAAGAAAGGCATTAAACTGATTTGGGACTTCAGCATCTTTAACCAAAGATGACTTTAGACTACATTTTCACTACCATGACTGCAGCAACAGCTTAGCTTTTGTCAGGGTTGTGGCAGAATCAGAATGCCACCAGGGCTGACTCCCCCATGCAATACTGCAATCACGTTACACTGAAAACTGAGGTTTTAGAAGATCCTTTAAAAGGGAAAAATTACTTACACTGTCTCATTTGGATATAAGTTTTGAATTTTTCCTAATGGCTGAAGAGCACTAAAACTTTGTCCACAGAACAGTAACTACCAGAACTGAAGCCTTCAGTTTTGTTTCAGAAAAGCAAATCCTGTGGTGCTGTCCCCTGATGTGGTGTTCTCAATAATCCTACTCATCTGAAATTCACATTCCAGAGTATGAAGTTTGCATCATTCTCCTCCAGGTCCTGCTGATGCTACTGACAGTATCCTTAGTGATAGTAGGTTTAGCGTCACAGAGTGAAAGGGAAAACCTGGCTTACTGCATCTACTATTCTGCTGTCACATGAACCACTTCAGAAACCTACTCTGCAGATCCTTAGAAGGTGTCAGACTCTGACTGCCAGGTTGGTTTGTTTCAGAACTCACTCCTGAGAGCCAGAAATCTTCAAATTCTGACTCTCATTTTATTTAAGAAGCAAATGGTGCTGTGACAGCAGTATTCATCATAAGTAGCTTATGGTAAGCCAATTAATAAGCAGTCTAGTTTTGGTTTTAGCCATTATGCCTGTAGATTTCTAAGCAGTTCACTTTATAAATCAGAAAATAAGTAGATCTATTTAAACAGAATGCACACTTACCTGTATGCATTAATATAATCCTTTCTGTGTTGCAGAAGAAAATCCTTCAGCTTTCCAATATGAGAAATCTAAAGAAACAGAAATCATAATTAAACTGCAGTCAGATAACCGATTTTATTTTTATGTTTAAAGTGCAGTATTTCACACTTCAGATGTGGTTTTGTAAAACTATTCTGTAATTAAATAGAATCATAAGATTTACTCTCTTATGATTTTCATTTTGCAAGCAGTCAACATGTAAAAATCAAATAAAAAAGGATCTGTTGTATGAAAGTACAACTCAGAGAAAAGTAATAAAACTGTCTTCTATCCCAGAAGCATAAACAAAACACTACTGGACACTAAATACAACTACAGTATTAAACATAATAATAGTAACACAAAACATTATCTAAACTGAAAATCCAGAATCTAATTTACAGAGCATATATCCCTATCAAATTTCCATTTCTGTATTTCCACATCACTGTGGATACATTTTACTATAAATCCACTTAGTTTTCTTTACTGAAAGTTTTTACAAAAATCCTTTGAAAAGATCAGAAAAAAAAACCTCTTAAAAATCTGAGAGAACTTTTGCAAACTTTAGTCTGATTTAATATACCTGGTGCAGTGTAAGATGCTGCTTATTTTGGAGAACAGAGGATCTACAGAAATCTAGTTTAACTGGATAAAGAATGTGATGACTACCACTATGAGTTCCTTAGCAGGTCTTGAAGGCGACATGATGGGGGGGGTGTAAGAGAAGAATTATATATATTAGTGGTATATATTTTCAAAGAGAATGCAGGGGGAGCCTTCCTAAAGCATACCCACAAATATTCATTAATAATCAGTGTAAAAAAGCATGCAAGGCATTTTACAAAACAATACTTGGTTTAGTTTACAAGTACAACAAATGTGGCTTACTCCATGTATCTGGGAAAAGGCATCAGAAGCTGTTCAAGCCTTAAAATCCCATTCTCATGCAAATGCTCCTTGTAATTAAACAAACAAAAAAACCCACAGAGAAAGAACACAGAACAGTTTGGATAAATAGAAGATTAATTCCCCCAATTATTTTTTTCAAAAGGTCTCTTTGAAAGAAGAAAGAGGAAAAAAATGTGCTCAGTAAGACCACAGTGATTTGTACAACTAAAAGTGTTTCCTTGTGCAAATAAATATGCATACATTTCCCTAGTATTATTTGCTCTGCTTCATTCTTACTACAACTCATTGTACTGAATAAGAATTTTCCCACTTTTCATGTTTAAAGTTCTCCATGTGATTAACAGCACAGGAAATCTCACCCCATTCATAGCAAGCTCAGTTCTGTTAGTACTTCCAGTAGATCCAAGGTTTCCTAAACTGTGTTAGCACCATTATGCACAATAAAAAGGGAAATACTGAAATTACTACAAGACAATGAGGCACAAAAACTAAGCTAAACCATTCTACAGATGTTCCTTCTCATTGCCACTGGAGCAATTCCCTACTTTAATCTCTTCTTCAGCTCAGACTTGGTATGTCATGAAATTTGCTGAATAGATAAATTGAACTTGACTATGAAAGAAAAACACTTAAACTAGTCATACAGTGTTTCAGTAGAACAATAATACTTCAATAGGCAGAAAGTACTACAGAGGACAAAAAGGAGAAATGTAAAATAAGAAACACATTTCCAAACATTTCCATTAATATTTGAACAATCACTAAACTAGAAGAGAAACTGACAAAATTTTATAAGTAATAAATCTTAATATTACTGCAATAGCTACAATTTAGGAGTGATTAACAAGCAGAAAGAATCAGAATGACAAGCAAGAACACTGTCTTACAGTAATTAATTCATCTAGTCACAAAGAGCATTCTATTTAGGCTAAAATTGTCATCATGTGTTTGAATTGCTCTGACCTCACTTTGCCTCTCCTTCATTTGTAAAGCTATTTTCATGAATTTAGAATGACACCATTATGCCCATACTTGCATCAAGCTCTTAGTTCCCAAGATTTGCATCAGAAGTGAGACTTCTTGTTCTACTTTCCCTCAAATTCTAACAGCACCTTCTGTGATCCTGTGCTGCTGCTGTTTCTTCATTCCCTGTGTACTACGGGCACAATTTTGAATTCAATTTGTCATTATCGACAGAATTAAACAATTTTCATGAAGAAGAAGGTCTCATCAGCATGAAAGGAAATACCAATTTTATTTAAAACTAAAAAAAAGGGGGTCAGGTATGTTTAATCTGCAGACACAAAATATCCCTTATTACACAAATATAAATCTTGAAGATATCTTCAGGGTCAACTTGCAAGTATTCTGGGGTTATCAGATGCATACCAAGCACTCTTTACAAAGTTATGCTCCAGCCTGAAGGTAATAAAAGCATCTCCTTATTCCAACTGAATGGCTTTATTAGAATCCTACTGCTCGTATTATGAGTAAGAACCATCCAACTTCCAGGTTTACTGATTACCAACTTCTATCCATCTGTTCCTGCTTCAAAACAGTCCTTTCCTATAAAAGCTCTGCTTCCCTGCATGTGTGTTAGAGTTTAGCATCAGTAAACCCACTTCCCTCTAACTTCCGTAGCCCCAGACAAATTACCTCAACTTTTTAGTTTCTTCTCACAACATGGGGCTGAGGTTGCTTAACCTGTAACTTCCTTTGCATTGCTCCAGTTTGTATCCATCCTTGCTGATGACTTAGAAGCACATTCACTGATGTTAGTTACTTGCAACTCAGCTGGACATACCTTTTCTTCCACCATTTTCATTGATTAGTTTAAAGCTTACTCTTTATTTCAGTTTCTGTATACATACTCTACTGTTGAATTTCTTTCTTCTCCTCACAGACCCCAGACTCATTCAGTACTTGCTGTAAGATACCCTCCCTCTCCTTTCCCTCAGTACTCATCAGTAACTTACATCAACTTACATGAGTAAGTTTTACTTATCCATCTTACTCTGGGATTATTTTTAAAACCCATCCTGGTTAGTACTGTTCTTATCTTGGGAATGCAAAAAATAATTCCACTATTAACCTCTCTTCTGCCCAACACTTCTTTCAACACAGAAGCACGAAGCAGTGCTTACTTACCTCATTCAGTTAACGTTTTCTCTGCTAATCTCCTCCAGACTTCTTATTAGCACTTTATCACACACTGTACAACCAGATATTAGATCATCTTAATGAAGAAAAAAGCATATTTTCTTACAGATTCAGGTTGGTTGAGCACATCCTATTTTTAGTAGGATAGCAAATTATACTGCATTGTATCTTGCCTTCTATTTATGTTTTTCCCTTATAATCTTTTTGGAATCCCGAACCACTTCTGGGTCAGGCCCTGCCGATGCCATTATCAGTTTCCCTCTGCTGACTTAATTATAGGCATTAAATTTACTTCCCTCTGATCAAAGGGTAGATGAAAGCAATTAGAAGACGAAGAACAAACACATTGTGAGCAATATGAGTATTTGCCTCTTGTTATGGTTCCTGTTCTCTGTCTCTGGAAATTGGCTTCTTTCTTCTCTGAAAGTCTGGAGTAGAGAAAGCAGCCCCTCCTTCAACTCTGAAATAATGAAATTATTTCCTTTCTTCCCTGAAGGGATAGGAGGGCTTAGAGAAACACCTTTCGTAGCTGCAGCACTCCTGCACTACATTAAAACTAATGTATCTTATGGGGAAGAAGACTGCTGAATTTCCAGGTATAACTGACAATTTATTGAGAATCATGGGGAAAAATAAAACAAAACACCTTTCCTCCCAATATTGCCAAAGTCTGTTGTATTTTTATACTAAAAACATGTTCTTGCGCTTCTGTTCATTACCAGAATACAACATGCTACATTCTTTCTGACAATGAAGACTGCTTATGGAACAGCAGGCTCTCTTCCTTTTCTTCCCATTCTCACTGGCACTCCCTTGAGTTTCAATACCACACACCGAAATACTGAAATGACTTTAATTACTCTTCTAGAAATGGGGGTTAATAATGCTTAAAGACCAAATCCGCAGAATTGGTTTCTTTCATTTCAACTCCACAAATACCTGTATCAGCACAAGAGAGGGCAGCAGCTGGATAGCATCAGTAGGATCTGCCATGAAAGGAGATACGTTTATTACAATTTAAGAATCTTCTAAGCTCAGGTGCCAAAGCTGTAAGCTCCAGGTGTTATTTAAAAACTCCCAAGTGTAGTTGGGATTGTCAAAACCCAATTGATTTTCTACAGGGAAGCAGCAGCAGTTTTCTGCTGGATGGCAACAAAAGCATCAGCATCACACAAGTCAAAAACACTCTATAAATTCACATTAGAGCCTGTAACGTAACTTAAAGTTACTTTCTGTTCCAGTTTGTACATTAAAGTTTATTATCTTCATTGTAAATTACCTCTTTCATGCATAAATCTGTATCTTGTTGCTACTGTAGAGTTTTTAAACAACCCTTATTAAAACATAAAAGCAAATATTGCATATAATGCAGGTCCAGCACAAAAGGAAGCTGTGAATGGCTGCCATCTGCTACCACAGGTGGCATGCACAGCTCTATTTATACTTGGGGCCTTTGCTAGAAATGGTAGGTGTTCCTCTATTTAAAGATTTTTCTTATGATTTTAGAGTAGGCTGCATTTTTAAAAGAGGAGGAAGAGGAAAGCATTCCCTCCAAAGCAGCATCTTCAAAAGATACATATACTTTAGAAGGAAGACGCTGACTATGTTTCCTTCAGTATCTTAGCAATATATACAGCATTTCTTTCCACACTCAACAAAGAATTGATCACTCATGAAACAGTAGGTTCCAATTTGCATACGTTTAACCCACTGCAAGAAGCAGCAGCATTGTTTACGATTAAAATGATTGGAGTAGGTTCCCGTGACATATTGTAGAGAATTCAACAGCACTGAACAGTCATTTTCATTAAACAAACACAGCGTTTTATCAAGTTTACCCTTCCACCAGAACACACGACTATTTACTGCCATATAAAATTGACTGCTCCACTTTGCACTATATTGCCCCTCTGAATTTTTAAAATATGTGCTTTGTTAAAAGAAAATTGAAAAATTCTTAAAACTAAAACAAAATAGAAAAAAGCTTTTGCAAAAGTCGCAAGAGACACGGCATTTAGGGTGGATTCAGCAGCACTGACAAGCACTGCTGATGGAAGCGTCTTATTAACCACAAAAATAAAAAACACAGTTTTACATTTAATACATCCAAAAAGCCTGATCTTCAAATGTCTCACCTAAACAGATTCCATCTACAGATTCAGGAATAGGTGACTACATTGTACAATCCCTTCTGCAAAGGGCAGAAAAATTCAGATCATAATATTAATATATCTAGACACTTACGTTTTCAATCCCAAACATAACCACTGCTCATTTCAGAAGAAATTAAGGATTTCAATAAGACATCAGGTGATACACAGGACTGCATGCTTCTGACCAAGCAACATACAGTCTCAGTGTGAGGGGAGATACAGTAACTGGTGTAAGAACATAAACTTATTCCTATTAAAAAATAAAATGTTTCCAATGTCTAAACTGTATTAAGAGAAAAAAACAGAAAGGTAATTTTCCAACTACTGTTGGTTAGATAGAATGTATGAAAAGCCAGGTACCACACAGCTTCCTTCTAGGTTATATCTTAAGCACATTTAAGGACAATGTCAGCCCACTAAATTCACACAGTATCCTGCAGGATGTTGCCTAAGAACAGACAAGAATTTGGTTTTAAAGTAGTATTACCTGGGTTCTACATTTCAGAAACTGTGACTTTCAAAAGACAAATGACAGAGTTCCCCAATATAGTGACATACAACAAAGATTAAACCAATCTGATTAAACCAAAGACCAAATTTACAGCTGGAGCTTTGAATTTAATAGTGTGGAAACTGTTATTTAAGGGGTTTGGATGGTGACTCATTAGCAGGCCATGAGGTGGTGCTGTCCTACCAGAATTCACCGTAGAGGAGCACTGCCTGCCTTCAAACGTCAACGGGCCAGTTCTCAGCTGATTTGTCTCTTGAGGGGATACATTTGGTTTAGGTTTCCCCAGCAAACGTGAAAGTTTCTAAAACAGGTCACGCAGATCAATTGCTGTCGTAATCTGAAACCCAGAAGAGCAAATAATACCTAAAGTGCGGCGTGGGGGTGGCCCGGCGCTGGAAGCGGGTACGGGCAGGCAGGAGAGGAGACAGCCAGCCTGGCTACCTCTAATCTCAGGGAAATTGTGACTTTGTTCAGTTCCTGCTTTACATCAGCATATATGTTACAGCAGCACCGACGGGCAGAGGGACGTTTCAATCGCATTTTATTAGTAGTAGCCTTGCATTCACAGCAAGCACAACCAAGAATAGGGGTGTTGTATTAACGAAATGTGCGATACACGCGATAGGAACATTCAAAAGTGAATTAATTCAATTAAAAGCCAAGAAAATGAAGAGCCAAAATGTCCCAGTCTTAAAGGTAAAGATAGTACAAAACTTTCTTTTTGTTGTTTTTTAACTGTGCAATATTATTTTTCTTATTTAAAATAACACTTCCCCCCCCCCCCCCCCCCCCCATAAGACTGGAGTAAAATTTTAATGGATCACTGCAAAAATGTGCATTAGCCATTGTGGGATGCGGGAAGATAAATCCTCTTTGCAGAATACCACAGGCAGCCTTTGGTGAACATTAACAAACAGATTAAGAAACCTCTAAAGTGGAGTAAGAAGAAAAACCAATTTCCTAGCACCTGGTCTGGAGCAGAAAAATGCTTCCTTTTGCCCAATAAGAAACTGGCAACGAATAGAAAGCAAAAAAGCATTGACTTGCAAAATAAAAAAAAAAAAAAAAAACAACAGTTAATTTTAAAGGAAAGAGTCCGGGGGTTTAATTCCTGCTTTTCTTCTGCATGTATTTATAAATACTGCCTATGGTTCAAAAATTTACTCATTGAGTTTTGCTATTCTCAGTTCACATTTGAAGCAACCTGTAAAGCACACTCTGATCTGCACTTGGTTATTTTGATATTTTATTCACTGTTTGTTATACAAAGTGGAAAATTTGGTAGTAAATAACTCACTGGCAGCCTGAAAGCCTCACATTTCATTTTACTATCCTTAAAAACAATGTAGAGTTGGTATAATAGTTGGTCAACTATATGATTAAGAGATTATTTTGGGAAATTTGTGACACAACTGCAAAATGTTTTTCATTCAAGACTCTTCTGAGTAAAATGAAATTAAGTCCTAAGAGTGTGAAAGCTCCAGTTCCCCACTGACCACAATGAAGACTGAAAGTACCCAGTACTACCACTGGATGAAGGTTTTACTAGAGTGCTGTTTGGAGTTGGGGCTGCTCTATGGTTTAAAAATGCTTATGGTACTTACAGAAACTCCTACTGTATAGAAAAATTATTGTGAAGGCATTGGTTTTTTTAAAGTCAAAATTATCCTAGAAGACATCATATATTCTTAAAACCATTAAAAAATGCAGGTGTTTATAATACAAGAAAAAAGAATAATCTTAGTTTATAGGATGATTACTTACAAACACTGAATTTCAAGTCTGAACCAGAAAACTGCAGTACATGTAAAAGTTAAGAGGTGTGAATTTTGTCATGGTTTTCTTAGGTCTTGTGGGAACACCCTGATTTAATACCTGCATCTACAGAAGCACACCTAAATATTCTGAAAATGGTTGATAGAAGGTAAGATGACCTCCAGAAAAACTTAACAGTAGGCTTTCTACAATGTAACGTCATGCTAAATGTTTTTAGTAATTTAGTTATTTATCCTGTGGCAACAAATAGTTTCAATATGAAAAAAGGCAACATCTGATTTTAATAAAACTTTCTCTTTCCCTTTTTCTTGTTCATGGTCCGACTCTAATCATAACTTTCTTTAACATTTATAGTTTTACACAATCATCCAAAACCTCATTGACTAAAATATAAAGCCCACAACAATTGTGGGGAATGTTTCGGTTGAGAGATAAAAGTAAATTGGTCAAAATACATATTTGCAATAATTGGCCGTTACCATTGCTGATCAAAACACTCCATTTACAACCTTTAAGTAACTGCATTCAACTCTGCTTCTTTCTGTAAGAGGTAATTTTTTTGTCCCTTGCTCTCACAGTCTGAATTCTCATCTAGTGCTGTTTTCTTGATTCCAAGCTGGTTTATGATAAAAAGAGATTTCGAGTCTCATTTAACAGATACACAGTAGTAAAAGGTTATGCTGATGACCATCATTATGAAATTCAGAATCCAAATTTCTGCAGACAGTTTGCGCTTTACGACTAAACTGCAGCTGCTCCAGCAGAAGCCGTAACAGGGCAACAGAGCCCTTAAGCCTGTGGCATCAGCTGTGCCGACATGCTCGCTGCTGAAGCTGCAGCCAGACCGAAGCCTCCTTTGCACACAACGGCAGTCCCACGCTCCTAAGCCAGGCCCTTTTCAGTCAGAGTTCTACATTTTCAGTGTATTTACACTAATACACCTATATACTGATGCAGCATGAACTGACACTTACTCTGTTCCTAAGAATAAGGGGAACAAGCACCATGCTGTTTCGGTGTCCAAGTATTTTACTGGATTTTCATTATTGGTACAATATTATCAGTGCAAAAAATCCTTCCACTAATTTTCAACACCTTTGTGCTGCACAGATGAAACACTACTTTAGTGCTTCCTCTAGCATTTATGCCCAGTAAATTTCTCCCCCATTAAAACACTAGACTGGACCAAGAAAACATCCAGTCAGAAGTGAGAAACTGATTTCCTAATGATGCCTTCTCTAATGTAATGAACATGTATAAATTAGGTACAAAAGCCTGATTTGTACATAAATCAATATACTGGAAAGAAGCTAATTCTGTAGACATGAAGATTTTTATTTATGTGCTTTACAGTATTGGCAGAACAATTAAGACAAAGGGCCTGGGTTTTTTCCCTCCTCGTCATGTAACAGGACACCCCAAGACCTGGCTCATCAGCCCTAAATCTTAGGAACTCATTGGGCCCTGGTCACTGTAAGTTCTTACATGGCTGATGTGGAGTGACGCACTGATAGGGGCTATTCGCATCTTCCGTAAATCTAGATGAACTTCCTCAGCTAGGCACATAGCTCTCTTCCCTGCTGCCCCACTTCAAATGGGCTGCTTGGCTGCTAAGGATAATCCTTTTATAACTCTTGGACCAGACAGGGATACTAACAGAGTCATTCTAAATCCAGTCTGTTAATACTATTCTGTTCCCTCCACCCTGCCCCTTGCTAAGAAATAGAAGTGTCTTATAAGACAGGCAAACCAGGACAGGTTCCCAACTCTACAGCAAGGGCCAGAAGTTTATCAGATCACAAACTGGCCTAAAAGCACCTTCATTCAAGGCACCTTACTGTGTACTCTAGAACCTCCTGACATAACCAAAGTCCAGCCATAATGTCTGAGCAAAACCACTTCCTTTAGAGTACATCACTCTTCCTTATTTCTATTAACTACCAAATGACCACGAGTTTTACAAGATAACTTACAATATGGCATGAAAAGTGTCTCTGGACCCCTGCATTTGTTCACCACAAAATGCTACTCGTAGTGCTTTTGATCTACTCAGATGTATTTGCCAACTTGTTTGGCTTATGAAAAATATGGTCCCCCCCCAACCACAGGGGAGAATAACTTCTACTTGAAAATATTCCAGTAGATAGTCATGTAGAAATATCTCCTGAGAAAGCTCTTGCAGGATTTGGGAGCAGTAAGATGTAGCTGTAATTAAAAGGGAAATTGATGCTATATTTTCACATCTGAGTAATGCTGACAATTCAAAAGCATATTTTTGATCACGGAAAGCAGAAACTCCTGACACAAATGTAAATTGTGAAGTAAAGGCACTTTTCCTTTCTCACTTTTTCTCAGCCATGAAGCTCAGTAAGATTTTTTTAAATGTCCATTTCCTGCAATTTTGATAATTTTAGAGTATAATTATTTTTACATTTTTATGATGCCTTTGGGGTATCATTACAAATATTTTTAAGCATTTAAACTTAGAAAAAGAAAATTAAGTAATAGCTTCTCTTAAGGACTGTCAGCCCTGTTCTGAATAAACAGTCCCTTTAAAAAGCAATCCAGAGATTTATACCCACTGTAACCATAGAAATTAATCTTGAGTTTAAAGAAGAGTAAAACATAATTTCATGAAAATCAGAACACTGCTATTGCAAATGAAAGTTGGGTTTCTGTTTTTTTAATTCAACATACAGCTTTGTAAACCATCGTAAGAGTTTACTTGATGGGCTACTTCTTACAACTTAATCATAGTCACTTAGACGATGTGAACAAAGCATTCACATTTATGAGTATCTTAATTTTACTTGAGACAGATGTCAGCCAGTAAGAAGAAAGTTAGGATTTTAGATTAGAGAAGCTGAAGTTGAATGTAAGAAACTTTTTTAATGATAAGGGCAACCATGAGAAACTGCTGTGACATTGCGAGGCCCACAAGATGACAGCACAAAAATCTGTTTGAGATTTTCATAGAAAAAGTTTGGGAATAGCAGAGAAGAAAAAAGCACAAACTGGGAAACCTTTTTTGTGTGTCAGCACAGCTAAAAAAAAATGACACTATGTTCAGTGAAAAATAAAGTGCTCCCTACAGACAGAGTATTTACAAGGCTGCATGAAACATTCTAGCATGAAACTTTCTAGCATGCAGACCCTCAAAACCAATGACAATGCATAAGGAACTTCAAGGTTAAAATAATTCAAGATTTACAGCTTAGCTAAGTAAGAGCTAAGAGTATCAGCATATACTATGCTTTCAAAAAGCAAGGAAAAGAACCTTAGGTTCACATGAGGAATCACTGATACACTTCACAACATAACATCAAAACAAGGGATCATAGCCTAAAACCTAGGAAATATTTTCCATCACAATAGATTGAAACAGTTTCCTGTGGGAATATCAATAACAGACACATAAATTTAACATAAGTTCTGAGAAATATACAAGCATATAGTAGAAGGAATATTTATCAAAAGAAATACAACCTAACAGCTCATTTCTCTAATTCCCATCTGTATTATGATGAACTATTACATGGCACTTCCGGCTGTTACATTATCTGTACATAAAGCCACCATCCAAGCCTCCCTCAATCATATCAACAGGAAATTATCAGACTGTATCAGGGAAGGGAAAAAATAAAATCAGTCTTATTTACAACTAGAAAGCTAAACTCTGAACTTGATACTCTAAATCAAATTATTCCATCTATTGTACAATGACAGATACGTAACTGAAGATGAGAAAAAGAATATTAAGCTGCTTCAAAAGCCAGAAGTTTCTAAAAAGACAGTAACTGCTTGTAAGCCAGAGTAAGAACTCTTAAGTCCTCAGGAGATGAAAGTTTCTGGTTTCCTCCTCTTACTCCAGTCCATAAAGGAGAACAAGACTCATCACCCAAACCCAAGGCTCACATGGATAAAGGAAAGCTTAGTGTGGAGTGCAAATGGGAAAGAAGAAACTCAATGAACTGAGCTTTGTGAGGCTATACAAGACACCTGAAAATACAGCAGTCCATTCCTGGTTCCTAGCTAAGTCACCTGCTCACTGTAATAGATTACCTCTCCCTGCAACATACCACGCAATTCTGAAAGCATTTTGTCAATCTCTAGAAAGCCTCAAATTCATAGGAACCCACAATGCAGTGGGAAGCTTTTTGATGGTATTCATCCACAGAATGGAAAATACATGATGTGCAAATAGGGAGAGAACACATAAACAAACCAAAAAGCCTAAGAGAACACAAGAACAGGAAAGAAAAGGGCTGGCTGAAATAAAAGGGAGCAGCATCTGCACTGAGACCTACCACCACCATATACTGCTACATCAAGTCTGAGATTTTACCCAGTATTCAACTCCAAAGGGCCTCCAAGAAGAAAGGGCTGTAACTAAGGAGTTATTTTGACGGCTGCTCAGGAAAGCAACACAGTCCCCATTCTGAAATTACGAACTGACTGACTATAAATACAACCGAGTGCCCACACACCTGTGAGACAATCTTAACAAGTGAGATGGTGAAACACACACTGACACATCTTGTATCTATTGACAGATTCATGTTCACAAGCACTTCACAGTGACAGCACACTTCAGTTACCCAGCACCTAAAGTACATGGAGATAAAAATCATGTTGACTACCACTGGAGGAGAGACTGTGCTTATTCTGTAAACTTTGACGAATCAGAAGAGCTTCAGAAGACAAACATCTATTAAAACATTGTTTGGCAAAATTAATCTGAATTCTGATTTTACTTGAAAAAAAATCAGCTAAAAAGAACAAAACAGGCACTGCTTCCCTTCCCACACCACGATTTTCTTCAGATGTAATTTTACAGGCAACATCACAGTTTTTAACTGCCTGGGGTACATGAACGCTTTTGCTCATGAAGATGTTTGAACATTTCAAAGATGTTTCAAAGCCTTACTTTTCAGCATTCTTTGCTAATATACATATGGGCATTGCTGTAATGTGTAGGGCAAGAAAGAACCATCAAGTAACTAAAACACAACCATGTCAACAAACAAACACAGACAAATTGTCTATGAGTTTAGAGATTAACCAAGAAAGAGTTGCCAAGAAGCTTTTTGTTAAGATTAGCTGTCCATTAAGCAGTTTCACTGTGTCTCACCAACCTGTACACAGTGAGGGAATCAATGTCACCTCCCTGGCTTTTGCTGCAAGAACTAGATTGCTGCAGTTGGGCTGTGTTAGCTAAATGCTACTGCATTCCTGCGAGGAAATTACAAAACAACTGGATAGAAAATACTTATGCTTCAGCACATACGCATATGTAGAAATAGGAATATCTCTTGTAAGGTGGACACTGGTTTGTATACAAATGTCATTCTGTCAACAGCCTCTCATATTATTTGGGTTACAAGCACTTGATTTATAGATGTCATAGCTATCATACCACTGCTCCACAGTCCTGCTCTGCATTACTGCAGATGAATCAGCAATACTGAAATATATTCCATCAGTATTCTGCCCATGCACTGGCATGATGTACTTAGGAAGATAAAAAGATAAATGTGAAGTACCTCCCCAAAGGGGAGCTATCTCACTGGCTTAAGAATGAACATTTTAAGGCTATGAAATCAGAACGAAAATGTGAAAGTTTAATACTGGGAAGAGAACTTACCATAAGAAGGCTGGTCAAGATTACATGGCAGATGCCAAGCAGGTATCTGACTGTATGAGTAAATGGAACAGGAGCTGCCTTGAGTGAGGTGAAAAAATATGTGCAACACTGGAAAGTGAAGGAAAGGGAGAACTGAAGATGGAAGAGAGCATAGAAACACCAGCATAAGGGTATGGTCTGAAGTAAAGAACAAATGCAAAACGCTGTAAAATACATCCTGGCTAAAGCAGTAATTGTTTTTCAGTGCAAATATGAGACAGACACCAGAGACACAAGAGCTAGTATGCACTTGGAAGAATGAGACCCTTCTTTAGGGTAATCAAACAAATAGACAAAAATTAACAGGGGGAAGAAACAACCCCCCCAACCCTTAATTAAAAAATATTAGGATGTAAAATACTCTTCTTGAAAGTGTTCAAAATGGCCTAAACAAAACACTGTATGCTCCATACATACATGTTAGCAAGGAGAGGTTTGTCGTGACCTCATGTTTTTAATAGCCTGTTTTACTCCTTGCCTCATCAGCATTTGAACCAGGCTATCCCAAAATTATAACTTCCCCTCCCCTGCAGAAACACTCAACAATTTCAAATGCCTGAAGCTCTAATGTTACACCCATGGCAGATGTGCTGTTGGCTGCACTGTATAGCTGTGTAATTGCAGAGCAGCCATGCAGATACTGAATATCACAATTCTTTTTCATCTCATATATTCCTCAGTCCCCTTTATAACAATTCAAATGCTGTTCCTGCAATAAGCAACTCAAGTGTCTGACACAAATACAGCATCAATGAGCATGGAAGAGACTTACAAAAATAACTAGTGATAGAAAAACAGTGAAGGAAAACAAAACCCATTGTCTAAGTAGAAAGTTTTACTAATGTAACTTTGTTTAGCTATATTTAGTTGCACTGCATCGCTAGCTGAACTGTGACTTTTAATGAAGTTTAAGTAACTGAACATGATTTTTATCTAAATTGTTTGAGGAATCTGCATTTCCGAAATTAAAAAAGTGTAGCTTTAATGACTGCATGCATCTTTTTACTGCTTAATTAGTAGCCATTATTAATACTAATTAATGACATGAAAAGAAAAAGACCAAAAAGCAAGAGCTGGACAAGACATGAAAAAGAAACAAAAGAAAAATTGATTCCATAGATTTCAGTTTCACAAGGACATTTGCTTTTTATTCTTTGTCTTATAAGACAAATTAAGCAACAACAAAAAGACTAAGCCTGGCTTCTGCTGCAGAAAGAAAGTAAACTAACTGACTGGGTATTTGTGGCAAACAATTTATCCTTCCTGCAGTTAAAGTTTTCTTACCATTTAAATAAACAAGCAACTATGAATTCTGTACTATGTACTAGTAAAAAATCAGAAACCAAACACAGTAATAAAGGAATCAAATGGAGTGCAAATAAAGAAAATACCAAAAATAAGAAATCAGTGATGCTCAAACTGCAGGAGTGAGATGTCAACAGAGAGCTATGATGAAATGCAACAGACAGAGCCAGACTCCTGAAGAGCACTAGTTTTTGCCAAAGCCAAGTCCAAGGGATGATAATATAGTTAATATTCCCTTCAGATTTAAAAATTATCCAACAAGGAAAATTAAATGCATTTACTTGAATGGAGGCAGCTAAAAGATCTGTGCTGTCTGCCTGGTTCAAAGAGTGTGATCCAAGGCAGAGGACATATGTATAGTTGCAAGAGCTGATTTAAGAAATCTGGTTTGAAAACAGTCCACACAAAAACATCCATTGAAGTACAAACGACAAATACTTTCACATTAAAAAAATCCCTTATTAAACTGAAAACACCATTAAAAATAAACAAACAAATAATACTGTTTTCCTCTTACATTACAAATCTAAAGCGTATGCAATGCACGCAGCAGAAAATCTGCTGTGTACTGTTAGTTGAATGTAACTAACCAAAATTGGGTAGTTTCTTGAGACAGTCACAAAACGAAGTCCATTTGCTAATGAGCAAAGAGGTGGAACCATACCAATCAACTCCTACATGGGACAAAGAGAGTGGATAAGGTTATGAAAAATCTTGAGAGAGGCCATGAAACAGTCACTTCTTCATTTTTATTGTAACGCAATTTTTGCCTGTTGTAGCAGAACATTACTCTCCTAACAGTTACTGTCAGCAGCCTTTGCATTTGGGGTGAGGGGAGGAAGAGTGTCACTACGCCTTAGGATGAAAATTATGTAGATCAAAGTAAACAATACAAAATCTAGACTTCTCATTTGAGGTAACCCACAGATTAAAGGCGCTGCCTTAGTAGTTTACTCTCAGAGCATACGCATTTTAGCTGTTGGTCTAAAATGCTTTCATTTCTGAAGCTCTGTGCAACACTGAAGCTCTATAAAATAAAACAGAGTGCAAGTAACAGATCCAGCATCCTGGATGTAATTGCCTTTTCCTATGAAGCTATAATACAGTTTCATTACATAAATTCAGATTTCAGAAATGTGCATCAACAATCCTTTATTTTTAATTACAAAGCCTGGAGGTACGCTGAACTGCGGCATCAATGATACTAGAATTTCCAGGTGAACTGTTTATTTCTTGTGACCATTATGGCAAAGAGGACAAAAAAAAAAAATGCTGGGGTCTTACTTAAGTACTCAGTATTGTTAGACAGTGTATGGTGCTATCTCCTATGATAAAGCTAATAATATAAATATGATTGTACATCAGATTATGACATTGGCCATTAGCAACGGATGAAAGTTCTTAACTCCTGATGTGGAGTTAAGACATGGAAGAAATAAGATGTTCTCAGTGATTTTATAAATAAGTTCTGATGAAGGACTGAAATTGAAGACTGGATTTCCTGACTTCTGAGTGCCTGACAGCCCTTTTCTGAAAGAAAAAGAACCAAACCGATGTTATATACCAAAAATTACTATGTTTTCTCATCATATACTATTACAAATTCTTTAAAATTATGATTATGAATATAATTTGACACATTTCCATACTACCTTTTCAGAACACTATCACTCATCCAGAAAACTACTATACATTAAAATAAGCACAGAAAACGAATACTGGAGAACTTTTGCTTATAAAATATGGAGACAAAATACATTCAGAATAATCAATGAGCCTCTCAGCTTTACATTTAATACAACATTTCATTAGACCCGTTTTTTCTCAAGTGTCACAAGGAAAACCAATTAAACATCAAAAGATTCCTGCTTGTCACATCAAATTTACTACTCATAGAAACAGACTGCTTTATTCGCCAAATGCGTGTTGACTTGGAAGTCATCATGAACCACATTCTTAACTAATTACAGCAACTGGTACAAAATACTGATTACTATTAAGAATCAGTGAGTTCAGCTAAACATGGCAATTATCATAACCTTCACTTGCCAAGAGACGCCATTCCACCAAAGGCACACTGCACAATTAAAAGTTAAAGACATGGTGTTTATCCTGTCCTTAATCATTGTTCCTCCACCGCTACCCAAGAGATAGGAAATGTACTACTGTAACAACAGAAGTCTTGCACGCTGCAGTTGGCTTCTGCAAACTACATACATCTTCATTGCAAAGAATGCTTTACAAGTGAAAGTTGCACATAAACCATTGTGTAAGGAATGAGAACATCATGTGGGTGATGTTGTTAGGTTACACAGTGAATGCAGCTCAGGATACTTCTCAGCAAGACATATATTATGTGGTTTGTTTCATTTGTGGGATAATATCAAAAAATGCCTGGGTTTCAACTTCGTGGTCAAAGGGATAACCTACACTTGCTGCTGTAATTTGTAGCTGTGTACGTATTCTTTCACACTGTCTTTATGGCTGCATGGAGAGTCTGTTTGCTCAAACTGAAATAAATTAATAAAGTTGTAGAAAAACATATTTTCAGCATAGTTTCTAAACTGGGTTAGGTACTGGCAATACTGCAGTCATGTAGGTTTGGGGTTCACTTTTCTAAACGAGAAGAAAACAAAGGCTTTTTTCCTTAACCTGAACATTAAATATACATTAAAATTTAATAGAATATTAAGCATATATTTATAAATAAATATAAAGATACAGATAAAAATATCCATATATTCATATCCATATAAATATAAACATATGAATATAAGCACAGAGAATAAATTACATAATTATGTGCTGATGCTTTCATAATTTCATTGTAGAAATATTAAAGACTCAAAAGAACTGGTTAACCTGCTTCTGTTACATTTTAAATGATTTACCTGATAAACTCTTTATGACTTGGTGTCATTTTATTAACTTCACTAGGATAAAAATGTAGCTAAATGCTGCATCAAGAAGTAAAAACTTTCATGATCTAGCAACGAGATTGTTTTTAACGGATTTATTTTGCTATCAAACAAAGTTAAAAACAAAATGAGATATAAATTCAAGTTTTAGACTGTGGTCAATTGAGGTCTAGACAAAACCCTATGTTTGTTCACTGCCCAGTCTCCAGTCTGCTCCAAGCTTGAAAAGGTAATTGAACTCAGTCTATAATTACTGGATTAGATACAGATGGGCTCTGTACATTTCAGGGGAGGAAAGAACTGTTTTGATTCATTTTATGATTGCCTGTAAGGTCAAACTTTTCAAAATGTACTTTCATCTGTTAAATGGTTTCTCAAAGTCCCAGGGGGACATCTTCAATAACTGATGTTTTAAGCAATTTGGGTCTATCAGATCCAGTCTTTGAATGTAATACGCTGTCCATTTTCTAGAATTATAACTGTGCATGTAGGTTAATTGCTACAACTCAGACATATTTTCAAAACTACACTTTTGTGAAAAATTCCAAGGCTTTACCCAACAACTGTTATGCATAAATATCTGTAGAATTATTTTGTTTTAGGGGACAGAATATTAGAAATGTCCTCACTCGTAATTCCTTCCTGTTTGTCAGAAGCTCCTGAGAACACTGTCTTAGCACCCAACTCAACACAAAGGATGAACAGTCCAAACAAATTCAGTTCATTTCTTACAACCAAAAAAGTAAGAGAAATGTACCTTAATAAAAAGTCCTAAAAAAGCATTTGGGAAGATTTCTCTTTCAGTCTTCTGTGAGCCTTCATCCTCACTCTCATTCAGAAGATAAAATGTGGAACAAACAATGAGCATTAAACTTTCACGCTACTAAGAACTTTCTGCAAACTCTTTTCTTCAGTTAAATCAACCAGAACGCTTCAGCCTATTACAAACAGGATTTTATCTTGCATCTTTAAATATCTTGCTTAGTTAAAAGCTCAAATGTTCCACAAAGGATATCTAGCTCTGCTCTCAGTTAGGGACTCTCAGAGCTACTGTAACAGCAATCTAAAGCAGAAAAAACATCATGCAATCAGAATGCAATGTAATAGTTTGGTTCATAGACTTAAAATACGTAGGAAACTTAATTCCAAACAACTCGCTATTCATGAGTTTCAGTTTATTTGCATTACAACAAATCTTCTTGCTTAGAAAATTCCAATAAGAAAGTGGGCTTTTTTTTGTTACAACATACATTTGTGTTTAATTAACAACAATATCTCACTGGCAACAGCCTCAGTCAAAAAGTTGTCTTTGTAGGATGAGACACATATAGAGTTGTTCTGCCAGAGATTTCGTATTTAAACAACAGTAATAAGGATAATAGAAAATTCCCTGCCCATAGCAGGGGGTTGGGACTAAATGATCTTTAAAGTCACTTATAACCCAAACTGTTCTATGATTCTATGAAATGTGTTAACATAATCTCCCTAATTCCAAGTGTACTAAAGAAAAAGGCTCAAAGCATAGCAAGCCATCTCATGTAATTTCAGTGATTAACAATTTACTCACACTATTCCAAAATCCTCCACGTAAGGAGCAAAACCTGAAGTGAAAACCAACCATCACAAAGCCCCAGCTGGAAGATACACGATAATAAGAGTTATTGGTATGCCTGTTCTGACAGAAAATCACACCCTATCATCATCAGGCTGTGCAGAATTCCCACAACAATTTACAAATCTCACTGAAAGAAACAACTTCTGCTATATTTGAAGAACCGGTTGAAAGAATCGGTTTGTTCAAAATGGTTCAATCCAGAAAATGGTTGCAAAGAAACTTCTGTAATAGTAGGGTTTTTTGTAAACATAAAAGAATCAGTAACAACCTCGTATAAAATTAAAAAAAAAAAAAAAAAGAAAAAGTCTTTGGAGTAAACTTCTGATTCTTATTAGAGTCAAAAACAAGCCACGCAAACTTACTCACAAGACAAAATCCATGTAATATTGCATTACTGTCCCTTCTATATCCCTAATGGATGCTTTTAAAGATATTCATTCAAAACTGGAATAATATTGAGATTAGAATTCACACAGGGTGCATAGGTTTAATTAAATAAAGACTCAATTTTTATTTAAGAGCTATATAGAAAAGGCTTCTTTTCATTCACTGCAAACAAAAGTTTCCTACAAAAGATGTTCATGCCTTATTTTCTCTGCAAAATGAAATTATATTAAGTATTTCAAGTGTATTGTGTGAACCCACAAACCACTCCTGAAACGACTATAATTTTTCAGACAATAAATTGTGAAGAAATGGTAATGTAATAGCCAGACCACAGCACCATGCATTCTGTATGCCATAACACAGAAGGAAATCAATACAAGAAGTTATACTAGGTCACATTTTAGACCAATTAATTCACTCTTTGATATTTTTCCTTTTTTAATTCTCCTCCACATTTTAATTATCTCTAAGAAGTATTTTCCTGTATTTGCCGTAGGCTTCTTTACATTGTATTCAAAACCATATGAAACAGTATGTGAGCTCTCTTAAGTATTTCCCATCTATTCTTTAAGGGGTTCTAAAGCAAGCTGAAACTTTTAGGAACTGGAAATAACATCATTAAGAGAAATAAAGTGTGCTCCTACAGTAATACAGTAAACTAGTTTCACCTTATGGTGCATGACTGTATCTTTACACAACTCTAAAAAACAAAGGAGATATCCACTTATATACATGAAACTGAGTCAGTGTGCAGACTACAGCAATGTAGTGTTACTTAGTTAATGAATACATCACACTGATTATTGATTCCTTCAGTTTTTACAAAAATCATTTACCTGTCTTTGTACATCCATTCATCCTCTGAAATTTGTAAGGAAGGTATCAGACAAAACCTCCCAAACATTAAAAAGTGGTTGCTTACTTTGCAGTAACTCCTGTGGTAGAAAATAAGCACCCTGTGAAGTCTAATACGGCTGTTTCATTTTAGAAATGCTTTAACACGTTGTTTCCTGTAAGTTCATTTATTATTAAAAATGAAGACAGAACATTCATACATTCACACAGCGTAGGGTCAGGCTGATCAGTCATAGGTCACCTGAGCAGTAGTCTGGGATTTAGAAAACCAGTATCCAATTCTTTGCTTTGGTACAAAGCAGCGTCCCATATGTAAAAAGGAATTCTTGAGCCATCCCTACACGCATTAACTCCTGCAATACTTGTTGAGTATTGTATGTATTTTGGAATACATGCACTTGATTTAAGAAATTTCAAGTGATGCAGAATCTACCAAATCAAGGATAAGCTGAACACCACTACAAATAATAATGACTTTTCTCAGCACTGTATCTTATTTTTTGCTTTTTCATTAGATCCATGAAAAAATTGGAGACTTTTTTGTTTTGTGATCGTGTCCCCTAACAAAATAGGATGAAAAAGCTTCTCACCACTAAGCAGATTTTTCAGACATCAGCTCATTTTCACAGCTCTTTTCTAAAAAAGCAAAACACCACTCCCTCCACCACCACATTTCTGGAAAAGGTGGACATCACAACTGGATGCAACATTTTTTCATTTTCTAGCACTATATGCTCTCGCTTCAACTGATAATCTGATCCCTGTTTCATTCAACTTTCACTCAACTTGCATCTGTTTAAAACTGAAGTTTCTTTATTTAAGTACTGACTCCTGTCAGTATTTACTAGGAGCTGAAGAGGACAAATTATGGCCTACCATACCCACAACCACAATCAATAAATGCCCTGCTTACACATGCAGAGGTAATATCACACCCAAGAATCTTTGCATAGATGTAATAATTTTTCTATATAGTTGAAGAAGCCATGGCTTAATTTACACCTACATAAAGGAACATTTTCCTATAGTAAATAATACATTACAAAGACAACGGAAGAAAGGAAATTTTGAATTAATCAAAAATTTGTAGCTGTCACTAGAAAATGGGTATGCAACAAGGTTCTGAAAGAAGAATATCCCATGAACACACACATCTGTTTAATATTACAAGCCAACTGTCAACATCCGAAGTGAAGTTTTAATTTAGTATTTTTTCTCTCTTGATGTTGTACCTTTAGTCAATGCCTTGTGAGAGTATCAGCTTTCTATAAGAAACTGTTAAATATAAAGAAATGTTATTGTAGCATGTTTATAAAATCATAGTTCGAGAACTTTTTATTTTTCTAAAGCCTGACCACAACTTAATTATCTGCAGGACATTCCAAGCTCACAATTGCAAGCTCCAGTTCCCAAGAAATTTTAAACACTATCTACTGCACAGGACATACGGCATTGCAAATACCACAACATGGCAGTGTTTCCAAAAGTCAGCATTAGAGCCTTTAGACATGGTTTTTATTTTCAAGAAATATTTGTTGCCTTAATAATCATTAAATGGTTTTCATCACCATTACATGTTTGTCTTTCACATGTCAGTTTGCTATCACCATTTATTTTTAACACAAGTGAACTAGCTATAAAGAAGACAGATATAATGTATAACATCTTATGTTATACATGAAGTGCCATAAGAGTAAGCAGTAGGTTCCTCTGCAGCTCACACAATGTTTTGCTTCTTTTCCAGGAAAGAGCAAGAAAAAAAACACCCAAACTAACTGCTAAACTGGAGATAAGGAGGGAGTGTGTGTGTGAAACGAAACCATTATTTCAGCCAAAAACTCTCAAAGGAAGGATGGAATTTCTTTAAAAAAAGAGAAATCTCAAAAAGCCTGAGAATTCAAAATTGTTTCTAATCTGCCAAAACATCCAAACCACCTGAAAACATGCAAGAAAAAAAAAACCAATCCATGATGCAATTACATGTTTCACACATGTCAATCTGAAAACCAGACAATACAAGATTTCTAGAACAAGTCAGAATTCCAAAAGTATGTTTTCCTCCCCAGAATACCAATACTCTGTAGAACACCTTCGTTTCAACACATTGCTGACCATCTCCCCTGTCTTCCTGCCCCTTTAACAATATTCTCCCTTCTCTGAAGACTGAGGAGTCTAGCTAACCTGCACTCCCCAGCAGCTGCTGCCACAGGGTCAGGGTAAGGAGTCCCACCACACTCATGGTGGGCTGCTGTACAACCCAGGGCTCTGTTCTCCACTCTTCTTTTACCTGCCAGGCCTCTGGTGTCCATTTCATTCCAGAAACCCCTACGAGTCCTGCAGCAAGATTATTTTTAGTCTTCTAAATGTAGTGGTATTTTACTTTCACCTGGACTAAACATTTGAGGACTTACTTTACTTTCCATTAAAAAAAAATAAAACACTGAATGACCACATAAGAATTCTGATTAGAATATTACTCCATATGAGACATCTAATAAATTTATGATGCAATCCAAGACCCTTTCAACCACGGACCAACATAACGTTTAGAATAATCCTCACAGAACCTCTACCAACATTCACAAGAACCCCCTTTCATACTTGCTATCCAACTGGGACATGGAGAGGTGAGAAACACCAGTCTGTTGCATCTTGTACTACAGAAATTAAATATTCAATTTAGAATAGTGAGATTAAATCCACATTCAAAACCTTTTAGAAATCAATCAAATATCCAGTGGGAAACTTCAAGCAATCTATTATTAATAGTAGGAAAGCAAAGATTGAAAGGAAGTTGGATTACATTTAACTGTATCTGGTTTTTGTTTTGTTTGGTTTCCAAATGCTGGACAATACCTACGGAAATGGAATAGATTGAAATTTAAGCAGATGTAGTACATCCGCTTCTCTATTGCTCTCACCACCTTCCATCAAAAAGGAAGGCAGAGTCAGAATCAAAGGGTAAAAAGGGACAACAAAAACCTCAGGGCTGGTACCTGATCACTACAAAATGTCATTTTGGGGCAGACAGAAAGCTGTGACACGCCACCCTGAAGACAGGAAACCGACATTTTCAAGCAAGTACCCATCATTTAAAATTCTAGGCAATTAGATCACACTGTAATATTTTCAACACATTTTCTCAGAATTGCTGGAAACAATTCAAAGCTCCAATTTTCACCCTTTAATCGCTGTCACTGCTGAAGCTATCGCACCAGGTTTTAGTATTTGCCAGCCTGACACATATTTTCAAACACAGTGGTCTGAAGTTTCATAGACAGAGCATATAATTACATAATCTTTCACTAAAAAATTACATCCTTTTGTCTATGGCAAAGCACAGAAAACCTTAATCCACTCATTACCAAAAATCACGAGGAATCAGCTCAGCATTACAGCAATAACTAATCCTGATGACCAAAACCAGCCCAATTAGCAAAAACACATGTGTTAGTTGAACTTGTTGAAAGCAATGATTTGTAACCGATTTTTGTGAGAAGCTGCAACATCTTTATGCTTTGAAATAGCTGCTCGCTGAGATATAGGTTAAAACCCTTTTTGCTGATCATGTGTGAAGCACAGCATCCTAAATTACGTATCTCCCCACCTTGCTAATATTCAATACACTCCAGATTTCAAAGCAATTGATGTGTGAGGACTCAGGAATTCTGCCTGCTAATTGCCACAGAGAATACTCCTTAGTCCAAGTCTAGATTTAGCAGAAGCAACACAAGTAGTACTTCTCAAATGTCCAAGAAGACCTCTCTCTACCCAACTTCATAAGCAGGATACACCATGCACACAGAAATGAGAAGTGCAGGATGCCAGGAAGAGTCATGGCTAAATTCTACTCTGGGCTATATTCACCAGACTTGTCCTATTTTCAAAAGAGGAGGAGAAAAATCAGAACCTAAAGAACCAGTTACTAACTTCAAGATAAATTAGTTTTATTTTGGCCTCATTGATAATGCCTGGAAAAATAAATCCCAATAGTTAAATCTCTAACAAGTCACACTAATATTAAGTCTGCTTATTTTTAAGTTCATTTCTGTCCCAAACAAGAGATTTTCATAAACATACAGAGCCCAAAGCTTCTAGTGATGGCAGTGTGTCAAAGTACCCAAAATAACAAGCTGTTCTTGCTCCAAGATCTTTGATACAAAACTCGGAGAAACAGTAAAAAGCATAAATGCATCCCTTAAATCAACTAACCTGTAAGTTGCATTCTCGCACTTCCCTTCCTTTCTTTCCTATTTAGATGTATCCTATTATAACCTCCACATGCTTTCCTGCTGTTCATTCTTTTTCTTTACCCATATTTCTATCTCTCATGTTAGACTGTCTCTTCTCCAACATACATAATTTTATTTTCTTCCAGCTATGCCTACTCACTTTCTGTTGTCTTCTATTGAATCACTCCAGATTTTCAAATGCCACAGAAGCCACCACCCTGTCCCTAGCCCACCTTTCTCCTTCTTCAGATGTCGTTCTCATGTAACCTGTGTTGGAAACTATAGATGATAAGCTTCATGTACTACGAATGTCCATAAATTTTATCCTTATTTGTGGCAAGATCATAAATCAAGAACTCACAGGAGGTGTCAGTTTAATGGACAGCCATAGCCAGAAAAAAGTTCGTAGTGACTAGCTACACAATATAACATTTCCTCCAACAACGAAGTCAGTAAAGAACCTCCCACAACCAAACTGGAGGCGAGGACAAAGACAATGTCCTCAAAATGGGAACTGCGGCCTCAGATACTTTTGGACTCCTCAGCACCACATGAGGTCCAGTTAGTCAAAACAAAACTAATAGACGACCAAGGAAAGTTGTCTCCCAAGCCAACTTTCAATCCTGCTGTTCAGTTGCAGTCACAAAATAATTCCCATGGAGTTAAGAATGTACTTCAAAACAAACAAACAAAGCAGTGGGGGACAAGGACAGACATTTGCACTGACATTTCCCAAAATGTAACTCTTCCCCCACGGCCAGTCTATACCCTCACCACTGTTACTGATGTGAGTTTTGCCAAAACCAGAAGCATCACAAGGGGAACATTAGTAAATTGGCAGTTAATCCTGTTGCATTAAACAAGGTCAGCATTGCATTTGTCTCCAAAAATCTTAAAAAAACATCTATCCTCTGCTATTTCCTTTCTGGCTGTTTCTCCTCTACTAATTAAAATTATCAAGTCCTTTCCCCTCCATCTCTCAGGCTAAATTTCTTCTCTAACAAGGATGGAGGAAATGAGAAGTAAAACCAAGAAATGTTCGTAACAAAAACCTAACATTACGCACAATTTGCAGAGAAGAGATAAATCTGAAATCTTAGAAAACCCTACACTGTAACGCCCCACTTGAAAAGTGTCACTTAGAATTGTATTTTCTGCCTAGAAAATGTGGGAGGGAAACCCATGTGCATGCAAAAGAGTACAAAATACAGCACCAGCAGTGAACTTAGAGGAAAAAAGTGACTTTATAACTGTACATGGGAGAAGTCAGAATTAATCCTAATGACCTCAGCTGTGGGCCCAATTTATTAGAACTTACCTCTCATTAAAAGTTAAATGAACTGAAATATCACTTGCTGCCTAAAATCTGGCACAGTCATTAATTTCTAATAAAGACTATAATTGGCTATACCATAAGTAGTATATATTTCCTTGCATCCAAATATTCTTTCATGGGACTTATGTAATCATTAAAGTCAAAGTGATGGTATAAACTAACCTTATTACATCAGGTTAGATTTTTTTTTAGTATAAAACCAAAAACATTAAAGCACAGCATTTTAACCATTTTTGGCCATTTCCCTCAAAGCACTGGTTAGTGTCAGCTATTCAACTACAACAGAAGGAGCTCACTACATGACCATGCAGTCTTTGATGCATTGCCTGTGTTCTGCCATGAACTTTAACCCCCCCCCCCCTATTTAGGTCTATTCTAAACATGGCAAATACATGCCCCATCCTACAAAAGTTAATGTAGCAAGATGGCCTTTTCATTAATTAGGATATTTCTTGTTTAAACAGCTTCGATATAATCTGATGCATTCTGGAGACACGAACCTGAACTTGACTCTGAGCCAGCAGCATAATAATTATTGTCATATTTCAATAAAACATTTAATACTTGGCATTTTGATTTTCATTTACCTTCACTTTTAAAACAGTAATGATGTTACTCCCTGCATCAACAGAGTGGTACCTGCCTATCACCAAAGCTATTACATATCCAAAAGCAGGCAGTGAAAAAGCCCATGAACCTCCCAATCTACAAGCCAACTCTTTTTTCTTCCAATACTAAAATTGTATTAAGCAAGAAGAATCCTTTGTTTGAAATCTCGATCTAATCATCTACTACTGTTTTTCAAACTGGTTTTGATCAGTAAATCCCTAGAAATTTTCCAGTGAGCATGCAGACTTGTCCTTCTCTATTAGTGCAATGTACTAGCTACAGATTATTTACTGTAACCAGACCCACTGCACATTTTTAATGTCTGAATTTTATTCTTGGTACCTCTTCAAACAATCCTGAAAGGGATCAGAAAGTAGTATGGTTAAAAACACTTTTAATGGTGCTATATCAATAATTATGTCATGCTATTCAAGGTGGTCCTATATGGTCAATTTGGGGGACCAGCTACTGTTTTGGGCATTTCTCATACTTTTTTAGGCTTTATTAATACAGTGACAAAGATTAAGGCACTGTAAACACTACATACAAACACCCCAGCCTTTTTCTTCTCTTACAAGAATGCTCTAAATACCAAATTGCACAAATATGGGCCATGTTTGGGATCAAGAACAAAAACATCAGCTCTCCATCTCTTCCAATAGCAATTGGAAGCTACTTTGAATCATCCAGTGGGCTTTGTCCAATTTGCTGTAAGTACACAGGTATGCATTAAAGGCTGTTTTACTCATAGGATGTAAAATAAAACCTAAAAGCTAAAAATTAAGTCAGGTGGCCTTGAAATCAAAAGGTTTCTCAAAATTTATATTCAATGTCATTTGGTTTGGCTTTCATAAGAACCAGTTTTGGAGGCAAGTTTTATGTGGGGATTTTTCCTACTCATTACATATTTGTACAGAGCAGCTGAACATATTTTTGATGTGAATATTGGCCTATCATACCAATTTTTTTTTGAAGAATCAGTTAATCATCCTACAGAATCCATACACAGAAGTTATATGAATAACAGATGTTGCAGCCTCATGAACCTGGCATCCTTATGCATTCAACAGTTTCAAACACAGACATTTGATCATTCTGAAATTCTACATTTAAAGACTAAGAAACATTTAACCTTTCAAATTTTCCATTCTCAAGGATATGTTTTCAGATAGGCCTGGTATTGCTTTTGAAGGATTCATGCTCCAACACTTCATTTTTTAGCTTTCTGCAAAACCTTAAAGAAGAGAATCTCCCTAGCGATACACAAAATTTCATTCATGGCTGCAATCAAGCCCACCATGAAATTCTGTTTGACCATTAATGGATATTTATTTCTGTAATAGGCTGTATCAGCCCCGATTCCATTTCTCCAACACATACTGAACAGTCATCAACGATAAAAAGTGCATTCCTTCAATACACTCAGGTATCTAAGAAAGAAGCATATTTGGCAGGTGGTATTCCCAATAGCTCATCCTTGCCTTAAAAAAGTAACAAGAAAAGCTTCAACAGTCAAGTTTCCTAAGATTGTCTTAAGACAGAAGTTCAAGTGCCAAACACCTTCCAAAGCTGACAACCTTGTAAAATATCAAAATCTGCAGGTTTAAGACCGTGGTAATGTCGTGTACAAGTGCCACATATACTGGGCCTATGCTATACCTGAATTGCTCATGTTTGTCCCCAGGCACGTACTTCAAGGCTGGAGCAGGGACATGCCCAAAGGAAACTGTGACCCTGTAGGAAGCCCATGCTGGAGCAGGCCCCTGTCAGGATCTGTGGCCCCATGAAGAGATGAGCCCACAGTGGTGCAAGTCTGCTGAGTTATGACCCCAGGGGGGATGCAGTCTGGAACAGTCCATTCCTGAAGGATGCACCCAGTGAAGGGACCCATGCTGGAGCAGTTCAGGAAGAACTGCAGCCTGTGGGAAGGTCTCATGTTGGAGAGGTTCATGAAGGACTGTCTGCTGTGGGAGGGACCCCATGGTGGAGCAGGGGAAAGGCATGAGTCCTCCCCTGAGGAGAAAGAAGCAGCAGAGACAATCTGTGATGAACTTACCACAACCCCCATTCCATGTGCCCCTGTACCACTGAGGGGAGGAAGTGGAGAAAACTGGGAAGAAGGGAGGGGTGGAGGGTAGGTGTTTTAATATTTAGTTTTTATTTCTCATTATCCTACTCTGATTTGATCGGTAGTAAATCAAACTGACTTTTTCCCGCAAGTTGAGTCTGTTTTGCCCATGACAGTAACTGGTAAGTGATCTGTCCCTGCGCTAATCTCAGTCCATGATGCTTCCTCTCTTTCCTCACCCCTGTGCAGCTGAGGAAGGGAGTGACAAAACAGCTTTGGTGGGCACCTGGTATCCAGCTAGGGTCAACCCAATATTAACTACATAAGCCTGTAAAAGTATACACTACATTTCAAATAGCTGGGTTACTGTAAAAGTCTAACAGAAAAAGTGCTGGTTTTGTTTTTATTGACCAAAAAGCACTACCATATACATAAAGAATTCTAACAGTATTTTTGAGTTGCAAGCAATGGAAAGTCTGTCACTGTTATTGCAGATTTCTTGTAGGGAATCCCTCAACGATCATTTCTTATCTGGTCCTAGTCAATATGTAACTGGTGAGCAGGTGGCGAGATGCCAGAAACATTCACCATATGTGCAGCATTAGTCACCTTTCATCACGTATCAGCCAACCCAACCTTGTACAGTGCAGCTGATAGACCAAAACGACCCAAACAAAATAAACAGTGATGGGTCAACACCAGGGCAAAGAAAATCCTTTCATAGGCATAACATCCATCTTTGGTTTAGAAGAGCATCCATAGGCAAACAACAGTTTTGTCACAGTTTAATAAATGCTAATGATCAGCAACAGCAGCATCTGCTGCTAACACCACAATGATTTTATATAATTTATATAATTATAAGGTCCCCTCCAACCCAAACCATTCCTTGATTGTGAAGTGCAGGCAATAGTGGAGGCAACTGGACAGAAGGTAAAACACTTCCGAGGGAATGGATCAGAAGTCTATAGCTATAAGAGTATCTAGAATGGAACCTAAAAATCCCTTATTTCCTCTTGATACCACAAATAACTGTGAAACACTTTCACAAAGCATCCAGACACTGTCTAGGGCTAAACATTTATAGAGAAACAACCTGCCCTCAGCACCCGCCCAAGTGCTGGAGTTCTGAATGGAAGTTTTAAAAATTGCAGCTGTGATGATGATGGAGACAAATGTCAGTATGATGCCCTCTGACAGCCAATCATTTATTGAATTCTAGGAATTTACACACACAAATAGTATTAAAAATTAAAAAGACTGCCCTGTGGTAAAACTGAAGGAGCCCGTTCTCTCTAACACTGCAGAATATGGAATATCTGCATCAGGAGATGCAGTGGTGGAAAAAAGGTAGATCTCGCAGGAAAAGATCTTGACTGTAGTTTTATGGACTGGTCTGATCACTGCAGATAGATCCCTACCACTCACAGTGAACAAGTCACTTATTAATTATAACAAAAAAATTGCTTTATATTCATTTAACAGGTACCCAACTTGGTGCCCTCTGCTTAGGCCTCTAAGCAATCACCGAGCTACTGAACATCAAACATCAAGTGTTACAGTTTACATTGTTTTTTTAGTACTCTCTCAGAACTGGAAAAAGTACAATGAGCACAAAATGTGACATTAATATCTATGCTTGAAAACTAAATTATTAATAACTTAGAAAATGACAGAACAAGCTTACTGTGTGCTGTTTAGTCCTAAACTTGTATTTGTGCTCCGTAAGCCTGTCTCCTCAGAAAGTCCTTTTCTCTGAGTTTTAGAAAATACAGTCCAGTACCTTATTAAACATGTGTTATTCAAACCCTGCTTTGGTAACAGACTTTTCTCCCTGTCTTTTACTCCGTATTGAGCAAAACAACCTGCAACAAATTTGGTTTACAGCATGACTGGACTGAGGACTGTTAATAGTGCTGGTCAGCCTTCAGCTCTGTAATTCCTTAACTTCTCAGTGCTTGTCTTTTCAAAGTTTAAAATGTTATAGTTGCCTTTGTATATTTGCAATTTAATTTGTACATTTTGTGATTTGTACAGAACTGGCACTTCAGGGCCATACGGTGTGACAAACCGAAAGCAAAACTGAACACGGAATATACGGTGCAACATTACATGCGCCTATGTTCCCATCTGCTTACAGGAGCGTTCTCTTACGTGGCAAGTAGCATGAGGAAATACTCGTATCAATGCACGCACGGCCGCGGCCCACACCAGGAGCCACAGCCCGCCCGGAAGGGGCCGCGGCCGGCAGAGCCCCCCGGGGAAAGGCGGGCGGCAGGCGGGCTCTGAGCCTTCCCCTGCCGGGCCCGGCTCTCACGCTGCATTCCCACCCTCCCGACCCACATCCGTGGGGGAAACAGCCGCCCCGGGCCGGTCTGCGGGCGACTCTGGGGCCCGCTCGTTCTCCCCGGTCCTCAGGGAGGGCCGGACGTGGAGGCCCGCTCCGCGGCGGGCTGAAGGGGGCTGGCTGCCCGCGGCGGGCCCGGCTGCCGCTCGCCCTCCCCGCGGGGCCCCCCACCCGCCCGTAGCCCCACTCACCACTTCCCGGGCCCTGCCGGTGAAGTCGCTCTTGGAGCGAGAGGCGCTCCGCTTGAGCAGCTCGTCCCTGGCGCTGTCCCCCACCGCCACCCCCAGCGCCTTGTTGCGGGTCTTCACCGTCTTCACGCTGGCCTTGAAGAGCAAGGTGATGTCCACCGCCATGGCGGCCCGCCCCTCAACCGGCGCCGGTGCCGCTGCGCACCCTTCCCCGCGCAACGTAGCTCCGCTCTGCGCGTTCCGGGCCAGGCCGGTCCCGTCCCAGGCCGGTCCGGTCCCAGGGCTCCTGGCTCCGCTCGCTGCTACGGGGCCATGCTCCTCCGGCCTCTCGGAGCCCGCCTGGGCTACAGCGGAGTGTGCCGTACCGGGCACGGAGCCCTGAGAGCGGGCCCACTCCCGCCCGCACAGCCCAGCGGGAGCCAGCTCCTAAGCGGGACGGCCGGAGCGGGGCTATCTCTGTCCAGCTCTGGTGTAACAGCTGCCCTGTGGAATAAAACTGTGCTCCACACAACTTCGGCGTCCGGACCATGTCGCGATGGCTCCGCGGCAGGTGTCACCAGGTGGTGCTGTTAGACGCGGTCTGCCGAGATCTTGGCTTGGCAACTGAAAGTTGTGGCCACACGGGTTAATTAGGGCTGATCAGTGCATATCAGCAGAGCTGCCCTGGGGTCTGGGGTGGCCGCTGGTGTGCGTGCCCTGGTTGTGTACCTGTGAGCGGTACAGGTGGAGAACCCACACCCAGCGATGGTTTCTTCTCTCCTGGGAATCTGACCTCGATCTGCTGCCATCCAGCACTGGGACAGTATCACAGTGGTACCTGGAAGGTGTATCACACAGTTACAGGGCAGATCTCTGAGATCTGACTGATCCTAAAGAAAGCTTTGTGAAACAACCTTTGTTGTTGAGGCAACTTTATTACCAGGTTCTGTGCAGTAGACCAGCTGTGTCAAAGACAAGAAAATATGTGACCAAATAACTAGTAGTGATCTTATGTTTTATTACATTGATACCTTATAATGCTCTGGGGTCCAGCAGATGCGATGTAGTTTTTAACTGTGCTCTCACTGACCAGAAGCACGTTCCCTGAGACAGTCTCCAAAGAACACAGTTTCAAACTCCTGCCTCTCCCTCATGGACTGGAACTTAATCAACCACAACTATTTTTCCTATTTACTCCAGAGTATCAGGCTTTCTTCCTATGCTGATTACTACTCTACTTTCAGTTCAATTCTCATCAGTTCAGCCTTAGCTATAGATTAGCTGTTTCCTTGTAGATCTATTATAATACTATTCATTCACACTTTGTTATTATAGCTCTATTTTAAATGGAGGTTTTGTTGTGGCACAGATGTGTATTTCTGATTAGAGGAATAGGCTGTTTCAAGTCCCTGTCCTCAGTGCTGGATTTACCATGAATATATATTTAAGGTATTAAAAAAGTGGACAACAGAGGAGATTTCATTTTTAATTCCAGGAATGACAGCAGTAGTTTACTGAACTTTGAGCCTTTGCTCTTTCAAGATTAAGAAATTCAGTATAAAAATACTTTAGCAAAGGATAGAAAGCCAACCATATCCTGGGCTGTATCAAAAGGAGCATGACCAGCAGGTCAAAGGAGGTGATCCTGCCCCTCTCCTCTGCTCTCATGAGACCTCACTTGGAGTATTGTGTGCAGTTCTGGTGTCCTCAACATAAGGACATGGAACTGTTGGAACAAGTCCAGAGGAGGCCATGAGGATGATCAGGGGACTGGAGCACCTCCCATATGAAGACAGGCTGAGAAAGTTGGGGCTGTTCAGTCTGGAGAAGAGAAGGCTGCGTGGAGACCCCATAGCAGCCTTCCAGTATCAGAAGGGGGCCTATAGGGATGCTGGGGAGGGACTCTTTGGGATCTGTAGTGATAGGACAAGGGCTAACAGGTTAAAACTTAAACAGCAGAGGTTTAGACTGGATATAAGGAAGAAATTCTTTACTGTTAGGGTGGTGAGGTACTGGAATGGGTTGCCCAGGGAGGTAGTGAATGCTCCATCCCTGGCAGTGTTTAAGGCCAGGTTGGACAGAACCTTGGGTGACATGGTTTAGTGTGAGGTGTCCCTGCCCATGGCAGGGGGGTTGGAACTGGATGATCTTAAGGTCCTTTCCAACCCTAACTATTCTATGATTCTGTGACATATTTAATAAAGCCATGTGGAATTTACACATAGTGTATCAAGTACTTTCAGGTATGTTTTCTAATACTGATTGTCTTCCTTTTCTTTGAATTACCAAAACCAGAGTAAGCATGCTTAATAAAATTCTAGGAGTGTCTTGATCACTCTTGAGTGGTACAGTTGACACTCTGGAGGGAACGGATGCCATCCACAAGGACCTTGACACACTTGAGAGGTGAACTCATGAGATTCAACAAGGGCAAGTGCAAGTTCTTACACCTGGGTCAGGGCAATTCCAAGCACAATAAGGACCTTAAATGGAAATTCTTTGGAAACAAGACTGTGTCTTTAGTTCCACTTTAACTTATTTATTTATTTTTACGTATATTGGTCACATGATTTGTGTATGTGACCAGCAGTTACTGAAAAACACTCCAAAACAGTAATAGTAATATTGTACAACCAATTTTGAACCTCAACAGTCTTAAAACTCCCATTCAGATGCAAGAAAGTAAACAGAGACACAGTTTAAAAGAAATGCATTATTAAAATCCCATATAGCTGATCTCATCTGTCAGAAATGGAGTGAACAGTTAATCTGGCAAAGGAAAAGTTAAACGACCTTTTTAATGTAAAAGAAGATTGCTCAAATAGTCTAACTCATTATGTACATAATACCCAGGGCCTCTACTGTAGAGATAAATGGATACCTTTGAAGATTACAAATGCTTTAAAATCAATTGCTAAGAACTGGTGCCCGGAGCTTTTATTTGAACTTGATCCTAGCTTCCTGTATACAGTAACTGCATCTACTCAGTACTTATTTCCACTTCCACAGCCACCTTGTTTTGAAAGTTTAAAGCTTACTTTGGAGCAGATAGGTTTCAATAAGACATGCTGGAGCTTCCTGTAACTGCTAAAAAGACTAACCTTGAAATTTAAGATTTTAAGGTTGGAGTAAAATTCCAAAACACACACAAAGGCCTACAGTCCCACCACAAGCAATGCAGGTAAATCTGTAATAATGCATGCACTGTGCACTCAGTCATGCCTAAGCAGGAGCATGCCTGGAAGAGGAGGAATTAGGAGCTTACAAACTGCAGTTTTGTGCACTGTGTGAGGACAGCATGGTGATCATCAGGTCTTGGTCAACTTGCTTAACCCAGGCAAACCTGCCAGGGAAAGGGAGTCAGTGTTTCCCTGTGGTTATCAATCAATGGGACCGTTAAACAGGGGCCAGTTGGTTCATCTCCACTCAGAGACAGGTAACTCCTCAATTGTAATTGCCTTTTGTGTGAGAGGTAAACAAAAAGGATAAAGCTCTTGAACATCTTCCCTTCCAATGCACTCCAGCTACAAAGGTCCTAATCTGGCATAGACAATAGAAAACTACATGAGGTCGATTTTATATATTTTGGGGTTTTTTTTTCTGGCACAAACCCTGTAGCTTTCTTTATGCAATGGCAGTGTTGCAAACTGAACAAATTTATCAAAAGGAAAGCAATTTACTTACAGCACATCTGTAATCAACATAGATCAAAAGGGAAGAAGCTGTATTTGATGACTGTTTAAACTTTTAAGCTAATAGCATGTATGCTCATTGGCTGAAAATCAAAGCAAACACAACAAGTTTATGGATGTATAAAGGAATCTCCTTTGGTGTTTAAAGTAGGATTAGAAGACAGTACACACTGTACAAAGGAAGCAGTGTCACTGTGTACATTGAAACACAGTTTTGTGGAAAGAATGGATATGAACCGCAGAGCTACAAGCAGTTTGTACTGTCTGAGTCAACAAATATTCACTGCTAGAAATCAGTTTAATTTGCAGTAACATCATGGTTCTGTTGTTCCCCTTGAAACTAGACCATGAAACCGTAATGCATAACTAAAAATAATTTAAAAAATAGATGTAAATATATTATTTTATATATCATAGATATAAAAAAATCACGTGAAATATATTTTTGCCTAAAAATATATCTGTATATACAATGTCTAACAATAGAAATTCAAGGAAAAAAGTGATGTTGGTTTTCCAGTTGTTCAAAAAGCATATTTAATTCTTAGAGATGTTACATATAAAACCATTCTTTAGTTGTAATGTATATCCTAACATGATATATGCAATCTAATTTACATCATCAAAGAAGTGTGTGTTCAGTGCAATTCAGCTTGATCTATAAGAATGTTAAAGATCTGGCAGGTAAGAATATTTCTCAGAAGTGCTAACTCTTCCTCTCATAAATGGAAACACTCATGACCACCATGTGGACTGATGTGAAGGAGATGCCCAATGCCCTGGCTGCACAGCTCCCCTCACACTGGGGCAGTAGGACAGGCTGTACTGTCCAGATCCTGCTCTTCTGGCTGTGGTTTTGCAACAAGCTCCCTAACTCTGAGCAAGCAGCTGTTGCTCACTCTGCCCTGAGATCGGCCACCTAAATACCATCATTTTGACTGTCATAATTAGAACAAATAAGACCAGGAGACAAAGCCTTATAAATTGAGCAGCAGTCAACACAAAGAAATCTCAATGCAGAGTTCTTGCAAGTATAATTTAATACAGGTACTTAAAATCACTATCCATATATGCCAGCCTATAGGGCCTTAGAAATGAGATAAAAATAGGCACAGACTGGACAGGCCTGGATTTTGCACGTCTCCCCACTGTGTTGGATGCAAGAGGATTTGGCTTGAAAATACATATGAAATAAATGCCATGTACGTGGGATGCTTGCATTGTCCCACAGGCTCTGAGTTACTAGCAGTGAGCAGAGCTAAGAGTATATATGCAAGAGATCCTTTAGACATTTGCCAAGTAAAATAATCTTGACATGCCCACTGTGGAAAGAGTAGGAGAGAGGCTGACAAGAAATTCTTTTCAGGAACCATACTACTATGGAGGCTGAAAAGCAGCACAGACACAGCAGTTCCCTCTAGCATATTGCAAATCCAATTTATTTCTCAAAATTCATGGGTTTAGGAGTGAAACCAATGTAGCCACTCTCTAAAATTCCAAGCACTGAATAAAAATGGAGAAGGAAAATCCTCTTAGAAAATACTAAGATGACCTTTAGTCACAGAGCACAGCACAGAGCACACTAATGTCTTGTATTAAAGAAGAACTGTATTTAAATATGATCTTTTATTGATTCCATGTTAACAACATGCAGAAGTGATGGTGAAGTGGGCCTTACAAAAGAATGGGTGGAACAAAAATGCAAAATGGGTAGGAAAATTAAAATGTACATAGAACCTGTTTGGATAATTATTTTAAAGGCGAAGAGGAGAGGAAAAGCGAAGAGCTCCTCTTAAACCATTTACAGACAGTGGTATAAGAAAGGGAATTGTGAAATATGGGCCATTTTTGTTCAATTTTCCCATAAGAAACTCAAAACCTGGTGTGTACATAACAAACCATGATGGTTGAACAGGCATTAAATTTATGTTATTATGAGTGCTGTAATAGCATAAGAGGAAATATCAAACTGGGATTTCCATTCTGGTTTATTTGATGTTAACTGCAATGACCAACTGATATGTCAGGGAAACAATATCTTTCTTAATGCCTGAGTGGTCCCCACACTTATAGGGTCAGAAACAACAATAAGCCAAATCAAAGGCATTCCCATTCTTGGGATTTGAATCAGGCCCAGTATACATCACTAGAGATCCTACAAAGTCTTTGCCAAACCCACAAAGGACTGGAGTAATTCCATAGATCCATGCTGACATTTCTGAGGTTAGGCAATTGCTCACTATCTGCTGAATATCATGCAGATTAGCAGTAGAGTGGTTTGTCATAGTGGGTTTCACAATAAACAAAACACCAGTAAAACACCAAATTAATTGACATTGCAATACTCAAAATTATCTTTAGTTATATTGCTTATGACTTTAACCTTATGTATGTTCTCACGATAGTTGCCTATTTTTATTACAGCTAAGCTCCCTGAGCATTTCATGGGCCAGTTGCATAAAGCACTAGTGTGGGTACAAGGGAAGGGATGGGAACAAACAGCTTGGGGAAGAAAGGGTAGAAAGGAATTACAACAGCATCAGCTTATACTGATTTATTCTGTCAGTGGACAGGCCAAAAAAAAACAAACTAGCAGAAATAAACCAGGCAGACTAGCCTTACAGAGAATAATTTTATAGTCAATTGTATCTTCTCAACTTAGTAACTCCACCAAGCTAGGGGAAAATGCATAGAAAATATAGTGTCTGACTCTGCTCTCACTTATCACCGTAGAAGCAGGAGTTAAACTTCATGTAAACAGGTGTTAGAGCACTTATGGCATGTTTACAGCCTGCATAGCAGCACTGCATAGAGATCCCTGAGCTGGCTCCAAGCAGGCTAGCATGTCCCCAGCTAGTGGATTCAGTGCCTTGAATGCTTTGTGCCAGAGTGTAATCATATCCCCTTAGCCTTTCAGCTTAGACTTGTACAAAGGCATTATTATTGCTAAACAGAATGTACCTTACCTGCTAGGGTCTTACAGCCAGCTTGCTCTTTTCATATTGATGACTGAGAGTCACTGTTTGGGCTTTCCTGGTCCTCTGTCTTTTCCAACAGATGAACCTCCAGTTTAGAGCAGAAATTCTTCTTGTTAGTCCCTACGGGTAAAAGAGGGAAAGAATTGATACTCCTTAACTCTACATAATCTCAAAGTGGATACACAGTCTCAACTCATTCCCTAGCCACCTCCACAGCCAGTAGTCCTTTTAGCAAAGTCTGCCATTCATTCGAAGGGACATCTGTGGTGGGTGGGATGTATCTTCTACTCGCAGTGCATATTTCACAATTTAGCTTAGACTTTCAGCTTAGAAAGCTTTTAGGTTAGTTTTGAGGCAGATGATTTTAGGTTAGATGAATGCAATCTATCTTATCATGGTACTTCCTGTGATAAAAATGGAATATGCAAAAATGAAATGATTCAGTACTTCCTTGAGAACACTGGAGGGAGCTCACAGAAAGAGACAGGAAAAAAGAGAAAAGGTGGCAGGAAAGAGAAGTTGTTGCAGTTATGTGAAAATTAACATGAATATTTACACTTACAAATTGACTTTCATTTCAATTCATGTACAAATATAGGAAAAAAAATGTATTTTTGCTTATGTTAAATGCCAGTAATTTTTCTTTGTGTTTGTATCCTAGCATCATTTTAGCCTTCTATTTCAAACACGTATACTTAGTAAACATACATAACAGGCCTTTTCCTTTTCATTTAAATTGATGTTTATTTGAGTTCTCTTGTTTCTGTTCACTTGGCTTCATGCTCTGCAGTCTGATATTTAATCTAAAACAAGGGAGAGGGACTTTGGCAAACTGTAGTTATACGTCCCCTAGGAAAATACCATCATCTTCAGTGAACACAATATAATGAGAAGGTGTCCTATTACATAATTGAGGAGGCATTGTCTTTTATATGCATTCTGGTTCACTTTTCACACTAAATTAATCTTAATAAGCATCTGCTTTGAGTAAAGAGAGTTTTGTGATATTCCAACCATGAACTCTCTGGAAGTCCAAATGATTTCACTTTATATTTCAGACTGGAGTATTCTTTTGAAACATTTCCCTTTACTATATGATAATCAGTGTGTTAACATGAACTGATTAATCCCATCTGTCTAACACTGAGCCCTTTCCCCAGTAAATTCATGGCTGCAAAATCACTGGCTGCTTAAATGAATTCAGGGCAATCCTACAGATTAAGTTATACAGGAGGTCAAACTTGATGATCACAGAGGTCCCCTCTGGCATATAATCTATGAATGTGTAACTCAAAGTGGAAAAAATACAAAGAACTATACAACAACAGTAACTGAAGAAATAAAACTAGCTGCTTTTAAGACATAGCTTGATATATTTATGAAGAAGATTATATGAGCTGGTTGCCTGCAATAGCTGGAGCATGGTCATGGTGGCCCTGCAGTCACTTCCAGATCTATTTTACTGGGTTTCAATTGCTGATCAGCTTTTTTCGTTTTTCATATTTATTTTAGAACAGTTTTTGATACAGTTACTGGGATAACAAATTAAAGATGGATTTTAGCTTTTTAAAGAAAGGCTCTCTTTCATTTCAGATGACAGACTGAATTGAGGCCTATGAATAATGCTTGTGTTGACCTGCCAGAATATGTCTTAGCAGCAATGAATTCTCAAATACCCAGGCTGAGCTTATTCATTTTTAAGTCAATGGGAGGGAAGGCAATACAGCCCTGTGCTGGATTAGGCTGCATTTTAATATAACGACAATCATATACTGTGTTTAGTATAGGAAAGGACTTGGCAAAAACCACATTTGATTTTCTGAGTGTGACTTTTGACAGTTTATCTGCTTGAAATTATACTGCTTTACAGCATATGTTGAAGTAAATGTTCAAAATATGCTGAAGAGTTCCACGGTTGCAGTAGTAGTAGTTTGTAAGACTCAACAGAGTTGCAATGCAGGGAAGAGCTGGACTAGATCAATACAGGAAATGGAGACATTTCCAAGAAAAGTAGGAAGTGGGTTTGGTCATTCAGTAACACACTGAGGATACGATCCAGTTAAAGTCATTGGTAAAATTTACACTGGCTCAGAGGGAATAAATACAGGCCTATCCTTTTTAAAAGGAGACTTCTTACTCTGGAGATATGTCTCACATGAGACAAAAAGAGATTCCCATTTCTGCTTGGTGCTGTCACTTTCATGACACTTTTAATAAGATTGTGAAAATTATTATACACCATCATGTCTTTGCCTGATTTCACCTCCAGTAGCTATTTTTAACCACCTGAATTTCTTCCTGTGGTTTCCATTATTTATAGTGTTACTAGGTTTTACTACTCCTCCTCTGTTTTCCCCAAGATGTACTTGCCTTCCACCGGCAGGTGACTAGTTCCTGGAACATTTTGCTGCCTCATGGAAAGATTTATGGAACTTTGTAGGTATTTGTGAGACACTTAGAGTTACTTGTTTGAAAAAGAGCTTGGAAACACTGGTTTAAACTCATAATCACTGTAAATCTCAATATGTAAGCCAAAAGCCTAAAGCAAAGGCATACTTAGTATTCTTTTGTAAACTTTCCAGCCTTTCTTTTCTGCTCTTCTCCCACAGTGACATACAATATTTTTTAATTAAAGTTTAGTATTTATTGTATTGTTTGCATTTCTTCATCTGCTTATTGGCAAAGCACCACCAGATTGCTTACATAGTCCAAGAAGGAAATGCATGCAGACCCAGGGTGCAGTTACCTGTCTCTTAAGGTAATATAAGTTCAGGCTGGTGCTGAAAGACCTGTCTTGCCTGTTGCTGGGCCTGGCAGCCTGTGCCCATTGCTGTCATTACCACTTGTGTGGCTGTCCGGTCAACCACATCACTTTGCATTTTCTGCAGGCTTATATTTCCATCAGATTGGCTTGCTCAAGATCACAAATGCCAGCATATTTAATGTAGTGCGAATGCATAACCATAGGCAACTGGAGCTTAGGATGCCCTTTTTCAGCAATGACCCCATGTAAGAGTGAAGCAAACTGATGAAGAAACAATGGTGATTTTGGTGGTCACTAATGATTATGGCTGCCTCTATTCTGGGGTATCTAATTTAAGATAGGTTTAGAATGTGTGAAATTTAAATGTTTTGATAACCAGATCCCTTTAAGGTGCTCAAATTGAGTTCATCCAAAAAAAGAACCATTTCTGAAAATCACAGCTGTAATTCTCATAGCTGTATATCTAGGAAAACCTTTCAGATGTGGAGTATTTGGTTGTCAGCTTTACATATTTGAACATCAAAATGCCCTTCTTTATGATTATGAGATGCAACAATACAAATAGGAGATATCAAAATAACAGTAAATCAATATACTAAGGTCTGTATCAACTGTGTGGATTTAAAAGATATATTAAAAGTCTTGTTTGGTTTGTTTGAAAAAGAAAATATTCATAAATTCCTTGCAGTGTATCCTATCATATGGATTTTAACATCTCTACCTGCAATCCAAATTCTGAATCAAGATTACTTGAGTGGGTATCAGTTAACAGGCACCACCAAAACCATTTATTCAATTCATTGTCCTCTTTCATCCAACCAACAATTGCCTGTAACATACATGCTTAAACTTGCAGTCATAATTCATATGTCAACACATTTCCATTAACTAACCACAAATTATCAACTTCAGTTCCATAGGTCTGACCACAGGTAAGTTTTCCTTTTGTCCAAAACACTTTAGAGCTCAGATGGAGATTTTGAATATGGTTATGAGTGATAAGATATGTAATGATAGCAGTATTTTGTGCCTGAAAGGGCCCTTTTAGACTTGCATGCTGGTAAATACATTTGTGTTTAACTATATTAGTAGGAACCTATCATGTGCTTACAGTCCAGTATATATATATATATAGGGTTATTCAGTGATTTTAAAAAATGTTTAGTAACTTTATTACTTTAAAATTAACTTGAATTATATGGGATATAAATGTGTAAGTCAAGAAGATTTGAAAGGAGTATTATCTGTAGGAGAAACGTAACTGTGGGTTAAAATTTGCCTTGGAGAAGAATATTACATTAGTATGGCAGGGGTGACCTTTCACAACTGATTTCCCAGGTAAGAAGGAAGATGAAGTGTTTCCACAGCTCAAAACCACTTCCCAAAGTTATGTGATAGCATTGATAGAGAAGTCTACCACAAGATTGAGCACACAGTGCTGGTAGACAGTCATATGTATTTTCAGCTTTGTGAAATCATGGACATTAGGTATCTGTGTGACCACTGGCAGCCTATAACCACTGCTGAACATGTGTCTCTGGAGCCCACTTATGAATTCCATAAAGGATTTTTTCCCTCTTTTTTTTTTTTTTTTTAACAAATGAACTAAGCCAATTTCTTTATTGTGAATTCAGTTTCAGATGTGTTAGGTTGGGCCAATTACTGATACTCATCATAGCAGAGATTTTGAGGACATACATTTCTGTATGAACATGCAGAAAATATTACTAGGCATCACTCGTTAGAGAAACTGCAGTACAATCAGACAGCTCTGAAACTTTTCCACTGGCGCTTCTGTTATATTAATACAGAAACTACAAATAGGCTCTCTTTTTTTTTTTGTCATTCATATCCTAAGGATTGCACTTTCTTACTGACTTGAAGATACGAACCAAGGCAGATGTAGAGCTGGTAAAAATATGTAAATGTGATTTGATTTATCTGAAAGGTGTCATTCCATAGTTTTTTTAAGGGCAGCAATACTCTTGCTTTTCATTTCAAAATGTTATTTTCTGTTTATGACAATTTCTGTTTCTCATTTGGTTTATTGTGATAATTCCTTATTATGTTTTACAAGCAAAATAGTTGATTACAAAATGTCAGCTTCTTATTAAAACAGTATCAAATCTTGAAACCACTTGTTCAGCTTTTTCATTACCTTTCTCTTCCTGACTCACAGTGAATCACTGAAAACTAGCGCTAAGAAAGTGAATACAGATTTCAGCATTTGTCCCTGAAAGAGTTGTAAATTGTTATGTCCAAGTTGCTAAACATGTTAGCATTTATACACATTCATATATTATATTTATACTTTGAAATCAACCTGGTGCAATATTACACGTTCTCAGTCTTCATGTGAGATGATTTTGAATCCATGTCCGCAGCCTTGTCAAACTGTAGCTAAATTGGTAAAGAATTGTTAAATCAAAACAACCCTTTTATATTGAGACAGTCATATTAGCACAAACATGGTCAGTCTATTTGTTCACACTTGACTGGATTTATGACAGCTTAACTATTTTGGAAAGCAAATGTCTTTATGATAATATAAGTGGATCCAGACTCAGGGATTATAACAATTTAATTTGTCTTTTTGTTTGTTTGTTGCTGGGTTCTGGGGTTTTTTTTCAAATTATTGATTTGGTCAAATTGTTGGGTGCAAAAATTGAATGCAGATCAGGCCTCAGATCATGCTCTTATTAGCAAACCAAACACTGGTGTTGTTTTTGTTGCTGACGTTGTTTGTTTTCATTGCTGTCTGAATGAGCCTTTTATGGTCTCTGCCTTTGCCTGGCTGACTGCACCCGATTGTATTTAATTACATTTACTCAGTAGTTTTAGCTGGGATCCCCGGCCATTACCTATCAAGTCCAATCGCTATTATTTAAATCCAATGACTCAGAATCAGAGAACTTATCTTTTACACAGTTATTGCCTAAACATTCAGCATAAACATGCAGAGATCTGGAGGACTTGTTCTGACTGTGCTGATTAAAGGCAAAGAGCAAGATGGATGGAGTCAGTTGTGATCAGCAGGCTACAGTGTCCTGCTGTGCTCCAGTCTCTGCCATTGTGCTGGGCTCTGGGTACCAGACTTGCCATGGTCCTCTCAGGTCTAAAAGGAAAGCTGGCTTTGTTTGCCTGTAAGCATCTGCAAACTGTTCTGACACATGATCTACCCTCTCAGCAAGGCCACTCATTAGGCTGATTATCACTTCAAAGTTTGTATTATCATCCATCTCTAAAGGCAATTAGGAATGGGTGGCTTTGAGTATCAGACACTGGGTGACACTAAGTGACTCATCTTTATTGATTCTTTTGTGAGCAGAGACAGTGATTGAGATGATAGGATTGCAGCCTACCTGCCCCTTTGACTGGTAAATACTGAAGAAAAACGGTGTGTAATTAACTGACAGTTAATATAGGTTCTGTTTAGTGTTCAGAAAGCACAATAGTGGAAGCTGCCCAAAAGGAACAAAGTAATGAAACTCCTTTGACAAGTTAAACTCTAAAGCCAACTGTGTAATTATCTGACAGTTAAAGGGGGGAGGGGAGGACTTGGTTTAGTATTTATGAGACCAAAGGAATTCCTGCGCCTGAACAATGGGGACAGTTACTGACAATAATCATAACAGCTACACAAAATATTTGTTTGTGCAAGTCTGGCTTTCAAGTGAATAATGATCGGTTTCAGGGTCAGAGGAAGCCCTGCGGTTCAGCTCTATGGTGCTGGTGCCACAGCTTCCCCTGGCCTGTCCGGCCGCTGCCCCTCTGCTCTGCACTACACTGCTCTACACTGCTTTGCTGTGATGCTCACTTCTCGGCACTGCTCTGCAGTGCTGGGGCTGCGCGCCCAGGAGTTAAATTAACTGACTGAGCTGCTTGCATCAAAGGCCTACAGCCTGGTCTGCACCCAGAAATGTATTGGCAAAACTTGATCCATCCTGGCTGCTATTCACGTGTAATGTTCTCCTGCTAACAAACTCTTCCCTTTTCCAGCACGGTAATAAATATACCTTTTTATTTAGTGACACAAGCCTTCAGCCAGAACAAGTCGATCAACACTGAGGTATTTCAGAAGCACACTTACTGGTCCTCCACTGCAACATGATAAGCTATTCTCCACATACACACTCTCCCACGATGCAATATTCCCTGTAGGAATAGCCAGCCTGACAGCATTCTGAATTCTTCTGCATGAAAGTCACAGTAAAAAAAAAAAAAGGAAGGAAAAGTCAAATTCCTGTTCCAGTGTGAACTGTACTGTTTTGGAAAAGGATATACTCATAAGGTGCTAAGGAGAGAGTTACTGACTTTTAAAGATCACAAAGAAGGAGTCTTATTACTGAAATGAGCCTTCTGGTAGGTACTAAAGTCTGAAAGAGATGATCAGGGTGTGCTGTTGGAAATGTCAGGCTACTAACTACCATGGATTTTCAGAGGAGGTCCTGTCAGAGTCTTTAGGGTGGCATTTTGTGGACTGAGGCTGTTTAATATTACTTGTGATTTCATCACCCTGGGTGTGTGGGGGTTTCTTTTTAAATTTCGTATAAACTGTCAATGAGGAAGAAATGCTTTAAGCTTCCTTGTGAACTGAGCATCTCAAAGTGCATAGCAGACTAAACAAGAGAATGTCCTCATGAGATGGACGAAGAGAGGGAAGCCTGTCAGCCCTGCAAGTTTTAAATAGTGCACACATATTTGGTGTGTAAGTGTAGACTAGGTGGCTTCTTGAGAGGACACTGCTATGTGTTTTCCTGTCCTCTTCTCTTCTGTTGACTTCCAATTGATGTCTTTCATATAACAGAGAAAGTCTTTGGGGACACATAGAAATGATGGCTGGGACTCCTCATTTTGGGTGGTCGCTGATGTAATTTCCCTACTGCTAGCACAAGCCACATCTTGTTGGACACACTCACAAGAGGGATGAAAATGATCTGTGAAGTTTGCGGTGTTCAGCAAAGGCTTAAACAAGGGAAAAATTAGGATGACATAAGGAGCTGTGAGGTTAGGCATGGGACAGAAGGTAACTTGAGGGAGGAGGGGTGATTGAATCTTCAAGCAATATCAGTATCTTGTGGCAGTGAGAGACTGGCAAGACTGTGTGGATAGACATCTGAGGCATGTACAGGTTATCTACTTTTAGTCATCGTGGTAAATAATGATTTGAATACGGTAAGGCTGGAAGATGTCTAGGTATTTCAGCAGAGGACTAACCAAACACAAGGAAAATATTGCAACTGTATATGGTCTTCCTGAAACTGCTGCAGAAGCAGAATATTGTACCAAGTTTGGATACACATTCTCCCACATGAAAACACTGACAAGGTAAAAGTTGCACAGAAAAGAGTTATAAAGATCTATGTGAAAGGCTAAAAACCCTAATCTATTTGATTTATCTAAAAGAAGCTGAAGTCCAAACAAAACCTCCACTACTAATTTGTAAGGAGCATTCTACTTTCCCTGTCTCTCACTTTTACCTTCTTTCCAATTTAATCTGATCCAAACAAATTGTACATGAGCAGTCATTTTCATTTAGGACTTGTTCACTGAGATACTTAGCAAACAATCAACTGACGAACAAGATAAGGACAGCAAAAGAAAGATAAGCTTTTGTTTAGATAGTGGAATCACAGATAAAGACCTAAGCAGGCCTGCACAAACTCAAGAACCACTGATATTATCTTTTAAACTATGGCACTGTGGTTGCTTCCATTGTATTTGCTTGCCATACATAATAATAAAGGCTAATTTACAAATAATTTTCAATGTGCATAATCCAACCTTTTCTTCTTTTGGTTGAAATTGAGAGAAGTAATCTGAAAAATGTATTATTTGCTTTTGAACCTTTAAGGGTTTATTCTGGAAATGGCAAAGCAGAAAAAAATTATTTACCCAAATTGACAGGAAAAGAGGAAACAGAAAAGTTGCAATGTGGGAGTCACTCTTCACTAGGACTTGATTTTATTAGTGGTGTTGGAGATCTGATACTGTAACTATAAATGTAGTATCTGTTCTACAGATAAAAGCACCACCATAAAGGACATGCTTTGCTTCCAATGCAAATATTTCAAATCACTTTATAAACATTAGCAGAATAAGCCTCACAGCTTCCCTGCAGAGTAGGTAGGAGAGATTAAACTCTCCACATGGATGGGCAAGCTGAGTTACAAAGCAACCAGGTGACTGGCCTGAAGTGAAGCAGCAGGTCCAGGAGGGTGGGGAATCAAAACCTGACAGCTTCATACACTCTCTGCTCCCTAACCACAGGACCTATACTTCTATAACGGTTGATGTAAAGTAATAGTCTCTAGATGAAATCCATAGAAAATTGCAGTCTCTGAAGGTATTTATTTGGCACATTTCACGAGCACTGCAGCCACCCCAGTCTTTTTGAAAAGCACACTCCCATTTAAAATGCACTGAAGACTTTAGCAATTCATTTATTCTGTGAGAAAATCTGTGTGTACAATTACAATGCAACTAAATATACAATTTGATGAACGAACCAAATATTTAATTTGAGGAATGTGAACTTTACTAACAAGTTTTGCTGAGAAGTTATATTTAAATGTGTTGCTGTTGGACATATACACAATATATACTTGCATAAAATGTGATGGAATGTGTGCACTGTTATAAATATGGCCACAAATGATATTTAAATACGCACCTAAGGATATTTAAAACATAAGGAACTTAGAACTTGAGCCTACAGTTTCTCCATGTCAGAGCAATAAACTTTTTGTGAATTTTTGTTGGGATGGCTTTGTGTATCTGAGGTAAAATTTCTTTCCTTTAGTTTGTGTCATACAGAAGCATTAAACCACCAATCAGGCAATCATCACTGTGCAATGAGAAAACTGAAATTTCCTACAATCTGAATAGTGGACACACATGCTAGGAACTGGATTGATGGAAGCTTTATGCTGACTGCAAACACTTCACCATTCCTGTGACTGTCTCAGCCAAGGCACTGTCCATGGACTCAGGTGTTCACATGCATTTTAAAGAACTATGAAAAGAGATGTTGTGCTTGTCCACTCTTATACCTGTTCAGAAGATCAAAGCAGAAGCAGACATAAAAATTTCCCAATGTTTTGTGCAACAAAACTCAAGGATGATAATTTGACTGCTGGGGAGCAGATTGGTGCAACTGATTAATATAACACAAAAATATAGAGGTGAGGGAAAGGAGAAGTTCAGGGCATCCTGAGAAGAATAGGGTGTGAATGTGATGCAGTGAAATGAGACTGACTAATGAAAGGATTCAAAGTGCCTGTGATGGATACCATGGTCAATATGGTGGATAGTGACCATAACAGCAGTGTTTTGAATGGGCAGTTTGAATGTACAACAGACAGGCAGAGCTGGGGACAGGGAAGGAGGAGAAGGAGAAACAACTTAATGGTAGAAGAGCTAAAAATCAGGCAAAGAAGTGGAGGGAAATGTGAGCCATGCTGTGGAAACATTAGGGAGAAAGTGGTAATACATTTTAGCTGTAGTTTTGGTGTTTGGAATGAAGGACAGGGATAAGTTGAGGAAGAAATAAAACTTCAAAGTAAAAAATTCCTAGATCTAGATCTGGCTCCAGGTTTCACACTCCTCTACTCTGGAGTTTTGGCTCAGCTCACAAAGGGAGGAGTCATTCAAGACTGGGTTCAGATTCAGCCACATTAAAGATGCAAGGTTTTGGTTTGACACCATCTTAAAAGAAAGCCCCATATAAACCAACTTGGAGTTAGATCTATATGGAGGCCAAAATATAGAGTATTATGGTGATTGATATTTGTTTGGGAGTCAAATTTGTTCTGCATGAAAAAGCCAGGGAAAGGGTTCCTCTTCTCTGATTCAATGAACAGAAGGTAATTGAAAGATCTCTTTATGGCAGGATTTACGACCCCCGAGCCTCAGTCGTTTTGAGCTAAATAATAATGCATTTGCATCGTAAGTGTATCTAATTTGAATTTCGCTTCCTGCCTAAACACTTTGAAAAGATGCATGCCTTGAGGTGTCTGCCTGAATAAAATTCCTGTGGAATTGAGGCTAACAAATAAAGTATGTCGTGGTGTGTTAGAATCTGCTCTGCCCTGGAGAATAGCTCCCCTGATAAACTGTCTGATTTATAATGACAACTGCTCCCACTGTTGTATACAAGTATACCTTACAGTAATGGGGAATTAAAGAGGCTTTCATGTGAACCAAATATTTAGCTTTGAAGTCAGTGGGAGCTGAGAGAGCCCAGCACCTCACAGGATTAGTCCCTTGGGAATTAACCTTTTCACCTTACTATAGAGGAAGGATGAAATTTTAAGAAGGGATTTTAATGCTGTGAGTGTACTGAGCAATAGGAGAGATGGGAATTAATAACAGCGAGTTACCTTTTACTTCAACAAATACTGGGATCATTCTATAAGATTACATGATTTTCTCTGCACCTTGTCGCTGCTAAGACTTACACAGAATTAGTTTTCATAAAGAATGTAGCCTGCTGTCCTTTGTCATAAGCTTGATCATGTAATATATGATCTATAAAGAAGGGACTTTATGTTTGAAGTTGCTGTGTTAACTAAATTATCAGCACCACATCAGTTGTGCAGAAGCAATAGCAATTTTTACATTTTCCTGTGAGAGACTTTCCATCTGCTTTTTGCCTTCTGTTCACTGTTTGAATTAACAAAAGCAACCATGAAAATCCAACTCATTCTGCAGTTTGTCTGTCAAAAGTGAGCGCATTTTTTCCAGGTATTCTTTTGTTGATGATGATATTAAAAGTGACTTTTAAATTGGCTGTTGTGAAACAAACAGAATCCGCCATTGAGGGAAAAGACAAACTACTTATAATTAGTTCTGGCAGCTGGAGGATGGCTCTCCTGCTGTTTCTGCTTCTGGCACTGTCAAGTACATCATGTCACAATGCATGAATTATCTGAGGTCAGCTCTTCCACACACCCAAATTGCTAACAATTATTAATTAATTAGTATCATTATGGGACTGCCTTAAGGGCCCTATCAGACCCCTTGAAATAAATAAAGTGACTCAGAAATAAAATAGGTTGAAGTGATTAGTGATGAGCAAAAGAGGCAGTTCTAAGGACAATCTCATATGGGTCTAATCTTGCAGGATACCTAATGCTTCCCAACTGACCTCAAATGCTCTCCTCATGATCTCCAAACGCATTTGAGTTGCATGGGAATATAAATAATTTGTTGCATGTTAATGTACTTTTCATGGCTAAAATTTTGCTATTTAAACATTACTATCCAATTTTACTGGTTTATTATGTCTTTCTTCACCTGCTCTGCTTCTGAGGGCTTCCTTTACAATACTTCAGGAGCTGTATCTCAGAAGACCTGTAGTTATATACTAAATAGTGCTATAGCTAGTATTTTGTCATCTGCCCTTTGAAATGAAGAACTGAATGCTGTGAAGATTCCCATACAATTCAAAAGTTAAATTACTTAGAATGGGGTTTAACAGAACAAATGCAATGACAGGGGAAGAAAGATGTAGTTTATTAACTGATGATTACAGGTTGGGAATGATTGAGACAGAGTCTCTAGTCCTACCTAAGTACCACTTGAGCAGTATAAGTCCTTATTTATGGAAAACCAACACCACCAGCATATACAACACTCATTGTAAACATGCACAAATAAATACATATCTAATGCACATGCCTACTGCAAGGACATCTGGTTGTGCAAAATAAAGGATGGTCAAAGTTCGAAGGATCGTGATTGTGATACCATCCAAGTTTTCCGTAAGTCTCCAGTCATTGTAAAGTACTAATTATAAAATGTCTAAAAATATGAGATGATGATATCTAAAATGATAGTGAGTCATATGTTGTGGGGCCAGAGAAAGAACAGAGACTCTGTGGCTATGTGCTGATTGTATGCTTCCTCTCTGCAGAAAAGTATGCCTGATAAAAGTATTCATCAATTGATGTAGAATGAAGAAGACAAGAACAGCCTTGATTGATAGACATTTATAATGAGTTGGTAAATAGTTCTTTAGCTCAAGTTAACAGCAAATGTATTTTTAGTGGATAAACCTAGAATTAGTCCTGGCAGTATTTTGCAGTCTAAAACACAAGAAACAGACATTTGTAACTTACATTTTTCTAGATCATTTATCACTGCAATGTCAGAAGATCAGAGTTTTGGAAAAGCTCAGCACCCACCTAGACAGGTAGGTGAGATTTACATTTCAAAATTGCTTGGGATACAGTGGATCCCAGGGTAGAGCTTATGGGGAGGGATTTTCTTCTGTCAAGCAGTGCTCAACTCTTTGAAGACCAACCACTTCTTTTGGTACAAAAAGACTTCATGCCTTCCTAAAACAATTCCTAAGGACCTCAATTCCACATGTGGGAATAAGTAATTAAGCAATTAGAGCAATTCAGTAAGTGACTGTAATCTCTGTTTTCAAGTCTGCTTCTTGCATGTGTTACCACAAAACTTCAATGGTAAGTCTATGCCTTAAATATTTTCCAGAAACATTTCTCAGAAATAGGGGAACATAAATAAGGCAAAAGAGCTAATCTCAGTCATAAGTGATTTAAACCATGGATGCCCATTATTGTTTCAAAAGAGCTGTCTCAGGGAAGCTTTAAAAAATATATTGCCACTATTATATGCAATTGCTGTAATTGTGTTTTGGGTCCATAATAAAGTGAGGTGGTTTATCAACACATTCTCTTTCTCCAAATGCAGTATAATTGTGATGGGTAAAGCCACAAGTAAAGAAGGCTAAAGAAGAAAGGGGGAGTGAGTTCTGGAGAAAATAAGCAAAAAAGGGAATTTTCCAAGCAAGAGAAGAACATTCGCTGAGTGGATTCTATTTCCCTTGAAATTGGGTTGCTTTGTTAGGTACTTACAAAATGTGGCTTTTTTTCATGCATACAATACTGAAAACACCAACCTCAGCACAATATCTCCCCATCCTCAAATCCACTTCCTATGTTGACTTATCATGCAACTATTACTTTTTAACTTGAATGATGCTTTTGCTTAGAAAGGGTAGTAAGAATTGAATAAGGACTTAAGCATATGGCCTGCCAAAGACAACAAAATAAGGGGCCTGATATATAATTTTGCCATTCTACTATCCAGTATGATGGTTTTGGTTTTCCAGTTTTTAATTTAATCACTATTCAGTCACAGTTGTGCTCTAGGATGCCTTTCCAGGGACTTTCAGTGTGTCATTTGACCTGACTATTAAGAATTATATCATCTGAGACATTTCAGGCCAGAGAAATGCCCCAGTGGTTGTAGCTACACTATTGAAAAAACATTATTTTTTTTAAACTAATTAATGACTGTAAATAACATACATTTCTGTGCCGGATTTTGATTTCTTCTGACATACATGTGAGAGCAGTTCAGAAGCACTAACTTCTGCAAAACTGCACTGGCATTGGTTCATATGAACATATTAGACAAAAAAGAGTTCATGTCTTTGATAAATGGTGACATCAGGCTTGAAACTGCAACATCAGCACAGTCTTCCCAAAATACCTGCACAAACGTATAAGATTTTCCATCCATGAGCTATATCTGTTCTCCAGTATGCTGATGTGAATCCAAAGCTGCTTTTTCCAATACATTCTAAATTAAATGGAAGAATACATTCTCTTGTGATGTTACCTACACACAAAATGGTTTTCTGCAAGCATCTGTTGTCCAGAACAGTCTGAAAGAGCGATCCATTATGTTGTGACAAACACCATTAGAGAATGGGGATTGTTTTGGTGATTTTTGTAGAATTTGGATGTTCATAATAAACTGTTGTTTATCTTCTGTGGTTATAACTGTTGGTTATCTCCTGTGCCTCAAGTTCTAATGTCTTGTAGTCAGAGTGCAAACAACCCCATTAGCCATTCCTGTGGATTATGTTTCCTTTACCTGTTCTCCATTATTAAGCTCTCTGAAGAAACCATCTAATCTTTATGCCCACTTTTGGGAGATGTTTCCAGAACAAGCAATGTGATGGACACCAGTATGATGCAGAATCTGCCAAACCGCAACGTGCAGGGATCACATTTGGATAGGCACACTCAAGGCACAGGGATTTATGGCCAATTCCTTCACAGATATATGTAGACTAAGGAAAATGTCTGATGACATTCCTGTGGTTTTGATGTGGCATGTCAGGCATGCTTTGTCTTCTCAAGCACTGTGTACATTGTACCACAAGTAACAGATCCAGACATGAGAGGTAACCTGCTACTGATAAGAGCAATATTAGATTACTTTCAGAGGAGACAAAAGAAGATCCCCAGAAGGAAACGTACTTCAAATCCCAATCTTTTTTTTTGTCACATAAGATACAGTGAAGTTAAAGCATTATTTGTCAGTAGAACCAATACAAGGTCTGCCTTTTTCCTCAAGAAAACAACTTTCACCCCAACCACCCTCAACTGGTTGGAAATTAAAAATATGTAACACCTTTCAGAAATAGTAACTAAGTAGGTAAAAGAACATTTTGTTTCAGATGGGATTTTTACCATTACAAGGGCTGTGCCGTGTGTTTTAGGGCCTCAAATTAGGTTTCACGAAGCTGGTTTTTGAAAAGACAGTAGGAATGGAAATATTGCCATGATCTGTGCTCATTATAAGGGGAAATGTTTTGCATTTAAACATTCCCTTTCAATGTTGTGAGTCCAGTTAATGCTCTAGGAGTGCCTGAGAACCAGACTATGAACCTAGCCAGAAAACAGCTATAAAAACAAGAAACATGGACTACTCTGTTTTCCATTTGCACTTTACTCAAGATGAAGGTAATAATAAGAAAATTGGGTTAAAAAATGTTTTGGACCCAACTCTGTCAGGCATTTATGCCTCCTTGTACAGACGTGTACTAAATTGTACCTTCCCCAGAATCTTTAGAGATATCAATCACCCCACAGAAATCCATGAAACAATTTTCATACTGCAGACTAAGGACCAGAAATATGCACTTCGGGTGTGTATGGTCTTGTTTGTCACAGTTCTGTGTAGTCTTTTTATACTGAGTGATTCGTGCTCCTGGAGAAGTGCCTGGCCACACTAGGTAGATGGTTATCCTTATAGCTGCTCTTGTCTGATGTGCCTGATGAGCTCAGTGCTCTGACAGAGACTGACTAAAGTGGAGCCACCCCACTAAGAGCTGTGGTTTCATCTCTTCAAAGCTTTTTTACTCTTTTTTGGGTGACTAGAGACCAATAGGTTGATAAAAAGGGTCTGCAACTGTGCCTCAACTACTGCTCAGAGACAGAAACATCTGTGTTCTTTTCTCCCCTTCACATTAACAAGGTTAATTTGGAAAGAAAAACATGAAGTCCATAAATATCTCCCAAGTAGTTATGAAGAACCAAGGACTTATTAATAGAACTGGCTCCTTTTCTTACCACAGTTTCTTCCTATCAGAAAGTGTAATTTAGTTGACCAGAGTATGTCTGGTCTCATTTTCATGAGGAAACAGTTGATTGAAAGTTTTTTACTAGAAAAATAGGATAAAAATATACCTAAGTCCAACATAAAACCAATTTTTCACATTTCAGTTATAAATGTTTTAAATTTTCTGTATAGAAAAATACCAACACCTAATGTTCCCTGAAAAATAAAATCTTTCTAGGTAGAAATGTAGATCTCCCCTTTTCCACCACCCCCACACCCTCCTTCCCCCCGTAAATACATGAAGCTATGCTGATAGCCTTCCTATAAATATATATCCTTTTATTATTTATGCTGTCACACAGAAGTATTGGGACTGACAGCTCTTAAATCTGAAAGGGCTCAGCAATGCAGTCCCATACATTTCTGAAATGCCAAGAAGACGAGATGTAACCACATCCTGTTGAATATCTCTGGGTAGTAATGACATGGTGCAAAACTTTGAGAGTATGTGTCCCAAATAGTTAAATTCTTTGACCAGCTTCCTGTTCTTTGGTGCCAGCTGCCATATGGAACCCCTAAAATCTTCCCTGACCATGGGTGGAGAATTTTCTATGTATACCTCAAAGGTAGATCCGAATGTTTTTCAAAAACATTCTTTCAGACATCAAATTCAAAATGATTATCTCTTGACAATGAAATGTAATGCATTGTGCTGATGCAGGTGAGCCACTATGGTCACAATAAGAATAAATCTGATTTTTTTTTCTAGAAAGCCCAAACTATTTCTTAAGAAAATAAATACAAAATAATGGTATGCCACCAGAGGTTTTCTTAGAGGAGTTTTAAATTCCTTGGCATTTTCACTTGTCCCAATTTTCCCTGGCTGGATATTTATCATAAGACAAGTGTTGTGTCAGCCTTGTCCCCATCTCAGCCAAAATGCAAAAGAAATTTGCAAGTCACACAAGAGCAAACCTATTTGAGCCCTAGGGCCTGATGTCTTCCCTGCTGAAGTCAGTGAGAGTCTGTTAATTGATTTCAAGGGGAGCTTGATGAAGTCCTACTATCAGGTATAACTGTTTGGAGAATTTTTGGCAGGTAGGGTCGAGATAAGCAGCTAAACATTTGATTCATTATCTGAACCCAATTGAATTGCCAGTGCAAAAGGTTCATCCATCATTTCTTTCTGCTTTCCAAGTTCATAGCTCAGGGATTTATCTGCTCCTCTTTTATCAGTGAATCACATTACTAACATGATTACTTAAAGCAATGCAGAAGCAGAGCTCTCCCCAGCACTTTTAGTGGTCTCTTGCAATACAGTAGGTAGAAGTTTCTGTTGAAGGAGTACTGAGCACATCTGACAAAAGCATCCCCTGACTCTTTTCCTCTGGTTTAGCTGAACAGTCTGTGCTTTTTAATATCACCTCGGTAGTCTTGGCTGGGTATTTAAGCAAGGGACTTCAGATAATCCCTAGCCTGAATCCCTTGGAGTCTTGAAAAGTTCAGACCAGTAACTCTTAACTTTTTGCTTCACGTTTCAGCATTTTTACAGAAGAGCTTTGCTAATAGAGGAGATTCTGAACTCTATTGCCCCATTTTTAGTAGTTAGATGATAGAAGGAATATGTTTAAATGACACACCTTAAATTGTGTTTGCAGTGAAGTATTTGTAATTTCTGGTTGTAGATATATGTTCTGGTAGTGATCCAACATTTTAAAGAGCTATATGTGTTTGAAACACTTCAGGTCACCTTTATTCACAGCTGTGTAACACATGAGGATGCTGTTTCAACTTCAGGGTTCAAGGGTCTTTAGGGACTGGGGACACTGGAGTCTTTTGGGTTGGACAAACCAACAATTAAACGAGGCCACAGTAGCCAGCTCAAGCCACTCTACCTTCAAAGCATCTGTGGGTACTCTCACACTGCAATTTCCTCCTCCACAGTCTGACAGATAGTGTAGCCATGGGACTACACTGTTCTTTTTCTCTCTTTTCTTCCTCTGTTCTTGATGCCTCTTTCAGCTTTAAGGCTGCTACACACTTGTCAGAAGTCTGGCTTCAATGGTCTGAAGGGAGACAGATACTGATAAATTTCCTTTTGATCTCTGCTCTGCAAAACCACTCAGTCAGAAAAAATAGAAGGGTCTGTGTGTATAGGGGTTGGAGGATGTGAAAGGCAAAAAGCACCCTCTCATGCAAGAGCAAGTGTAACTCTCATTTCATATTGGAACTGAAAGATGAATATAAAGAGTTTTGTATACATTTTGCAAATCAAGACAATGCACTGTAAGAAAATGAAGCCAATGAGTAAAATGGAGGTAATGATACTGATCTCCTTTCTAAAGTGCTCTGAGATCAGCTGATGAAAAGGACTGTACAAGAGCTAGGTATTATAATGGTTAGAACATTGCAATTGCTTTTCTCAAAAACCTTATCTTTTTGTTGCATATTCATCAGGATCAGCGTTGAAAGGTTACAGTTTATAACAACTACTTTGTTATACTATAAATGGCACTGAAAAAGAACTTCTGTTTTCATGGGGCTACAGAAATTTGCACACATCATTGGAGGATGCATCTGTACAGCTGTAGCAGGTATCTTCCACTCATCTTGCTGTATCTGCCCTAATCTAAGGCTGAATGAAGACAATGCAGTAGTGATCTGAACACTGTCGAGTGAAGAATGTAGTATTTAAAATGCAGTATCTTAACCTTGATTATGCACAAACAGTTATGAGCTTCGTAGGTACAACTCATGAACAACCCAGGATTACATAATTGCTTTAGGGAGCACTGTTTAAAAATTTAGAATTGGAAGTGCAAAAAAAAAAAAAAGAAGGCAAGTGAAAAGTACTTTTTCTGATGGAGATACATTGTGCATTCTTTAACGTATCATCATATATTATACTTAAACAATATCTGGTAGTTATAATGTGCTAATAAGAAGTGTCAGCAAAATACTAGCTATAGAATGTGTAGATAAAACTAACACAGCTCTTTCATTTGCTTTAACAAGGCCTGTACTGCATATTAGTAGATATACAGATATATGCAGATTATAATAAAGTCTGTGATGTGCCTTTTGTTCATTTCACCACAAAATCACATGAAGTAACCATATAGCCACAACCAAGTGTTCCAAATGCACACATACAGCAAAGCCTGCAAGTAACTAGCTGCAAAGGTACTGGCTGGGTTTCCCCCAGCCAATAGGATCTGAAACAGAGTATGTGTTAGTAAAGGCTTCTTGCAAAATTTCCCTATTTTGTAACATTTTTTTTACACCTTTAAAATTGAGATGTCTCAATGTAAATTTTGCATTTCCAGTGATCACATCAGGTCACAAAATTCATACTAAATACATTTGCATGCGGTTCTTAAAAGAAATTTCAGTTTAATAAACACATTACTGGGACAGGGATAAACTTGCTCTTTGTAATAGTTGTAAGAGATCTTTCAACTCCTCCATGTAGGCAAGCACCAGTCCTCAGACTCAAAACACTAATCCAAATAAAAGTGGTGAATTCATATTTCTTAGCTTGCACATTCATGGATACGTGTGTGTAGAAGAGACTTCAGATTGAGAAGTGAAGTAAAGCTCAGAAACAGCTTAAAGACATAAAAAGGACCAATGCTAGTATATGCCTTAGGAGAAGTCTACAGAGCATATTGAATTATTGGTTGGGCACTGATGAGAGGATATATTGCTTCTATTAGCTCGAATCCTGGACGTTTCAAGAAAGCAGGAATTTCTTTCTTGGAAATAAACTTTCTCAGAAAAAAACAGGGGTAAACATCAAAGAAAATTTACCCCATCAATTTCTCCATCCAATGGGAATAGCCTATGAGATCTCAAAATATAGCTAGTTGCTCAGATCAAAAGGAGTACCATATGTTTCTCACTATAGTTAATTACAAAGAAGAGTAAATTACTGAAAATGGCCTAAAATTTAAACAATTCCAATAAAAATAAGAGTCCGGTTTATTAACAATTATGTACATTTAGATACACTTGAAATTCAGTTAAGCCTTTAAGGTACGGCTATTATTACTGAAATGGTGCTTAGTCATGGCTGAGACCCCACTGTGGGAAGAGTTCTATGAAGAATGGATAAAAACCACAGTCTTGCTTCAAAAATCATCTGAAGATAAGACAAAGGAACAGATTCAGTTTGAAGCCATCCCCCTTTGTCTTATCCCTACATGCTCTTGTAAGAAGTCCCTTTCAAGACTTCTTGTAGGCCCCCTTTAGGCTCTGGAAGCTGCTGTAAGGTCTCCCCTAAGCCTTCTCTTCTCCAGGCTTAACAATTCCAACTCTCTCAGTCTGTTTGCATAGGATAGGTGCTCCATCCCTCTGATAATAATATCTACCACAAAATTATAATTACAAATTTGTGTATCTGGGAAAACTGTTATTTTTAGGTGTGTTGTTAATCCTCAGTCATACTGGGTGGGATGGAAGGGGGTGTTTTCATTCCTGTAAGTTTACAGGTATATTTGCATCTATAAAAGCTGAAATTCATGCTGCCTGTAGGAAAAGTAAAGTATGAAGTGGAAGAGGATGATCAAGGAATGGGATGAGGCTGCCAAAAAAAGTGGAGCTTTAAGAGGAAAGAGGCACAGTAGCATCTCTGCCTTAACGGCAAAGAGGAGAAAGCTGGGGAGGAGAAAACAAAACGGAGCAGAAGTCTTTGCTGATTTCCTTTCTAAAGATGTCAGTGAAATGCAATTTGAGTAGAGAGAAGTGAATACAGGAGGGTGGAAAGCTGAAAGCGTGAGTCAGAGATGTGGAAAAAATTACCAGGATTAAGTAGATTTGCTCTGAAGAATGTTACGTGTGGAAATGGCAAAACTGGAGAAGAAAACACATCTATTGTGCAGAAAGTCATGTAGGCCACAAGTCATACTGTGCTGTGCAGGACCAGGGAAAGAGGAAAGGAGTATAACGGGAGTGAGTTAGAGTTCTGCTGCCAGAGAAGGGGTAAAAACCAAATAAAGAGCAGAGGACAGGGAATCACAGAGGCAGGAATTATCAGATAAGCTAGGGAAGGGAACAGAGTGTGAAGCAGAGATCCTGTTTCCTGAGAGTTTGCTAGTCAGGCTTACAGATTGTTCTGGCCTCAGCTCAAGAAGTGGTTCATTTCTGTGAAGCTAACCACTTAGTCCTAACATGTAATCAGTCAGACTGTTAATTATTTTTCCCTGAATACCAGCTCTCAGGCATGATTTCTGTAACACCTCTAAGAGGTCAAGGTTAAAGAACAATAGTTTGGTAAATGGCCATTTGTAACTGTTTGCCTGGTCCAAAAATGTCTCAAGTAATACAGTTAAGGTTAAATTTGGAAGCAAATTCTTTCTTACATCAAAACTTTATAGAAATACAGCAGAGAAAACACACTTTAATAATAAACATATAATTAAAACCACTTGAAACACGTGTATGTGTTTTATTAGTGACTAAATCAATGGTATGTTGCAATTTAGTTATGCAGGCTGATTTAGTATCATGTTATGTACCAGTTACATAGACATGTGCTATGGGCTTAGTCATAAAAGTGTGGAATGCACCACTAACAAATTCAATTTTTTGCCCTTAACTACTCAGAAAACTCCTCTTCTTCTAAAGGGAAACCACACATCATCTCTTATAAAAGGCTCAGTCAAAAGGAAAGCCAAAATAAAGACAGTCCTTAACGGACCATTGGACCCTCACTAAAACTATGCATTTTTGGGGAGCAACAAAGAAAAAGAACAGTTAGGAAACTCCTGTTCTTAGAAGAAACTGCTGTTCTTAACACAGTTCATATATTGCAATGAGATAGCCATGTCATTTGGAAAAGCTGAATGTGTAAGTGTCAAAGAAAATGCTTACAGATACTTTTTCTGTCATTCTGGTTAAAGAAGCAAAGCACATGTCTGGCTCAATAGTACATTAAAGGTTGCACTCTTTGTCTTTGTATTAGAAATTATATTTTCAAATACCTCATTTATTAGGGCAGACATCTGAAGAAATAGGCCTTCCTTAGGAATGCAATGTCACTAATGCCAAGAAAATTAAAGCGTAGACATTTTCACACATACATGCCTGAATGGCTAGCCTTGGCCTGCAGCCATGTGTATCTTTCAGCTGCCACACTGCCTCATAGGAATTGTAGCTTGAGTGAGTCGAACCTGATTCTCCCTTACTGGCTGAACTTCCAATACAAATGTCCTTGAATACCCTGTATCACACTGTTCCTGTGGTACCTTGCCCAGTGAACCAGAAGGAAGATGTGACTTTGCTACACTGGGGAACCCTGATGTCAGAACAGAATAAGACTTCTGAATTTTAACTGTAATGAAGCATTATGGCAAACATAGACAAACATCAAATGTATGGCTAGAAGAGAGCACCTAGGTGTCTGAATACTGTCACAGCATCATTTCATATAAAGGCACTGCATGATTTATCATACTTTGGGTATAATCAGATACTTAGATTAAACCAGACTCTTAATTCTACAGTGATTGCACAGTGGTCACAGACCCTATATTTTCTTACAGAAGAAAACCTTTCTCCATGGAAGAAACCAAGCTGTAGATTTATGAGCAGTATGTGAAAGAAGAATACTTTCATTTTGCTTTAAAATGGATGTTTAATTTAGAAATATAATGACTATGAAAAATAAATTGCACAGGAATGGATGACAGTGGAAATTAGTCATCTAACTGTTGTTGACTTAGTAGATTTCTTATGTAGGTAAGATATATTATACTTCAATTCACTTATGTTCATATTTCCTCAAATACATGTAGGTGATATGTCTAAAGTTTCTAAGTCATGCTTACTCTGATGTGGATAATATGGACAGCATTCCTGTGAGTACAACTACTCTTAAGGCCCTGTAGCACAAATTTGAGCATAAGGAGAGCCAAAACTTAAAGATTTAGATTCAGTATATACTAGTGTGTGAGATGTGCTAACAGGACAGAGTGCTAATAAAGCATATTTAGCTTTTCCCTAGGCAAAATATCTGAATTTAATATCACAGGAAGATTCCTCACAACCTGTAGCATTCATAGGGAAAGAAATAACACAAGTTGTTATTATAAACTTTGTGTTGCTGGTTTATTGCTTACTTAGGTGGAAGAAGAAATCCCCCTAAGCACTAAAAGAGATTTGGCAATCCCTTATGAAGAAGTTGTTTTACCTATGTGGCATTGGCTCCTTTCAAAATGCTCTTATTATTACTCTCCTTTTGATGGTGTCGTGGTTTAAGTCCAGTCAGTAACTCAGAACCACGCAGCCGCTTGCTCACTTCCTGCCTTCCTCCCCCCAGCTCCTGGAGAGATGGAGAGGAAAATCGAAAGAATGTAACTCCCACTGGTTGAGATAAGAGCAGTCCAGTAACTAAGGTATAACACAAACCACTGTTGCTACCAACAGTAATAATAACGATAAGTGAAATAACAAAGGAAAAGAATATAACCACTCACTACCCACCGACTGATACGCAACCAGACCCAAGCAGTGATCTAGCCCTTCCGGGTAACTGCCTCCAGTTTATATATTGGGCATGATGTACTGTGGTATGGAATACTTCTTTGGTCAGTTTGGGTCAGGTGTCCTGTCTCTGCTTCCTCCCAGCTTCCCCTCCTCCCTGGCAGAGCATGAGACTCAGAAAGTCCTCTGTCAGCATAAACATTTGAGCAGTAACTAAAACCATCTGTGTTATCAGCGCTGTTCCCAGGCTGAAAGTCAAAACCACAGCACTGCACCAGCTACTAAGAAGGAGAAAAATGACTGCTACTGCTGAGTCCAGGACAGATGGGTTAGGTCTTGTTTTGTTTTTTGTCCTTGAAATAAACATGTTTCAGGGAATGCTATCAGTAATACAACAGCAACAAAAAATTGTTGTCGGTTCCTTTTTTAAGGTTTAAATAAATGTGTTACAGTGAAAGCTAATTTTGTATACTTCAGAAGTTTACTGAGCTTAGGGGACTGCTTGTTAGGCTTGTTTAATTTGGTGTTTGTTGCTGGAATCATGGAATCCCCATACAAGTTTTGCCTAGGCAGCTTGTAGCCGTATTTTGGCTAACAAGTATTTTGCGTGGCAGCAGCAAAGTTGAATCCTGGAATAGCTCATCTTTCTGCTCTTCAATGCTTTCACTGCCAGTTTTTGTGGCATAATACTCACCATGTAGAGTGATAAGAAAAGACATTTCCTATCTCACAGAAGAAAAAGAAGAAACAATGAGAAGTTAAGATCTAAACCTGTGTTTTGAGAAAACCCACATCAGTGGAGACAGTGTCCTCCAGCTCAAACAACACCTACTATATGTAATCACCCTTCTCTGCCAGCAGGAAGATGGAGGAAGAATTACAGAAGTACTCTCTAGCCTGTATCAGATAATACCAAAACACCTACACTGACAACTTAATTTACCTTAACCGGATTTTCCTGAGCCAGCATGAACATGTATTTTTCCTCCAGCAGAGCTCTGGGGCAACAGTCCACAGCCAAAAAATGAGTACGAGCATTTTCAGTTTGTGCCACAATACCCATGTCCTGCCTCAGGCTTCAAAATCCCATGTGAATGACTCCACCATCTGCTTCTTCTGAGGTGGATCTTCTTAGTCTTTTTTTATAGGAGCTCTTTAAATCTGTTTAAATAAATAAAGACATAAATAAATGCTAGATCTAAATCCTGAATCTTATTATCTCATATCCCAGATACTGCTTAGTCTAATGTGGGTTACATTTTGAACAAGAGCTCCTCCTTTATTAGAACTCGTGCAAATATCCCACTGAGAAGTTTTGATTTTGACTGACATTGATTGAGAATGACATGACAGGAAATCCCTGCTGAGCTCTAGGTGTCACATTTGCTTCACAGGTGCTAAGGATTCAAGAGCAGATGAACTCACTGACTGCCTCTAGGAGCTGCCAGACGATCATTTTTCAAATTACTTTTCTAATAACAAACTCCACACTCATTCTTGGTGCACCTTTTTCCTAAATGAAGCCAGTAGTAAACAAGTTACAATAAATTAATAAGATATAAAGCTCCCAAATGTTGTGGTTTAACCCCAGCCAGGAATCAAGCCCCATTCAGCCACTTACCTTCTACCCTTGTGGCAGGATAGGGGAGAGAATTGGAGGGTAAAAGTGGGAAAACTCTTGGGTTGAGTTAAACACAGTTTAACAGGTAAAGCAAAAGCCATGCACACAAGCAAAGCAAAACAAGGAATTAATTCCAACTTCCCATGGTCAGGCAGGTGTTCAGCCATCTTCAGCAAAGCACGTCTCCATCACGAATAACAGTTACTTGGGAAGACAAACGCCATCATGCCAAATATCTCTCTTTCATTTCCTTCTCCAGTTTTATATGCCGAGCATGACACCATAGGGTGTGGGATAGGGTTGTTGGGGTCAGCTGTCTTGGCTGTGTCCCCTCCCAGTATCTTGTGTACCCCCAGCCTGCTCACTGGTGGGGTGGTGTGAGGAGCAAAAAAGGCCTCACCTCTGTGTAAGCACTGCTCAGTAGTAACTAAAACATCCCTGTGTTATCAACATTATTCTCTTACTAAATCCAAAACACAGCACTGTACTAGCTGCTATGAAGAAAAATAACTTTATCCCAGCTGAAAGCAGGGCAGTCTTAAATGGTGTTTTTACTGCCAAAGTGAGGTGTACTGTGGATCCTATCAAATCCATACAATAATTAAGGCTTACTTGTATGTAAATACCCTTACAAACTTAAGGTGGTGAGCAGAACTACGAACCAGAAAGTGGGTTTGGGAATTAGAACTCTGAGGCTGGAACAGTTTTACACTAGCAATGTAAGAGAAGTATCAAGCACTGTAAAGCTTTCTAAAGCCAAAATGATCTTTTCTGGACCTTAAACTAATTTCTATTGTTACAGGATTACATATAGCAAAGGAATATTAAAAGCAGTTTTCACTGTGCAGAATGGAGTAATGTGGTTCCAAATGAGCATGCTAATGCACTGAGACAGGAGGCTTGGCACATATATGAAATATTTTGCCAAAAATGAGACAGCTAGATTATGTCCCATTCTTTTCTGTGTCCTTTTTCTTTTAGTTTTATTTTATCATCTGTTTAGGACGACTTGGAAAGATATTTGTAGGAGTAACTCAAGTGTTACAAACTAGATTGATTTGAAAAAGACTCTTTATAATTATGATCTCTACTAGTAGTTTTTGAAAAAGCAGTGATTACCCCAATATTTGTGGCATGAAAATGAAAATACAGAAAAGCCCTTCAATGGAAAAAATAATAGAGAGTATCATATGAAACTAAAATTGACTTTATGGGTTATGATTACTATTCTGGGAAAATACTTTCAAAGATTCCATATACTAGCTAGACTAACGACTTCTAGTAGTTGAATCAAAGTGCATTTTCATACTAATGTCCATGTATATAACCATCATAGTAAAATCAGTTTTTATTTTAAACCACTGATTAACAGTTTGACATCTGAAGTGCTACAGTGGTTGATATGGTTTTGTTTATGTTTCACGCCAGAGAAAATTTGTTAGGCTAAGTTGCCATGTTTTCTGCATCTGGATTTTATGATGCTTGTCTTTGTAATGGCTGTATATAGAACTGATTCCAGTACTTGAGATTCTGGCTAAATGTAATTAGCTTAAGTGTCTAGAAGATGAAAGTTTATTTGCTTTATACTGGATTAGAGTGTAAGTAGCAAAGGTAGCATGAACAGACTGTATAAGTTACCTCCAGCTATTCAAGTTCCAATGATCTACATACCAGTAAAGGACAGTGGTGGCCAGGAAGTCTAGGGATGTTGGAATTTATTAAATTTGCTGTAAGAAAACATCAAATATGTTCACGGACTAAAAAGGTTAAGTGAAACCACAGCCTGCGTACTGATTTGTCTGATCGTATTTCTTCTCAGAAATTTTATCACATATGCATATCATACATCAGTGTTTGAAGATTGAACAACATTATAGGAGCATAAACTTGCTGTCAGGTTTTTCTCACCTTCCGTACTGAAGAAGACAGTAGTAATTTGCACCATCATAAGTGCCGAGGGGTAGGAAGAGGGAAATGGACAGGTGATTACTGGCATTAAATTACACTGATTTATACAAACCATTAGTGCAGGAAAGCAGACATCACAAACCTGATTGCTAAGACCCAGACAGTGGCAACCTAACTTTGGTTTTTATGAATTGTATGTTAAAGTGCAGTTGTAGCTAAATAAAGATAAGATGAAGTCAGAATGCCAGAGCAGTTCCACATGGGAAACATCACTGTTGATTGCTAGATGTGGAAAATACACAATAAGGTAAAAACACAGCCTTATAGGCAGTAGATAATGGCAGATGGAACACTTATCTTTCTGAAAGAGAAATAAACATATGCTTGGATGTTATTCTGTATTTGCAAAAGCAAATTACATCAGTTTTAACACACCTGAATTAATGTAAAACACATGTTATCTGGTAATTGCTTTGAATTCTCTTTAATGTTAAAAATCGTCTGATTTATAGCTTTTTTTTTTCCTCTCTACTTCAATACTGGAATAATGTGCAACTTTTGCACTATACCTAATGATAGGTGATGTGACTGCCAGAGGCCCCTGGTTTGTTCTCTTTCTGAACTCTACAGATACTTTTGTCCATTGAAGTAGGCAGCTGATGTTGCTCAAGAGAAAGACCTTGCTTCCTTTGACTGTTCTGTTCTTTTTATCTGGAATTGAAGGCGTGTAAAAATGGGTGGATACAGATATAGAAGCTGCTTTAAAGTCCAGCTTTCCTAATCACAAACATATTTACAAATTCCATATTTCCATTTTTGAGGAATGTGATGGAAAAAGACTGGGCAAGACTATATTTATGATGCAAGTTAGAAGATAATACTATTTAGCTTTTAAACAAAAATAAATTGCTAGAATATATTTTTTTTTACTGAAAAAAGAAAAAAATTAATTTGAGTCAGAAACATAGAAAATAATCCAAACAAAATTGTAAACATTACATTAAAGTGTATTTTATACAACTCAATTTTTATGGAAGACTGTGTGTTTGTGAGCCAGGGTCTCTGTGTGTGTAACTGTAGCTGCCATTCATAAGAATATGAAAGCATGACTATTTTTGGCTTCTTATGCCGCACTGGAAAATATATATTCTCTTTTTTGACACACTTAAAGTGTATCTGTATCAGTAAATAAGACAGGCCACAAATTGTTTTTTGGCCTGATGGTTAAGTGGTATGACACAACTTACATCCTTATGGTTGAATTTTCTTGGAATCAGAAGGCCAAATCCAAACTATCTGTTGACAATGGTCATTGCCCCAGAAGTAGTTTGGGAGATTGGCTTTTTTTGGCACAGGCCAAAACTGTCCCAGGGATTATGTTAGTAATTTAACATCATGGTAGTTCATATTCTGCAGCCTGGGCCTGTGTTTGATTCACAAACACAGATACAGTTCTGTAGTTTTCATTGTAAAATAAATGCATACTTACATATTTGTCTGTACTCTGTGGATTCAGCAGAGTCAGCTGACAATAGCTTAGTTAACTATTTAAAAATTAAGAAATACAACATCAAACACCTGGGTATTATATTGCACTGCAGATCAAAACTTATGGATACTTCACTTGTTCCTAATTTTTCTACACTATTCATATTTTATAGCTATTTTAGGGTGTGCTCTCAGGAGATGAAAAAGGCCAGGTACTAACTTGCATCCTTTCTGTGGTGACTATGGACAGTCCTCTCTGCGCTTCTCCATTAAATTAATAGCAGCATGGCAACCTCATTAAGCACTTTCAAGTTCCAGGTTTCTTCAGAACTGTTTCGCAATGAACACCATGAAAGGTTGTAAAGATGAAAGGCTTCACAACATTATTGTTTCATATGTGAAAAATGGGAAGGAGCTCAGATGCTTGGAGCTAAAATTAGCTTATTGCATCAAGTACTTTTCTGGGGCTTGTACAACAGAGAATCTGCAGTTAAGCTCCAACTATCGACTCTTATTTAACCCTCCCTCCAGTTGCCATAGAGAATGCAAGGAGCAAATTGTGATGAAATGTGGTCATATTGCTTACAAGATCCTGATCCCTGGCTTGCAGGCTGTTGAAACCTATAGGAGTAAATGCTGTGCATCCCCAAATATTTTTAAGAAGGAAAAGAGAAAATGACAGTTTACTCTCTCATGGTGGATGGAAGAGTTAATAGTAAGTGTAATTAGCGTAAATGTTAGAGGTAAAATCTGGGCCTGGTAGGAATCAATGGGAAATTGACTCAAAGAGTCAGGATTTCATCTTCTTAATTTTTTCCCAAAGACATTTCCATGCTGTAGTTTTTTGTTCACAGGTTACTGATTTCCTATTCCATTTTATGAACAATTATAAAATGAGAGAGCCACTGTATTTAGTACCTTCACCCTTTGAAAGCATTATTTTTATTTTTAAAAAATGAGGTTGTTTTCAGTACTGGCATCTACCTATTCATGCGGTCACAGGAACCAAAAGGTAAGAAGTATCAAAAGAACAGCATACAAGGATCACCCTTTAAAATGCCTGAGGGTGGTCATCATATCCAGTAGATGGACTTAATTTACAGATTTTGCAAAGCAGGTGTTTGGCTGAAAATTAAAGATGTGTTTTAGCTGCAAGCCCTGAAAAGTTGAAGTTGCAAGAAATATCACAGATGACATAGGAGAAAAGTCCTGAGAAGGTGTGAAATAAGAGAAATAAAACTTTTACACTAACAGGATCACTTACATATGCCTCATGTTTAATGGAAAGAAGGAAGAAATACATGGTGTAAAAATTGGTTACACACCTTACAAAAATACATCATTGAACTGTCAGCCTCTAATCCACAATCCATGTACAGAATGTGACTATTTATATTATACTTTGGATTTATGCACATCTTCTAGAAGCAGAACAGAAAAAAAAGGGGGACTTTCTTACCCAACACTTATAATACTTCCTTTCAGAAGCTAATTAGAGATGCATTTTATTTGAATCAACAGATCAAAGCCAGAAATTATCTTCAGAATGGTGGGTATTATTTGTATATGTCCAACATAATGACTATGGCAGCATAGAAAGAGAAAATGCTCAAAATGAGCTTAGAACAATAACTGTTGTAATTACTTCTGCATAGAATATGAACCTTAAAAGCATATAACAGGTAATGTGCGTAAAAGGATGTAACACAATTACAACACAGATGGTATTTTATCCTTTTTCTATGTGTTTTAGGTCTAACCCCAGTATTCTCTGTAGTCTGGGTGTAGTGTCATGGCTTGTGGTTGCTTTAACATGATTTAGGAATGAACTACCAAAGGGGATGTACTGATCCTTTCTTAGTCCCTGCTCATACCTTGAAATTTCTTCCTGTGCCAACTATAACAACAGACAACTACCCAATGATTTAGATTAGGGAACTGATATACCTGGATTTTAATATACCAAAAAGAACTCAGAAAATGCTGCTTTCTTAAAAATTCAGTGGTTGGACTTGCTGATACTGCAAAGCAGTTTTGTTGTACGTAAGGTACCTGGCCCAGTTACAACTAGATGCAATGTCAGCATAAGGGACAATGCGAGAATGTATTGCTAGCAGCATGGAGGTTTCTACGGGGCTTTTTGTCATCAGCCTGTTTTTAGATCGAATTAAAACACTTGCATGACCAGGATATGAGGTTCATTGTTCTCAAAACTCTGCATCTTCCTCCAGAATGACTGGTGCCTGACCATTTGCCTTTTCTCCCTTCTTTGTGCCAGCTCTATCAGAGTATGAGATGGTTCACTGAGCTGATATAACACAAAATTATTATTTTCCTTTTTTCTTTTGGTGGATTACTTTTCCACAGGAGCCTTGAACTGTTCCAACTCACCCTTAGGTCACTTTGCTATTAGGTCCAAGGTGAATAGAGCATATGAAATAACCAATGCAAAAACAGAACAATCCCACTTGAGTGTTACAAGTGAAATTTCATGAGATAAGATGTAACATCAAACTACACTAGTCATAAACCTTTCTTTCAACTTGCAGTAAATAAGTACATGATATTTAAGTTCAGACTTATGTAGTCACTTCCTGGGAAGCTAGACAAACATCTTATCTAAATTATTTCTTCTTGATCATTTAAAAATACTAAAACACATTCAAATAAATCCCTGATGATTTTACCACCCATTATTAGGTTTATATTGAAGTGATTGCTCTTAACTTTGAAAGCTGCTATCACCAAGAATTCTTATTTTTTTCTTCTTTACAGCAGCACCTAGAAGCCCAATCAAGAAACCAGGCTGGATGGTGTATGGATAGGCAGTTACTGTCCCATGGAGTTAACTATGAAGATAAGATTGAATAAAATAACATTTTATATCCCTTAAAACTACAGTCTTTCAAGTCTCTCCTTCTTCTCAAAAAGTATTTGCAACAGTTGTGAATCTGCATTACAGAAGGTATGGAGGCAATAAAAATGTTCACTGATCTATAAGAAGATGTAAATAGCATGCTTTGGTGAAAAAGTTTTCTGGAGAAAAATTCCACAGAAGAACTTCAGTCTGTCAGGGGGAACATTTTTAACAAGAGAATAACCAGAGATTTTAACCAATATTAAAAGTCAACTGTATTCTAATCCCCAAACTAGATCACACTAGCATGTCATATCAGTTTTCTCATTTGATGTTAGCCACGTAAGCCCTCATATACATGTGTATTGGGTATCTAGTCTGAGCTGAAAAGTCATAATTAACTACTGAAAACAAGAAGGAACAGCTGCTTAAACTACTTGCTTAACCTGATATTGGTTTAGATTCTAAAAGCAATTCAAGCTTACAGGCTTGACTTGGCTTTGAAAATGTGAGGTTCATATGAGAAATGGTTTAAGGAGGTGCTGATTTTCAGATAGCAGCTGCTTAGCTAGAAGTTTATCAGTCTCTGAGGTGGCTTCAAGGCTTAAACAGCTATCAAGACAAAATCAAACAGGCTAGCTGAAATTGCTGCTAAGGAGGAGGCTTGAAACTTACCAGTTTGTCTGTTATTTGAAATGCATTATAATTATTCATACAGTCAGAGGTACAGTGGAGAAAGGGATTAGGAAAATATTGTGCATGGCCTCTCAGCAGTTAGGTCTTAGCTCTCTGACCAAACAAGAAAATGCAGCTCCCAAATGCCTCGACCATGGCCTCTGCTCCACTGCTGTTGCAATTTCTAGTCTTGTGCTCAGACTTCTGACTGCAGCCCTTCCTTGCCCCCCTTAGTAGAGTTTGACTTGAGCTTAATCATCTCATGAACTGTATCTGGTAACAAAGAAAATCAACAGGGTTTCTTTGAAGTCAGAGCATTTGTTGGAAATAAAAGCTAGGTAGAAAAGGCCTTACAGAGCTAACCTAACAAACACAGCAGTATAGGAAGCATCCTGGAGTGAAGCGTTCTGCTGGCTTAGAGGAATCTGGAAGAAACAATGCATCCTCCATGATGTTTTAGGAAAGCATAGCTACAGATTCATGGCTATGTAGCTGCAATAAAGCATCCAAGGTAGGTGGAATTTATTGTGTGAGAAGACGACCACAGTTTTTCACTGGCTATACAGGAAGTCTGGGTAAGTGTTGCAGACTAGACTACTAAACTTTAGGTAGCTATATTTAGGTAAGATAAATCCCATCTGCAGTTTCTCACTTTCTTCAGGGAGCTGAGTGAGGTAGCTAAGCTGGGGGTAAACTCCTAGCACTTTTGAAGTGACAAGAAAAGCTTCTGAGTATATAAGCAGCTAAATAGAACAAATATAGTTATTCAATGACTGCTCTAATCTTCAGTGCATAGTAACTACACAAAAGCTATGGGTGTAAAATAGCTAATAACTATTTCACTAATAACTAGCACAAGCTCAGCTACCATTTTAGGATAATTATCATATTCTGTCCTCTTTTTAGGTTAATTTTTATTTTCACATTCTTGCAACCTAGGGATATATTTTATAATCTATTATCAACTTGAGAGCTTTCCCACTGACTATAAATAAGTGTGAGTTTCATAGAAAACTTATATTTATAAACAAAGTATTAATTTTAATGCTCTTTTATGAATGCCCAGATAATTGCCTTGAATGGACTAGAAACTGCCTGAAGGCAGAGACAATCTTGGTTTCAGACAGGGCTTTGTCTCAGCATAGAGTATTGGATAGGCTCAGGTTTTTGGTATAATCCCTTACTCAGCCATACTATGTGTCTCTTCCAGTATATTCAACAGAAAATGTCCCAGAAACTGATTCATAGTGTCCAGTCAAAGAAAGCAATATAGACATTGCAGAAAACTCTCGCAGAAACTTTAGTCTAAGAGTAGAGCAATATCCTAGCTTAACGTATATTATGTTTCTTTTATAAAATGAACGTTGATAAGCAAGCTTAGCCCTCACAACCATAACATGCAAATCACATACTCGTAGGGTTTCCTGTTTGTTATCCCCTTTTTTTTTTGCACTTTAAACAGCACCCCACTGATCTGTGGGTATCTTAGCTCTCAATTACATTCCAAACCTTGGGCAGTTGGAGTCTTTATCTCTGTTCTTATCAACCTTTACTACTGAGTTGGTTTAAGAAACAGATATAGTAATGAAAGAGTGGTGCTCCTCACTAGATTTTGACAAAGGCATTTATTGACAGAGCAATTTGTAGCACAATAGAAAACTAACCTATTTATTTAGAGCATAGACAAGGTACTTCTAAGCTAAAGACATACATAAACTGCAATTTTGCAGTTACTTTTTTGTGTTCTTTCAGAAATGTGCTTAATGAAATACACCATGCGATTAAATTGCAATAATACTTCAATAATGGAAGATTTGTACAAAAAATGAAATAATGTGAAAAACTGTGTTAAAAGATTTTTTATTTAAGAGCAGATATTCATATTCATATTATACATTAAGATATATCTACTGAGCTATAACGCTCAGTAATTACCCCATATATCCTACTGCTAGGGTATTTAATTCAGCTGAAGCGAAGTATAAATCTCTTGAAAAATGAGCTTTTCCATTGATCTAGGCACATAGCTGCTCATTTTAGAAATCAATTACGTGGTATGTCCTGATAAAAAACTAAATTAAGACAGTGTTAAAACCAAGAAAACAATTAATTCAAGAAAAAATATTGTACAGATTTGTTTCAATTACATCAAAGTCAAAGCTGGAAAATGTGATTAAACTTTAAGGAGATCCACTCATTAAGTTAATCAACAAAGATTAAGGCTCAGAAACATCTTTAACTGTGTGGTAATTATATGATTCTAATTATAGCATTTTGTATTTGCGGTCCTGGATTAGATTATATTTCATTTTTAAAAGCATATGAGATTCCCCAATCCTATGTTTTCTCTACTTGTGGTATCACTGAAGGGCAGAGTTAAAGTTATTTAAGTGCCAGACTGCTCTAATCTTAATGTGTTTGGATTACCATTATGTGTAACCAGACTCAAAGAAAACACTGACACAGATGCTAAATTTCTTGAAGGAACAATCCAGTTTTAAACAAATTATGGGCTAAATTAAGATAATGCCTTTACCTGGGGACTTAAAAAGACTCATCCTGCACTCCAAAATTGTATTGTAAATACAGGGTGGATGTGTGGCCTGGATAATACATTCTCTGCTTTGGGTACACAGTAACTGAGCCTTCCTGGCAGAGTTACCCCTAGTTTCTCTATAATTGCAACAGTATTGACATACCCTGACCCAGATGGCTCATTGCCCACACAGACACAGGGAGTCAAGTGCTGTTGAAGACCGTCAAAGTCTAATCTTGGAGACTCAACACAGGGCCTCTAAGCAGAGGCAGCCATTTGTTGAGAGGTCTTACATTGCACATAGAAGGACAGACAGCACTCAGGGTAAAGGGAGGATTCCCATCAACATTTTATCTAGGGAAACTGCCTCCAAGGTCCCTCTGTCACCTCTCTTCCCCTGCTCAAATTGGCTTGAAGGCCCATATGAGGGCAAACATGTGTGCTGGTGTGAAGTGCAGGTTAGCAAATTAAATGTGGACAAAATGGCACAGGAAACACCCTCTGCAAAGCGAAGTCTTTCTGATGGCAAACTGCTGGTTATCTATGTAAAGAAAAAGTGAATAGTCTGGTTGATAGCTTTCCAGCAAGCAGCAATATGAGAGCTTTGCAGCCAACAGAACACCTGTAAGCAAAAGCAGTTTCTTTATACAAGTAAGTGTGCGTTGTTTCAGCATCAGGTCAACATTAATGTGCCCTGCTTTCCATCTCCCAGATGTCAGGGATTATTTTTTCCATTGGCAAAATGTTTAGTAGAGAGCATAAATTCTTCTCCAGTCAGCTTCCAAGTAACTCTGTTAAGTCACGTACTACCTTCCTGTGCTCTTATTGCATTATACTCAGAACCTTGTTTTTCTTTCTTGGTTAATGCTTGTGTTTTGCACTTTCATTTACAGTGCAGCACACTTCCAAAAGGGAATTTCTTACAGCCTAATTTTAAGACTTGACAGAAGTTGTGATCACACTGAGTATCACACTGAAGAGTAAAGGAAGTATAAGAATGAAATTAAAGCTATGAGTAAAGAGTGAGCTTACAAGGCAATATTAAATGGTGAGAATATAAGAATATAGGCAGATGAACAGGAAATAAATTGTCTTTCTAACTCCTTACCAAGTTGGCAGTTTTTACAGCAATTACAGTGTGTTAGAAATTCCTGTTAAAATCTTTTCACTAAAGATTAAAACCCCAGTTTGCACTGACTTATGAAAATACTTTAAATTGTTACTAACAGACTTTAATTGCACCAATATGCTTTTCACTGCTTAAAAAGGTCTTTGTTCTTCACAAATAGTGATACAAAGGTAACAGCAATACTTTAGTGGCTTTTACTGCTTGAATGCAAAATAGGAGTCCTTAAGCTTCAAAATCTTTTCTCTCAGAGATACCATCTTTTGCCTAGAGCTAAAGGAATTAGGGGATATTTACACTATTTAAGGCTAATTTTATAGCATATTATGTTCCCTCTCTGCCACAGAATCAAATACTAGAGGATTTGATTTTTTTTAAATGTAAATATGGGTAAAATGTAATAAAACTATTGTTTGCATGGGAAACCTCCATGTTAATCTGGAAACAATATGCAGTATTGGAATTGTGTAACTTGGTGGTCAGCAACAGGAAAAACAATAGCTCTGGGAAGATAAGTACACAGGATAATGCATATATAATTCATACTAGAAACTTGGAATAAAGTCAGAAATTACATTTTAGCTTTAAAATGTTATCGTTTAGGTGACAGGGAAAAAGAAAACAGTCATAAAAACATTATGATAGATATGAATGAAATATTACTAAAACCTGATAATTGCATCACTTTAATCAAAACCATTAAACTTATAATTTCTAAAGGTAATTATCAAATCATGGATTTCAGCTAAGAATTCCAGAAAACTTTAGCAACATTTTGGTGATGGAAAATGTGCAATTAATACGGAGGAGGAACAGTTGCTGCTTTTCTCTGAAGATAATGTTTAGCTCCAGGCAATTGCAGAGCAAGACCAAGCTGCCAATATACAGAACCACTGGGAGATCTCTTGGTTTACATGGACGGGAAACAAGGGAGTTTACTAAAAATGAACAAAAGACAGTTAAAGATCTTTGAGAATGAAGCCCTGTGATAAATGTTTGGGCCAGTTAGAAAGAGCAATGTGTGGAGAGGACTATTGAACAAGGGACTGTGGGAGGTCTATGAAGAGCCAAATGCAGTGAATGGAGTGAAATCCCAGTGACCTGAGTGGGCAGAATATGTGGTTAGGATGATGGAAGACAGAACAGCGAGGCTTATTTTGGACAGCCATCATTAGGACTTTCAGTCCTCAGGCCAATGAAGAAGAACATGGAAAGATAATATTGAGCAAGGCCTAATTGCTTGTCATATGAATCACCATCAAAGGGAAAAATATGCATTTGGCTAAAAGAGGTAGGTGAAAATCAGCCAAGGATACTTTGGGTCTACAGAGCTGTGGGGTAATAGCACACAGATTCTAGGAAATTTCATGTGATTTCTCCCATCTTTAGTTTTGGTATGAATTCACAGAGAAAAGATTGCCTTCACTCTTGATAGAACTTCTTAAAGAACATGTAGAGTAAGATAGCAATGAAATGGCTAGCAGTTGTCTATTCAGAGCTTAACTTTTCCACAAGTAGTTAGGGATGAAGAAAGAAGGGGATTGCTTTACAGCTGCATGTACAGACACAGGGCTCATTTTGTGACAAATGAAACATGAAACATTCTACACCAGCAAAAATAGCAAAAGGATGCCTGAGATTTCAAATTGCATTATAACTGTTCCCAGATTTATGGAGAAGAATAATCATGGAAGTGACAGCAGACATTCAGGTCCAAGTCCTGTAAAACTCCACTAGTAGTAGATTTTTCTATTTTCTTTTTTAATACAGTGGGACAGATCACACTTGCAGAGGAATCCAGTTGAATAAAAGCTAAGGCCAGTATGACAAGCTTGATAAAAGACCAGGATATAACTCTTCATGGTCCTGAGTCAAAACTCTTATTGAAAAGAATGATCAATAAAAAAAAAAACAACCAAAAACAAGGCTTGCTGAAATTGTCTGAAAAGTATCTGTTTGTGTATGTATTTTATCAGCATTTCAGCACAAGCAGACATTCTTCAAACACTTAAAAACTGAAAAATTAAATGACATCTTATAACTGGCAACATGGAACAGTTTCTTCTAACTCTAGATTTGTCTGTCTTCCAACATGTGTGTCTCCTGATCATTCCTTCCAAACTCCTATCTGCCTCATTTACTCATATGATGAAGTAAAGGATTTTTTAACTTCTATGACAGAAAATGTAATGTTTTACAGCAAGAACTATTGCACATACTGACTATCTCAAATGAGACTAGTGCCTGACCAATAATGCCACCAGCATCTAAATGAACAAGTTTGCATTAGAATAGTTTGTGGATTAGATTTTAAATAAACCTCAAGTATGCAAGCTATAAAAGCACGCGCCAAAGCAGCTCTTACTTTTGGTTTAAAATTCTTGTACTTGATATTAATGCTTTCAAACCACAGGCAGTAAATATAATATAATATACTGTACTTTCTGAGTGGTCAGATTTCCAGGCAAAATGTGACGTTCACACTCATTTGTGTGCAATTCCTGAGTTTAGTTTTGGACAGCAATGGAACCTGTTGTATATAATAGTTTTTTTTTAGTGAAACTTCATTCACATATTTGACTTTTCTTTGAATACCACCCTTACAGCCTGGTAAGCTATGCTTGCCTTTACCAAAATATCCTTCTGCATTTGTCATTTGTGTACTTTGCTTTTCAGCAGCAATTTTATTGTAAGATATAGAATACACTTAAAGATTCAAGTACCTTGCATCTTTAGAATATAGAATCGTAGAATAGTTAGGGTTGGAAAGGATCTTAAGATCATCTAGTTCCAACCCCCCTGCCATGGGCAGGGACACCTCACACTAAACCATGTCACACAAGGCTTCATCCAATCTGGCCTTGAGCACTGCCAGGGATGGAGCATTAACAACCTCCCTGGGCAACCCATTCCAGTACCTCACCACCCTAACAGTAAAGAATTTCTTCCTTAGATCCAATCTAAACCTCCCCTGTTTAAGTTTTAACCCGTTACCCCCTGTCCTGTCACTACAGTCCCTAATGAACAGTCCGTCCCCAGCATCCCTATAGGCCCCCTTCAGATACTGGAAGGCTGCTATGAGGTCTCCACACAGCCTTCTCTTCTCCAGGCTGAACAGCCCCAACTTGCTCAGCCTGTCTTCATATGGGAGGTGCTCCAGGCCCCTGATCATCCTCGTGGCCCTCCTCTGGACTTGTTCCAACAGTTCCATGTCCTTTTTATGCTGAGGACACCAGAACTGCACACAATACTCCAAGTGAGGTCTCACAAGAGCAGAGTAGAGGGGCAGGATCACCTCCTTTGACCTGCTGGTCATGCTCCTTTTGATGCAGCCCAGGATATGGTTGGCTTTCTGGGCTGTAAGCACACACTGAAGCCGGCTCATGTTCATTTTCTCATTGACCAACACCCCCAAGTCCTTCTCCTCAGGGCTGCTCCTTAAAGCATAGCTGAGATTTCTCTGTAAGGAAAAGCTTTGTCAGAACTTCAGGATTCCTTCTACTGGGGTGATTTTATATTAGTGAAACATTTTTGCAAGTTTGACTTTCGTTTTCACAAAAATCTTTACATTGTGCTTGACTTTGAATTCACATTTAGGATAGGTAGTCTAGTCTATAAAATGTAGCATTGCTGTAAGGCACTTACCAACTAAAAAGCATATTTCTCCTGAACCACTTTTGAGAACAAACATGTAATTTTCAGAACAAACACAAGAGGGGGCGTTTAGATGATGTATACGTTTTTCAAATGCTGCTTTATAAACTCTCAGTAAAACACTGGTTGTAAACGATGTATTTGTAGTTCTTTACTCATTCTCTCTCACTCCCTTTCTACTAATGTCTTCTCATAACTTCTCAATTAAGTGACACGATTTTTGCTTTGATGCACGAGTGAGAACCAGGCTCTCATTTATTTCCTCTCCAAAATGTGATGTACTGCAACGTGTATTTAGTCTTACTTTAAACCCACACACACTACAGACGCATACTCATGCACCAAATCTTCCTGAACTTTGAGACAAGGCTCCTAAATTTTACAGCCCACAAACGAAAACAAACAAGCAGTTAAATCATTCCACACCCCATTTACAGTCCACTGATCAATTTTTCTTCTCAACCCCAGCTACTTCCCTTCCCTTACCCACAACCCACATACTCTCACCTCAATTCAGAGCCACCAGCATACAGCCTTGTACTTTAAACAACGTTTATTGGTTATAAGTTCCTATGTTACAATGATTACTCTAGGGTTGGTGTGGCTTTCGTGAATTACACTTTAAGTAATTCTGCATGTGGTTTTCTGTTGGGATGTTTAAGAAAGTGAGATACAGTGAAAAATAGAAGCTGTAAGCTGTTTCTCTAGTATTCAGGGGAATGTCTGAATTGCTGATCTATGTTTAAGTGATTTTTTTTTTCTACATTTGGTATTAATTTTTATGAGGAAATTGGAGGCTTGAAACCTGCCAAAGTGTTTGCTTTGGTGTGCTACACTTATGGATGGAGTTATGGCTGCTGTTTAGTTGTCCAGGATATGAGTGGAGATATACAGGCTGTAGAAGAGGTAACAGAAACCAAGAAGAGGGTTGAATTCATATAGTATAGATGAAGAGGCACAAAGAGTCTTTGGATTTTCTTGAGTGGGCCAGTTTGACTATTTTTAAAATGATGTAGCCCTGCTGACAGCTGTTAATATCACAACTACTGTCATTGATGCACTGTTTTGCATATTTCCCCAATGAAAGTCATGTGTCTTTTGAGTCCTGTCTTTCCATTACTAGGTGATGAAAATCACCTGATAATGATGTCAATCTCCCCTGGTCTGCTTTCTTCCACCCTCCCTGTAATTTTGAAATGATAGAAGTACCTGAATTTCCAAACTATGATATACTGCTATATCTTTTTTTGCTTTTTGCACTGGTTTCTTGCAGTCATTCTTAGCAATGATGCAGTGGCTGTCTTTTGCACAACAGATGCAGGTAGAGGTAAACAGGATTGTTCAGGAGCAGCAATAGATAGCAAGGTGAGACTAGTAGTGAAATTGGCAGTACAAGTGCTTGTGAGGAACTGGTCAGGCATGAAAATGGAAGATGAGTATTGAACAGGTGAACCTACTACACTGAAGAACCTCACTTCAAAATTAGTCCAGTTATTGCAATGGAATGTGGAAATTAATCACGCATGCACTAGGCTTCTCCCTCACCAGAGAAAAGCAGGTAAAGGAAGCAGCTTCAGGAGTCTTGCTGGTATATTCATCTATAGTATAGCTTTCCCTTTGAAACATTTTGCATCTTTTGCTATTAGAATTAAGATTCTGGACTTGATTCACTACAGGTACTATTCTTCTACATCAGTTTTTCAGAAAGTATCAAAAACCTCAAAACCAGATGCATGGATATCTCTGTATACTTAAGACAAAACCAGACTAAAATCTCTCTACTGCATACAATACTTTTTTTCAAGTCATGCTTCTTAGCCCCAAAGAAATTCTAGCACACAAATTATCCACAAAATGCTTCTGACACTCTGTCTCTTCAACTATGTTTTTGTATTTTGACTTGGTTTGAAACATTTCAAGTTGGCAGCTGCCTTCTATTCACCTCATCAAATACAGTCCTTGGCAGATACATGAAGGTTTAAACATTCTTACAGGTTCAAGTATTTTTCCCCCAAAAGAGACTCTTTAAAATAAGACTCTAAGGTCACATATTTAGGCCAGAATGCATTAATTTTCAGGTAAACTGATGGTTTCTTGCACAAATCTAGCCACTTCAACCACTTGCACAATTTTCTTGAAAACCCTGAAAACTCTGGTTTTCAACTGATAGCTGTACTTAGAAATTCAAATCCATCACTTGCTTAATCAGCTGAGGAATTTTGACAGCAACTTCTCTATGCAGTTAATAGCTATTTCTACCTCTGAATAAATTCCCCTGATCTTATGGTAGCTCAATTGTGCTAACGCTTCATCCCCCCGCTACCTTGAGGTTTTGGGTGAAAAGGCAAGATTGCTGTCTAACATCTTTCTAACGTCACCAAATTTTATCTTTTGATGTATTTTTATGAGCTATTGGAGAATCACATCCAGCAAGGATGGTTCACTGTTATTGAGAGTGGGAATAAGCTACAATGACAAATTTTCAATACTTTTCAACTTCACAATAGCGAAGTTTTAACAAAGACTTCAGGATTGCCTGAGATCCTCCTTATGCTCCTTTTTCTAAGTTGTGTATGTTTAGCATAGTGCCTAAAACCGTGTTGTTCTTCTGCGTAAATGCACAGCTTTGTATCAAGTGTAAAGGCACTAATAAAACATGCTTTCCCCTGATATGACCTGAAATGATGATATGATGCTTGAGGAGCATTCAAAGCTAGACATTTCCCAACAAAGCAGACATTTGGGGAAACAGCATGTGCTGTGAATCTTTGGGCTGGTAAACATAATAAGAGACACTGCAGGCAAAGTTGGTAGAAAAGGAATATAAATTAATCTGTCCTCAGTCTTGTCTGGAGGTGGCTCAACTGTGGAGCTCTGCAATCACAGCCTCTCTGTGGCAGTTGATGGTGAAGTTGTCACACTGAAGGGACTGCAGCTGTGCTGAGACAGTTACCAGACTGCATGCTCCCAACAGGAGCTGTTCTAGTGTGCAAAATGTCTCTAGTTATATTTCATATGGTGAGAATCTAAGTGGGGGATATTTCTTAATCATGATTTTTCCCCCCTCAGGTTCACAGCCAGCAAATGTCTCATTCACATCACCATGAAAAATTCCTTCCAACTGTGGATATTCATTCAGATCAGCCTACAGCAGCAAGATCTTCAGCTGGACAAAACACACTTCACTACCTTTGAAGTACTGTAGTCTGAAAAAATCTTTTCCTTTTATTATATAAAGTTGCTCTAACAACCGTCTCTCCTAACAGCAGAATAGAAGAGGAAGCTTTGGGCTGTGGAGGTGCTGTTGGATCCAAATCTAATGTTTAGACAATTTCTGCTGCTTATTTAATAATAGACACAGTTGAATCAGTTCTTTGCCTCATTAACTTTTCTTTGACAGAATCTACTTGACATACTCTGCTCAGTGTTGTGCTTTGGCTCTCTTATAAACTTTTATTTCAAACTCATCAGGGGTTTTATGGGTGTGGGACATTAAAGCAAACACATTTACAGTTGCATTCTCCCATTGAGACACTGCTGGTCTTAGTTTTTCTACCTCCAGTTTTAATTTCCTTTGAATATCTCATATGGCTGGATACTAGATTCTATTGCAACCATCCTTCTACAAGGGAGGAGCAGGCTAGATGATCCATGAATCCTGCCTCATTTCAAAGTGTACATACACTTGAAAGTGTGTGCAATTAAGGATACTATCTTGAGAATGTTCTTGATTTATTCCTGAATATTGTGCATTATCAACAAGAAACTCAACATCAGTAAACAGTTTTTCCAATTAAATCCATGGAATTGTTTGGTGTCTAGGAAATTATAACTGAATTTTTGATACTTTGACGCCAGGTTCAATGTGGTGAAGATGGACACTTTCCTCTGCATGTTTTATCTATGTAATCCTCAGTTCTATCAGCTATGACAGAATGGTATTGTGAACCATAATTAATTTCCTTTACAATAGTGTGGATAACTTCACGGCTCATTAGACTGATGATTTCATTCTGAATTGTTGGACTTGTGTAATCTTGTTTTCTCTTCAGCTAGCTTCCCAGGGTCTCATTGTCATTGCTGTGAAGCTTCAGTAATTCAATAAAATTCTCCTCATCAATCTGATGGCCATGAATTACTGAGCCTTGTCTACTTTAGTAATGTATGGTGAGTATTATTTTATACAGTGAGCAAAACTGATCTCCTACGTAACATTTCAGCTTGCTTATCCTCCAGACATGCTGGAAAATGTGAGGTTCCGGTATTCCAACCAAACAAAACTGTCTGGGACAATTTAAACCAGTTTTTGGCTAGGAAGCATTGATGAATGGTGGAACTTTGGTGCTAAAGTGGATTTATCTTCCCCCCCTCTGCCACCACTGACTTGATTTCTTCTGCTGCTGCTTTATGTAAAGCTTAGTGTCAAGTGATACAGCTGTGGCATCAGAAGGAGGGTATTCACTGATCAGCTAACTACTTATAGGTGGTGAATTTGTGATATCACACCAAAGGACTTAAGAAAGTCATGGAGAAGTAAGAATCATTAAGGCACAAACATAAAAATATTTTATGAATAGTTTTATAAAATAATTATAACAACTATTTCTGGTAATCAGAAGTTTAAAGAGTATTTGCTTGTCTAAGTCTGCCAGAGTACAATGCCATGACATTATTCTTGGAGCTATATCGTATGTTCTGGTATAGCTCCAAGAATAATGTCATGACATTATATTTTCATGAACGACGTTAAGGTGGCTTGTATTCAGGTTTTTCCATCTCCAAGAAAACAACATGAAAGTTAAAGGGAAGGGTGAGAAAAAGTAAGAACCATAACAATTTGTGAGATTAAGAATGGAAAAGTAAATAAATACATTCTGTGGTTAACTGCTGTTCAGGCAACATCTAGGTACGAGGGTGCACGAGTTTTTAATTCACACATCTCATCAGAAATATTGAACGGAGTTGGTACATGGAGCAATAAGCCTGTCATGCATAATTTTCTCAGAAATGGTAGGTCTGTTAATAGATGTAGAATTCAAGTTAGAAATTGAAAGGAAGATTTGCCTCTGTTTTCATTATTTATTTATTTGTGTCTCACCTATGAATGGGAAATAATCTATCATTACCACAGGAAATTCTGAAAAAGATAAATAAATTAAAGATTTAAAATATTCACATAGTAAAGTAAGGGCATGCCTATACATGGGCAGAAACAAGTCTAAAAACAAGACCTCATTTCACTGTCATTTATGAAGAGCTTAATAAAATGAATTCTTAATGACAAAAGATTAAGTGGATAACATTTCAAGTAAATAATCTTCTAATATGCTATGAATTCTGTAACATGGATTATGAACATAATTTCAAACTGGTATGTTTGTGTTCTCACAACTTCATACAGTAACGTTCACTATTACAGTTAAATACTGGAGAGCTTCCAAGAGGAACTGATCAAAAAGAATTAATGAATGAGAAGTGAGAAGGTTTTAGGCCACACACATTGAACTTTCATGTCATAGAACAGACCATAAGAAAATGTTGTTTATAATACATAAATAAAACTATAGTTACACTGAATTTAGCATATCACTACATCATGCTGTGTTTTGAGTAACTGTGCCTAATTCTGAAATTTATGTAGTGAACATGTAAATACATTTCTACACTTTCATTTCACATTTAACATCTATTTTTAAATCAGACTGCATCCAGTGCAAAATTTACTTCAGAGTAAGCACTGTAAGCACTGTAATTATAGAGTTTATTGGTAATTAACTTATAAATATAAAAAAGAATACCCATACAGTATAATTACTGTATTAGAGTAATTATAGTATTTTTTGGCATGTATCAACTAAACAGCATTGCTTAAATATTCTTTTGAATTATATTCAGTACATAAGAAAGGCAATTGCAACATGGGAATAAGAAGTTTATTAGAGCACCTGAATTGTGCCAAACTCGCAGGATTCAAACTTGTATTTAACTAAGATGTCTTCCTATCATATTCTTTACACAAACTATTTCTACTATTAGACTACATAAAAGCTAGAAAACCCACCTGGACATGTTCTTGTGTAACGTGCTCTAGCAGGGGTGTTGGACTAGAGAACCTTCAGAGGTCCCTTGAAACTCCAACCGTTCTGTGATTCTGTGATTCTATGATTCTGTGATTCTGTGTAACTGAGATAAGGAACCTACCTTGGGTCATTTAGAAAAATGCAAACCAACCAAGAGAGACCACCAGAGATAAAACATGATATGATCAAAGTGATGAATAGGAACCTTTTGTGCTGACATGTAGTATGGCACTAAACTGTATTTGTTAAAGTGAAAATAATCCATAGGTTGCACAGGAACTTGGATGAGAAATTAGCAGTGTGGACAGATAGTTGTGTCTAAGAGGTTATGGAAGCAAAGTAACCCTGTAGGAATTAGGCTTGCAGGTGACCTGGAGGTGTCAACATCTCTTGCAGAGCTAGAGGAGATACCAGAAAGGCATCTCAGATTTGGAAGGTGGAGCGTTATTGACTTTATATGTAAACCAAGATGATGTCCACAACTAACACAATGATTCCTTTTTTATGGTACAGAATCCATTTTAATTCACTTAACAGGTTGCATATTTTCAAACTGTTTTGTCTGCTGATGGAATAGTCGCATACCAGATTTCTTTTAACAAGAGAAGAAACCATTTTCATTTTAATAGTTCAATTCAAGAAGCAGAATCTTCTTTTCCCTGTAATTTTTCATACAGTGCTATTTTTAAATTCTATTTTCCATGTGATGGGCTAAAGGAAAAGAATTTGGCAACCATTCTAGTCAACCAACCAACCATAAACCCATCCAGGACTTAAAATCTTTGTTTTCCAACTTTGAACATGCCATTCTCTCCTGTGTCTGACTCTACATTTGTTTCAGCTTGAATTTGGAGCCCCCTTGCTAAGTGATCAACTGAAACTCCTTGCCTCTGCATATCCATTTTGTTCATCACAAACTGAGCTGAGATCACAGTGGCCACTTTAATGTAAGATCACCAAGGTAATTTCAGCACCCGAATTCTGCCAAACATAGGGCAAAATCTTGAATTTAGCTAGGATGTCTTTCTATTATATCCTTTACACAAACTATTTCTATCACTGAATTACGTACCAGCTGGAAACTTCAGTTTGTTTAGTACTGTAATAGCTAAAGGTAGTATCACAGTCCCTGCAATATTTAATGTGTTCATGTGTCCCTGCAACATTTCAACCTCACAGAAGTCTTAATAGCAGCATGGGACTGAAAAGGCTCTTCCTATCAAATTACAGGGTGAAGCAGCTTTGCTATTAGCCGTGCCTCAAAACTATGAATACACAGACAATGACTTTATATATTCATGAAGATACTAGTGGACAACCCATACCCAGTTATGTTAATGGAGGCTGGTTATTAAGTTGTAAGATGTCTACATAATAACAATATCTGCCCAGTGCTACTGTGAAGAGGTCTATGACCACTAACTGTAATATTCTGCCCCCAGAAGTTTTACAGTTCTCCCAGGAAAGCTAATGGGAGATTGGAAGCTACCTCACATCCTGATGATGGCTGGCTAGGAGGATGTAAAAGGACTCCTTTTTTTGTTCATTTAAAACTCACAGCAATTCTTTCAGTTCTGCTGGTGCTTCTGCTCATAAATGTGAATAGGCTTTATAACACAACTGATGCATTTTCAAAAAGTATTGGAAAATCTATTTAGATTAGTTTTACTCTATTTGGTGCAGAGTGTTATGGTAATCAATATGTGGTATATGAATCTACCAGCTTTAATATGTGAAGACATTTCATTTCATTCATACAAGCCTGGTCCATTTTTTTCATTCATAAATCAGTTTTAAGAATCTAAAAGGATTTTTTTTAAATTAATATTATTTTTTTAAAAGATAAAAGATGGAAGATTTGATTCTCTTAGAACTTCTTCAATGGTTTCTCAGCTACCTTCTTAACTATCTTAGTAATTTCAGACATTTTAACACAAGTTATATAATGTTTAATTGTGATCTTAATACCTCAAATTACACTCTCTGTGGGCATAGCCTTTTAATACTGTAGCTAAATTGTTTTTCATATTAGAAAAAAAGAGTCTGACTGTTTTGATTGGTCTAAGTGGAAGATGGGGCAGAGCTTGCATTTTGAAATTTGGAAATACAGCATAGAGTAATCAAGTCCTGCACTCAAAGAATATTTATTTTTAAATATTTTACCTACTAAATTATAGGCAATTTATATATATTTTCTCAAATAAGTTCTTTATGCTTCAGTGCTGTGATGAATCTATCACAGGCTTTTTCTTTTTCATAGCAGACAAGAGACTAAGATTTACAGCAGATTTCTCAAAAAGGTCTATATGCCAAAAAGTCTGTTTCTATTTGCGTTAGAAGTTTTTTTAATTATTGAAGTTAAGTCTTAAGTCATCACGCTCCAAACTGCTACATTTTGTTTACCAGAGATCAAAGGTTTTGTGGTCACAAGACTTCTCAAAGAGCAATACAGGTCACTTCTGTTTCCCCTACAGCAAACTTTATTTAAGGCAACACTCAGCACTATTTTCTGGGGGAAGTTTGAATATGGTTTTGACTTATAAAACATAAAGTGATTAATTTACGATTGCTTGCAATGCTACCTCTAGACCCTCATTGTCCATTTACTTCCCCATGCATAGTCTTACTAAATTAGCTGCAGCCTCACAGCTATATTGTCCCTTTCCACAGGGAAGGAAAGAGTTCACATTTTTCTGGGCACCTTGAGTACAGCAGTCAATTCATTTGCTACAGCATTTTTTCAAAATCCTTTTGGCTGCTGTCTGTTTCACTCTTGGAACAGGCATGGTTTAGTGTGAGGTGTCCCTGCCCAAGGCAGGGGCATTGGAACTAGATGATCTTAAGGTCCTTTCCAACCCTAACTATTCAGTGATTTTATGATTCTATGATAGTCATAAATAATGACTGGTGCGCCCAAAAGAAACAACACAGGCTACAGATGAGCAACTCCTTGATATTAGAACTTACTTCCTGTTGCCTATGGTAAGCAATGGCCTGGGGTATGATGTGATGCTTAGCAAGACAACTTTCAGGTCAGGCTTGAAGAAAGTAGAGAAAATTTTCAGTATGTTTAGAGAAAATTTATCTTCAGCAAGGGAGAAAGCATTGAAGTGTTTATCTGGGACAAGTACAAAGTCAACTTACATGATGAGAGCTGGTAAGTGACATCTGGATACTCCATAAAAATTACATGAATTATGCCATACGTCATGAAGGCCTTTGTAATGAGAAAAAAATCATTGCTTAAAAGATGACAGAGCAGTGGAACAGCCTGCTCACAAAGGTTGTGGAGTCTCCTCTGGAGATATTCAAAACCTGCCTGGACATGTTCCTGTGTAATGTGCTCTAGCGGGGGTGTTGGACTAGAGAACCTTCAGAGGTCCCTTGAAACTCCAACCGTTCTGTGATTCTGTGTAACTGAGATAAGGAACCTACCTTGGGTCATTTAGAAAAATGCAAACCAACCAAGAGAGACCACCAGAGATAAAACATGATATGATCAAAGTGATGAATAGGAACCTTTTGTGCTGACATGTAGTATGGCACTAAACTGTATTTGTTAAAGTGAAAATAATCCATAGGTTGCACAGGAACTTGGATGAGAAATTAGCAGTGTGGACAGATAGTTGTGTCTAAGAGGTTATGGAAGCAAAGTAACCCTGTAGGAATTAGGCTTGCAGGTGACCTGGAGGTGTCAACATCTCTTGCAGAGCTAGAGGAGATACCAGAAAGGCATCTCAGATTTGGAAGGTGGAGCGTTATTGACTTTATATGTAAACCAAGATGATGTCCACAACTAACACAATGATTCCTTTTTTATGGTACAGAATCCATTTTAATTCACTTAACAGGTTGCATATTTTCAAACTGTTTTGTCTGCTGATGGAATAGTCGCATACCAGATTTCTTTTAACAAGAGAAGAAACCATTTTCATTTTAATAGTTCAATTCAAGAAGCAGAATCTTCTTTTCCCTGTAATTTTTCATACAGTGCTATTTTTAAATTCTATTTTTCCATGTGATGGGCTAAAGGAAAAGAATTTGGCAACCATTCTAGTCAACCAACCAACCATAAACCCATCCAGGACTTAAAATCTTTGTTTTCCAACTTTGAACATGCCATTCTCTCCTGTGTCTGACTCTACATTTGTTTCAGCTTGAATTTGGAGCCCCCTTGCTAAGTGACCAACTGAAACTCCTTGCCTCTGCACATCCATTTTACAAACTGAACTGAGAACACCTTTTTTCACCTTAAGCCAGCCTTACAGCTTTAAGAAATACAATTTTTCATGCAGAGACTGTCTGATATTCCTGTTGCTAAGAGTATTTCCTCTGAGTTGTAGCTAAGATATGTAAAGGTGTTTGGTTAACACTGGGGCAGTTTCAGCTACGTTTACTGTTTCACTGATCTTTAACCATATAGAAGCAAAATCAACCCATCAATTGCTGGTTTTAAGACACTGTTAGAATATAGACTGCAAGTTTGAGGCTATATAGGTAGAAATTTTAGATGTAGTTTATCTGATTTAACTAGTGAAACAAAATGTGATTCAGTGGAGTATTTCAGCAGAGAGATCATTGCTAGTAGCCACAATTTGTAGGGCCTATAGCAATAGCAGTGGCATGCATACTTGCTTTCAGGAAATTTACATCCACCAGGGAACATGTAAACAGTACATACTTACAGCCCGAGCAGTAAGAGATAAAATTCCAAATGCTGGATGGTTAAAAACCCTTTGATGTTCTACATGAATAGGGTATATGTGGAGACCAAATACATACTCTCCAAATTTGATTCAATAAAGCTGAAACTCTCTGCCTTGCCCTTGGCCTCACAGTGCACCCCACATTAAAACCATTCAATAAAATTTGATACGTTGCCAACTGTTGCCTGCCTGAAGATTAAACTACTTAAGTTTTCAATTACCTATGATATAATACAACAAAGACACAAGAGCAATGTCCTTAACCCTCCAGCTGAGCAATGAAAAAAAAAAAAAGAAGTCTATTTACACTGAAGGAAAGCCTGAATAAAGAGATGGGCTTTGCACTGTGCCCTGAAGGTCAATAGAGCAGGACTAGGTCTACCCATACTACCTATATAGTTTTCTAGTATAACTGTGTCAGTTTGTGGCCTGATTTTAAACACACATAACCCTTGACATTGATGCACTTCTACCAGTATGAAGATGGTTGATCTTAGTAGTGCTGATACGCTTATTTCCATGCAAGTGTAACTTGCTGATGAGGGAATGCAAAAGGCCATGTCTGCACTGTATCCTGTTGCAATGATATCTAAGCTAACTCTAGCTGATAGAAGTCCAGAACTGTGGCTGTGTTAAGACAGCATTGAGGCTCCTAAGAGATAGTTATAGTAAGACAACTACAGAATTGTGATAATGTGGCTCTGTTTCTGGCCTTTAATGTCTGCTTTCAGTTAATGCTGCACTGTGCTCTGTGTACAAACCTGCACACTCAGAATTAATTGGTTGATTTCTACTGTGGTTCTGACTTACACAATACAGACTTAATCACTGCTTTGCACTGTTTGATCCCTGTAGATCTGACCCTTAAACTAACAGGAATAATTTTCCTTCTGTTTCTCTTCACTGATTCTAAAGGAAGGCTAGATGTTGTTCAGCTGGAGAAGCTCACATTGTAAATACATTAGTTAGAATGAATCTTATTTTTATGGTTTTGAGCAAAAGAGTAATATAGTAAAAATAGGATATTAATTCCCATCCAGCTAAATACCTATCACTAGGATAGTAAAGATAAACAAATGTAATTAAACAAAGTAGTACAGTACACTACTACAAAGTAGTGTGCAGAAGATGCAGCAGCAAGAACTCTTGGAATATGGGGATAAAAACTCCAGAGTTGAGAAGTCTGGTGAGAATCTGATGCTCTCATCTGCAGCTAAAATGCTACTAAATCACTTGGTCTCAGTGATTCTCAAGATACTTGCTGGAGTGATTAAAAGAAAATGCATCTCAGGTAGTTAAGCCTCAGATCATGTATTTAGCCTCAATTCATGTATTAAGCCTCAAATCCTGTAAGGCTCTCAAAGTGAAAAAATCATGCTAATTTGCACTCCGAAGGAAAGCAGTAACTAATGTACTGCTGCAGTGTGATTCTTCTGACCAGTCTGACTAAAAAAGCGGGTCACTGCATCTGCACCAGCTGGAGCTTCTGAGTGACTTTCAGGAGCATAATATGTTTAGCAAGCAGCATGGTAATCTAATCAGTGAATGGAAAGCATGACTGTAGGCAAAATGTGGCAGAATGGGAAGAACTTACTAGTTTAAAAAGGAAAACAAAATGAACTTCCCTCATAATTTCTGAACCTGCACTTGCTTTTCTGCTTCCAGGGGTTATAATTAATTTGCTTTCTATGTTAAAAATCTCATTGCCAAATATTTTAATACCATATTAGTCGCAATTTAAAGTAACATTGTATCTTACCAGTTAAAAACTGCTGCATTGTAAATTGCTGCTTTAATGTGAGTTGAAGAAATATGTGTAAAAACCTCTGGCCCTATTTTCACCTAACTCCAATTTGGAGACTCCTTACCTTGGTAAGGGTTTTAAAAGCAGCTCCTGCAGAATTCATGCACTGGGACTGAATTTTGTACATTTTCAAAGTCATAACAAGTTTCTATTTAAGATGTCTGAAGTAGCAAGCTGACATCCCAAAGAAAAGGCTTGTCTTTTACTCACTGGAGAAGCAACTAAATATTGCAGAGCATGCCAATTTTGTAATTTCAGATGGTTTTGAGATGGGAGCATTTGAATAATGTAGAGCATGACACTGTAATATGTTATGAAATTACAGCAGATGTAAAATTAATTTGTTAATTATATGAATATATCTTCTCTTTTGGGGACCTATGAAGTATCTTGTAGAAAGACAGTAGGTTCTGCCTTTAAGGGCTCTTATTTAGCTTTTATCTTATTAGATCTAACAGAAAGAATAACATTGACAAGGATGCAATGCATGTCTCATACATGAAACCATATTATCCATCTAGCCTGCCACAGAGTGAAAAAAACCTCCTGCTGAGTCTGCATATTTCAAATTAATTCATTTTTATTTTGTAGCAATTTGTAGCAAGTCAATAGAGCTTCTTGAAAGTATTGGACCAACATCCACACTTGATTACACTGGTGAAAATTTGGAATTACTGCCTTGAAATCAGAGAAATTTCAATGAATGGAATTTCACACATAAAAAATATGTTTTGGCCCATTACCTTTTTGCAGTAAAGTGTAAAGACAGTATATTACTATTACCACTTTGCAGATAATTTCCCTGTCCTTTCATGTAAATCCTTAAAAAATTTTACAGATTGCAAAGATAGCATTTGGCATGCTGGTTCAAACTGGTGGTGTAAACTGCTTATGTCAAAGGCTGCACTATCAGCTGCTTTAAAGAAATGTTAAAGGAACTCTGAAAAGAAGAGGTATGGAAGAACCTGCTAAGAGCAGAAATGTGGGGAAATACAGTAAAAGAAAAGGTGTAAAAGGTATAAAAAGAAAAGGTGTAATATAGCAAATGCATGAAAGGAGATTAACTCTCTCTTTTCTAAAGATATTTGAAAATGAATCTGTTCTATATGAAGTATCAACAGTTATCCCTTCTATTAAATATTTAGAGTAAATTCTCTATTTAAAAAAATGCTGGGTACTTCTTTTGCATCCAATGAATATTCATTGGGAAGTTCATTGGTGGGTGCCTATTCAAAACTGAAAGATCAAAAGGGAACTGTGTCAATTTTGTCCTTTTCGGGGTTGACTGCTATTTTTTGATGTAATAAATTGCCAATTTTAGAAGGGTAAAGAACAGAAATGGAAACGAGTATGCCTTTCAGGAGACTTTTGACTGTGCCATTATGAATAGTCTCCAAACAAACAGCTTGTTGCAAGCCATTCACATAGTAGATAGACATCCAATTGTTAGCCATGCAAATAGCCATATCCAATGGTCAGACAGCTGTTAGCTGGCTCTTAGAATGATTGGTAACCAGACTGTTGTAGAACTTACTCATGCCTACAGGCTGCTGGGTCTCATCTTTTTCTAAAATCTTATTAATAAATTGAACACGTTTTATGGGATCATTGATGTCTATCACCTCTTTTCTCACAGTTTCTCTTAGTAACCAGTAGAAGACAGAACCAAAAAAAGAACAAGTAGGAAAAACATATTTACAGCTTATTTTTATAGACCAGAGTTTTATCCCCATAGGAATCTCACGGTGAAATTAAAGCCTTTTTTGTGCAACCATTGCAACACCTTTGTACTTCCAATGTAAATACGTTATATAGGCACACATGTACACATGTATATATGCCGACACATGCTGCTTACACACTTATACACATTTTTCTTAGTCTCAAAGCCATATTCTGAAAATGCATACACCAGGAGCAGATTTAGACTTTCTGAAGTTCATGAAAACTGTTACTGATATCTAAGAAAGGTTTTTACAGGTGTTTTTCTAGAACACTGTGCTCTCTTTTAATTGTGGATGGCTTTTCAGGTCTTGGTGGAGTTCTGTATTGCAACAGGAATTTGTCTAATGTAGATTAGCTAAAAATACTTCAGATAAATAGAAAAAAAGAAAGAAAAAAAGGAAGTTGAAAGCTCACTAGACATCATGCTCCTGACAGTGCCCCCAACTGCCCAAGTATGGCAGAATTCCGTAGTTGGACTCTCCATCCTGTTTGCAGAGCTAAATCCATAACCCAAATTGTAACAGATAGTGTGAGAAGGTGGGTTTCTCTCACTTCTACCTAATTCAGTCGTTTCTGACATTTTGGTAGCTGATACTCATTTAATAAAATTGACAGTGTCTGGACTTAGGTAATCCAGCCCCTGGTTTTCTCCCCTCCCTCTCTTAGACTCTCATGACCTTATCTTCCTCTTCCCCAGATGAGGCCTTCCTGTGCTGCCTCTTCAGTCTTGTTTCTTTTGGACCAGACTGTTGGTGTCTCTTGAGTCCTCACATTGACATCTCACCTTCCAGCTCCGGCAAACCCAAGCATGTTGTCTGAACTTCACTAATTCCCTAAAGACACCGACATGTCTCTGCATTGTGTTGCTTCCTCAGATCTTTCACTTCTGGAGGAGCTCTGTACATTTTCCTGAACAGGGTCTCTATGGAGCCAACATAGCTTCATGAAAACATAGCTCCTTATTTCTGTACTGTATCTTGTAATATCATCACTGAAACCCACAGCACTCAACAGGAACCACAACTCAAAGGTTAGTGGTGACATGGGAGTGTTCAATGAGATTTCCATTTCTTTGTGAAACAATTTGAGCCTTTGCTTTCTGCTACCTTAGTAGTTGAAATATAAAGTTTTAGACTGAGATGAAGCCCTGCTGTGCATCTTTTAAAATTGCTGATATCAATAATGAGCAACAGAAAGTTAGAGTATAATTAAATAATCTTCTGAGTTAGGGCACTCAGTTGAAGAGACAGAAAGTTTTAGTCCTGCAAAAGATTACTTAAGCTGCTTTTTGGATTCAGAATCAATTGTAAGATTATGCAGGTGCATACCTTCCTCACCATAGTATGCTTCTCACCTGCAAGTTTATGTTGTATTTTGCTTTATATATGCTTTCTCTTTTTTTTTCTCATCTCCTTCTGGCTCAATATTTTAGTTATGCCAAATAAATAGGAAACAGAAGAATCAGGAAAGCAAAAGTCACATATACAGCCACCTCATCCCCTTCTCAAGGCTCTGTGAGACTACCTAGGGAGGTCATTTACTGGGAGAATAGTTTTCATATAGAAGGTAGGCAACTCGGCACAAGTTTCCTGTCTTTGAATGAATATTCGAACGAGACCCTGTTCGTGGCCTCCCAAATCTCCCAGTGGAATGTAAACAAGATCGAAGCACTTCTATGGGTTGCAATAGGTAAGTAAGGTTAGGTACAACATTATGTAGCACCATGATGCTTAAGCCCATCTAGGGGTGACACTCTTTGTAGCTATTTTCTATATCTAAAGTTAGGAATTACCATGCTATACCTCAGAGAGATGTTAGAGGTTAAACTTCACAATAATAACAGAATGATTGAAATTATATCTAGAACTATGTAACATTCCCCCCAAAATACAAGCAGTTAAAACAGAATTCTGAGGGACTGAAATAGTTAATATTGGTCACTGAAATATTTCTTTCTGACATTATGAATGTATGTATTTAGAAGCTTCTTGGAATATTGCTGCTAAAACTCTGCCTTGTCCTGTGAGAGTTCCAAACAGGCTTATGGATTAAAAAGTTTTCCTTTTCACCTAGTACATGGAACTGACTGCATGTGTTCATCTTTTATTTTCCTTATCTGTTTTGAAACTAGAAAATGCTTCCTCAGTTTCCATTACCTAAATATATCCATTAATCAAAGACCCCATGATGACATTTTCCAGGTCCTCCAGATTTCATAACACTGTATCTTTTATTAATTACCTCAAACCTGCTTTAATATTCCTTAGAAGGTATCTGATTTTCCTTTGGCCGGATGTGAGTTCACTAGGTGAAAGTTACCATGAAACAATTTAATGCGAGCTTCAATCTCATTGTTTTTTACTAATTATTATTTATGTATCCAGTGCCCCAGGTGTCTATGGAGTTTAACAGGCAGTTTAAAAAAAGGCCATAGCCCAATTAACTAGAACAGTAACTATTAAAAAAAGGTGCAAGTGTTTGGGAAAAGGGAAAGATGACAAGAATTACTGCAAGATTGAAAGATCACAAACATGCTTCCTCTTACAGATGAAATTTGCCCATTTACAGCAAATTAAAATGGGAAGACTGGAACAAAGACTGAAGTGCTCAGCACTGGGTGCCTAACTGGAAGCTGAGGACTTTGGAGAGAGATCTGAAAAAAGGAGAATCATTGTGCAGGGATAAGAAGCATGGAGCAAACAAAAGCATGTGTCCTTTGTGAAACAAAGAGGCTTACGGAAGTAGAATCTGTCGGGCTGCTGGGGGAAACAGGGCAAGTCAACAGCAGGGTTAAGGCAAACCTTCCCCTGGAAAATGAGGATGGAAAATATTGGCTAACATCCCTTGCTGTACACTGCATGGACAGTGTCTGGACCATAAAAGAACGTACTTTCTCTAAGACTGACAGTTTAGTTTTATCCACCGTGGTTCTTGCAGTTACCTTTACCAAGCTGCAGCTATGCCAATGCTTAAGAATAGGCTTACTCTCAGTGTCAGGAACTGCTGGACTATTGAGGCAAGGTCTAGACCAAAATTCACTAATTTTGCCACTGGAATGAATATGCATAACAATTAAAAATGTTGCATAGAATTTTTTATCCTTCTGACTCATTATGAGTTCCCTGAAGAAACATTTTCTCCTGAGTGAAGATGCAAGTATTGTGTGCAGCTGCTTTCCTGAAAAACACACTTTGAATTTTGTAGCTGCAGCTTGTCCAAATGTTTCTCTCATGTTTAAAGTGCAGATTTTCTTTTTTATGAAAATTGCAACTTTTATGACAGAGGGAATTTACACAATTCTGTGCTATTTCAAACTTCTTTGTACCAACAGCAGAGATGGTGTCAATTCTTCAGCTAGTGGAAGTTAAAAGTACTTCTCTTAACTACTATGATCACCTTGCTTAACCACAGCAGAAAATGTGACTTTTGCCGTAATTAACAGGAATATGGCATTTTAACCATTTCATGTGTGTTATAATGATCTCTTGGTTCTGACTTGAGTATGCTAACTGAAGCAGCAGCACTAAAAGTAAAGTTCAGTTACCACATCAGCTAAACCAAACCAAGAAAGTTAAGGTTACATTTCTCACAGTGACAAAAAAAAGTAAAAATTCCTGATGCTGAACCTATGCTGCCTATTTCTTCACTTCATGTTTCCTCACATTCACGAGGACTGTAATATTTGTTTACATAAAACTGTCAATGGAAACATAAAGCTGTTCCTTGATTTTGGCTGCATGCACTAGTTAGTAAGATGCATTCCCTGGCATGCTGCTTTTAAGAATGCAGGTGTGGGCTCATCCTTCATGACAATAATGTTGCTTCAATAGTCCTATATCCAGAAGTGTATGGCTGCAGGCCAGTATCCAGTTAACTTCCTGAAGCTATCTATCTCCTTCATTTTAAATATACCTCTCTTTTTCTAAGTAGAACCATTAATTTTTATTGATAGGACTAATGCTTTGCATTTAGCCCAAATTACAATAGGAAAGGAGATGCTTAAGGGTAACTGGGTGATGAAAGGACTACATTAGAGTACAAGTCCAAAGGCTGCTGTTTCCTATTTGTAATGCTGAATCCACATGCAAGTCATATTTAAGCTATAAACAGTGGCGCCTAGGGAGTGTACACTTAGATTGCCTTGAGAAACTAAATACTTTTATCAAATCACCAGGTGGACTTGTGTTTGAAAAACACTCCTGACCAATGTGGCTTTTTCTGTATTTACCTTGAGATGATAAATGGGGCTTTCAGCAACCTGGACAACTTAATTAACATGTTGCCTCTAATCTTTTATGCTTTTACTTAGAGATGCCTACTATATGTATTTCAGACTACAAATAATTTCACTCACCGTACAATAATTCCAATGACCCTCCATAGATCTACCTTGTTTTAATAATCAGAAATATTTTGCAGTTCTATCACCTTTAACTGTTCCATCAGAGAACTGTTAGACTAACCCATTCATTTTCTCTCCTCACAGAAATATCATTTGCAGTTGGCTGAGTTTAATCATTTGATGCTATGAAGTTTTAGCCTCCAGAAGATCATGGTTTCGGCACTTGCTCAGAATTATTTGGAGAATAAAGAGACAGGACTTGGCTAAATGGAAGAAACACATCCAGAGTGTGTCATTTTCATCATGGCAGTAGAAGGAGGCGGGTTTTTAATTCTCAGGGTGTCTCAATGTGGCAATAATCTGTGGGCTGAGACAATTTTCCTTGTGATAGGAGGAGCACTGATAAACATTAAGATGTTATTAAATACACTTCAGACCACAACAGCTCAATAAAGTTCTGTTAACTCAGATGTCATTACTTGCAAAGTAAAGGGGAAGACAGAGATTTCTGAAACAAGAGAAGAGTAATAGTAAAAATATATGAGTTTAATTACCTCCATGTCTGTATATATATTTGAGGAATATGTCAAATGATCAAGAGGAACGATACAGCATCTGACAATGATTATGGCTTTGGAAACATAATGGAAATTCTGACGGGTGGGTTATGAAGTGAAATCTAAGTTTAACTATAAGAAAGAAATTAATGGAAAGATGAGATGTCCTCAATGTCATATCTAAAAACAAGCTTACAGCTATAAAGCTGACACTATGAGCATAACATAATATATAAAGCAGAATGTAAAGCTGAATATAATTGTAGATATCTGTAAAAATTAAAGGCATCTGAAAACTGGGTACTCTATCCCTAGTAAATGTTGTGTACTTTTGGTATACTAATTTTGCGCCAGTGTATCAAAGTACCCAGAGACACACAGCCACAGCCAAAACTAAAACAATTTAAATGTCAAGGTAGTAACAAGTATGACCAAATCTGAGCAGGAGAGTTTGTATAAGATCTGAGCCACTGTAGGCAGTGGCAAATTAAACTCTCCATGAAAAATAAACATTGAAAATAATAGATAGCTAAAACCAATATTGAATAGGGATGAATATAGGCAGTGATAAGGAGAAGAGGGAAAGAGAAGTAAGTGCAGTCCAGAGGAAAGTAAGTGCAGTCCAGAGGAAAGTAATTTCAGACTTACAGATGGGGAAACAAAGTATTTGTCCTAGAGGGGTTCAGAGGAATACACTTAGCTTTTATGAATAAATGAGGTAAAGTAGTTCTTTCTAAATGAACAGAAGCTAGGAATTGATGGTAATCTTCCCAACTTAGTTGTAACTCAGTTTCCTTAGTCAGACATTAATAAGAAAAAATCCCTGAAAATGAAAGTACCATTAATTTTAAATTATCCCTTAAAAATACAAAGAAAAGATACAGAGGAATGAATTAGGGTGACACTAAAACTGCCAGTGTTAGTCTGACGTTGCTGACATTAAAGCCAATGGTAAAATTACCACTCGTTTTGACAGAACTGGGGTTAAGTCAGTGCTGAATGCTTTTGAAAATTCCCCCCTCAGAGGATAACTGAACCACCAGCCAAAATTGCTTGGTGGAGAGTAATGTTTGCCAGACAAGTTGGTTATTTGTTTTGGTTTGCTTTGTTTTCTTTATGGGAAAACATAACAAAATTAGTAGATGATGAGAAAACTGAGGGAGGATGCTGTAGTCTTAGAAGAATGGTCAGTACAGTTCCTCATGAGCACTTCCCATTAGCTCATTCTGGCAGGGAGAACAGCAGTGCTCCACTGAAAGTGCCCATTTGCTGTGGTCAAGCGAGAGGGGGAGTTTACCAAGAGACAGAGCGAAGCATATCGTAGTCTGGCTAGAGGAAAATGGTGAGACTTCTGAAACTAGCTAACTTTCTTGACATTTACTCATACAGAGGCAACACTTCAGCACAGTTCTGCCTTAATGACAAGGTTTTATACAACACCAACCATGCTGTCAGCACTTACCAACAAATACAAAGTGATGCTGCTACTTAAGAAGTAGACCATGTTGTACACTGAAAGGCTAGAAACACAAGCAAAATTAAGATTTACTATAGGATGTGGTTTTACTGTCCAGTAACATAAGCATACTTAATCCTTATATTTCCTAGGGGTTCATTCTGAATACAGTTAGTAAAAACATCTTTGAAAGTAGTAGTGCTGAGATCATGGGTAGAAATAATACATGACACACTGGACATTACAGCTGAGATTCTAAGGCAAAAATTCTGTCAGCAAAAATAAAAGAAAAATTAAATTCAATCTTAAACTCTTGGGGGTTACTGAGAAATAACAATATTTGGTAAAGAATACAGCAATAAACTCCTATAAGACTATAGGGCTATTAAACTTCATTATATGCATCAGCTGCATAAAAGCACAAAAAATGATAACCCAAGTAATGTCAGGCTACATTTTACAGAATACAAATTTAAATGTGCTAAGCAAACCATTTGATTTATACTGGCATGCCCTGGCTTGGACATTTTACAGAAAAGATTGTGAAGAAATGGTTTAACAATGTACTTTGGTTGACAAGCTGTCTTTTTGACCTAACAAACTGGCTTAAGATGCTCAGTTAAAAAAAAAAAAGAAATTACTTGGAATGAATAAATTGTGAAAATATTCTGGAAAATGTCATGCTCATGGTAGATTAGAAAGGCAAGGCAAAAGAAGCAGTTAAAGTCAAGAATGAACAGTTGACTCCTTTTTCTGATGCTGGAATCAGAAAGGGAATTCCTTCATATTTACTCCTTGAGCTCGAGGAAGTTCCAATTTCCTAGGATTTTTTATGCTTCTTGCCTTCTTTTTTCCTGGTGACATGGGCAAAAAAAAAACAAAGCAGAACACCACGTGCAATGGGAGTTACCTTAAGATGTTGTTGGGATGCAAGATTTTTCCAGTACTTGATGGGGTTAGAGCCTTTACATGACATCAGCTTGTTCGAGTCACTGAGGCAATCTCTGAGGGTGTGTCTGTACCACAATAGCTGTGCCCAAGTACACGTTCTTATTCATGTGGTTTAAACAAATTTTTTCTGTACTGCTTCATCCACCTCTGAGTTTCTCTCTTTGGCAAATATGCTCCCCTGCTCAAGATCTAAGCCAAAGTGTGAGACAACTCATAGGAGCAGTATGGATGACTGGGGAATTTAGTCTTGCATGCTAGCCATAAACTAACATGGCTGGATAGACTTACCAATAAAGATTGGTATTATAAAGTCAGGCAGTTAGTAGCTGGGGATGCTGAGCCAAATGACCTCATAGAGGCCTGCATCTTGACACCACAGACACTTATAAATGATTGCCAATATGATACAGGACACAAATAGGCAGCATTTTTCCCACAGACATTTACGTCTCAGCCAGGGCAGGGATGGCTCAATAACTTCTCAAAGCAAGACCATTAGTCAGATTCAATTTTCCCTCATCCCATCACCAACCACTAATTAGGAGTATTCCCTGCTCTTGTGATTTTTATCATGGTCATGATATTTGATACTTCTCTGTAAAGCCCCTGTTTTGGAGCCATATGATTACATCAGACAGAAAATTTCCAGACCTTAAGGTTGGTTTTGGTTTGTTTCTTAAAGAAAAGCTATAAACCAAAAGAGCAAATAGAAAGCCTCCAAATTCTTAGGCTTCTTAAGTGTCATTATTTCTGTGGCCTGACATTACTTCAGCATTTGAGGTTAACAATATGAAGTTAACATCATGTTAAACAAACAAACAACAAAACTGCATCCACCAAGGAGCCAAATTAAATTCCTCTAACTTTTGGTGACCACCAGCTGAGTTTTGATCTGAACCAGGGACATCTATTTACTTCCAGTCTTTTACCTTTCCTCCCTCCCCAAAGCATTTCTCATTATCTTTATTAAAATAGTTTGCTTCATTGAACAGCCCTCAGAATAATTCAGTCTTGTTGATACTACATGGTATTTTCCATGTAAATAAACAGAAATGTTCAGTGCAGAGAAATGTTAAGAAGGGTAATTTCAAATATTTTATGGTGAGAAGTATTTGAAACTTTCCTTGCTGGCCAGGAATGTGCAGTTTCTAAGCCAAGTGCCCATTCCGGATTATGTAGTTAAACTCTCACTATTCTAAAAGACATGAAGACTTTTCTTTGGGAATTCTATGGCCTGTCATGCTGTTTTCTGAACTGATTGTCATTTTGTCACACAATTACTTTTAGTGATTCACCTTTTTAATGAGAGCAGAAAGGAAACAGCAAAGAAAACGTTTCTCTAAAATGTTTTCAGAAAGGCCCACTGGAATTTGAAATGGTCTTATTTGGTGTACTTTGCATAATTTGTTACACTAAATACGAAACAGATTTCAGCCGCAGCTGTAGTGCATGTGTTGTTCAGGAGAGCTCGAGTCTCCCAGAGCACAGCCATTGGCTTATTCGGAGATTGTCAAAATTGTAATCTCTGGGCAGAATGACACAGAGTAAAAACACTATGCAAAAAGAAAACGAAAAAAAAACAGTCAAGCACAGACACTGTCCACTGAGGATTCACACAACATTTGCTCTCTTTCGCCTTTGCTTTTGGCAAACTACATCATTACTTCATGGTAAGTGCACTGAGGGAGGGAGCAGCTAATATTTTACCGACCTGTCTGATCAGCATTATTGTTATCACATGGGGACATGTGCAATGAGAGAAATATGCCTTGTCCTGCACAGGGGATTTCCCTGGTTATATCCACCATGACCACTTCTCTATAGCTGACCACTTTATATCAGCCATGACCACTTCTCTATAGCTGCAAACTGCCTCTGCGACCACGTAAGGCTGTGTGAACTTCAGTTTGAGCTAGTGAAATGGCTTCAATTAGGCATTACACTTCTCAGGTGCAAACGGTCTGTTCTGTCTTTGCCAATGTGGTTTGAATTTACAACTCTAACAACACAAGTAACTAGAAGTTGTGTTGTTGTGTTGACAGGAGCTTCCCAACATTCAGTGTTGCCTTCTGAAGTGGAGGGTGATCACTGGTGTCAGCAAGTACCACCCTGAGGTAGCAATCAGGGCAGCTTCATATATACATATATGTATGTATGGCTATAGCTGCAACTAGACCTTAACAGGGAAAAATGTAATCACACGTGAGCTGTACAATTGATGTATTTTTCTATTTCTAAATAAAGATCTAGATTAAATAATAAAAGAAAATTTATAATGTAGCTTTTAGGAGACAGGAGCTGGTTTTTAATTCTGTGTTTTCATCTTGCCAGCAGAATTCAGTAGTGGACTAAGATGAGTCTTCTGCGCTACCACAGTGCAAGCACATAATAGAAGAGGTAGCCATGACACTTCTCACTGTTAAGATATCTAATATTTTATGCTATGCCTAGCTTTAGTTGCTTGTTGTTGGGTTTAACGTTAACATCCAAGCTAAACTCTTCCTGTGATTTTCTCTGATATCCTTCTTGGTCCATTATGGACAGCAACAATCTTGTGCCCAGGAAGTACATGCGGAAGAAGGTTCCTTTTTCAAGTTGTTGCCTAGACATGACAGAATGGGAATAAGAAAATGACTTGAAGATTTGCATAGCGGATAGGCCCAGTGGAAGCTGTGATGCTCAAATCAGACAGAGGCACACGACATGGGCAAGGAGACCAAGTGCTGGTTCTGTCAGCACTTTAGAAAATGGAAGGTAATCATGTACTTAAAATCATATGCATAAATGGCCAAGTTAAAACTACAGAAGAAACTCTGTGGAATTTCTTAACTGTTTTATTCCTTTTAACACAGTTTAATATAATTCTTATCTAAGTTCAAGAAATGCCTTAAGGAATGACATATGCTACAGATAAAAATTTAACAATGGTTGACTCAAACTTCAGACATGATTTCATAACTGCTTCTTTCCTATGCCTTAAACTATTCAAAGTTTACTAGTTAAAATCTGCTGTCTTATTCTGAGTGGATTTCTATGAGGTCCAGTTGTTGATCGACTACTGTGACATAACTTGGGATTTCACAACATTTGAACCTATGATCTTCACTGTGTAAAACATGAAACTCAGTTGTTGGAACTAGATACTGGCAGCTGATCAGTAAAAAAGAAAAAGAAAAGCTGACCCACCAGTTTTTGCTATGGCTAAGCCAATAGGAAAAGACATGCTTTCTGCTATTGACAAAGGTCCACTTTGTGAAGCATGAACAGGCATGCAGCTTGAAATGTAAATCTAAGAGCAACAGTTTTTGTGGAGTTCTGCTATGTCTTTTTCCCCAGTGTTTTGGGCCTAGGTAAGTATTCCACCATCTGAAAAATGTTTAAGTAAGTCCTGATCTTACACCAAAGGAATCCAGTAATAATACTCCTGAGCAAAATCAAAACTTTAATTTCCAAGCCAAACCATTAATTTCCTGAAACACCTTCATCTCTTCTCCTCCTGGCAGTTGTTCCCCTTTTAACCTTCCTTTATCCTAAAACCATCACAAACTGTTTCAGTCAGCATTATGGAAAATGAACTAGCTATTGCCAGGTAACAGCAGCTGGCATGCAAACAAGGATTCGGTCACCTAGATCTCTAACAGAAGAGAGGCATTTGAAATGTTGGGTCTCTGGGAATAAAATGGGGAAATAGTTCCTGCATATATCCATATATATAGTTGCACTCTTCGCACATGTAGGTGAGAGAACTTGTCAAATATTGCAAGGGAAGACTGTGAAGGAAGAGGTTCAAATACACAAAGGAATCTTGCTTACTCATTTTCCATTTAAAAATTTAGGTCTTTGATTCTTATTTGTGATTATTTTTCATGTTGTACAAATATGAAGTGTCTTCAATCAGCAGGCTTTATAAAAGCATGAATCTGAACTTGGAACATTAGAAGTAGTCTTTGAGTAAGAAAGGATGAGGTGATGAGAAACAAAGTGATTTTATGAGAAACTTAAAGCCAGACACTGCCTGTCAGATCATACTGGTCCCCAGTGTCATGAAAATAACAGGGATCTGGAAAGCTGGCAAGGGGGAGAAAAAGATTCAGAAAGTGAAAAATGGAAATATTGCCTTATAAGGTGCAACCTCTAGAGGACAACATGGGGTATTTAAAAATTTAGAGATTTCTGTTATTTATTGTCCTGGTTTGAGCAGTGGCAGTCATTTTTTCTCCTTCTTGGTAGCTGGTGCAGTGCTGTGTTTCGACTTTTGGGCTGAGAACGGTTGCTGGTGGCATGTACGTTTTGAGTTACTGCTTAAATGGTTGGTTTTGTCCAAGGCCTTTTCTAAGCTCATGTTTTGCCAGGGAGGAGGGGAGGCTGGGAGGAGGGAGAGATAGGGCGTCTGCCCTGGGCTAGTCGGGGAGATATTCCATACCATAGCACGTCATACCCAGGATGTAACCGGGAGAAACCCAGAAGGGCTGGAGCTCTGGGGGGATGGAGGAGGTACCAGTCGGTGCTCGGTCAGGCAGGGTGGGGTGAGTTATGGGTCGGTGGCTGGTGAGGTGTTGTATTCTCTTCACTTGTTATTGGCTTTATCATGATTATATGTAGTAGTAGTAGCAGTAGTGATTTGTGTTATGCCTTAGCTATTAAACTGTCCTTATCTTAATCCGTGGGGGCTACATTCTTTGGATTCTCCTCCCTAACTCTCTGGTAGTTGGGGGAGCAAGGGGGGGGGAGTGAGTAACGAGCTGTGCGGACTTGGTTTAAACCACGACATTTATATGTTTGCATTTGCACACATTCTTTTAGTTTGTCCTTCCCTTTGTTTTTCTTAATTAAAACTTACAAGCTGCTAAGTGTAGCTGAGAATTTTATGTATATCATTCCCAGATAGCTTTTATTCTCTCAGAACAAACAGTCAAGTCTACCTCATTTGGGCTGCTCGGTCGTTATGGTACAATCATCTGTCACATATGCTTCTTGCAAAGTAACTGAGTGCAGTGTTATGTCTAGGAAGTACAGAATACAGAGAACTGATTTTAAAGCAATTTACACATTAACTTGTTTTCACTGACCTGGTACCTGTCTAAAACTTAGATGGATAATTTAATTAAGTTCCCTATTTAGTTAGTAAAAAGAAGGAGGTAACTCTAGACAATGAATCATTCCTTCTTAAAATAGAATGAGTTAACTGCTGGAAATGCTCAGCTCTTCCCATTGATTAGAAGATTATCAGAAGTAAGTACCTAACACTTAAATAATAGTAAGTCCCAGTTTCAAACAGCTTTTGATTACTAATAAACAGAATTATGAACATGATGTGGAAAAATAATAAACAGATCATGTATTAGTATAAACAGACAGTTCTGTCAAAGACAATGGATCTTCTGACTTTAAAATCACTATGTGCTTTCTAATTTTATGATCAATTACAAGGTATAAGAATCAGGAAGGACATAAAAATTATAGAGTTGGATGTCTTCAGTTATAATGGTATGTCAGGAGTAATTTTACTTGAAGTCAATGGAAATGCATGAGTGTAAAACCTTGTGGAAGCAAAGAGGAATTAGGAAATGGGATCTGATCCAAAACTCACTGAAATCCATGTGAACTTTTTCTCTGAATTCTCTAAACTTTGGATCAAGCTCCTATTTCCTTGGAAAACAACAGCAGTTCAGCTTCTTGGGTTTGCCAACATTTCTGCAGTAGTCAGCCATATTCTGCTCCACTGCATCTAAGAGGGTATTGAAAGAAGTGCTCTGCCAAATGTATCTGTACAAAGCAAACCCACAGATTCTGTGGGCATTTCTGTTTCTTTACTGTGTCAGCACAGGATTAAATTGTATTTTAGAGCAACGGTGACCATGACATCTCTTTTTATCTGTCTTTTGTATATTCCTAGCATCATACTGTTACTAGGCAGTAGAAATGACTGAGCTGCCCTTCCAAACAGGAAAGCAAAGATTTATGCCTTCCTTGTGATTTTAAGATCCAGGTATCTGTTTACCTCTCCAGGCTTTAACAGTTTATAAACTGAAAGAAGTTAAAAGTAACCGTATGAATACAGGTTCTACATTTGCCTATTTAGGATGGATCTCCTCTTTTTGTACCAAAATTATCATAACTGTTTTTCATGGGTTTACTGTAAATCTTGATGCTCAAAAAAACATAGCCAACATTTTAAAATTGATGCTGATGTAGTTTGATCTCAACAAGCAGGCTAAAATATGCAATAATGTGTAAAGCTGTCAACAATTATAGGAACAAGTAAAAAGATTTTTCTTTCCTCTTAAGGCTTAGAGAACAGAGTAGCAAACATAAAAAGCTAGAAATTTCAATGGTTTAAAGTTGTTTCGATGCTGTGTTTAAGCATAAAAGAATCTCTGAGTCTCTTTGGGATGTGCCAACAGGTCAAAGCACTTTCCAATTGCTCGAACTACTTCTTAATAAAGTGGAACTGTTTGAGGATTTGACAAGTCCCATGGGTCAGGAAACACATATTAAACAGCCTTAGAGAATTTTTCTCTTTCAGTATTAAACCAATATTGCATAACATAAAAAGTGGTCCCCCATTCTCTTCTCTGCCATACAGAGATCTCCTTCCGTGTCTTTTTTGAGTGTGAGGATAGGATGTTCTGTCTTAAACATAAATCCAACTTAGTTTCAAACTGAGAAAAAAACCTGAACAAAACCCCCAAAAACTTCTATGAGAAGGGAGAGTGATAAGGAGGAAGAGAAATAGAAAAGGAAGACTGACAGAAAAGGGACAAAAATCAAGAGAATTAAAAAGCTTTTTCATTCCTCTCTTTCTTACTTTCACTGTTAACTTCTCCCTTCATTTTCTTGCATGCTCCAGTTGCATTGTTTCATCTATCAGCAACTCTTTTTCTATTCTGTAATTTCATTGTTTTTTATTCATTATTATTCAACTCAGACGAATGCTTTAAAACAGGCATACAGAATGTTTTAAATATTTGTTCCTAGAACCCAAATTCACCAACACAAAATGTGTTGTTTTCCTGTGTGAGAAGATATTTTCCAGTTTTCAATCATGTCTACCAGCAACAGGCAGCAGAGCTCTAATTCACAGGCTGTTATCTGGAGAACTTAATCTCATCTACAAACCTCTGTTTCACTGAACAGTGGTACAACCACAGAACACCATCATTTGACCAAACTGTCATACCCAGAGATAGGGTAAAATCTCAGAGACTGAGAAGTTTACTATCTTATTTACTTATATAAAATAGCTGAGTAAGTTGAAGCATTCCTCTTTCTTGCCACATGTCCCTTATTCTCAAACATCTTATATAGTATACATTCAAGATTTTATGTTTTATTTTCCTTTTCTCTTTTGCTATTAACTCCTTCTCATTTTAACTAATTTTAACATTTCAATTGATTCTTCTTTCATTTTATAAAAAGAAGGGTCTCCCCATCAATGCTTTCCTATTCCATCTTCTCCAACACCCTCAGAAAATAGTCCAGACATCTGATGAATTGCCTTTAAAGTAATTTTACTTTGCCAGTCATTAAGAAATACTTAATTTCTGAGCCTAAGTGATTTTTATGCAGTGGTACCACGTGGCTGAAACTATTGCTTTTTTTATATATAGATGATTGTATTTACAGGCTTTGCATTTGTTCCTTTCCCTAAATTCTGCAGCAAGACTATGTATGTATAAAGGACTAGAGCCAAACAGTTGCCAGAGTGGATGATATAATGTTATTTAGTTTTAAGATCTCTAAATAAGTTGTAACATAAAGTAGGGATAGTAATAAATAAATAAATAAATCCATAACTTTATACATTTTTTACTTGTTGCTGGAAAAAGGCAAAATATTCTCATGTACACAAGTAATATCATTTGCTGAGCTAGCTTCAAAATAGAAGGATTTGGAGACAAATTCTTAGAATAGAAAAATCCTGAAAGCAATTGATATACAGCACTTCATATTTTTTTCAGTTTTTACCGAAAGCTATTTTGAATAATTTATATTGAAAAGCAGCTAATTTTGGCTGATTAAACACTTTGCCACTGTTCGTACTCCTGAAAACCAATGTCTTCTTTCAAAACCACCTCTTGTCCATTGGATGCAAACCATGCCAAATTTTACTGTAAATGAACCATTTCCATTGGATAATCAATCTGACTGGAATATCAGAATGCAATTTCCTCCAGTCTATGTATTGTAATTCTGACTGAACATCAAGGATTTCTGATGATCTGTCTATGTCTGAGACTTGTTATGTGGACAGGTCATTCAAGCTATGTTTCTGTTACCTTGCACTACTTAAGAAAATAAATGACTTCTGAAACAGATTAAAGGCTAATGATCAGGGATGCATCCAATCTAGAATTCTGTTAACTGTGTGTGAGACAGAATACAGTGAAGGATGCTCTCTATTACATAATGAGACAGTCATATGATGAATGCTTAAAAAGTTAAAATATTCTTTTCATTTTAGGCTTTAATGTCCTTTGCATCAGATTCTAGGGACAGAACACCTGACTTAATAGTATTAATAAACTGGTCCTACAAGTAACATGCTGAAACCATATACAACTTTATCAAATGTACCAGCACCTTAGAATGGTCAGGTCATTTGTTGACTTTACTTTTTTTCCCAAATTAACTTATTGTTAGAAATGACCATTCAGCAAAATATCAGCAGCTGAGAGGGAACCTTATGTTGACTTTTACTATTGTACTCAAGCCACTGAGTCTGTTGGTGCTGAAGACATACTATTTAAAGTAACCGGTTTTTATCTTCCTTAAAACAAAAACATTACCCCCTTAAGGTCTTCACTTTATTTAACTCCCAATGTCACAAACAATCACTTTTTCACACCTTTTCAAGACTGACTTCCCAGACAGTCTGCCCTTACATCTCCCAAAGCCCAAAGAAAGCTGCAAATACAATCCCAGAAAGCTGTATTTTCTTTTGACCTGTTCCTCTTTTCCTTTGGAAAATAACCCTGAAAAACAGAGAAGCAAGTGTAATATATTACCTCTGGTGGCTTAGCTGGACAGCAGTAGGGGCTTGTAATAAGGATGTGGTAATACACCACAAGGAATCTGTAGACTCATAAAACTTGACCTTATAAATCTCTACGTTTATCAATTCCATACAGCAGCCACTCCCTGTGGTGGAAGTCTCAGACCAATAAACCTGCAGTTGATAACCATACAATTTATCCTCAATTTTTCCCTCCAGGCCAGCTAATCATGCTACATTAATAATGTCTGAAAAAAATTGGAATGTCATTTGAAAATAAAAATACCATCTGATTTTTGTCATTATTTTGCATGCAATTAAAATGTTAAGCAGACTAGTTTACAGTAATAACCAGGAGTCCTCAATTTTTTCCTTGTTCATATCTCTGTTTAAAGTTCCTGCTCTCATCTGAAAATGGCTTTTATGTTTTGTTTTGTTTTGGCTTTGTTTGTTTGTTTTGAAATTCACTTAGGTTCCTGAAGTAGATGATTCATTTCTCTGGACACTAAACACTTGAGAAACAAGACATTTCTGCTGCAGGGACCACTGCAGTGCTCTGTTAAGCAAAGCTGTCTCATGTATACCCAGCACCCAGCTTCAAGTAAGGGGGATCTGGACTTGATGCTAAAGACCATAGTCTGAATTCCCTTTGAACACAGATCCCTATGCACCAGTGTTTCTGATCTGGATCCTATCTTTGCCTATAACAAGCACCTAAACAAACAATTCTTTCATTGGATTCTCATGCCTATTGTTTCCTCCACATAGTGCTTCACATTCTGGATACACTTTGTGAAGTGCAGTGAGAATGATTTCAGATTACTTCTGGCTCTCAGTAGCAAAGTTTATTTAGAGTAACCCCCCCAAAAAAAGATAATGAAAACAAATTTAAGAAATCCCAATTTATCTTCTGATGCAGTATTTTATCTTGGGTGGAATGGCTGCAGATCTCCACTTGATAACTGACTCCAAAGAACATTTCGAAATGTGACATGCACTGGGAATCGGGCTATAGAAACTTAAAATAAGATACCAAGAAAGTAGTAAATATAAGTGGTTTTAATTTTTAAAGCTCTACTTGCCACTGATGCCCACAAGAACTCCCAGCGGCAAGCAAGTTAATTAGGATTATGCAAGGAAGCAAGAGAGGATTGATCCCCAAAAGTCTAACTTGACTTCATTACTCCTGAGAAGGTAATAGATCTATCAGTCATCAAAGGCATTCAAATCGGCATGCTTTATATAAAAGACGAGATTTGAGATCAGCAGCAGATCTTACCTTACTATGTTTTGCAGACAAATAAGGTTTCTTCTGTCAAAACTATTGTCAGAAGTACAAAACTGAAATAGCTGCATTTTTATCTGCTTGTCATCACAAGGCAGATCCTAGGTCAATATCCCATGTTTCTTGCCCAAGGAATATGTAGCCAAGGAGAAAACAGAAAAGAATGTTGTTTAACCACCACTTCAGTGCACTTGAAGGAGTCAAGGAAAATATACTGCAGCAAAAAATAAGGAAACACAGTTTATTTTTCCCTAGGAACAATAGAGGAGAAAGGACGAATAGAGAATGATTCTTGAAGATATAAAACTTTCTTGGAACTTTGGTTACAGATGCACTCATATATCCTCTGATTAAAGACAAGACACATCTCATAAGTAAAGTTCCAGACGTTCACTCTTGATTATAGATCCAAAGAAACTTTGTTCCATGTACATAGATTAAAACTTAAAACTTGCATGAACAAGGTCACACCACAGCAATAGTCACTCAGACTGCCAAAACATGAAAAAAAGATCATGTCTTTGGAAGAAAATATTTTGAGAGAAAAACAAATTGAAAACAAATAAAAATCCAAACATGATTAAACTTGTTTCATTTTATTCCCTTTCTTTTTCTTCAGGAAAAGAAAAGTTTGCTATTTTCTGGAAATCAGTTCACCTGGACTATTTAATCACCAGCAGGAACAACACAAGGAATAATGATAGCATAATATAAGACTTCTCTTTCCAGTATTATCTTTAAAGGCAATGTAGAAAACCAAAGCTGGGTAGACTCTTTTTTCCTATAGCTGAGCAGTTTTAACATCTTTTTTCCAGGATTCATTAACCTGTGATATGATTTTTCAGTAAATATGTACTTATATTTTAGTCTTTCAATCATGTAATCAATTTAATATGTGTTTTGAAAGATACTTTAACAAATTCACAATTCTGCTTACAAAAATAATGCTGTAATGCCCTGGATCCTCCAGTTAGTGACAGCTATACCATTCTCAAGGAATTTTATGATACAGCACCATACATAGGATAAAATAAAGCAGTTTTTATGGTTCTCACAAATTATTTTGTAGTGAAACGAGTACGGCATTTCAGAGAAAATGGAATGCTTACTGGACTTTTAATACATTTTATTTTATTTTATTTTATTTTTACACTTTATCAAGACCAGCATAAAAATGAGCTGGTATTTGAACTTTTTACTCAAGCCAGTGTAGTTTTTTATTGTATATATATAATAGAAACGGTAAATTACAACACTGGATCTGATTCTGCAGTGACCACTAATCATAGAAGTTGTATCTCTGCTTTTTTTCTGTAGAAAGTTGATCTGCCAGTCTTTCAGAAAGTAATCCTGCCTCATCAAACCAGTTCCATGAAGGAATTTCATGTCCAATTATTTGAATGACTAGGATTACATATGTAGGGTCCACAAATTCAAATGCTTGTCATCATCATATAAATTTTTTTCCAGCTGATTTGTGCAAAATATGTCTATACTGTGTATGGGAGAGAGTTGAAAATAATCCTGGATGCACTATTAGCCTGACAAAATGCAAGGACTATCTAGTGGAGGGTGTTGCTGGTGGACATACCAGCTCATATTCTCCCTTGCAAAGTGCCTGGCAAATTAGGTAAGACTGTTTTTTGACCTGAGCTGGCTTATGCAGAAACAGCACAGGTAGCAGTGCACTATGCTCACCAGACTTGCCAGTGCTCAGGTCAGCTGTCAGAGATCCATCTCTGCCACCTCTGCATCAGCTTGTGTTCATACTGAAGCAGCATAATCATTAAAATATTTATATGGACCTATTCTTTGGCAGGGCTTTATGCCCTCCTCAATCACACTTCCCCCTCATCTGCACTTCTGCAAAATTAGTAAGTACAAAAAGCTGCCATTCCCCTGTAAGAGGGCATTAAGCCCCTGCAGCAGTTTATGCAGCTCCCCAGAGGACTGTGTGAGTTTAGACTACTGAGGCTAATTAGTTCCCATAGGGTGAAGAGGCAGAAGAAGAAAGCTGGCAAGGGTTCTTTTTCTGGAAAGACCCCTGTCATTGTAACTGCAGTCTTACTTTCAGACATTCCCAGTCTTAGCTTTTGCTCTGGAACCTCTCCAGTCGCCTGAACTCCATCAGGGACTGCCTACATAGGAAAACTACTGAAGTAGTTATGGCAGAATGGCTGCTCAGGGGTAGTCTATTCTAGCAGAAATTTAATCCTGGAACAGTCACTACTTTTTCAAAGAGTCACTATTCTAGAATAAAACCCCTTATTCCAGAAGAAAAATTTCACATGAGGAGTCATTTCACTGTAAACACTAATCAGTAGAGCTGTATGGGCAAGCTCAAAATGTCACGTCTAGAGAAATAGTCTCTAAAGATTTTGACTTTTTTTCTTGTCATACAGTTTGATTACAGCATTACTCTTTATAGTTTGATTCCTGCATTAAATCATTTCTTAGCAGATCTTGGATGTAACTATATATATGTTTATACAGTAAATACAATGAAATCCTACTCAAGAGTGGAAAGTGTCCCAGTTTTTATGCTTTTCACAGAGAAAGTGACCTACTTTCCAAAGTAAGAAGAAGGAGAAGCTTTCCGTGATCATCTGAGTTAGGTGGTGCACATGTGTGAAGCTCTGCTACTTACAGAGCTTCACACCAGGAAAAGGACACCAGGAAATACGAGAATTACTCAGCGCTGATCAAGTTGCAGAGGCACAAAGAAGCAGAGCTTCCTGGCAGACGGAGCAGTGGGCTGACACTGTGCAAACAGATTCTGGTTTTGGCTCCCTCACTGACTTGCTGCGTTGGCTTTGTGATAATGGTTATAGTAATCACTTTTGTAACATGCTCAAACATTTCATATGGGATGCAGATAACTATCTTTTACAAAAATTGAGTGTATCTATGCAATTTGTATGTTCAGCAAGTCTTAAAGACAATGTACATTAGATATTTCTAATTTTGATAATCTTTCAATATTTCTGTAACCATTATACACTTTCCTACAAAATTGCTTCCTGTAGCAATATCTGGCAAATGCCCCAAGGTACCTTGAGACCTCTTGAAGCAGGATAGTTGATGCATTTGTTTGTGCAATCAAGATTAGAATGACTTAAAGTTCTCCAATAATGTAATCAACTAACAAAACCAGCAGCAGAAACATTATTTGCATAATCTTTCAGTGATCATAGAATCATAGAATTAACTAGGTTGGAAAAGACCTGTAAGATCATCAAGTCCAACCATTACTGTTATAGCAAATACTACTTGTAAGTCATTTTGCTAATAAATAAATTTGTCAAAAAAACCCAAACCCTAATTATCCTTTCAAGCTTTATTGGCTTCTGTGGTTGAGTGGAGTACTAAGTCTTGAAAGTAAATAAATCCTTGTTACTGTTGTACAGAACTGTGTTCTGTGACAGGTGAGGACTTAAATATCTTTAAGGAGCTGTTTTGGACCTCAGTGAATAGAACAGAAATGTGTGCTTAAAGTTAAACATATACAGAAGAGATCAGCCTTGCAAATAGATGTTAATTATAAATTGGCTCATTGGTCTGTAGTTAGTCTAGAGAAAGGGGAAATACATCATTTCTCTTTATGAGAAGACACGGTGGAAGAAAGCCAAAATTGTTCTCTCCTCCTCACAGGGGAGGAATGATGTAGCAGTAACAGCACTCAATAAGTGTTACAGGTATGATCATGATATGGTGGCAGAACAAGCACTATATCTGGTGATTGGCACAGAAGAACAGATCATTGCACAGCAGCAGCTTGGCACATTGTGGCAAAAGAAAGTGACTCACATCTTTATCTTAGAGTGCTGAGACATCTAAACCCTGTCTTTCTGTTAGCAAACACATTGGACTTGCTCTACGAGGCATTAAATAATGTTGTTATTGTCTAGTTGATCTGTAAAATCTGCTGGTTTTCTTCAGATTATTCTCTCTTTCTGCAAAATGTAGGAAAATTGCATGATGTTTTTCCTGACAGAGTTCTAAGGCTGGCAGATTAATATATTTATTTGCTTTTAGCACCAGGTTACAGAAAACTATTGTACAAAAAGAAAAGAGGCTGGGCACGATTCATAAAGGAAAGCATTTATTTTGGGTGAATGTAAAGTCCTAATTTATTCAGCGTATTTTTTTGGGCCCTGCACTTTATCCTTTTTTAATTAACTCATTTCTAAGCTTTAAATCTCATAGAAAAATATTTTATTGGAATTTCATTACCATTGTTTTCCTTGGGAAGGCAGCTTATAATCTTCATGATATTATTGTAAAGCCATCACTAAGCAACATGCTTTGGCATTTGTATAAGCCTTTGTCCACCTCCTTCCCTCCACCCAAATTTGCATTTACTGTTAAAATATTATGGATGCTGACACCAGTTCAGCCACAAGACCTGGTGTTAAGACTGTCTCTAATTGATTTAATTATTCATAATTGCTCAGCTGGGGCTTATGTGTACTTCAGCATGATTAAGGGAGAACATACAAGTCTGCAGCTAATGATGTGTTCCATCATAATTTACAACCGTGAAGTTGCTAGAGCTACATTGTATCGTCATAGCACATTTCTAATCCTGTTTAGAATGCTTTTTCAGAACTTGCCAAAAAAAAAGAAGAAAGACATAACCCAACCATAAGTCTAATGCTCTTCATAAACGAGTTTTAAGATGTGATTGGAACAACATGGTGTCTTTTGGTTTAAGTTAAAATTTTTGATAGACCATTGCATATGTGATTTAATTGCAAAGCATTTATTTTTGTTGCCTCCTTTCTAAATATGCCTGCTCATCCCTCCTCTCTACTTGCTTATCTTGTGCTAAATATGAAATTTTTAGTGGAAAATGTTGTTATTTGTGATTATTTAAAAAAAAAAAAGTAACTTCTGCCAATATGATGCATTAAAATGATCGCACAGTGGCTTCTTTAATTGTCATCAAGCATGTTTGCATAATCAGTTCAAGACAAGCAATTCTGACAATGCCATGTATATTTTATGAGACAACATCCCTGAATACAGCTACTGGGGGACAGTGCCTTTCTTGTCTTTCATCAGTTCTTTACACATGGTGAACACTAGGGGGGAGGGAGGAGTGGGAGAATAATAGCAAAAATACTAAAAATGAACATGATTTCCAGTGTAACTGGATAATTTCATATAGGTCCTCTTTTTTGCCTCTAACTGAAAAAAAACCCACAAATTTTTATGACGATTATGTGTCTGGAAAGGAAAACAAAGATGTGGTATGCTGTAAATGATTAATATTACTTGAATTTCTATAGTCTTAACAGCATTAGCATGAAATTCATATTTCTTAAGAATTCACTCAGACTAGTGCCTCAATCAGAAAGAGAAAGCACAGTTTAAAGGATTATATGCAGTTTAATCTTGAACTGAATATTAAATCAGACCAGCTGGTGATGCAAACTAGAAAATGCAGCATCATTGCTCTGATAGGAAGGGTAGTGTGGCTTTGTCTGGAGCAAGTCTCAATTGCTGCTAACATGGCATTAACTTTCTGCAGTACTTTGTATTCTGGATGCCTGTGAACAAAGAATGTTCCAAAAATGGTTCTCCCTCAAGTCCTAGTTCCTAACACACACTTTTCTTTTTTAGACCTTGGGGAGACACAACATGAAGCATTTAGAATCGCAATGTATTATCAGAAGGATGTAATTACAATTATTTATTTAAGCTGGTTCTGAACCAAGGAATCCTGATATGAAGCTGGAGCCAGTAAAGGCTTGAAAAACTACTGACAATAAGCAATTCTTCATGGAACAAAACTATTACAATAGAGGGTCTTTGATCTTGCCTGTCTCCTGTTGCCAATTGAACTTTGTCACCATGCACTGTCATCCACAAGGGAGCACTTTTGAATTAAGCAGTCTACAGCAATTTAGTCTGTTCCAGCTTTGAAGTGCCAACATCAGTCAGGCCAGTACTAACTTTTTTCATTAAATTTTTTTTGAGTTCTCTTAGGAGTTTAGCAGTCCTGGCATTTAGATAACTAAAGTCAAGAAACCAAGGCACTAAGACATCAAAAGCAAGAGGGGCCCCTAAAATACAAATGTGAACAATCATTAGGCTTTAATGGTGCACTTCATTAATGTCCACTTCAAAGCAAAAGTTTACTGACTTTGGGATTGACTAATTTACACATTGTGGGAAATTGCTGCCAGCCATGCATGTAACCACTAAATGTTTTTGGAATAAATAGAAACGCCCTCTTCCTTCAGAAATCAGGAACTGCAAACTGAGCCTTTAATTGCAAGATGGCCTTTCATTTGAATCGGAATGGAAAACCTGTCTAGCGCATAAATCGCTAAAGCTGTGTGTAGTTATCACACAGACACACAGATGTCAATCAGCATCCTTTTGCAAATTTCTCTGTCCCCCACACTCTGAAGCTAAATAGGAATACTACAGCATAGTCTGGTTTTCTTTTGGATACATTCATCTATTTAGCATCTTCAGAAATTCTCATCCCACTTGGGAACCAAGAGCCTGCTGAAAAGTCAGTCTTTTCTAAGTAAAACTAGTTACTACACACTGAGGCTGAGTTTCTTTGGGAGGAGAGAAAGAGCTGTACTGCTTTAACGTGTAGTTGTAACTCTTGCATGAATAAACAAAATACCACTGTTCTAACAAACTGCATTCACATTCAAAGTCATACTCATCCAGTTATATCAATTAAAAAAAAAAAAAGGAAATCATAAACTAACCACCAGAGTTAAAAACATAATTCAGATAATTAGAATGAAAGCCTATCATGCTAAAAAACATCTAAGGTACATGAACTGGCTGAACAACAACACCTTCATGTAGAAAAGTCTAAGATGTTGTGGGCCAGTTTGTAAAAGAACTGAGCACAAACACACTTTCTTATGCTGCCAATAAAGATTGCCTACATTACTAAATGTGGTTGTGTTTGAATGGAATTGGGATAACTGAATGAGAGGAGCGGAGGCCAGTCACAAGTTAGAGGTCAATGGAAACCAGGAAAAATTGTGTTCAGATGATGCTATGGTGAATATAATTTGTCCTTGTCTAAACACTAACCGCTAAGAGATGGTAACGTCCTGCCATCTAACTAGATTGCATCCAATCTTGTTCAAGCACAATCAAATCTTTTATCTAGACTAGCCTCACTGTGGCTGCAAAATCTCAGCCCCTTTGAAAAATCAAGCTGTTGGCTCTTAATGTGTAAAAGAGCCTAGAAAATGTTTTGCTTAAAACGGATCTGTAAAGGATTGCCGTAAATCCACACTTTAGAGTGACTGCTTAGAAAAAGAAAATGATCATGGATGTGCACTGGGCAGAATATGAAGGGATGGTTGCCAAGGGTCATGATGAAAAATAGGGAAAAGAGTTATAATGTTTCTGCTTTATATTTCAACTAACTTCCTTAATTTTTAGCAATTACCTTCTTATTGCAACATTTTAATAAAAGTCTGTGCCTTCATGCCTGGTAGGGAAGCTGACTTGCCATGGGCAAGAATGGCAAAAAAAAAAAAAAGAGGAAAAAAAAGGAAAAAAACCACTTAGCAAACCACAAATTTCAGAGACCTAGTCACATCTGTGTTTTATCAGCTTTTTCCGGATAGTATTACACCAAACAATTGTCTGCAGATCGGTAGACAGCTGAGACTTTAAAGTGCTGAATTACTGAGAAAATGCTAGAGATAAAAAACAGCACATGTATCCTATCAATGTAATGAAACCAACCTGCTGCTAGCGCCATAGAGCCTTAGTTCTAAGTACCCTGTAGAGGAACGGAAGGCTTTCATTTAACTCTTAAGAGGAAAGCAAGGGAAAGAAGAGTAAAGGTCATCTAATACCAGCCTTAATCACAGAACTGAAATACTCTCAGATATATGAAGGGAGGAATGCTTGGTGTTCAAAATAAAACAACCGCAGACAGCAAGAGTGTGTCTGATCATACTGGGGATAGCATTTCCTGTTGGAAATTCCCAAGACTTAGGCTGATGTCAAGTGGAGTTACAGACGTGAAGCATGGCAAAAGCCGAAACTAAAAAACCTGGATACTCAGGCACTGCCACATAAAGGGCAATTCAATCTAGTAGAAAACTCTTCAACAGAAGGCAGATTCAGTAAATCAGCCAGAAGGTACACTGGAAATGAATAATGGATATTTCCTGAATGGAGCATGGTTATTAAGCATCAGAGCTACTATTCAATGACAGATGTAAAATTCGAAGTTATGTTTAGAAATCAAAAAAATTTCCAGTGTATTCTGAATATAAAGAAAACAGAGACATGCAGATTCAAGTAAAGTCCTTCAGTCACAAAAAAAGTGATTGCTGTATTTCTCACCTTTATGTCAGGTTGACTTGGCTGAACATGGTAGGTGTCCAAGGTGGAATAGCTTATTAAGTACTTGACTGTACTCACTGAAGGTAGTGATAAAACTTCAAAGATGATTTTTTTAAAATTATTTAAGAAAAAAAGGATTAATGTCACTTTATGACTTATTTCATTAAAGTTCAAATTTTACCATGCTGACTTCTACTGGAATAAGAGCTAGCCTAAAATGACTGCATAATGCAGGAGAGAACTTAATCCTTACTGTTTGCTCAGACAGTTCCACTATAGCAAAAAACAGAAGTTTCAACAAGAACTGTTGTACCAATTGTTGCATTACAGAAACAAAATATGGCCCCTTCCACAAAGAAATCTTAGAAAAAACAAAAGATAATGAGTGAGGAAAACCCCCATAGTTAATATAAGCATTTTTGTATTCATATATATTTTAATCAAGTTTTGATTAAGTGTATGAATGTAGTCTTTCTCCATTAGTCCCTCAGGCTCCAAATGACTCTCAATTAGCCATTTAAAGTTAGCTAATTTTTGTCTGTTTTGTGGTAGAACCATAGAAGAGAGACATGAAAGAGGAGCAATACTTAACTTCAGGCAAGAAATTCCTAGCTTTAGTAGTAGTGCAGGGAAAAGCACAAAGGCCACAGAGACATCTATGAGCAAATAGAGAAAATGTCAGTGCAAACAGGCAGCATGGTGAAAGTGTGAGGTATGAGAGCTGGTGAGCAGAAAAAATAGAGAGAGGATCTTTTTTAATTAAAAAGTAACATTAAAGTCTTTTGCACTAAAACATCTGAACATACTATACATGTCATAAATAACTATAATGCTCAACATTTGAATGTAATGAGTGTTTTCAGATGAACTTTCTTACAGGAACACCAGTTTTGTATGTGTATATCAATATTCTTGGAACAGGTGTACCATGGACACATACTTGAAGTGCACTTGGATATGTTGCATAAAAGAAACGATGAACTACAAACCACTCATTTCATGCATTTCCAGTTAATCCCATTTTAATTCACTCTACTCTGCAATCAAGTGGAAAAGTTAGAGAAGACTAATATGTACAAATCCTGCAAATTCACCATATGTAATGTCGCCTAATTTAATGAATTCTCGGGGGAAATATAGTGAAGTGCTAAGTAATTTGTAGTTTATTTTTAAAGCTCTTTAATTAAATGTTTAAATCCCACAGAATTAAGTGAGAGTATTTAAAATAGGCTTTTATACACCAAAATTCCTTCTAAAGCTTGGATTATGAAATTGAGATGTCATGCATAAATTAATCCTAATGAAGTACTGGGCTCTGTTCATGCTGAATACTCTCTTCTACAAATCTATGAGACCATTTCTCCAACACTTCACAGATTAGTGTTCATCAACCAAGAGATGAACAGAACTACTTATTCTATGTCAGATGGATATCCCCTGTTAAGAGAACAGAATACTTAGGTGTAAAAAGACTAGCCAAATATTGAAAGATGGAAGTAAATTTCAAACAGCTTTATGAACAGAATATGACTGGAGTCACTCTGTGTATTATGGTTTCAGGGAATGTAAGTGATGAAATTAGTCCCATCAATACACAAATATAGAAGATTTTCTTTTGTTTACAAAGCTAAGATTTCAAAAGTTTCCAAGCAATAGCGCATGTCATTCACTTATTGTTCCAATTCCTTTCTTCTTTAATGTTGATTGATTTGAAAAGATTGTATTTAATTCAAAAGCTGTTTTCATTTTAGTTTTCATCTTTCTGTCATGTTCCAAATAAGATGAAATTGAATTACCCTCAAGTATAAACAAAAGAGTTTTGATTTTCTTATTTGCTTTATACCCCAAAGACTGCAAAGATTACATATAAGCATCCTTCCATTCCTCCTACCTCTAAGCTACAGAACTTTCACCACAAGTGTATGAAAATTCTCCAATATCAGTCCTTTCTTACACTTTGTGCAACAAAATTGTAGTATTTCTTATCCCACAGGAAACATCTATGGCTTATGCTTTTATTGCTAAGGTATCTTGTATCACAGTTTGTGTGCAATGGTACTCTGTACTATTTGGTACTTTTATCATTTTGACATGTGGAGACTGTTCCACCATTCAAATTGCTATAACTCACCAGTTATCTGTGAAGTAGCTTAAAAGAACAGTGTTAAGGTCTCTAGGCCAAAAAGTTGATACACATCATCATACTTTTGTCTAGATAGTTTGCTCTGTCAGACTCTTCAGGGTTCTGCAAAGGATATAGCTATTTTATCACTCATCATTGTTGAATATAAGAAAATATTACTATGTGGCCAAACACAAATGAGATTTTTCACTACAAAGTTACACACCTCCCCTTGTAAGGGAGAAGAAAGAAAGTAAAAAAGGGAAGTTTCATGAACAAAATGTGGATGGAGTGAGGTGTGAGAAATCAAATATTGGGAATTGTTATATAATGAGGAAGTCATGACCAGAAAAGGGAAAAGGTAGTCATACCAGTGTCTGTGCACTTTTCCCAGCTTCATACCAGGCTTGGTGGTTGGACATGAACATATTTGCTCTTAGATAAAAATAGTAGTAACTTTTTACTTGCTTTTGTTTGGTGGCAGTGCTCTTTTGTATAGTTCTTTGTAACTGACTCTGATTTTAGATTTTACTACCATCTCCCGTTAATTTCACTGTCAACTCTGCTGCAACTGTTTGGCCACTCTCCAAGGTCGTGCCAGCATTACATTATGTAGCCACATTGCGTATGTTGACCAATCCACTTTCATTTTATGGCATTTTCTTCCATCAGTCACATTGGCTGAGCATGGTAGTGTTTGGGTTTGCACAGGAACAAACACATATAAGTATCTTCTGACTGACAAAGTCAGACACTGATTCAAGGTACTTACATTTCCACGTCAACATGGGAAAAAAAATAATAATCCCTTCAAATAAAACATTTTAGCAGTCCAAAAGGTCAATCCCATCCCTTGTGAACTAATGTGAAGATGCTGTAGGTCAGCATTTCTGGCTTTGTAGCCTTGAAAATATGCTTCTCATAGTACTGAAGTATCTCATTTGTTCTCCATGTTTAAAGAAAACCTAGGGTAATATGCATCAACAAATAAGACTCAAGAAGACAAAAGGGTCTTTCAAATGTTTAGTGTATACAAAAGCTATTGCAAATTATCTGAATTACACTTTTGCCATGCACAGTGGCTAGATCCCAGCAATGATTTACTGGGATTGGCTTGATCATTGCACTGATGACATGTATTGCTTCTTATTTTAGCAAATTCTTTTTCCTCCAAGCATATTAGTTTTATTCTGATTGAACAGCGTACACTGAGTGTCAAAAGATTTTACAGTCTCTTTTTTCTTTTCAAAACATGCAGAGGAAAGAAGTCAAAATTAATCTACAGGATTTTCAAGTTGCTATGTGCAATTTTAGTTTATTTTTGTTTGTTTTTAGGCCTATGTTGGCAAACTGCTGACCTAATGGTTTCTGGGTAGAATTTAGCTCCATTTCTTCCAAGGGAAGAAATGACCAAATGTGTGTTTGCTTGTTTTCAGCTATTTATAAGATTCAAAGCTATTGATTTTGGAATACATTCTTATCCTGAAATAGTTTTAAGGTATAACAGCTAGTACAGCAAGCACAGCACGGATTATTTATTATCGAGACACCATGAAAGTAAAAAATATTTTACTGGTATGTTCTCATCACAGAGAATAATATATATACATTGCCTCCTACTAAAACACAGTCCCTGTTTAACAGAAATAGAAGGAGCTTCCCTTAATTGAAATGAACCTAAGAAACAAACAAAAGCAATCCATTCAGAATTCACAGTTGAGAGTGCTGTTTTATTCTATGGCCAGCCAAGTATCATCAGACAAAAAGTTTTTGGAGATTCATTTGCTGCCCATTTCAAAGACTTAAATGACAGGGAATTATGAGGACCAGAAGCAATAAAAATGAAGTAGTAGTGACTTAAGCATCATGGTGACATGAAATTTACAGGTTGCACAAACCCTCAAAAGCCAAGCATAACTTTATGTGCTAGAATCCATATCAAGTAGGCTTTCATATGAGTGGTAATAAATATTGCAAAAATGCAGTGACTGTGAAGAGGATTTGCACAAGCACTGTAAACAATGCAATCAGTCCTCTACCCAAGTCTAGGAAGAAAATCTTAAATCAGTAAATAATAGGCATATACTCAGTAAATTTAGTGTAAAATCTGCCTTTCTGTCATTTTACACTCTTTGAAAAGTTATGTGTGTTTCCATTGTTTTTAATTTGTATTTTAATACAAATACTGTCAATAAGAGTTGACTTTTATTTTTATCCTTTCTTCTAAATAATCAGTTTTTGTCCAGATTTACTGTAATGTGTCTGATGTGAATGGCATTATATGCATGTATCAAAAGCACTGAATATACCAGGTAAAAAGGAGAAAACAATATTTTTACCAAAATATTTGGGCAAACAATGTTGCTTTAGCTTCTACAAACTCTTTGATGTCATCAATTTCATTTGAAGGTTTGATCCTATGGATGTACAATTCATTTATTTTAGTATTTCCTTAAAAAATGAAAAACTGGATTACAACCTCCATGTATTTACACTGAGAACTGAAAGAATCTATAACAATATGTAACTTATACTGCCTATTTACATGTATACAGGCCTGACTGTGTCAGGTATTTATTCAATATGGTACTTTGTAGTTCTCAGTACAGACATAGATATTATTTATGTTTTTCATTCTATAATTATGTTGTTTGTTTTGTTTGTGGGTTGTTTGTTTTTTTTTACAGTGTTCAGTGTTACTTTTAATTTATATGATAAAGCTTTCCCTTGGTTAAATTAAGAAATATATAAATATATAAAATGTTCTTTCCATCTGAAGTATCTTAAGATACTCTCAACCACCACAAAATTCAGGATGAAAACACGACATGCATATTATAGCAAAGAATGTAGATGATAGTTGGATTTGATAATATACCAAAGATCATAGAATCAACCAGGCTGGAATGACATTTAAGATCGTCAAGTCCAACAGTTACCCCAGGACTGCCAAGTCCACCACTAAACTGTGTCACTAAGGGCCTCATCTATGTGCTTTATGAACACTTCCAGGGATGGTAATTCCACCACTTCTCTGGGAAGCCTGTTCCAATGCCTGATTACCTTTTTGGTGAAGAAATTTTTCCTAATATCCAGTCTAAATTTCCTCTGGAAAACTTACGAATTATCTTAAAGTAATCTTGGTTACTTTGGAATCCTTCCTGTGAGCAGTATGTTTAAAAATTAAGCAATATTAAACCAAAGATCTGTACCTGTAGGAGGTTTCCTGATTTTCTTGCTAATTTCTGCTATTCCTTCTGTCCAACATCTTGCCTGCCATTTTAATTTTATTTATTTTTTTTCTCATCTTTCTGATGTTGATCTGATTTTTCATTTTCACAATGATTTTTCAAGTCTTTTCCCACAGACAGCATTATGGTTCTCCCTTGGACTTTGATTTGAAATGATAAGTTGGAAGCAATTGACAAATCAAAATCTTGATTTGAATACTCCAAATGTTTGACTCTTGGAAGGAGTCAAATACAGACACAAATGTCACAGGTTGTCTCTTTCTGTATTTTCATCAAGAATTAACTTGAAAAAATGTCTCTGCTGCACATTTAAACCAGAGAGCTTTCAGTGTAATACTTAATTCAAACACCTGAGCAAATATGGACTTTATAATGCAGAACTGGCTGCAGAGCAGGAAATGTAAGCATCTTTCCCTGTAAAGTTGTTTCAATTAACAACACTAAACAAGGCCTCCTTTTGCTTAGTGGACACTAGTTGTGAATTAAAACACTGAAAGTAACAGGCTGCCAGTTCCAGAGACCTTAACACATCACTCTCCATGACAACATGGAACTCAAAGGAAGGAAAAATATTCCTGGGGGAAAGCTGAGAATTGCAAAGATTTTTTAGCTTTTTTGAAATTCGGGATGTGGTGTTTGTTTTTATTAGTTGAAAACTACTGTTTGAAGTCCATTTGTGTTGGTAGATTACTTTATCTACTCTTCCTCAGGGAACAGACACTACACTATCACTTTGTATACACTACACTGATAGTGTCTTTAAGCTTGAGTATGGAACTGTATGCCATTATGTTCAAGTGCTTTATTTTCCCCTAGAGCTCTGAAACACTAGAGGAAACTTGCCTCTAAATGGAGGAGAGCCTTGCTTTATTGTTTTTAATTTTAAGCTTTGAGTTTGTGTGCTGAAGGGTTGAAGAGGCTTTTAATATGCAGAAAATTTAATGGTGCAAGAGGAAAAGGGTGAGAAAAAAAGCATTTAAATAACATAAGAAGCAGAAAAAAAATGCTAAATTGTACTGTAAAATATACCCTGACAGACAGTTACAAAAACACTACAGAGAAATCCTCTATTAAAAAAAAAGCTATAAATATATTAAAAGCATACATAACATTTTCAGATGCAATTAAGTTGCTTAAGAGCCTATGTCCCCACAGCTGTCATTCAGATCTGAGTTCCTAAACATTATAAGTTTTACCTAGCAGCAATAACAACCACGTTTCTGCACTCAGGTAACTTCTTTCATAAAGGAACGCTATCCTTTTTAAAGGATGAAGTGCCCCTTTAATGATTCAATCACATTTTACTCCCTAAGTGTTGGTGTACATCCACAAATACCCATCTTAGCCTCAAAGAAAAAGATTATTGTACCTGTTAATGATGTTGCCAGGCAGTAATAACATCAGAATTTCCAATCATTCACTTCCATCTGGCATACAAGGAGGTTATCATTCTAGCTGCCTCTTCTGCTGGGCTGGCAAACAGACAGACATTTCTCTGCCTTATGTCTCTATTTTCACATGAGGTACCTTGGAACTTTGGATACCTGTTACACAATTTAAGCACAGCTTAGACGTATGTTTAAGTCTGTGCCTTTCTTCATTAACATTCTCATCATCCTAGATTATTTCGTTGGAACAGAGCCCATATCATGCCAAACACAAGCTCATGTGCATACCTGTAATGTGGATAGACTGGTGCCATGAGTGTCCTTTGCTTTTGGGGCATCATCAGCCATTGTCAGACAAGTTGACATTATGTGCCAACACGAAAGATAGTGGTTGCAGGTATCAGCAGACTAAGGTAGCCTGTAAATGTTGAGAAGACAGCATGAAGACATCCTAAACCCTCATTATACAGTAAAAAAAAAAAAAAAAAAGAATTATGGCATGTGCAAGTTCTGGCCTCATCCATACACCATACTGCTAAACCATGGCATAGACACTGCTAACATCTTATTCTCAGAAGTGTTTAAGAAGGCAACTTTACTAAAGACAGTATTTCCAGCAAAGCTCTGACAACCTTATAGAAGAGCACCCTTTTTATTAAGTTTAATGTAGCTAGCCTTGGTAACATTTGGATTTAGTCTCAATAATATTATTTCATTATCATTCCAAAGATAAATTCTGAAATATCTCTTTACTTAAAGTAGTGATAGGACAAGGGGTAACAGCTTAAAACTTAAACAGGGGAAGTTTAGATTGAATATAAGGAGGAAGTTCTTTACTGTAAGAGTGGTGAGGTACTGGAATGGGTTTCCCAGGGAAGCTGTCAAAGTTCCATCCCTGGTGGTGTTCAAGGCCAGGTTGGATGCAGTCTTGGGTGATGTGGTTTAGTGTGAGGTGTCCCTACCTGTGGCAGGGGGGTTGGAACTAGATGATCTTAAGGTCCTTTCCAACCCTAACTATTCTATGATTCTATCTCAAAACAGCTTAGAAAATAACACTACACATTTTATAGCGGAGTAACTGAAATGCACTGTAATTAAAGCCGTGAGCAGTACCTGTGCTGCATCTCATCACAGAAGAAACTTAAGCAAGCCTCTCATTTGCTAAAGAGAACTGTGAGTCAGATATCGAACTTAATTTTCTTTACCTGCTGTATTAAAACCCAAGTTTTAAATAAAATGAAATAAAATTCAGGTTTCTTCAATGAGCAGGTTTCCAGGGGTACTTTAGAACAGGTGTGATTGCTTTAGCAGGACGGGTTTTTTGACAGTACAAGGCTTCTCAGGCAATAAAAGTGTAAATCAAATATGGGGCAAGTGAAGAATCAGGATGCTGGAAAATTCGCTAAAATTTATAGAACATTTTCAGTTATTTTTTTTGAGGGGGTTTTGTTTTGGTTTACTTTTTATTTGTTTTGGGTTTTTGGGGGTGTTTTGTGTGGATGGGGGAATGTTCCTTTCTATTTAATTTATTTTTCATTCTAATACAGATGGGGCTATTTTAGGTCTCATCTTTCTAGAGAATAGTCTCACTTCTGCGTAGAATTTGCCCCTAGGGCAGGGTGTTAAGAGGAAAGAGTGGACTCTTCAGTCTTGTCCAGGGTTAGCGGCTCTCTAATGGCTTTTGTCCAGCTACCTTTGCTGCAGAAATAGGGGGGAAAAAGTACACTTTTCTGTGTGAGAAAAGCCAGATCAACCTGTTGGAGTGCCTAGAAACCACTGTCTGCTATTGCAGTGTAAAGAAACTCCAAGACTATTGAAATGCTTTTAGAGTGAAGCAATGTACTCAACACAGATACAAAGTGATAGCTTATGTTTATGTCTAAGGAAGCAAATTCTGCTTACATTACACCTTGTCATATTCACATACTTCAGTGGTAGTGGGAAAAATCAGTGGAAGCTAAATTTGTAGGGTAATATGTCTGCTTGAATGGTAAACTGTTGTGTGAATGTTATCAGACGCCATGTTATATGACGGGAGCATCCTATCATACATCCCTTTAAAAACCCACAGCCCCAGAGGCAGGGATTATTTTTCATTCAGTCCAGAGATGTCAGTCATCAAGTGTAAGCACTGCTCATGGTCTTGAGGGAAGTTAGTATTAGGAATATTTCTCATCAATCTGTGAGATAGCCCAGCTCTGGAAATTTCACTATCCTTACGTCAGCTTTACAGGCCTGTAACTAGACTTTGAATAGTAGCCTCTGTATTTTGTCTCCTGCTCTGTTTAGCAGGCTGGCAGTAAATGCTTAGGGTTTTGTTCATAGTAATCTACTGTAACAGGAATCTTTTCATCCATTATGATTTCAGGAGGGATTTTTGTCTGATCATTTCCATGCAAATGCCACTATAATTTGCAACAAAATGTTTGGGGCTTTTTTTCAACATAAATCTGCTCTTTTGATCCCCCTGCCTTTTAGAAATAAAGATTCATTGATCAATACACTTTCTGGGCAGAAAGGTTCACAGTGAATATCTTCTCTGTCAGTCTATACATACAGGTCTCTTTTTTCTTTTTCCTTTTTCAGAAGCTGGAATAAAGCCCTTAAAGGCAGAAAAGCTTGTCTCATACTCGAGGACTCCTAGTAAGGTCCATGGTTTCCTTTTGTAGGCTGCAGCAATATATACATAAAATGTAAGGTGTGATAAAGTCAACCTAATATTCCTGACCTCATGACTTGCTGGCTGTTCTTTTCTCGGGGAGGATGATAGCTAGCTATCTAATCAAAATGCATAAGCAGTGGCTGTTCCTTCCACCCCCAGACCCATTCATTTTCTACTCAGAATCTCTGCTTGGGGTAGTATAATTGATTTTGACATAATTTACTGCTTACTTGGTAATGCAGCATTGCAGTCTCTGATAAAAACCATATCAAGTCACAGCACCGGTCTAGAGCTTGAAAGGGAGGCAGTGTAATCACTTTCTTACCCTAATGCACCTCCATCTCATTTCTGATGGGCAAGGAGCTGCAAAGTAATCATTGTTAAATGACGCTGGCTCCAGAGAGGGTCTTTCACTTCTCTGCCTGACCACTTCTCTTTGTCTCTCTGCTTTATTTCATGGGGAGGCAGCAGGGGAACTTTTCATTGTTGGATTGTCATGGAAATAAAAGACTATGATTATAGTTGCCTACCATCAGACACCTACTTCTAGCACAGAGCAAAGATACCCATTCCTGAGTTACCCTGGAAAGAAGCAGTAGCTCAGGAGGATGTGCAAGAACAAGTACTGAAGAGGGAATATTTTGCATTAAAATCCTTATTTCTCCACCCTGTCTGCACACTCCTAAATATTTCTTGTTGCTCCCAGTGCTTTGCTTTTGGCAATGCATTTGGCAATGAAGCAAATGGGACTGCTGCCTTTCTGTGCTTCCAGAGCCTCGATACTGCTGCAACATGCAGGATCCTGTCACAATATCTCCTCACCTCTGGCATTCCTGCTGCACCAGCACCAGTAGTTATGTTCACCAGGCCCAACCACAGCACCCACAGCCCAGCTGCACAGCATGCACCAGGTCACTTTTAAAACTGGGTTAATTACAGATGCTCAAGTGATTTGAGGGCTGCCACATGCTTTATGTGTTGCTGTCATAGATGCAGTCAGGTTCAGCTGTTCTTTTTGTAAGGACGTCAAGGTCTGTGACTTTATGGAGACCTTCGTCCATCTCCCTGGCTGCAGCTTCTCACACCTGTTTCTTACAGGAGCCAGGCTGCCTAGCAAGGCTTGCTGAAAAACTCTCTCTGATTGGCTATTTTTCTTGCATTCTCCCCACCTCTGTGGGTACTGGCAACCAATCAGAGATACTGTAACAGCTGACTGCTGCCCTCCATCACTGGGACTGGTTTCTGAGGGCAAAGAACTGTGGAGTTCTCAAATGGTGGCTGACCCTACGCCTGCCACATCATCCTGCTAGGAATGGCTCTGCCTCCCCTCTGCGGCACCCACCTGGTGTAAATAGCATCTGCTGTATGGGGAAGGAGATGGAGACCCCCCAGGAGGGGCAGAAGTAGTATGGGGAATAAATGCCGGCCAGCCCAGCTAGCCTGGCACAGCAGCCACCAAGTACACTAGGTCTAGAGAGGTGAAGGGTGTGAGGGGGAAAGGACTGTTTAGTTTTGGTGCCTGGATTTACCCGGATGTGTTATTGTTTGCAGTGATTTATGAATCATTTGCATAAGTGGCTAAATGAGTACTTGGTTACAACAGTTCAGGCTGTCCATTTTCACCAAGTATCAGACAGCCTGATCCTAGACTGTAATTGCTGTTCATTCTCTGGGTGCAACTGGTTATTATCTTCTACTGGTCACTCCTGCAAAATGGCCAGATATGGACACCAGTTTTAGGGAACAGCTTAGTCCTGTCTCTGGCCAACTGATTGTACAGGACTCTTTTACATCGTTTACCTGCTCTTTGTTCTGTGATCATGTCATGAAAACAAAAGACAAAGTATCCCTTGTTAAAGAAGACTCTTCAGTTATGCTTCCTACAACAGCAGGTTTTGTATTTAAACTGGCAACAGTGAACACATTTGCAAAAGCAACCTCATTTTGTTTGAAATTGAGACATACTGAGGAAACAAGTAGGCTTTGGGGATGAGGCTTTACAGTCACTTTTCAAGCCACAAAATATGTTTTGCTTGACAATGAGAGAAGATTGATTGATATAGTGTGGTTTTTACAAAAAAAAATTAATCACAGTAACCACTCAGTTTATATTCTTCCACAATACCATCCACTCAGAACCACTAATGACAGTTATTCTTCACACTGATTCAGACCATATACTAATCTTTGAGAGAAAGGAGAAGATCTAATCTAAATGAAACACTTGAGCCCAGTTGAGGCAAGCATTGAACATCCCTGATAACCAGCAACTAAGCTGGAGGTACATAGGTGCCATACACAAAGCTGGTGTGTCTAATGGCCATGCGTATTGTACCATGGCACTGGATCTGGATGTGGTGTCCTTGGTAAATGCCTGAATGAAAGCAATGGGAGTTTCTCATCTTGCAATAAATCACTTAGAAACAACTGCATTACACAATTTGATGTCAAACCTTTAATTGAGAAATAGCTACATATGACTGTAGACAGGTAAGCATTCATGCCAGCTGGCTTTTAGATACTGACAATCCAATACAGACCAGCTTTATTCTTTGATGTTGTGATGGTTCACTTTTACTTTGGTAACAAAGTAAAGGTCGGGATTTAGCCCAAGCTACTAACACAGGAAAAGACAACAGGCATGAAAACAGTGTTTACAGGGCATGAAACAGTAAAATAATAGGTGCTTTACAGCAGACACTGCATTAAAAAAAAAAAGAGTGAAAAAAGATTTGTTACAGCTGGGAATCAAGAAGCCAAGGCATTTAAAAAAAGACTTTTCTGGTACCCACTGAAAGTTAAATTCAGATCTATGTGTTCATTTGTACGGTTAAGGCAAAACTCTGCAAGCAGAACTGTGGCATGGGAAAACTTTGTCTATCTGAATAAGAAGAGAGAGTAAGTATTTTGCCTGGCTTCAGTTAGTGCAGTATTCTACTCATAGATAGGGAAAACTCTCCAGAAAATGTGACACACTATTGGCAAGCTCACAGAAGCCAGAAGTCAAGATTGAAACTGTTCTCAGCTTACCCAGTGGTGTTCAACACAGCACCTCAAATGCTGGAGACAAGCGTTTGCTCTCTTACATCACCTTGGAGGCCTATGTCAAAAGTATGCCAAAGAAGAGCTAGGTGAATTCAAGATGAGATTTTTGTCCTACTTATACAGTCTTTGTTTTGCTTTGCCTTGATTTAGTTTCTTTAAATGTTTGTCATTTCAAGTAGAATGTCAGGGTATGTGCTTATTGCTTTAAATAAAATCTTACATTCTTTATAATTTTTTCATTTATGTAATATATTCTGATAGTTTTTTAGATATTTTCTTTGATCTGAGACCTTAAAAGCACTAAGTGATAGAAAAATCTATGTTAAGGAAACTAATAAAAGAGAGACTTGTGTTTTGGGGGGTGGGGTGGAGGTGGTGAGCACAAAGACACCTGTCAAAGAGTACACGGGAGTTCAATGAATTGGACTATGCTCTTTTGTATGCTCAGGTTCTAGCCTGGAGTTACTCATGTGCTTGATATTAAGCACATGCATAAGTCTGTGCGTGACTGGAATCTATTATTGCCATGTTGAGATACATTTGTTAAGGGTTTGATTCTGCTAACTTTTCTATTGGCAGCATAGGGAGATGCAGTAAGGTTCTGCAGTTTAGGAAGGTATTACTCTGCATGAGGAAGATGGAAGAGATTTCAGGGAGCTTCTAATACACTAAACTTTAGAGACCATTCACAGTAAACCACATTTTAAATTCATTTCCATGGTCATGTTTGTTTCTAAAATACCCAAAGACATCAATCAAGCTGTAGAATAAAGAGATATATAAATTTCCAGCCCTAAGAAAAAGAATTTATTAACGGTTATTTATATATTGAAGTCCAATTTCTGTAAGATCTCAGTAGTGTGAATAAGTGGTTTAAAAACTTGCTCCTTATTTATTAGCCTTCCAGCTACAAATACATATTTGGCCTCTGGATTTTTTTTTTTTTTTGATGGCTTTAAAATATTTTTTTGCCTGGATTGATGCCTAATAACCCAAATTTATTGTCAAAAGCAAGAGTTTTGAGAAACACAGATTACTATCATATCTTCACTATGGCAGCTGCTGTTATTTAACTGATAACATACCGGTAATTTGAAATACCTTCTACCAGGAGCATAAACCCATATTTGACTACTTTGTCTTGGGATTTCAGTGTTTTATCCTGGAGTGTTTGAACTATGTGCTCAGGCAATCTTAACCTTCTGCTTTAAATCCAAATGTTTCAGTTGCTGGAAGCACTGCATTCTGTTTATATATTCGTTGCCCCATGGAGATTTTAATGTGCCATTTTCATCACAGTTACATTTCTAGCAGCTGAACTTAGATTGCTTTCTTTGGCCACAAACTTGTACAATGTGGATTTATAAACTGAAGAGTAGAAAGACTTAATTCTTACTAGCTCCTTATTTCAATACAATGATGTACAAGAACGTAATGAAATATGATGGATGAAAGTGACGGTGTCATTTTTCCTAGAATTTGCATGCTCTGCAATGAAGCCTGGTTGTAGTGACAGGACACTGCTTCCACCTCCTTTTCCCTTTCTCCTCTTTCTCCTTACCTAGTTCTGTCTGAGTTAGTCTGCTGGCTAGTGTAGCATAAAGCTAGAATGCAAATAGCTTTGTTGGGAAAAATCTTTACTGACTTAGGTGCTAATGTAGCTGATATTGCTAGTGTGGCTATGTAAAGTTTTCATGCTATTACCTCTGCATGTCATGATACTGTGCTACACCCACTTGGTTAGCAGCAGCATAGGCTCCTGAGCAGAATGCAGACATACACATGGGATTCCATACAAATGCAACCCTGCATAAGTATCTTCTCAAGACTGTGATTAACCCATAATTTCTTCTAGAAATTGTCTTTCCTGAGATTAGCAGCTCTTTCTAGGACAAATAAATCAGTAATCAAAGCTAAAGAAAAAACTAATTCAATGTAAGTTTAATTTCTGATTCTCAGCCAAGTAAATATTATAGGTTACACTATTCCTGCATGAAAAATTTAATGCTAGGAGTTATTCCTTTTTGCAACCCTATCTGTTTCCCATGCACCAAACTGTAGTTAATGTGGTTATTATTTCATCCTTGTTCAACACCTTGTTGTTAGAAAAGCGAAGCAAGTAGAAAAGGTAAGAGAGGGACATAATCTCTTGCTACTATCTCTGAACAGTTTTTGTTTGGGAGGCAGGACAAATCTGAATTGATGTTTTGTCCCTTCTTCATTTGCTGTATCCATCTGGACATTGTGCTGGAAATGGTAATGTAGACAGATTGCTTATGGGAAAGAAACTTAATTCCTTAGATATCTGCACAAGACAGAGATACAAAAAACCTTTATCAAGTTGGGTGGACAAATTATTTTCTGACATGATCTGTTTGTAGAAATATCTCGTACTGGCCAAGAAATATTGTTTAGAGAAGGATAGCAGCTATGCCTATTATCTAATTCAGCTATCCTTGGCCCCACTCTTCTGCTGGTTTTTCTCTTATCAATAACAGCTACATAACATCATGTCTCAAGTGTCTAAGTTAAGGACACGTGGTTGTAACAGAATCACAGAATGGATTGTGTTGGGAGGGACCTTAAAGTTCATTTATTTCCAACCCCCTTGCCATGGGCAGGGTTAACCTTCTACTAGACCAGGGTACTCCAAGCCCTTTCCAACCTGGCCTTGGAAAATGCCAGGGATGGGGCAGTCACAGCTTCTCTGGGCAACCTGTACCAGTGTCTCACCACCCTCAGAGTAAAGAACTTCTTCCTTATATATAATCTAAATATACACTCTTTCATTTTAAAGCCATTACCCTTTGTCTTATCACTACATGCCCTTGAAAAAAGCCCCCTTGGACTTTTGTCAGTCTTAGATTCTATATGGGAAATATTTAGAGCAGACATTGGCCCACAGATATCATGCAATGATAAGAAGTGGATCTTTCCTCCATACACAAATGAGTGTACTTGTTTCTTTGTTTTATATCAGTTAAACAACGTCTGATATACATAAGCTTCTAGCCTCTTTGCTGGTTTACTGAATCTACATATTCAATAAAGAAAAAGTCATTACAGAAAGAGTGATCTTTAAGCTTTTTTTTAATTCTAGGGTCTGTAAGTTAGATGCACCTAATGGTGTACCTAATTCACCTAGCACTGAAATGGACTCAGAACTTTCAGACCAGAGCTGCCTTAATTTCAGCAAGCTTAAACATATCTAGCAAAAAACACCTTAGGCCTACTGCCATGAACCACAAGTGCCTCTTAGGCATTAATATTTTGCTGTAGTTCATGGAGATTGTGGTTATAACTGTGTTTTAAAGTCTAGAATACCTACCTAGCTCAGACAGCTGCAGTTTAAAGTGAGTTGAGAATTCACAGATTAAGAAGTCTGACAGTAGATCCTGAAGGATATGATCTGGTAAATATGTGCAGTGAGTAATGCTAGTGTCAAATACAAAGCTGTCCAGAACAAAACAGCTACAATTTCTATTCGAAAACACTGAGATGGGAGAATACTGGTCTCCACCTTTGCGTAATATTCCAGTGGCTCAGGATTTCCTGATAAGTGAAGTACTCAGGACTTTGACCATTCTCAGCCTGTCTTAGGTTCTTACATTTGTTTTAATGTTTCACTGCCTTCTAATGGTTAGAAAACCCTGAGAAAATGTTCCAAGCCAAGTATTCCCAGTGTTTTAGCATGCTTTTACCACTGTTATATTGTCTGTTTCTTTCTTTGACAATGTGAGTTTTATGTACTATTCTGTTCTGTTCTTACTTTCACAGGAAGCAGTAGAAGTTGTGGGTATCCCAAACTTACCTGTAGCTGTGAGAGAGACTCATCTCAAGGTTCGCTGTATCTTGTTACTCATGTTACCTGTCTCCTGACAAAGCTGTCCAACTGTAAGGATATTTTATAATATCATTACAGAAAGACAGGATTCTCTCCCATATTTTCTAAGAAATGAGCAACAAATAATCCAGGTTTATGGGCATGATTTATACAGCTTTTATCCATCAGGTCTATCAGACTCCGGCTAGCAATCTAATTCCACATCCTTAAATCTAGGACAGATTTCACACACCACAGTCTATCATTTTCTACTGGTATGTTATCTGTCAGGTGCTATGAATCTTCTTCTTTGGTATCTAACTTTATTTGTGAGCAGTTTATTAACTCTGTTATTAACTCTGTTAATAAACTCTGTTTATTAACTGTTCAGGAATTAAGATAGTGCTAAAAGTTTTCCTCTATTAAAGAACTAATTTGAATTGAATTTGAATTATTTGTAGGTAGAACAATAATGTTGACATGGAGGGTTTTATAAGTAACATCATATTCTGTTTAATGCCTAATCTGTGGCTTTTTTTCTTCTTCCAAATATAAGAACCTAGCTCCAGAAAACAGCAATTTCTGTTGTGGGCATGAAGATTGCCTCTTACTTCAAGCTGATAGAATCTCCTGTTTATTATTTCAGAGGCCTGTGATCTTGGTTAACTGCAAACTGATTCTCTGTAGAAATATAAACAACATGTCACTAGCTTTTTCTTCGGTAGAGATGTACTCCAATACAGAGATCAGCAGTGATACCAGTAGCAGACCACCCCAACAAGTGGAAAATCCCCTTTACTTTTTACAGCTGTCAAGTTTCTACATCTGGGCTCAGCTCAGAAACATTATTCTTGGTTCACACAGTAGCAAAAAATTGTACTCTTGTGTGGTGAGAAAATCCAAGCAGCAGCTGTCAGAAATCACAGAGCTTCACTTAACTTCTTCATATATCACATATGATTTAAATGCTGTAGAAATTCACATTTACCAAAAGTCAGAAGGCATATTTTACCAAACTTCTAATGTAGCATGCAGTCCCTACTATTCTTTTGGTACATCCATCTGCTGCATGACACTATTTGTAATTCTGCTCTGGGATAAAGAATCAATGTAACATCAGGTTAGCATCAGTACTATTACTGTTCTTTAAACAGAGCAGTTAGCCAAAGTGCAGATCTTCATAAACTGTTTTCATTAGGGAGAGTGATAATTGAGTCTGGCATCTCTGATGCAATCCTGCTCATTTACAACATACAAAGCCCTGTTTCCCTAAGCACAGAAAAAAATCAAAGAGGAGACAAATTCTTCACAGATAGCTTCAAACCTCTTTAATCCAGCCTCTGGCTATAAAGTTCTCTTGTACTTCTGCACTACTTCTGTGGTAACATCTGGTATATTCCTCTTGCCTTTTCTCTCATCTTCTCCGGCCAATCTGCTGTGAGTCTCACACCTTTTCAATGTATCTCCGTATTATGCTATTTTTCCCACATATGTGCTTGCAAACACCTTTCTGTTGCCTTTTGATCTGTGTTTATGCTTAAGGTACAGATAACAGTACATATTAACTCCTTTCTCCTAAATAAGCTTATTGATTATCTGTATAAAATTTTCAGGGAATCTGGCAACCATAACTTTATGAAGGTTCAATTCAATACCTATCAAATTATAAGGCAGGTAAGAAATGCTAGCTTTTGAGTATTATGATACAATGTTGTAGCTTTGTGCAAGACTGTTAGCGATGAGTGTTGGCAAGGGATGTGCTGGAAGGTTTCTAAAGCCCAGCCAAGATATCTGAAGTGATCAGGTCTGCAAGTGTCCCATTATTTTCAGGCTACTCTTCCAAATTCTAAAGACTCTGTTTTCCCCTGCAGTTTAAAAGCTGAAGCCTTTATTCGGATTTCTGCAGAAAGCTCCAAAAAAAGTTTGAATACCATTTGAAATATTTCTTGAGGCAATAACCAAGTCTAGATAAGTTTAATCACCGTTACTCAACGTCCAAAACATGAACTCTGATTCATATTCTATTTTTCTTTTTCCTACCACTGGCATAACATTTTACAACAGGGAGTCATACGAGAGTGAGAAAACATATTTGGAAACATAAAAATCTAAATCCAAAAGATGCAAATCCATGTGCTCTATCCCAGTTGTGAAAGAGAAATTTCAGGAGTGTGTTGAAACATTCAACATTATGGAGCTGGTCAATAAAACCAAATATTTGATGTTAAAATTTCTTCCAATCCCATAATTTATTTCTCAGAAATTATTTCTAGCTGTGATATTTTCTTTATGTTTTATTTGACCACAGTTGTTCAGAATGTCCTTGTATAAATAGTTTGTGGATTTGGATCTGCCTTTCATTGCACAAACCTTAATACGCTTCCAGAGTAATACATAAATTCATATGTAATATGTAACTCACTCTTGCAGTCACATATTTGTGCATATACAAATGCAAGGATATTTTAAAAAAGAAACAGAACATTTTCAGAGAAATTTTTTCATAAACTACAGAAAACTATTTAGAAAAAAAACATACTGATTCCTTTCAAACAGCCTGTGAAAAAACTTATTTCACAAACTCCTTGTTGAAGGTCCCCCCAGGGACTACTGTCCTTTTCACAATCACCACAGTGGGCTGCAGGAGCAATTGAATGACTGATAGACAGATGGACTAATTTGCAGAGTATTGTGTAAGTTTTTAAGGCCATCGCTCTCTAATCCAAAAGATTCCAAATAAAAGGAAAGGGCAGTATCACATGACCCAGCCACAAGTATTCTCTTAGCTAAAGAAAATTTGCATCTTATAGACCATCGAGGCTTGGCCTCAGGGTGACCTTGGTGTTTACAGATGAGAAAAAAGTCTAGTGATAAGGTATACATAACTAGGGGGCAAAGGATGTGGAGCAAACAAACCTAATAGGCTAAAATAGATATATTTTAACAGACACTCAGAACAAGTCTTGGCTACATTCCCACTGTGCAAAGATACTGAATGTCACTCTTTTCTAGCTAGGTTGGTGGCTAGCTGTTTTCTTTTGGGATTTTTTTACTTTGTTCTTCTCTTAAAGAAGTGTGCATAGGTTTTTCAAGTCTGACTTCATCCTCTCAACCTTTTTTTCTGAACCCATGTTCCTAGCATCCAATCACTAGTCTGTGGTCTAGTTCTAACTGGAAAGTCACTTTCCTTGCAGACTTTCCAGCCATCTGCTTTATGATGACAAGCATATTAACAAAATATTTTATACTTACATCTGAGTTCTGCAAAGTTCTTTGTTATGTACACAAAGCTTGGTGTCATTTGAAATTGAAAACCCAAGCTAGATTCTTGGTTTAGATCCAAGTAAATGTGAACCAGTTCATGCTGTGAGAAAACATGTAGATGTAGTAGTTCTTGTAAATCCACACAGCTATTTCTACAATTTTTTTGTGTTCATATCAGGAGCTGATAGTTTCTAAATGTCTTTCCTTTTCTTCATTTTGTTTTATATTTATGTGTATCAATGAAGAGAAACTCCACTGAATCAAGATACACACCAGTGTTGCAATGACTTGAGCAGTCCAACAACCTGTGGGGCAGGTATTCTATTCCTTACTTTCTGCTTTCCTGAACATCTCTTTAGACTTAAGCTGTGAGTAATTCACTGTGATTAAATGTTAAAACTGTTTTCTTCCCAACACAGTTTTTCATGACTGTGTTGTACACACATGCAAGACGTATGATAATCTGATAAACTGTGTGTTGGGCCCAGATCAAGTCATACAGTAATCTCATCTTTGAATGTGCAGTAGATCACATGGACTGAAGAGTGCCTGAGTGATGTAGATTGCTCAGTTATAACAGTTTACATTTTGATCATCTCAGGGAAGCAGTCATGGTCATATAACAGGTGATGATGCAAAACAATGCCTTTGTTGTGGCCTGATGACAGGGACAAATATGATCATTTCACAGTATAAACAGTTCTGCAATAAGATCAGAGATGTGGGCTATTTAACAGATGTATGTCCAGCCATCTAATGGAAGACATGTATGCTGCCTTCTCGTAGCTTGTTTTTGCAGAAGACTTAAGCCTCATGGGATTAGAGCACTTATCTTGGATTTGGAGGCTTGAATACTGATTCCTGCTGTACTGCAAACTCCTTGTTATGATATGAGATACATGACTTAAGATCCCTCCACTTGAGTTTCATGATTTTTAAATAGGAAAATTTAGTGCTATTCTTGTAGATATTAATAATGGGGATAATCCAAACAGTTTTAATAGAAGTCACTGAAAATGTGTTAAGAGAATATAAGGAATTAGATCCTGTGTTTTACATCTTCAGGGACAGCATTTCATTCCCCACAGAGAATTAACGAAGTCTGAGAAGTCCTTTAGACTGTGAGAATTAATTGAATGAAAAGCAGATTATGTTACTGCCCTTGATTGAGTGGCCATACCTGCCATTTCCAATTCACATTCAAAAATGCTTGTAAGATATCATACTGTTTTTGGGTAGGTAATGTGCAGTTGTTCCCAGATTGTGTACTTAATAAGATATTAACTACCTTTTCTTTTCGATACAACCCCCTCCACAATGGACATTGTGTTTGACGCTTTGATGTTACACTTTCAAATTACCCAGAAATTGCAGCTGTTACAGTGTCTGGTTATTAAGTGCAGCTTCACACAAAATATGCTGCTACTGCTTGCTGTGATCGCTATCAGTTCTCAAGTTTTAAAGTCCGTGTTTTTCCAGTAAAGGCTGGTGTAACTTTGATTTGGGCTGCTCATATATACCAAGTACATAATCCTCCAAAGGTTTTTTGTGCCTAACTCCCTTTGAAATCACAAGAACTTAGGAATACATTTCAGGATAGGGGCCAATTTTTTTTATCAAAGTGTCCATGAATAGGATTTCTAAAAGTACACAAAGGAATTAGGAATATAAGTCTAATTGAAAACCATGAGTCTCTGGCTTTTAACTCAGTTAGGTAACTCCTTAGCGTAGAATTTCCAAGAGACTTAAGTGTTTGGTAGTTTTTAATAATTTATTTGAGTTACTACATTTATAAAGAAGCTGCTGGGTGTTCAGCACACATGAAACTTAGGTCATTGCTCAGACGGCTAAAAGAATTTCTCATTACAGTTCATGTTCTTGGTGCCTCTTGTAACATGACATGATGACATCTGATTGAATACTCCTTTAAAACAGCGCTGGTACTCCTTTAAAACAGTGCACCTTTAACTACAGGCTTCAAAAACTTGGTAAATCCTCTCGCCAGCAAGTGACTGCTGAGTTTTTCAGAAGGATGTAGTTCAATTGACAATAGGAAAAGAACTGCTCAAGAGGAATGTGAAAAAATATAAATATATAAATTTATGCAAATGGCATGTAGCTAACGGGAGAACACTCTAGGCAAAGGGATCCTGAATTTACAACTTGTATTTACTGGATTCAAAGATCATCACAATAATACTTCCTCAATATTAGAATAGATGAGAATCAGGGGGATGAAGGGGAAGAGAATGTCTTGAACAGTAAAGTTTTCTTTAAGATCTTTGACTGGTTTTAGTGCTTAGATTCAAAGGCAGATATCAGGCGGGACTACCAACATGAGAGATAAAAAGATTTTAGGATGGAGATCACCCTCTCTTCACATAATGACTTTGGATCACTACTGGCACCCACAAGTTCTGATATAACTTGAAAACTCTTGAGCTCTAAATTTCACAGTTCATGATGCTTCTCTGCTTCTTTCACCTACAGACACTCATCAGCTCATTACTCCAGTTGCTTGGTAATCCTTGCAATAGTTATATTGCCTTATTTTATAGCTTAGATTGTTACATTATTGAACACTTGCTAATTAATTTTTCTCACTGTTTTCTCACTGTCACCAACTCACTATTTGCTGACTCTCACCTTACTGACACATTGATGATATCCTTCCATTACTTTTCTATCAGACTCACTACTTCTTTCAGCTATGACGAAATCCCTTGTTTGCCACTTTCTACTCCTCTGCCTTCTGCAATGTTATTCTCTTTCTTTAAATAAGTTTATTTTTTGCACCATTCACCAGAGCTCTTTTTCCCTTTCAACTTTCTGATTCCACAGCCTCATCCTCTTATGTGGTTTCTACTACCATTCCTGTGGTAAACACTCAAAAGCTCTGTTTTTCTGTTTATGTCTGTTACTTTCACCAATATCTTTTATCACCTTTAATCTATACTGAGCCTATTTATCTGTCCATTTAAATATGATATATCAAAAACTGTCACTTGCCAAGTTGTTAATATTTGTCAGAATTTCAAGGGGTTTTCTGTTGTCTTTTTTTTTGTCACAGATGACGATTACTATGTTGCAGTTATCACTTTAAAGATGGATGTCAGCTGTGATCCCACTTCTTTTCTGGAAAGCCATTCTTGACTTCAGTTTTTCATCTTTATTATATCAAAAACCTTGCTATTTTGATTTCTCTGATTTCTTGACATTTCTCCTTCCAAAGTCAACCAAAGAACCTGACAACGGTAATCTTCTCATCTACGGCTTCCTTGGAGTCCACATCATGCTCACATTATCTGTCTAGATAGTTTCTTTATTACTGTAAGTTCATTTGTCATGACATTCTGATCATATTGTCTCTCTGAATCCTCTTCTTCCTCCAGTGTATTACGTGTAACTTTATTACACCAGTTAATGGTCAGTGCTGTTGGCAACTCAGCCCACTTCAGTACTGTATGTGACCTTTCTTCTATGAGTATCATACACAGAGCATGTTGTTGAATCCTGCCTTGATAGATGTTGGCATCTTTGGCACCAGCTGTTTCATTTATTTAGTTTTTCTTGTATCTTGGCATAATGGATTTTTTCTCCTGAATAATAAACACAGAAGCTGTCATAATATCATCCCTTCTTTTTTCCTTAAAATATGGACTCCTCCATCAGGATTGCAAATAAACTGCCCAAAAGTCGTTCTTTTCACTTCACTGGAAATGATCAACATTCAGCAACAAAGGGCTTAGATTATGGCAAGTCCAAGCTAATATTGAAATCAAGGTTCTAACTGCAGGACCTTTGCAAGGGTCTTTGGAGAAAGGGATAGTGGATGTCACTGCTTTTGTTTTGTATGCATACCTGTAGTGCCGTCCTTTAATTAAGCCTTTAGAAAGGAGATAAACTTTACCTAATCAGCAAAATCTAGCTCTAGTTCTTACACATTTAGTTTATTAATCTACAAATACAGTGTGCTTTTGAGTGTGAAGTCAAAGTAATGGAAATCCTTTCTCCAGAATATTCTAAAATTTTATGAGAAAAAATCCATGCCACATCTTTTTTTCTGTGTAGTGAAATATTCTTTAAATACTGCAACTTAATCAGAAGTTTATTATATTATATCCTACAACATAACAACAAAACAAAAGTTTTGCTTTATTTTAGTAGGAAATTGTGACCACTTTGATGAATTCCCATGGAGAACTGCAATGTATTCAAGAAAATACATCAGATGTAATAAGTGCCATCAGCAAACTTTGACCAACCTTACCACAACATAATTTTTGGCTAGTTACTCAAAGCTGTGTATTATATATAGCAATTGTCCAAACCATACTTTTTCCTTCTTTTTTTTTTCCCCCAAGTTTTTCGTATGTAATTCTGATGTAATTCAGTTCACTTCAGTGAAGTTATTCCCCACTCGATTAACCCACATACTCAAATTATATTTCTCAGTTTCCAATATAAACACCCCACAGCCCATATATTTCTGGGTAGTTTTTAGCTGAACAAGGAATCCCACCAATGCCAATGCAAGTAAAATCCACTGCAAAGGTATATTGATGGCAAAATCAAGACCTCATAAAGTTGAAGACAACTATAGAGTTAACTAATCCCTATACTTGCTCTCTACAGAGGTTTAGAATCCTCCTGAGCAATCCCTCTGTATTGTAATATGCAATTCATTATAGAGACTCAAAGTGGGATTATTTTCAAGCCTTTCTTTTTCTTTAGCCCTAACAGGATTTGAATTTGCGTTTCATTTCCCACTCATATCTTTCCTGCTTGCTTTCAGATTTCCCCATTTGTTCTCTTTCACAAATGGATCTTTGGACAAACATTTTGTATGTGGGATGGGTCGCCATGTTAAAAAGATTATCTCACCATGGAGTCCATCGGCATTTAGCAGCAACAACACTTATATTTTTCTCAGGTTGCCTTTATCACTTAATCATTACTAGCCAACTGAGATTTATGACATCTTCTTCATCCAGAGATAAACTCAGTTAATCGAAAAAATTTTAGCTTGTAAGTTATAGTCAAAAACCTAACTGCAAGCTTGGATATGTATAATTGCATTTTACAGCTCAGTGAGCATGTGCGCAGGAAAACAGCCACAACCCCCAGCAGGGAATGGTCAGCTGGTCCCAGCCTATTCAGGGCCCTTGGTGCCAGGCAGCTTTCAAAGAGGGAGGGGTGGGCCTTAAGGAGCCCAGAAGATTTTCCCGACCCTCTTGGGTAATTTACACCAATCTTAAACATGTATGTTTATCTGAAGTCTCTTTTATCAGCGTGGTAATCCCATTACTGACAAATGAAGATGTAATCACAGTTTATTCAAATCTTTTGAAAGCTTTATCCCCTTTTGAGAGAAAGGAAAAAGTACAATTGGCTGCAATTGACTTCTTAAACTCCTACTGAGACACTAGCAAAGCAAAGATGATTTTCAAAAAGTATCTGCACTTGGATGTAGGATGAAAAGTATAGCCTACAGGGTCCCCGAAGAAAAGCATCTCTCTTGCTTATGCACACTCAGCACTGTTCCAACTAATTTAAAACAATTTAAAAAGTGAGAGAATAGTGTTCTCCCTTTGGTTTGTTCTACAGCAATATTTCCTACTAATGCCGTCTCTGCTTAATTCCATCAGTAGCTGTGAGAGTAGGGATGCTGATTGAACTTTATCACTAGGGTAACTATCTGTTAATATGCAGAGATCCTCCTTTTTGTGAAATGTACACCAGTAACAAAAAATATAAAGAGATAGAATAAATAAACTTGTGTCTTTTCAATAGGAAAATTAACTATCACAATGTTTGTCCATCAGCCTTGTTTTCAGCAAAGGGAAACCTAGGGAAAAGACTTGGTGCAGAAGTGAAGCCTTGAGAACTAACAGCCTCACTGAAGTCTCTAAGGTGATGAAATGCCAGAGAGGACCCACAGGAGGCCCTAGGAACCACTTGTTAACACTTCTTCATGTGTGGAACAATTTCCTTGTCTCAGGTATAATCCTTTTATGCTGCTCTGATATGCTGATATAAAGATTATAAAAATAAACTAAAAATTGTATCTCACTCTTCTTCCTCTCAGAACACACTAAAGAAGAGTAATTTTATGACTGAAGGTATGCCCAGATAGTCTAAAAAATTAAAAAGCAGATAAAAATGTTTAGATGGTTGTACTTTCTGAACAACAAAAATATATCTGTAGCTCTCATATATCTCATATGCTAAATATAGCGTTAATTTTAGAGACTGCATATAATGCAAGTTCCTTTATTAGGCAGATGTCTTTCACATGGGTTTCTTGACTTTATGATGAATTTGATCTCTCTGATAAACAGAATATCATGTTCTGCAATTTTCAGTATAGAGCAGTACTTCATTAGGTGATGATTGCTTTGCATTTCCATTAGCTAACATGAATCCCTTAGGTAAACTGCTTTTACCCTCAGAAATCATTATTTTAATTTCTTTTTATTACCACAGTTCCCCAACCTAGAGTAGGAACTAATTACATAAGTACATAATAAGAACAACATTTTTGCTTTGAAGAACATACAGTCTAAACAGAGTGAAATTGCGAAGAGAGACTTGGAGCAGCTTACCATGCCCTATACAGCAAGTTAGTTTTGTAGTTGAGAGTAATCTTTACTTCTAGAGCTCCATAGGATCATTTTCAGTTAACAAATTCCAGCACTTCCAATGGTGGTGCTTGTTTCTTTGTGTGGAGCATTTCTTTTTGCTGGAGCAAGTTTTCTTGTGGCCACACAGTAAACCAGAATTAAAAGAGGGTAGAAGTAACACAGCCAGGAAAAAAAAATAGAGAAAAAAAGTTCAGTTGGATCAGTTCCCCACTCTGAGTCATTGTTCAGCTGTACTAACTGTGGTGCTGGCACAATGGAAGGAATGACAAAGGCATGGAATGGCCTGCCAAGGCAAGGGAAGGGGGATGCTCTACAGTGAGAACAGCAATGTTAGCAGCAGTGCTGACTTTCACCAGCTTCACACAGCTAAAGTGGTGGCCTGTGTTTGCTCCTGAGTTTCACCTCAGTTTCACATTGTACTTGGGCTGCTTTAGTATTGGTCTCCCTTCAGCTCTGTGCTGCATGTGAATGAGTTTAGAAGGTAGCATTCAGCTGTGTGAGCAATATTGTCCTCTGAAAGACCTGCATCCTGTGGCTTTGAAACCCCAATTTAATGGAAGAGTTACAGATTCTATGAATAAGAAGCCTCCATAGGAAAGGTTCAGAAAAACAATAGATATTATTCTGTTTGTAGGTAGCATCCAGAGTTGGGAGGCATTAGGAATCATTGTCCAACTTCTATTTTGTTTTGGTTTTTTTGGTTGGGTTCCCTGTTTCTTTTGAGGGTATGTGAAGTGATACATTTCAATAGGCATTTGGAATCCTAAACAACATCTCACTGTAGGCTGGTTATCATATGGTGAAAACAAAGTCATTAAAACCAGCCACTTGTGCTGAATAGATTAATCCTTAATGACATTTTTCTCTGAGGAAACTCCAGTTCATACTATCAAAATGCTGCCTGCTGCTGATCATTTTGTAACGTGTCCAAGAATATGGTAAGGAAAGTTTTGTAAGTCATAGAATCATAGAATAGTTAGGGTTGGAAAGGACCTTGAGATCATCTAGTTCCAACCCTGCTGCCATGGGCAGGGACACCTCACACTAAACCATGTCACCCAAAGTTTCATCCAACCTGGCCTTGAACACTGCCAGGAATGGAGCATTCACAACCTCCCTGGGCAACCCATTCCAGTACCTCACCACCCTAACAGTAAAGAGTTTCTTCCTTAGATCCAATCTAAACCTCTGCTGTTTAAGTTTTAATCCGTTACCCCTTGTCTTGTCACTACAGTCCCTAATGAATAGTCCCTCACCAGTATCCCTATAGGGATATCACTAACTACATTTTATATTATTATACTTCATGATGTACCTGAAAGGAATTTTGGTTTGGTTTGGTTTGGTTTTTATGTTAGAAGAATAACCTCTGTATGCTGGATGCTTCCAATTAAACACAAACATGAGCACTTCCTATCCATTTTCTGCTGGATGCATCATGTCAGACTAGATTTTGGCCCTGAGTACATTTTCCTGCTCTCAGAGCAAAAAAAGATATTTCCAAATTCTCTTTTTCAACTGGGATTTACTTTCCAAAGCTGTTGAACCTGTAAGTTAAGATACAAAGCAGAGATTCAGCAGTGAGAGGTGTAGAAGAACACTGTGACTACGAAGAATCAGCTATGCCATATCATGGGAGATACCATCACAAGCAAGTCAGACATTTCAAGGAAGCTCTGACAATTTTGCCGAGCTCCATTGCAGCCTTTGCAGCTGTCAAACATGAGCCTTGTACAATATTAAGCAGCACAAGCAGAAGACAGAGCATAACCAACCAGTGCATTGACCTGTCAAACTGGATATGAAGAGATGAGTCAGAAGTATCTTGGGCTCCTTTTTGGTTTTGGAGATGCATTCCAGACCCCACTGCATTCTTTCAGTGGCTTTGGATTTACTGTACTAGTACTTCAACATCATTTCTTATATTTTCTGTAGATAACCTCTTTAAGCTTTTCAGCTTGAGCAATGATTATGTGTCCCAATGTCATTATAAATAGATGGTATATTCTGATCATATCTTGAGCAGCAGACTCTATTGCAGGTTTATATTGATCTATGATGAGCATTACAGATCCTTTCTTTTTTGTGGTGAAGTCCATTTGACTTTGCAGTGTGGTTGTACTCCCCCATAAATGAATTATAGCAAGATCTAAGCATTAGGAAAATCTAATCTAGAGTCAGCGTATTGGCTTTGCAGTATTTGTACATTATGCTGCCAGAAAAAAAGAACACATATCCACTCTTTCACTCTGTGATTCTGATGTTGGCTTACTGATGTCTAATAATCATCTGGTGAGTTAAGGCTCTCCCCAAAGCACATTTTAGGAATACCAAGCAAAACCTTACTTTCGAGTCTGTCCTTTTATCACGCACACGCACAAAACCAGTACCATTCATATTATTTAGTTTAGTGCTGAAACATAATTTGGTAAAGTCAGGAAAGCATTTTATAGAAGATGTCTTTTCCATTGCACAAAATTTTTCATTAAAATACATGGTTTGGGCAAATATTTTATGTGTTTTGGACTCGAACATGTACTTTTCTGAAAAGGGTTCACTTTGATGGAAAAAATATTCATTAAAAAGATCTATCTATTTTTTTACATGGTGAAAGTTGTGAAAAAATTATATGCAGTATGAAAGCATTCCTTCCTCTTCAAAAAAAATGGTACATTGAAAATAATATCCTTTTTTGCTGAAAGCACATATTTTTAAATTCAATCACTAATTCACATCTATTTATTTATGCCAAAGTGGAACCTTAACAAAACTGTGTTTATTTAATATTTATTTTCAGAAAAGAAAATAATGAAAATCTGAAAATGCTGAAGTGTTCCATTTAAACAGTTCTTGAACAAAGATATTTAATATTTTGATTATGCAAATACTTTATTCCACTTTCACTTAGTACTATACAGATATAATTATTTATATATATATATCAGTATTACAGAAATATATATATATATATAACATATATCTGAAAAATCTGAGCTAACAAAGCTCAGTGGTCTGACAAAGCCTGCATATGCAGCCAGGCTAGTGCAGTTGCATCATTTCAGTTTTGTAGTGGCTAACATTCAGGCTACAATAGCTATTGGTGTATTCCCATTCACTCTGCCAGTAATGACTGCGTTTAGAGACCTAGACAGGTAGAAATTCTTTAATGAAAAAGCTCATTAATACAAGAAAGAGCATGATCATTGAATGTTCTTTCTTTTATAAGTAATTAACTTATAGCTTTAGAGGAAAAGTATAATTTTAGCTGTTAGGCCAAACTTGAGGATAATCTCTACTGCTCCTTACAGTTACAATTGCTATCAGGTTCTATTTGTTTTGAAAGTTCATGATGGCCATTCAATTAGGTATAAAGTTATAAAGCTTACCATAAATGGTGAGAAACATGGTGACCCTTAGGCTATGGGGTAATGTGCTCTAGTTGTATATAGGAGATCTTAAATTAATCAGATTTTGCAATATTGGATTGTTGTTCTCTCTATGAGCTATGCTGCTGAATAAGAAAGACACAAACAGCGTAATGGCAATTTCCTAAGTTAATATTTTCAGTTTCTTATAGTTTGTTACTTTTAAAATTTTTACTAGAAAAACAGAGAATCTGTAACAATCACCAGGGTTTGTATTAAACCTGACAGTCATAAGGAGTAAACTCCAGCATGTACCTGAATGATGTCTTGTTGAAAACTAGAATGCAAGGAGCCATGCTTTGCCAATCCCCAAGGCTGCAAAGCAGGGAAGAGTTCAATTACAACTTTCTGGTTGCTTCTGTATATAAGTATCTTTTGTTTTAAGGCTCCTTAAAAACTTTCCTTAGTCCTTTGCATATGCCTTAAATCCTCCCTAAAAAATAATGGTACATTTTCTTCTCCAATCTAGGCAGCAAAGCTAAACTAATCTCAATAACGTACAAAAAGTAATAATACAGCTGTCATTTTACAGAAGTTTTCCAAAAGGACATAAAACAGACTACCTGATGTGTGCTGGGGAATCTGGAAACTGAAAAGAGTGTGGGGGCATTGCTGACAGTCTGACATACCTGATTCAAACGGGAAAACACCAGGTCCAGGTTTTCCTTCCCGTTTCTTACGAAAGGATACATATGGCTGTAGCCATACTGCTTTTGCCCATGAGCTCATCAAATGTGTCCTAGTATTCGCAACTGCACTTGGTCATTAGAGCAAGTACTAAGAAATAAACAGGTAAAAACATTTTGTTGACTATTTGCTTTGGTAAACACACTGGGTAGTTCTCATTCTTCTGAGCAATGAACTCTACAGCAATGTTGTCTTAATATACCTACAAAGAAGATTGTGTGGCAGGGGTTGTAAGAATATGAGTCTGTTCCAATACTTTCAAAGTATTTCACTTCCTGTGTTTTATGAAACAGAAAAGGGGACAGTGAAGGAATCCAGAACCAGTCAATGTAACAGCTAGGAAAATGGTCTGTACTGAAGAATTTTTGATATTCAGGTGTAGGATAGAACTTTTTTTTTATAGTCAAAAGGAAAGGATATAACTATTGAATTAGTGGAGATCAAACTATGATATGGAATGGTATAACACTGTTACATGTTCTGCTAGAAAAAAAAAGAGAAACATTTATATGGATTATACTTCAGCAAGAAATCTGGAAACTATCATGATTTAATAATGTAAAAGAAAAACTTGACACTGTGACCCAAAGGCCAAGAGTTTACATTGACCTAAGGAAAAAAAATCATCTTTTCTTTTCCTCTCTCCTGCAACTGCAGACATACTGATTCCCCTGGGATAAAGCCAATGGCTCCATCTTCACCATCTAGACCTGTGTCTTATGCATTCACAGAGCAGTACTGCAGCCTCTTCACTACTCCACAACTTCTTATACAAGATAAGGTTGATTGGCCACATCTGCCAGCCAGCTGTGTCTGCCGCATGAGATCGCTGAGCAGGAGAGAAACCACAGCATCATGTTCAAAACAGAATCCCATGCAGAAACATTCCTCACAGCAGCACATCGCTGAGGCCTCAGCTGTGCCCCTGCATTCGTTGTGACAGGTATGTCTCCTGGTACATCATCCAGTACATGACTGGCTCATGCACCAGGATAGAATAAATGTCAGCTTGGAGTAGTTATTAATTTTTCAAGGCTGAGGCCAGGAACTGGGAAGAGGAACCCAGCTTCTGGTAGATTGCAGCTTAGAGTGAAGATGTTGCAGCATCTATCTGGAACAGTACACTGAGGAGCAGTTTGAAAAGTATGGGAGATTTTATTGGCATTTAGTGTCACCTAAACATAATGAAGGCTTTGTAACCTCTAAATTTCAGGCATTTAGTACCCAAGATGGAGTCTGGATTCAACATATACTCAGCATGTACAGTGCCTCTGAGGAGATTTAGGTAGCTCCTACTTTAGTCTTCAGATTGAAGATATGTTCTCGCTGCCATTAGCTGACTTTGGTTGGTAGGTGTCACTTTAATCAAGGAGCTGCACTGCCACATTAGTTTGGGCTAATATAGCTTCTAGACAGCATCTGGCTAAAATCCAGCCATATCACAGAACAGGCGAAGCAAGATTACATCTGCCTACAGCCAGTTGTGTGGCTCAACATCTGAATGGATGGTATACTAAAGGAAAATTAAAAGGTGAGGGAGAAGGGAAAAGAGGAAGGCATTATTTTCATCCTTCTCTGAAGCATCAATACTAAGCTAAGCATATTCATTCTATTAAGTGTAAAATTCTATGCTCACATCTATTAGAGATCAATGTTTCCAAAACTGGTTCTGAAGGCCTAGGCTTCTGTTTTATAATATGTCTAAATAAAGAAACACAAGTACCCCTCTGTTGATCTCTGCTGCAGCCAGCAAAGGATGTAAGATTTATGGGACTGGAAATCAAGCAGAAAAGGAATCCTCACCCTGTAATAATAGTTTGGGCACTCAGCAGGGATGAGAGAGACCTAGGTCCAGTGTTTGATGTTGGTTAGTACTTGTCTCTTGGCTAAGTATTCATACTACCAAGCCACTACACAAGGTGAGGAAGATGAAAGGTTGGAGAGGAAACCACCTATGCTCACCTTATTTTGTTTTTAAGTTAAATTATTCTACCAATGTCTGGTTCATCTGATGTGAGCATATCTAAGAGATCAGGCCGTACAAGGAACCAGGATTTATAAATCTGACACTCAGTGAATTTAGCAGGATGTTGAAATGAAGCAATATTTTGGGGGGATTATGACTCTATTGTCAGGCACCTCAGTCCTGCTTCCATCCTGATTTAGGGACCTAAGCTCTTTACTGGGACTTTTTTTTGTTGTTATTGTTCCAAATTAGTCACATGGTAGAAATTCAGTTTTTGATGAGCACAATTGGATGACTGGCCTCATTGAAACATCAGTCAAATTTCAAGTATCCCATAACAACCAATAAAATCTTTTAGGCAACATTAAAAAGAACAAAATTACTTATTTTTATCTGCTTTAGAAATCAACTATTGAATATTGAATAATTTCTTTCAGAGGCTCAAAAGAAGGCAAGAAGGAGGTTTTGGGTTTTGCATTTGTTACACACTGTGGGTTGAATCCCTTTATGCTAACTGGTGTAAATCAGGAGCTGTTCCAATGAAATCAATAGTTACACAATTGCAAAATTAGCTAGTGATCACTGTCTGACTGAGTAGACCTATGGTATTAATCACTTTTAAAGATCTGGTCCCTAAGTACTTAATTCCTAGGAAACAGCACAATGTGACATTACAAGGATCCTATTTAGAGACACACACTCTGCAGATCAAAGCAGGAACTACTGGAAATGTTTTCTGAAGGTATGTGTAACTATAAAATGTTTTGAGTGGCTGCCAGTATTTTGTAATCAGTGCTGTAAAGTTTTGTGATACTCTTGATGTCTGCAGATGTTATGTGGCCCGTGGCACAGAGCTGATGTTCTGAATTACCAATTATATACCTAATGGAGCCCTGAGAACTAACTCCTGCCCTCCTTTGGGTACTGGGGCAGTCTTTAAATGCCAGCAAAGGACTGATGCTATAAATAAAACTCTGTCTCCAAAGCGACAGGCAGTTCAGTGCTCAGCTTTCAACACTTTAAAAAGGTAATTACTGTCTTTTTTTCTTTATATTTTTCTATTCTTGGTTTATAACAGCAGTAATAACCTCCTGAGTTGGGCATTTCCTGGCAATTAATGACTGACAGTGTTAAGAACACTTGGCTTTACCTCAAGCTCTCAAATCCTCCAGCCAGTCATTAACTGCCAGGAAATGCCCTTCCCCATAGTCATTATTGCTTAATCATGTAAACCTGGATTAGAAATTTAATTAGATGACTTTAACATTCTCTTATTCTCTCCTCACTTTCTCCCCCCAGGGTCCCAAGCATCAGTATTTGCCAGAGCTGTTAGCTGACATGGCTGATGTTTATTCCAAAATAATGCCAGCATAGCAAATGCTACATAGAGTCTCTGTAAAGCAAGACTGATGCCCTTTTTAGCCCTTGATCAATGGAATTTATCTGTGTACCTATTTGTAAAGAACACTTTAGATTAAGTTGAAAAGAACCTCTAAATTCTGTCTAGTACTGCTTTTAGGTGGTGACCGAGAGGAGTTCCTTTTGGGAACTGGATACCTCTCCTGTCTGATGAATGGAGGAAAGATTATGCTGGAGGGCTTGGAATCTCTGCCTTAGCTTCCCGATTCCAACTATACTGCTTGAAGCAAGAGTGTTCCAGGTATCACTACATTTTGTCCCATTTCCCTTAAAAGCCCAAATGTATAACTGCTATAAGCAAATGTTTAAAAGCAGGGTTAGTAGCTCTGGCCCATTTCTAACCAGACAACCCTTGAAGCTGCTTTCACCGATCAATTTCCTTTATCTGGACATGTGGACAAGGTTTATCTAAATAATAGCTAATACAGCATCCAATCACAGGTACCAAATAAAGCTATTCCTCCCAATTTAACATGCCATTTTTTTAATTCATTGTTCTTAAAGAAGATCTTCTGCATAGCACAATTACTGTAATACTGAGCCCATCATGCTACAGTCACATAGGTTTTCAGGAAGGCATTACTTCCATGGCTTCTGTGCCACTGACTGGATACTTGCAGCACATTGTTATCACCATGATCAGCATCTTATCAGTACTTTAATAGCATCACCTATCTATCCCTTCTCACTTTAGTCCCAGAAGCTTTATTTGGTCTCTAAACAAAAATAACAAGTAACTTGTACCATCCCTTTATCTTTGAATTAACTAGTAGCCGACCTCTAAAATCTGTGCTTGTGATTCTGAGAGATCCAAACTATTAACTTACTTCTGACTTCTGTGCAGGCTGTAAGGCACCATTAAATGACTGTGTCTCTGACACTCCATACAGCTCTAACTTCTCAGATACTTCATAAAGTACTTCAGTGTTAATTGATTTAATGCACAAAGGGCATATAATTTGGACCAAAGAGCACTTTCTGTGAAGTTTTATGCAATGCAGCACTGGTACAAAATGTGACTCCTTGATGCATAGGTCATGTTCTAATAAATGGAGAAACAGCCATAACATGGACATGAAATGTAATTATTGCATTACTGAATCATCTCTTTAATTTGAAGTCCTTCTAAAAAAGCACACTAAGCCTGATGGCAGCCACTATCAACCCCCAATAAAAACAAAAGCACAAGTGTCTTTTGAAAGGCCTTTAGTTTTAAGCATTCCATTCATTTCTACTGTGTGTATTAAAAAAAACCCCAACCAAACCTAAAGGCAAAATCCCCACACAAAGTAAAAACTTCTAAACCCAATACAAAATAATATTATTTTTTTAAACCTTTTCCTCTTTTTTAAAAGTTTACAATTTTATAGGAAAATCCATTGCAATTCATATCCATTACAAAGGTAAACGACGGATGGTGGAGCCAAAGTATTTACATATAACTTTAATTGAGCTATTAAAGTATAATATTTCTTTTTGTGAAGCATATTATATGAACCGAGGTATGTGCATTTGTATCATGTAAGTTTTTTAGTGGTAATTAACTGACTAAATAAAGCTAAAGCTAGCCTGTTGTGCAGGTGAAGGAGGCTTTTACCCCCCTGATAAAAGAGGTAGACAAGGTAACTGATATCCACCTGCCTTTTTAAAGGCACACTAAAAGTAAAAAAGGAGGTGTAGGGTGGAGTTTCAGACCTTTACTTGCATGCTAGTGTTAGAAATGGGACAGGTACACCAAGCTGAGTACTTGCTGTTTGTGGTGGTCTTGATTTACTTTCTTTTCTTTGCACACTCTTGCTTTCCTCTGTACTTTCTCTGTAAAGCTGTAAGGCTGTGCTTGGGAAGGATCCCATTCATTTCAGTAGCATTGCAGGTGCACAAAGCAAGGGACTTCCAGTTCAGCTACTTCTGAAAGTAACACAGAAAATAAAAGTGGCTTTAAGGCAGCTTTTAAGGAATTCACCTGTGATGATGGTGAACTGGTTCAATCTATATTATGAAGTTAAAATACATGACAAGATTAAAGAAACATTCCCTCCTTTCCTGAGATAGGGTGAACAGGAGGATGGAACTAAAATCTGGAATGTGATAGACACTTGTTCACGTCTTGGCTCTGCTATTGACCTGAAGCTTCAGGTTTGTGCATCACTTTTCCAAAGATATAATTACACCTGCTTCCTGAGTAACAGTGATGTTGGTACATACTGACAAAAAGCATTAAATAAACTTTAGGATTTATTATACTGAGCTTCCAAGGGAATGTGTCCAATCTTTAAGACACTATGGATGGTAAGTTATTTTTATGATTCACAACAGATTCAAGTTTAATTGCAGAAATCTCATCAGCTCAGTGGAGGTAAGAGGGCAGAAACCCCCACACTTAGTGGACACATCAAAAATAGATCCCCCTCTGTTGAGAAGCTTCATAATCTACAATAGCTGAAGAGCTGACACCTCAGAAATACAAGTTTAAAACCCTTACAACTGTAAATTTCATTGCAACAGTGTGTATTTTGCAATTTGACAGTTTGCTAAAACATCAACACAAAAATATGAAGTAACACTCTAATATTTGCCTTCTATGTAAGTTATCTTAGTTATTAAAGAAAACATAAACCCCTGCACTTTAAATAGTGTATTTTGTGAAGGTTGAATGGCTAAAATTATTCAGTAAACAGAAGGAAACTTAACAGTTAATACTAACAGGTCATTGCTGAGCATATCAGAGTAAGCAGACAAATTCAATTGCTAGTGAGATTGTTAGTCTAACTTGCCACTTCAGAATTTAGCGTAAACATTAAAGAGTAGGAAAAAAAGAAAGAGCTCTGACAGGTATTACAGAAAACAAAGACTTCCTGACGACTAACATTTGCAGAAAAGGTAATAAATATTTAGAAAGAGTTTTGCTTTCTATGGTGAAAGGCTACTTTTCTTCCTCTTCTCCCAGGACAGGTTTTGAGCTCAATAGGAGCAAAGAGCTGTTGATTTAGCAAGGATTACAAGCCTGATCCTCACATTATGCAACAGAATATATCCACCTCAGGAATCACTTCAGCCTCTCTTCTTTTGGAAGACTCAGCGGTGAATCAAAAGGCTGTTAACTGCTGTAATTTATATAATCTTCTACTGCTCTTGTGTTGCGAAAATATGCATTCAGCTAAGACTATTCAAGCATTTCTTTGCACAGAGGAGTATTATCAGCATATCTTATATTGCTTTAGCTGAGTTTATATTCCTCCAATTGAGTGCATTCATGCTGTTGTGTCGATGTCCACACAGCATTATACTATGATCTTTTCACTGCAGACAAGGTGTCTGAGCCTTGCTGGCATTGTTTGGAAGTCATTGTGTTGTGGATAGTTTTAATGATATACATTGGTAAACCTCTCAGCCTCTGAAGGAGCAGTGATTTCAGTGTCCACTTTCTAATCTAAATTCACTTGGAATGTTATTCTATTTCCAAGTTGTTCCTCCCTTGCATGGTTGAAACACAGAAGAACATAATGCTTGTCCTTTATCTAACAAGCTGCAGAAGCATCAGAAGGCTGCAGTGTTCATGGATAGCCTTATTTCTCTTCCAGTCTTTAGATTCTGATAGTTTTGGGGAGTAGATTTACAGCTGGATAAAACAAAGTAATCCATGATGTGAGACTCTCTTTATGGTGTAATCTAGCTGAAAAGGCACAGAGGAGAAGTTTCCCTGCACAAAGCCCTTGGTAGACTTTCAGGGGTAGTGCTGACACATTTTAAATTTTTATGCAGCCTTCATTTCTTTGATGTTTGATGTCCTTTACTGAGAGGCCCAGATGCAGCCACAAAGTATGTGCAGAAACTATGAAGCCAGGTTTCATACCCTCTGCATCAAGTAACCCAGAGTCCGTGTTCCTCATATGCGAAGCTAACCAGGGAGCAGCAAGGGACCTGGGGCAGCCTCTTTATATTTGTTGATCAATCGCTGCCTTATGCAGTATGCAGAAGAAAATTGGGAAAATATTTTATGGGGTCTTCTTTTTTTTTTCTTTGCTCTTGCTTTCACTAGATAAGAGTGGAATGATTTCTGTGGCAGTTTCTGTGTGGGTTTTATCATGTTTTCATGGAAATGTTATTTGGTTTGTAGGGTTCTTTTGGGGGGGTTTAAACCTCTAATTCTTGGAAAGCAGGTAACACAGACATGGACTTTACAGTTTAAGCATAACGTTAAACTGCCACGAAAGATTCAGGAATAATACTGACCTCTAGGTCTCTGAAATAAAAGAAAGCTTCCTATTTGTTGCCCTTCCTTTCAGCATGAAAGAAATTTTCTGTAAAATGTGAGTCATGTTGAGAATGAATGGTACATTGCATGAGGCCCATACATAGGAGCCAAACTCAGTGTGAAGGAGCAGCATGTAAGCAGGGCTGTATGTTCTGAAAGGCAGGCAGTGAGGGATACGAGTAATGTCATGAATAGTGAAGGAGCAGGAATGAGCCAGCTGATTAAACTGATAGGAGCCAAACAGTGCCGTGGAGTCTTTGATGAGTGTCAGAGGTCATCTCTATACAGTTCCCCAAGTCCCCAGGACACACAACCTTGCTGACCTAGTCACTAGATCAGACAAGAGCGTTGAGACTTCATCAGCAAACAACAACCTAACAGATTTAGATAACTGATAGACTACTAAGCAAATGTTGTAGAAACGAGTGAAAGAGAAGCAGTTTGTCAAGGAGGAAAAAGTGGGTGAGAGAAGGGAAGAAATTGTTCAGAAAATATCTACTTCTGTGTCTAACCAGCAGTACCGGGATGTATGAAAAACTCAGAATAAACACCATTTGTCATAAAGGTAACAAACCTCCTGCAAATTGGTGAAGTCTCTATTCATGTTAATTCTTCATCTGCCAAAGCATTTATGGAATTTTAGGTATTTCATTAGCTGTCTGGGGGGTTTCAGTATTTACATACCATTTTAGAACAAATGAGGTATCAATCTAAAAATACAGTTAGCTGCACTGTAGGCACTCTTCCACCCTTTTATCCTTATTTTGTAGGGCTTCTTTCTTTGTATTTCACAGCATGGAGCAAAAGCGACAGAGTCTACCTCTAACCAGATGTTATGAGAGATGCTAGATTAGTTTGCTAAAGCAGTATATCTATAATGATATAGAACTGTGCCAAGCTACCAAGATCCATCTCTCAGAATGATTAGCTATTTTGAACCCAAAATAACACTGATGTGGCTACACTGTTTTTTGTTATGATGCTTACACATAGCATGAACAGTCCTTGAGTAACCTCAGCATCTGTGGCTTCCCACATGTTTGTGCAACAGTCAATGTTTAGGCCAGTTTTGATACAACCACAATAATAAATATATATGATATCAAAATCTCACAGTAGTAAAAAAGTGATAGAAAATAAATAACAACTTATTTGTGTTTTAGGAGCCATCTGAAATATTTTATTGAGGTGTACTGTGTATAAATAAGTGTCAAGGTCTGTGTGAGACATCCAGGATACCTAAGATATTCACATGAGTCTGGCAAATATGACACAGAACCTGTGTGAGACCCACATCCTTCTGGAAGTGTGATTGAAGCCCAGAAAAGATGCTCTGTGTCATCTTAGATGCTATTAGGAACCTGTTTGGGGTAACCCAGTCACTGGAGCAGGAAGGTTGTGTCTTTTCTTCAATATTGTGTTGCCAGCACAACAGAGAGCAGAAGATCCATTCAGGTGGCATGATCTACATCTCTCTCCCTTGTGAGCTGACATGCTGCAAACCAGATGTGAGCTGGAAGCCATTTAGACAAGTTTGGATCCTGCTGAAAGGTAATGTAATGTTGAGAAGCAGGACTTATTTGCTTGGGCACAGTACTGAGCTAACACATCTAAATGGCTTCCAGAGTACAGCTGGCTCACCGGGAAGTCTAGCTGGGAATTGTTTGCACATGGCAATGTGGTTGGACCCTGAGAGGAAAGGATCAGTCCAGGCTCTGCTCCACCCTGTGCACTGCCATCAGAATTGTTAACTGAGTTCAAGTGGCAGATTGTGGCCATGAGAGAGCCAGGAAGAACTGGACTTGCAAAAACTCAGCTGGAGTTTGTAAAAGGCTGGTAGCAAGAAAGTAGAAATTATTATATATAAATGGCTAAAATAAGCATGTGGAAAAAAAATGAATGGGATCCTTTTTACGTTTGCTCTTTATAAGACACCATGCAAGAGGAAAATTTGAAAAGTGAAATTAAACTGTACAGATGAGATACAGAAGTTACCCTGCTCAGTCCTTCCATTCACCATCACAGATAAAGTAATTTTTCAGAAGCTTATGTGATGTGTTTAGTTAAGCAAATTTCCTTAGAGACATGATGGACTATTTTTAAGCTGAACACTCACAGTAACAATTACCTGTGTTCTCAATGTCCATGAGCCTCAATAAACAGCCCATGGATTTATGTCTTAGTGAGAACCAACCTATTAGTTTCAGCCATAAATCTCATGCGCTTTGTGTGCAAAGTGAATTTTAATAAAAATCATATAAGGAGCCAGACTTGCTAGGCAGGGTTTCACATGGCTGCCAACATTTGAAAACAATTAATAGAGACCTTCTGGGGGAGGGTAAGTAGAACCATGTCTTTAGCTCCTGTTGAAATACAGTGGACTCAGTGAACTTGCCTGAAGGACAGAATAAAGAGGGTTTTTTTCTATTAAAAAAATAGAAAAAGAAATGGAGGCCATCACTTCTAAATAAGGGCAGATGGAATGGAAAGGGTCATTCCTTTGAGTGTGCAATCTCATCCTCTCTGACACCCTACTGCCAGGGAAATGGCAATAAGTACCTTAAAATTAAGCAGCAAAACAAAATAAATATACATCTGTGCTCCCTGGTCTGAAAATAGATTTTGGCCCCTAATGAACAGAGGTAGCATATGTGGTCAGTTTTGAAACCCTAGCCTTCAGTGCTCCTTGTCCACTCCCCATTTCAGTGTACAGAACACGTCGTGTCAAACAGAGTCAAAAAGACAAAGGTAGGAGTCACTGCTCATTTTTATTCTGGTGGTCATATTAGTTTTATAAGCAAATAGTTCAGGCATAGAAAAATAAATATGGAAACTTCAAAGAGAAAAGGTTATGTCCCAGGCTTCAGATGCTTTGTACTGACTCCATGGTGCTGAGGGCGGAAAGGTTGCTCTAAAGGGGAGGCCAGGGATTTCTGTAACATGCGAGGAGCCTCACAGGGTCTTGGTGTTGTGTCTGCCCAGTATGTACAGGACTAGTTCAGCTGGTGTAAATTAACTCAGCTCACAGGCTATAATATACTGCTATAATATACTGAGGAATGGATCTCTTATCACCAGGCTGGTAAAGGACCTCAGGATTGAAAGGTACCTTTATACCACGTTTAACCAAATACAGCTGACAGCAGGCCCGCTTCATGTCTAATACCAATAAATATGTAGGCTTGGTCCAGGTAGGGAGCTCTGGTAGTGATAAGGGGATAGCTACACTCTACCTGATTGCTTTTAAGAAACACATGGCATATGTTTTGAGTTACTGAAATGGCACGTACCAGCACTACGTATTCTGTGTATACTGTGCTACTACTCACATACTCATGTTCAAATCCAGATTGGGATGATTATAATGAAATTAATATTGTAATTACAGAGTTAACCTCTTCCTTTTGGTAGTTCTTGATGGAAGAAAGTGATTGGTACTGTGTTTACCGCCAGTTTTCTTAAGCAGTTAAGGTGTTGGTCCTCTCATCTGCTACTGTACATATATATGTATTACACTGAAAACACTGAAGCTTGGGTACACAATTCAGGAGTAAAAAAGATTAAATCTAAAGATTGAATTTGAGCTAGCTATACAATGTTCAAACGTGATGAGCCAAGTTCAGCTAGTATGTCAGTGTGGCTGTAGGTATATTTAGTCAGTCAAAAGTGCCTTGAGTTTAGATAGTCCCATTACAGGAAAAAAGATCAAGCTCTTTCCCTCCCCAGTTAACTCTTCTGCCATACTTCCCTACCCTTTCAGGAGTGTGGTAGGGTATTTGGTTGACTGTGATATTTTCAGATAGTTGCAATGAAAATGTCTTCACATCTTCATTATTAGGATTAATTTGACATATACAGAAAACATGTACTCCTCCTTGGTGAAAAAGTGCTAATAGATTCTGTCTTCAGGCATGAGTACACCAAGCTGATTTGTGTTACTGCCAGCTGGGTATATGTAATTATGCTCAGACTGGACTGCAGGACTGCACACTGGTAGACATAGGGAAGATATTGTGGGCAGAATGGCCAAAAGCAGTAAGAAAGCTAGAGGGACAGAGTCAAAAATTGAATCCAGTTTGTGTCCTAATCCAAGATTTGCTTAGTATTGTAACATATCCTTTCAGATGATTAAAAGGTTGATCAAAAAAACAGGACTTGTCTTTCCATCTACTTCTGTGGTCTTTTACATTTAGGAGTCTTTTGCTCTCTGGCAGTAAATGCTCAGGTATAAGCTCTAGTTTCAACCTTCCTTTTCTTGCCTCTGGATATCCTACAGAGACTACTCAAATTACCCAAGAGGGTTGTGATAGTGTATTGTTTTCTTGGACTTAACTTTGTGTAATTACACACAGGTAATCCTGGTTTATTTCTGTTATCCCTTAATTGAGCTATAAGATTTTTTTAAGCTTAAAAAATGCCACAGGCTTTTTAAGGGCTCTAAATTAAAATGCAACAAACTGAAAAAGAACCCTCCCCAGTTAATACCATTGACCGATAATCTGCCAGATTTAATTGTAAAAGAGTGTGTTTTTTCAAATTACAAAATCCCAAAGAGATCCTTCAAAACAACTATATGGATTTTATTTCATTTTTCTGCTTTTTTCAAGTGCCCTGGAGTGCTGTGTCTCTATTTTCTCACTTTCAGCCTGAGGTATGCTTTTATGACTAAAGTATCTAAACCCCTGCAAGTAGAGCTTCATTACAGAAATCCTGATAGATCTTTAGCTGCATGGGTGGGCAGAGCTCTAGCAACTGCGTCTTTAAAAGTCTTATTCACCCTGCCACTGCTGTAACAGTGGCACCTGTTAGCAGTGCTGCTGCAGTCCCTCACTGTTTCCATTATAAACTTCTCTTTTCATGAGTTCATTTCTTGGCTAATAAAAGTTTCCTCACAGCTGAAATTTGGCTGAAAGTGGCTTTGCCTGGGAATGATTATTATTAATATTTTTTAATATAAATTTCCTTTTAAAAAACTTTCTGTTATTTTTAAATTAAAGGAGAGAGACATTTACAGGGTTTGGATATGTACTCTGTGCATGTATGATCAGGTCTGGTAGCCCTATTTACAGTCAGATACTAGTTAGAATTTAGGGGATCTGATTGTCCTATGGGTGACTTGGCACAAAACCCACTGAAATGTCAGCTGAAGAGAGGGGTGATGACAAACTGCAGACTGAGCAGGAGGTCTGTTGCTCTTGTCTACTTGAATGACACTGGTTCCTAGGAAGAGTGCAGACTTTAGGCCAGGGGTTTGGGGAATAAGTATATCCAGGAATTTAAGGTTGAATGAAGAGCACAACAGCAGTAGTTTCTTTCTTTCAGAAGTGAGCCATGCACACTAATTTGCTGGAGGAAAGTACAGAGCAGCCTGAAGAGTGTAACCTCTGCATGTGATGCTCACCAGGTGTACCCATGCTTTCACTGAGTGCGTAATACCAAGTAGGGCTGAGGATAAAGTGTGTCCTGCCTCCTTATCACACATTACTCAGGGTTTGCTGATCTGTTTTTCCCCTCCTGTTCCCACGTATCCTTATCAGACTCTGAGTTTCCAGCAGCCCTCTTCTCCCGCCAGCACACACTGATTTCCTCTCCTCCCCCTGCTGCTCGGCACTGGGCGAAGGCAGCCTGGTTCCCTGCCTCCCTGGCTCCCCTGCTCCCCGGTTCCCTGACAGAGCTTCTGCTTCCAGTTCTTCTCATACCCTTGTTGAAGGAACGTGTACTCTCTTCCCCTTCCAAAACCTGGACAGGAAAAGATTGCCATATTCCATTGGTGACTGATGTAGAGTGTGTATTTGGGAAAACAGTATCTCTTCCGTCTCTCACAAGTAATTCTGAGTTAGAGAATATACATGGTGCTGAAATATTTAGCAGTATTGATGACGTTTTCATTCCAGCCAGGAAGTGATACATAGATTATAAGATTCCTACAAATCCACAAGGGCCAGTCCCCACCAAGGAATTTTGGACAAACATACTTTGCTGAAATAGGAAATAATCTAAATTTGAACTCATGTATACAAAGGAAATCTCCAACATTGCCTTCTCTTTATATACGGGATTAGGTTAGTAAACAGACATTATAAGGATGTGAGTGAATTTTATCCTCCTTTCCTGTTTATGAAACAAACAAAAAGGGTATTTTTTTTCCTAATTAAAAAGAAACCAAGTATCAAGTGACTGACGATCAAAGCAGCAGCCTTGCTCTTTTGCAATGGGAGATGTGACCATTTTCTATATAGTATTTCAGTTTATACGTTTTCTGGTACGTAACTGTTGTGCAAACCTTCATCTGTGCCCCATACTTTTCTAATGCAGGTACATCATCAGGCACAGCAATAATCCTCACTGGGCAGGAGCAGGGGTGAGTGTTCAGTTGCATGTGCAGGGGTGTGAAGCAGCTCACACACATACCATACACACACTGTAGCCAGGGGTGCCTGCCTTGGGTTCCTTGGGCTGGGTACCTGTGGATGCTGGCCACCCAGCCTGCCAGTGAGCACCCCAGATGCTGGTCAGAGAGCTGCTCTCCATTTCTCTCTGTGGTTGGTTTATACCACGTGAAGTATCTGGGGCTAAACCGATCAGGTGAGAGGTGCAGTCCTGACTTCAGATCCTTTCCAGCTCTCAACAAGGATGGATATTTGAAATGAGCGTAGGTTAGCTCTCCCTGCCCAATTGGAGTTATCCTACTTGTTGTTTAAGAGAGAGAGGGTGAAAAACTTTCTCACAAGGCAATGAAGATGTTTTGCCAGGAACTAGGATACCCAGCTTCCAGTCTCTCTTCTAATGTCTGGCTAAGTATGTACTCTATAACACAGCATAGCATCCTGGGCAGCAGGATACTGTGCATCTGGGCAAGGAATGGTCTTAGAGCATGCAAGAAATCAAATTCCCCTTGCATCCCCTCACATCCAACCTACAGCACATTATGTGTGTGAGTGTGAAACTCACTTGTCATTCGTTTTGCTTACTCGCCCCTAAAATGTTGCATGTTGATTGCAACCATCTAGCAAAGAAGGAACTGAGTTTTCACATTTTTAACCTTGGCAAGGAAGAACGAAGGTGCCACCTGAATTTTTCATCCCATCCTCCTTCCCGTCGTGCTTTCTCCTCCCTGTTCACTGTAAATTGAAAAAAAGCAAGCAAACCCTGCCCATCATTCTGGCCTCAGCTCCAATGTGCCCTCGTATCAGCTGCTTCCCTGCCTTGGTTTCCCCATTGCTAAAATGAAGATTATGTGTGTCTTAGGAGAAACTGGTCTGCACCCAGAGGAATTCACTGACCTTTGCAAGGTGGTGTCCTGGTCCTAATGTGTGTGAAATGTAACTTGCCTACTTGACAGTTTTCCAGAAGGAAAGGGGCTAAACCCTACAACACTGGCTACAAGAAGGATCAGCATTTCATAAAACCTTTACCAAATCCTCTTACCCTGACACCTCTCCTGTTCCAGCTTTACAGGCTTGGACCTCCTCAGACATGCCTCTGATTTACAGCTCAGTCTGTGGAAGAAGAGGAATCAGGCCCAGCGACTCCATATTATGCTATTTTAAAACACCAACAATTAGATGTTATGCAGTTAACTAACAACAGGGTGGAAAAAAACTAAGAGGAATTGTAAATATATCCTAATAATTGTATTGCAGCATAGGATTTATAATTACTAAATGTGTGATAACTGCTTCCTAAATGCCCATGCTCTTTAAACAACCTAATTTATAATTTAAAAAGCTGACAACTCTTAAAGTGTTTTATTTTATCTTGTCTGAAATAATTGAAGACTAAGTTATTGAAAACCTTTATTTTTCATTAGCCTTAAATTCAGCTACAATTATTGTGCCCAATTTGATTATAAACTGCACAAATTAAACAATAAAGAGCTGTCTAATGAGAAATTAATTATGAGGAACAGAAGAGGAGCTGGGCTGGATAAAAGCTATAAGTTATGGCCTATGGCAGGATGTGTCAGGTTTTAAAGGAGACAAAGGGCTTTTTCCTCAATGTGTGCCAGTGCTGATAGGGCTCATCACAGATCAGTAGATCCAGAAGCCATAACAGCACGGTAATTGAAACTGCCAAAATCAATAGTGCTGACAACCTTAATTAAATTAAATATGTCTCTGATGAGCTCAAACAGCATGGCAGCGGACCACTTGACCCTTTCTCGGAGCCCCACTTGATAGAGTGCAGCATGCAGCATGATGGATTTCACCCCTGAGGACCGCTGGAGCCCTCGTGCTACTGTAGAAAATTGCTCCAAGAGTGATGATGGTCTCCCCAGTGCAACTGGAGCTTTGACTCCAAAGTGCAGCCCCGACAGCGTCGCCTGCTCTGGTTTTGCTTTGACTGGAAAGCGCAGGGGCTACTTTGCTGAGAGCAGCAGGGGAAGGTTGTCATCATGTCAGCTTTCTGCCCTCCTCCCAGCAAAAGCAGCAGTTTGGTGTGCCGAGCAGGAAAACAGCTTCCATCACAGCTGCCTGGCTGGGAAACAGTTCTGACTTTTTATTGCAAGCAGCATAGCTGGGAGATCCACTTGGAATTGGGTCTAATTCAGACTGGGGTTTTAGGTTTTGTCTTAAAATAAATAGAGATTGGGCTGAGGCACCCTGGAATTATCTGAAAGATCATCATGGGATTATAAAAGGGGAAAATTGAGCTATAAATGGGCAGGAGGCAAAGAAAATTCTTGTCGTTTAAACCCTTAAACCACAGGACTGGGATCTCAGCTCAGTTATGCAGTCAGCAGTCGTTTTCCTCGCTAGGAAATTGCATAAGTAAATATTTTCACAGAATGCTGTTCTCTTGACCATGTAGTGCTGACTTCCTAAACAACGTGAAATAATTGTACCTCTAAGTTTTCAAAATGTTTATGTCAGCATTAACAAACTGTTCCTTCATTATAAGCCTGTCAAAGATCAGAGGCTTAGATTATTGAAGTAGATTCCTTTCGAATGCTGAAGTTGTTGCTGTGACAACTGGGGGAGAGAAGAGGTTGTTGGAGGTGGACAAACTGTGGGTTTTCCATACCAAAAGATCTTAAATAATCCTCCTCCCTGTTTAGAAAAATACCTTAATCACAGTAAAGTCCCTCCAGCTAAGCATAGAGGTCTCAGAAAGGTAAAATGCAACACTGCATGTAAAAACCTACAGGTTTAAATCATGCTGTTGAGATGCATATGTATAAATTAGGCTAATCTTCAATAAATGTGATCCATATACTGTAATTCTGTTCCGTGTATAACATTTAATGAAGAGCACCTATTCCATATATTGTGAAACATTGCTATTCTGCCGGGAACTTGGGCAGGAATTTATGGTACTGGAAAAATTATACAATAGGCGATACCCTTGAATCACGCTCAGGCCCTCCCTCACAGTGCGGTTTATGGCACTGCTAATTTCAGTACAGTTCTGTGTCAGGCAAACTGTTTTATAGCAGCCTCTAATCCAGCCTTGAAAACTTTGTAATCCAGTGCAGAGGAAAGCAGTTTGCAGGGGGTGGGAGGAAAGGTTGTGCCTGGATTTCAGGCATGTTTCAGTTCAACTTTTCCTTTTTTCTTCATTTTTTTCCTTTTCCCTGTTTTCCTTTTCCTTTTCAATTTCCTTTTCATTTTCTCCTTCTCTTTTTCCTTTTTCTTTTTTTCCTTCTCCTTTCTTTCCTTCTCTTTCTCCTCCCCCTTCTTCTCTCCTTTCTCCTTCTTGTTCCAATTCCCTCCCCCTTCTTTTCCCTTTTCCTTTTTTTTTTCCCTTTGAGCAAAACAGAAAATAAAAATAAACTTTTTATGCTCTAAGTCCTGTGTATTGTTTTCATTATTATTAGTGGAGAGTTATAACACTGTAGGGGTCAGATAGATGCCAAACTCCCCATAAAAATCTGTAGGGGCTGGTGCAACTTTTGCCTTTGAAAACTGCAAGCTTTTTAATGACAACATCAAATATTAACAAATTATTAGTAAAAGGTATTAGTAGCAGTGTCAACAGTAACCAATGTTTTTACCCTCCCTTCCCCTCAAAAGCAGGATGAAGAGACTTTTTGCCTGTGATGGTGCTGTTAGCATTGCTGGGTTAAGAAGAGAGAAAAGAGCTTCTAGAGCAAAAGGACTTCCCAGATGGTGAAATGGAGCAGAAACTTCTCACATATAGCATGAGAGCTGTGATTGCAGCTCTAGAAGAACAGCAAGGTGGGAAACGGATTTTTCCCAGGTACCTAACAACCAAGGCAGCCGCTTACCATCAGCAGAGAGTCAGTATTGAGCCCAAAAGTTGTTGAAGCACAGCTCTTGCTTGGGTGTCTCCTTCACCTTCCATGGTGGTGGTGTTTTTTTGGCCAGCTGAATATCCACTGCTACCTGAATCACATACTGCTAGCCTCATCCAGTCCTGAAGCTTCTCTCCACCTTCTGTCTCCTCTTTGTTTAACTTTCTTTTTACCATCCTTTTCTTCTTGCATCTGTGCCCCAGTGAATGCTTTTGCCCCTTCATACTGTGTGTTGAGTGTAAGGTAGCTGACCCTTTTGCAAATAAGGGTGCTGGTGGGATGCTCACAGGCAGGGAGTAAGGGGAAACACATGCAGCCAGCATAACCCCTGTCTTCCCAGCATTACTGCCAGAAGCTGGTAGAGTTTTACTGCCTGAAAAAAGATGTAGTGGAGCAGAACAGTTGGGATACACTGCTTTTGTCCCATCAACATAATGCATGGGAAGAGGGTGAGAAGTGGAGCTCACTTCTGGCTTTAACCAGTCCCTCTGCAAGAAGACATGTTCTATGAACCTTCGTGGGAAGAGCTGAAGGATTGTGTCCTGTGCCCCAAGGTGACACTGGATGCCCCCATGTCACTGAGCCACCTCAGCTGCCCCTTCCCTTGGACACCCCAGTCCCCTTTGGACACAATGAGATTATTTTAAGTGAGAAGGCTGCTGGATGCTTCTGGAAGGACTCATGAAGTTAGTTAAAGTCTCAATACACAGACGGGAGAACAGTGTCAATTTTACATTTTTTTGGAAGGTCTGAGCTGACGAAACAGGAATTTGAAAGCTTCAACCCTTGAGGTTTTTATGCTTTTAGTTTCTCTTGACAAGTATATCTGTAGCAAGCCAAACTTTCAAAGCTCACTCTTGTTGGGAAAACGGTTTAGAATAAGTGATTCTTAATCTGCTTATTCAAGATAGAGCCATGCTCCGGAGCCAAACTTTTCTGCATGTTCTGTTATTTTTGGCCAACCACGCTAAATCTCCCTAATCTTAAAGAACCCAAAGTATTTACTTGTTGCCAAAGAAACTTTATGTTTAGGAGAGATCTGACTAGCTACAGGCACCTTCATCATTGAGTTTTCAGCCCTTCTTTCTGTCCCATGGCAACTGACCTTCAAGTGACCATGGAGGATGGCCCTTGCCACTGCAGCTGGAACATATAAACCCTCTAACTGAGAACAAAAAATGTAGAGCAGCATAAAGGTTTTGAATTGACTCTCAGTTTGCATATTCTATTGATAATTTGCCCTTTATCTCCTGCATTGTTCTCTGCACTCTGAAGCTCCTGATTAATCTCAAGTGATGTGTCTGAGCTAGTCTTGTGTCACCAGCCTTTTCGGTGGGGAAGAAAACTGAGATAGCAAGACAGATAGCTCGGAAGGAGCAATTTGTAAAAGGAGGAGAGCCACATTGATCATGTCATAGCATTACTGCCAGTAACAAGGACCCTTCAGCTTCAAATAGAAAAGATTCTAATTTTCACATAAAAAGCCTTGGCTTGTATAGCCATAGAGAGAAAAAGCCATGCAAAGTAATTTCATCTAAGTACCTCTCCAAAACAAAAGAAAGAAAGAAGTAAATCTTTCTAAAAGGGTGCCTGGAAATCTTGTACATAACACATAAGTGATGGTTTTTCTGGGTGGTTAAAAGAGAAGACACTGGGAGATCCAGTGCAGATCTGCAAGTACATCCTGCAGATCCAGGTCATGGCATTAAAGAAAAATGCAGGTGTGTAGCTGTATATCTCCTCTCATAAATACCCTGTCTGCAGTTAGCTTTGCCAAAGCCACTTCATGCTCCCCAAAACTCTTCTCTGCCTTAACACCAGTAAAACCTGAGCAATGGCTGGCAGCTGGTGTTCCAGCTGCTGTTACTGTACTGATTTCCATCACCCCATGTTGTATTTGTCATACCCATGAGCCTGCAACCCAATTATATATGTTTTATGTTTGACTCATACAGGACCAAGTTCCTGAATTATGGACCTTCAAATCAGAGCTTTCTATTTTCAGTGTTCAAATGTATTCAAGTTTTGGGTACAGCTGCATGGAAAATGAAAACTTTTGTACTGGGCTTGATCATCAAATATAATGACCCATTAGCATTCCACTCCAAGCACAATTTGGCCTGAAATACAACTTTAGGAGCTGAAGGCAAATTGTGTAATTGGAAGGGTGGTCTTGAAGTCTTACACAGTGGACAAATGTGTTTGTGTATCACACACACTGTATGTCATTAGGCTGAATCCACTTTAAATGCATGGAATCACAGCTCCTTTGCATGCTTCTGCTATTTTGCATTTTTCTTGCATTCCAACACCACCAAAAATAAATGCCTCACCTTTTTTTGTTCTGAAAAAAAATCACAATCACTGTTTTTTTTGCTGCAGAATAATGTGATGTTTTAATATTTATTGACTGGTTTATTGCATAATGATGTAACACATTATTTTCTTTTTTCCTTTCAAAAGAGAGAACTGAAATGTTTTTTGGATACTTCCTACTTTTCTGCTTCAAAATTGCTAAATGGAAATGGCAGGATTATTAATAGTCTTCTGTTATTGCTAAGATATTTTCTTAGTGTCCCTAAGTAAAGCTTATTATTGCCTTATTTTTGCCTGCATACAGGCACAGTTAACTAATGTCATTTTTATCCTTTCATTCCTTTTGATGTAAATTCTAGAAACTTTTGATGCCCTGATAGCATCTTCTGACAACACAGAAATGTAATGAACTGTGAATGCCCTGAAGCACAGACCTTCAAAATTTAGAATAACATGAGTTCACACTGAAGGACATTTTATTGCCTTATTATTATACTATTACAGGAAATAGTCTTAGGAGGAATGGGAATATTAAGAAATTACTGCTCACTTGAGTCATAGGTCAAATCTGAGAGCTTATTGCAAATGTATAGAAATTATCTTTACAGCTCCTAGAAGGTTAGATGGAGTTCAAGGCCAAGTATTCATGCGACAGAGAAAGGTCAAATTATACATATGATAATACTTGGTGACAACAAAGCCAAAGGTCAAGTCTGAGGCATTATTGTGGCACATACAGAGAAAATTACCATTCAGATATCATATGGCATTCCTGCTGGCTCCAGGGCCAGATTCTCATCTTGGTTCTGCTGTTGTAAAATGAATGATTCCAGTTATGCACCTGTGCATTTAGAAGGCTGGGTTTATTCTTGACTCTTTAGCCATAGTTCAATGCAGTTTCCAGTAGAAAAAGTAAACAAGTGGAAAAAGTAAACAAAAAGTAAACAAGTTCCCCTTGATTCTTTGTTATTTCCATATTTTAAGATATAATTTCAGAAGATAAATCAGACCCAAGAATTTACATTTTGTAATTGCAGTATTTATGCATCTTGAATTCCTAGACAAAAACAGCAATAACTATAGCACACTCTTGTGAAATCTATATAGTCCCAGAGAAAATTATGTATTGTGAATTACAGGAAAAATACAAATATGCTCATATATTTTTTGCTGCATATTTTAGCTTATTTTTTAGATATGTTGCAAACAGCTTTCTGTCTTCTATAAGAGTAAAACTTTAAAGTATACTCATCTGAAAAAGTTTTAGTCTAGAGTTTGTTGCCTTGGATAAATGAAAGAATGACTTTTTACATTGATTGTTCTTCTAAGTTGTTTAAGATCCTCTGAAAATAACCAACACAGGTAATTTTTCTGAGAGTTTAAGGGAAAAGTTCAGATTTTAGACCAATCTTGCTGTAAAAATTTACAGCGTCAGAGCAGATCAAATAAAATGGTCCTCCCCAAATCATCAGGAGAAAAATGTTAATGATCCAGAGTTATGCATAAGAGGAAAAACCATTTGGGAGTATATTCAAACAGTTGGATAACTTGTATATTTAACACACCGTTCTTGGCAGTTGGAAGTAATATAATGTTATTTCTAGTGATAGAATTTATAAAGACCCAGAACTGCAGCACAGGAGAAAAAATACTTCTGTGTGCTGCTTCTTGATTTCATCATGCTGTGTACATGGTACCACACTGTTAAATAACAGCAACAATACAATGCAAAGAAATGTTTCTGTTAAACAGAAACTGATTCTGTATTAATTATCTTGTCATTTATTCACACATATTTCTCATTAGGCTGGGAAGAGTCTCAATGAGATGGCTAAAGACAGAAATATGTGGCAATTTACTGCCTGCCTGGTTGAATGTATACTATTACAGTCATAATGACCTTTAAAATTACTGCACAAAGCTGTATACTCAAAATCACTTTAAAAATAGTGTCTGCCATATACTGCATGTGAAAATGATATTCATACAGAAAAAAACAAGCTACTATGTTTAGTGTACGTATATATATACATATGCACAGACACAAGCGATTTATGTTAAATTCAGTTTGGACCATTCATTTTCTTTTTAGTCATTGTATTAGTACTAAAATACTCTTGACCAGAAGTAAAAAAACATTTCTTCGTAATGAAAAAAGTAACAACATTCCCAAAGTTGAATTGATACTGTAGATTGTGAGTGGCTACAGCAGGACCTGTTGCATAGTGTGCCAGCAGACCAGTCCCTCTTATTTAATATTTAGCTGCAATATCTGTCAAGTTATATTACCTTCTGTTCCATCCTCTAGGAGTATTTCTCCAGTCCACTACACAGCATCAGCTGGTCTTATATTTTTGTGTCAGAGACAAACAGACAAAAACACTCAACAATTCTGGTACAGGGGGCCATTGAGAATCTTACTGACAATACTCAAATCACATGGGATGTGTCACTCTTGGAGTATGAGTGTAGCTTTTACATATAATGCGTTATTACATCTTTGGTGAGGGAATTTGCACTATCTGAGTAAAAGCAATAAATATCACTCTCTGGAGATTTTAATGTATGGACACATAAAGGAAGATTTATGAAGGAAAGAAAAAGATTGTCACAAAGACAAGTCCAAATATGCAGCTCCTGAAAACTGGAAAATGGAACGATTACCTCACTCCCTAACTGACAAACTTGCCAGCTCTGGTGCTTGCACCTTGACTCTTTTATGAACCTACCTGTTGTTATCATGGACAGTAGGGGAATATCAGCCTTCATTTATTCTGAGCCCTCCTAAGAAATTTGATGCAAGTGCAACTTAAAGCCTTAGAGTCAGTATCTCATGATCTTTACATGAAGGAATCCTTACTGACTGACCTCCCTGAGCTTTAGATTCATATCACTATGTTAGTCTGTCACTGGTTATTGTGGTCTAAGTTATGCTTTCAGCTTTAATTTGGTTTAGTCCAGTTTCAAATACTGAGCCAATCAAGTGATGAGTTAATTGAACAACTGCTTTGTATTTATATTGTAGTGGTAAGAATGACTCAGAACTTGACCATCATCTCCACTGGTTGTTGCTGAAGAAAGAACCCAGCCACCGACCAGTGGTGCTGGCACACAGAAAGGTCATATTTACTTGGGATATGGCAGTTATTAATGATCCCAAAGATTTTTTTTCTCCTAAAGGAGTAAAGTTTGATATGATTATGCATTCAGATTCCACCTCTGCCCTCCATTGCCTCTCCCCCCCCCACCCCAAATGCTCCTCAACTTTTAACTGGATCTTTTAGCAAGATTCTCCCTCAATTTTAGAGCTGAAACTGTGCACATTGCTCCTGGTTGTTACTCAATATGAGAATCCTCCTCTCTCAGCCTGCCTTCCAGGACAGATGACGAACAGGGGCTGAGCAGCACAGAGAAGCAAACCAACATGAAGGACCCCATTTCCCATGGGCAGAGCAGCCATTCCTTCCTCAGATGGCCAGGATGCTGCTTTTCTTGCTGCTCATTGCCCTCCACGTGCTGGAGAGGAGGAAGGCAGTCAGGTATCTGCCAGCTGAAAGACTGTTGGGCACGTCCACAGAGGGACCTTGCAGGAGACCTATGCACGGTGTCAGCTCAGTCAGGGATTTCCCTTTCATCAGTGCAGCTGCCGGCACCAGTCCTCACTTGCAGTCGGTGCCGTCGCCATGCTGGCGCAGCTGTTTGTGCAGCTGTGTGACCAGCCAGATGGGACAAGTGATTCTGGATGGAAAGAAAAACATGTTGCTTTGTGCAGGGTGTTTCAACTTTCTGGCTTGTCCCAGCCAGATCAATTCCCTGCTCCTGTCCTCCAGATGGTCACAGAGAGCTGTGCTTGGGCGGCTGCAGGACAAAAAGACAGTGAGCCAACAGCCTCTGCTCTAAACACTTTGTACCACTGGAGGTACACTCATGGGACTCATGCTGCCATTTGATAAACATTTATATCAACATTCAGACAGAAATCTGCCTCCTGACTTCTGTTTCTTCCCTATCCGAGCATTTCTAGCTCCTGCAGCTGCCCGTGCATGGAGGTGCTCGTCCCGCCAAGCAGGCACGGGGAAGCAGGCTGGCTAGCACACTGGGACGAAAAATACCCACTTATCCCGTGGGATCTTTCTCTGTTAGGTCAGCTCCCCTAATGTTCCTTCTGTCAAAGCTGCACAAGTCCTTTCCTCACCAGCAGGGTGGGCAGCACAGGAAAGCTGAGGAAGTGTTAAGTCTCTGCCTGCTGTTCCCTACCAGATGTATATTTCCCATTGTGTAAACTACAAATTATAGGGGCTATAATAGAGATTACTAAAAAAATTAGGATACTGCCTACTGACCAGTATCATGAAGTATTTTCACAAACTCCCTACTTTTGCAAAGACTTGGGACTCTCCTGTAGCATTTGAGGTGATTTGTCTGCCATCAGAAGTTGGGAAGAGCTGGAGGTGTGTGAAGAATGTTTCTGTGCCAGCGTTTCTGTGACATGGGTTTCCATGTCACCATGGCATGGGACAACCCTTCCCATGTGCCATGAGATGATACCCATGGCAAGAGCATCATTAGGGCAAATCTGGATCATTCCAGGCTTTAAACTAGATGTGTTGGGGGAGGAGGGCATCATTCCATCCCAAAACACCCAGCCAGTTGCCAACACCTATAATAAATGCTTGGAGCAATGCAGTGATATTCCAGCCGCTCCAGCCAATGAGCCGGCTTCATTTGGAGCTCGGATCAGTTGACTCTAAACAAATGCCCATAGCATGGGGAACAAACAAGAGGAATTAGAGATGTGGGCATATCTACAGGGCTATGATATAAAAGGCATCACCGAAACATGGTGGGATGGCTCCTATGACTGGAGTGTTGGAATGGAAGGTTACAGGCTTTTTAGAAAAGACAGGCCTGGTAGGAGGGGAGGGGGAGTTCCCCTTTATGTTAGGGATAGACTAGAGAGCATGGAACTCTGTCTGGGGACAGGTGATCAGTTAACAGAAAGTTTGTGGGTCAGGGTTAAGGGGAAATCGGTGATGGGACACATTACTGTGGGGATATGTTACAGACTGCCTGATCAAGAGGAACCTGTGGACGAAGAACTCTACAGACAAATAGGAAAAGCCTCATGCTCACAGGCCCTTGTTCGCATGGGGGACTTCAACCACCCTGACATCTGTTGGGGTGACGGTACAGCCTGGCACAAGCAATCCAGGAGGTTTCTCAATTGTGTGGAAGACAACTTCCTTCTGCAAGCAATAGAGAAGCTGAGAAAGAGAGGTGCCGTGCTTGACCTCGTGCTCACCAACAGGGAAGGGCTCGTTGGAAATGTGACTCTCCAGGGAAGTCTTGGATGCAGCAATCACGAGATGGTCGAATTCGAGGTCCTCAGGACAGTGAGAAGAGCGTGCAGCAAGCTCACTGCCCTGGACTTCAAGAGGGCAGACTTTGGCCTCTTCAGGATCCTGCTTAGCAAGGTTCTATGGGATATAGCCCTAGAGGGCAGGGGGGCCCAAGACTCTTGGTTAATATTCAAGGATCACCTACTGCAAGCTCAGGAGTGTTGCATCCCGACCAGAAGGAAGTGCAACAGGAGGGGCACGAGACCTCCTTGGATGGATAAGGAGCTGCTGAGAAAAATTCACAGGAAAAAAGAGGCTTATAAAAGGTGGAAACAAGGACAGGAGGCCTGGGATGAATACAGGGATGTTGTCTGGGAAGTTAGGGAACAAGTTAAGAAAGCTAAGGCCCAATTGGAGCTAAACTTGGCAAGGGATGTTAAAGATAACAGGAAGGGATTTTATAGGTATGTAGCAGCTAAAAAACAGACTAGGGACAATGTAGGCCCCCTCCGGAAGCTTTTGGGAGAACTGGCTACACAGGACTTGGAGAAGGCTGAGGTTCTGAATGGCTTCTTTGCCACAGTCTTCACTGTAAAGGCTCTGACCGCAGCACCCAATTCTTGGAAGGAGGACACAGGGACTGTGAAAACCTAGACCTTGGGCCCACTGTACATGAGGATCTGGTTTGAGACCATCTTAGGAACCTGAATGTACACAAGTCCATGGGACCTGATGAAATCCATCCGCGGGTCCTGAAGGAGCTGGCGAATGAAGTTGCAAAGCCACTGGCCATCATATTTGAAAAATCATGGCAGTCAGGTGAAGTTCCTGAAAACTGGAAAAAGGGAAATATAACCCCCATTTTCAAGAAGGGGAAAATGGATGACTGGGGGAATTACAGACCAGTCAGTCTCACCTCTGTGCCTGGCAAAATCTTGGAGCAGATTCTCTTGGAAGCCATGCTAAGGCACATGAAAAACAACAAGGTGCTTGGTGACAGCCAGCATGACTTCACTAGGGGGAAATCCTGCCTGACCAATTTGGTGGCCTTCTATGACAGGGCTACAAAAGTGATGGACAGGGGTGGAGCAGTTGACATCATCTACCTGGACTTGTGCAAAGCGTTCGACACTGTCCCACATGACATCCTTGTCTCTAAATTGGAGAGACATCAATTTGATAGGTGGACCACTCGATGGATAAAGAACTGGCTGGATGGCCACATGCAAAGAGTTGTGGTCAGTGGCTTAGTGTCCAGCTGGAGACGTGTAACAAGTGTTGTCCCTCAGGGATCGGCGTTGGGACCAGTCTTTTTCAACATCTTTGTCGGTGATACGGGCAGTGGGATTGAGTGTGCCCTCAGCAAGTTTGCCGATGACACCAAGTTGTGTGGTTCTGTTGATACGCTAGAGGGAAGGAATGCCATCCAGAGGGACCTTGACACGCTTGTGAGGTGGGCTGATGCCAACCTCATGAAGTTTAACCATCACAAGTGCAAGGTCCTACACCTGGGTTGGAGCAATCCCAGGCACAGCTACAGGTTGGGCAGAGAAGAGATTCAGAGCAGCCCTGCGGAGAAGGACTTGGGGGTGTTGGTCAATGAGAAAATGAACATGAGCCAGCTTCAGTGTGCACTCACAGCCCAGAAAGCAACTGTATTCTGGGCTGCATCAAAAGGAGCATGACCAGCAGGTCAAAGGAGGTGATCCTGCCCCTCTATTCTGCTCTTGTGAGACCTCACTTGGAATATTGTGTGCAGTTCTGGTGTCCTCAACATAAAAAGGACATGGAACTGTTAGAACAAGTCCAGAGGAGGGCCACGAGGATGATCAGGGGACTGGAGCACCTCCCGTGTGAAGACAGGCTGAGAAAGTTTGGGCTGTTCAGCCTGGAGAAGAGAAGGCTGCATGGAGACCTCATAGCAGCCTTCCAGTATCTGAAGGGGGCCTACAGGGATGCTGGTGAGGGACTATTCATTAGGAACTGTAGTGATAGAACAAGTGGTAATGGGTTGAAACTTAAAACAGCAGAGGTTTAGATTGGATCTAAGGAAGAAATTCTTTACTGTGAGGGTGGTGAGGCACTGGAATGGGTTGCCCGGGGAGGTTGTGAATGCTCCATCTGTGGTGGTGTTCAAGGCCAGGTTAGATGAAGCCTTAGGTGATATGGTTTAGTGTGAGGTGTCCCTGCCCATGGCAGGGGGTTTGGAACTACATGATCTTGAGGTCCTTTCCAACCCTATCTATTCTATGATTCTATGATTCACACAGCAGCACAACCAAATCCAGTGTCTGACTGCCCTCTGCACGCTGCTCCTTTACAAAATTGCCCGGTTTGTCTAAACTTAAAATTACCAGTTTCAGAAGCAATATTGTCATGCAATACTCATAAAGACCATCCTCTTTCAGGTCAGCCTAGCTACTTATGTCACAGCCAGACTGGTGCTTTTGTGACTGGTTTCACTAGTCTGAAAAACCAAGGAGCAAACTAGGCTCTATTCGACCTTGTCCATGGCCAGGAAGATGTGGGCCCTGATCTGTAGTGTAGACCTTTCACCTGCAGTGAAATCTGCGAAAATCAGTGCAGGGTTTAAAACACATTTAGATGAAATCTCAAACCCAGGAAGAGCCTTGCTTATCTTCTCAGATCTCAGGGGAAGTGTATGAAGCTGATAGTTATAAAATCATCATGTGCTACAAGGCTTCACCCAGTATTTAGCGTTTTCAGCCTCCTTTGAAGCCAGTCACCCAAACCCACACTTATTCCCAGGTAGAGATGGGATGCTGGCCTGAGACGAGAAGTGATTCAGGCTTTCCACACACTCCAGGGCAAGGTATTGAAATTCCTTACAGAAACCTCAGTACTTAGGAGACAATGAACACCTGCTCCCACAAACTTTCTTCTCTTGAGAATGGACCAAGTCAGGTTCCCAAAATAAAAGTACCTCCAAAATCAACGGTGCGTTAGGGAAAAGAAAAGGTTGGTTTTGAATAGCAAACAGCAAGTCTTAGGTAAAAGTCACAGAGAGAAAAAGCTGCCATTTTTTCCTGATTACTCTCATGTATTTCATGTGAAGAATTAATATTCTGCTCATCCTTTAACTCTGTTTTACCTGTTTTTAAGACTAATAAACATCCAGTAAAGGTATCTGAAAGCTCTCTCCATTTTTCCTTAAATGAGTGTTTTGAAAGGGGCTTATCCTGTATCAAGCAAATTTTAATCCCTACGAGCTAAACTTTGGAACCGAGTGAGGAATGTAGGTAGAAAGCTTTTCTCTTTCAAAGTTGAAGGGTAATAGCACGTCCTTTCTATTCCAAAGTCAGAGTGAAGACAAGTTCCTCTTGATGAAAGCGCCACAGTTAATCCGTCTCAGGATTGGTGTCTCCATGTAGCACCCTGGGGAACTAGAATAAAAAGAAGTGTTTTTTGCCTGGTGGGCTGTAGAGTTACAGTGCAGGAAAATCCTTGTTGTACAGTACGCTATATTGTTTCGCTAATGTATTTTTTCTGTGCTCTGAAAGAAGCACTTATATGCAGGGAAATTGGCTTTGAAGCTGTGGATGAAATCGTAATGGTGTCAGTGATCTGCCTTGCAGCAGAACAAGCGATCAGCTGATGGATCATGTTAAACCACAGAATACTGGATCCCACAAACATTTCTCAAGGCAGCAAACGCACAAAGCATCAGGAGCTGTTCTGTTAACATCTGTGAGCCTGCTCCCAGAAAAGAGGATAATTCCAACACAGTTATTAAGGAGTCAGGCTCCATTCTTGCTGATTAATTGTGATCATTTGTCCAAGAGACTAAGCTTTTCCTTTCCTCCTAACCTATTTTTAATTGCATTGCAAAATGCTCCCAAATCCCATGTAATTCAGTTCATTGCATTTTTTTAAATGTTCAGGGTGAAAAAGGGCTTCTTTGGTGGAACTTATCTGATAGTGACTTTGTTCTCCCTTTTGCTTCAAAAAAGCTTCAAACAAGCTGCTTTTGAGGGTAGGACCTGATTTAGTTCTACAGTTCTGAACGGGAAAGTTATTTAGTTATCATAGACTCATAGAATGCTTTGGGTTGAAAAGAACCTTTAAAGGTCATCTAGATCATAATTTCATAGGCAGAGATAGCTGCGGTGCTGTCAAAGGCTCTTACCAGACACACAGGAGTGCGAGCAGCTTGCACTGATACACACAAAACAGGAGAGTTCCCATTTTGCTGATTTTATCACTTCATTGCTCAATGTTATAATTCCTCTCAACTCCAAATGAAAGCTGACATTCTGTTGTGAGCTTTTGTTGTTTGTTATTTGCTATTACAAAGCTGCTCAGATGTAAGGAGTGAGAGAGTGCTACAGTTAAAAGACATAATTGCCACAAGGTATTTGTGTGGTCAGAGGATAAACAATAGCCAGGCTGTTTCTTCCAACTTCAGAAAAACATTTTCTTTGAATTCCCTCTTTTCCTCTCTGAAGACTGACCATTATAACTAAACCCAGACCCTATAGAAAAGCTCATCACTGGGAAACTAAAGGTTTTCATGATGCAGATCCTGGGGACAAATGGGACACTACTTTGTCAGTGTTCACTATTAATCACTTTAATCTGGCCATGCAGCTGGTGTGATAGGGTTTCCAGTCAGCTGATGCTTCATGCGTGGCCCAGACTGACAACACAAACTGATTCCTTCCAAAGCACCTATGGAATATGAATTCCCAGATTAATGATCAACCAACTTTAACCATCTTTAAATCCATTTCCATTTTAAAAAGTGTTTGGCAAAGCATCAATAAAGTGTACTCAAGACCATACTTTTGCATGCTGAAGACTTAAGGAAAAGGTGTTCTTTGCTTTACCACTTGATGCTGCAAGGAAGCATCAGGCTCTTGCCAATCTTTTCTACCTTTCCTTCCCCCTAAGAATCCTGTTTGCCCATTTCAGCTTTTCCATCAGATTGTTAGACTAGCATTCATTCTGATGGCAGGGAAATTTAAGTGGCTTAATTTGTTCTTCAAAATGGGGAATTTCCTCATGTTTTGGGCCTGTTCTAGTAAACCTGGCTTTGTCTCAGAAAAAATAGTGCTCTCTATTTTGCAAAGCTCATGACATTCACCATTCAAAAGAACAGTCTGTGTGAAGATTGGTGAAATCAGCTACTTTAACGTTTCACTGCTATAATACAGCTGTTAAAGCAATTCTTTTCCTTTCTGTTCAAAACTTTATCCTCTGGAGCAGAAATTTCTCTGGAAAAAAAAAATAGCAGTTACAACTCCATTTATAGATGCCAATGAGCTGCTGTAATATTTGATGCATATATTTTAATCACATACATTATTGTGAAGGCATGTTTGTTCTTACTCTCACCTGACAATTACTTCCTATACATTTACTGTGTTAGTAATAGTGTCCTCTTCATCTTCTTACGATGATTATTCCAGACTAGTTCTCAGCTGGCGTATTTAAATATATTTGGGGTGAGCAGTTAGTGGTTTTTAGGATCAAGCTCCTAGTGCTTCTAATCTGAGCACCTCAAAGTGTTGGAAAAATGATCAGTGGTTTTGCTGAAGAAATATTCTAGCATTTTCCTGATTTTCTGATTTCTACTCAGCTGATCATTCCCCTTTGTTACACATCTTACAGAGCTAGACAAATAATTCACACTTATGTTAGGTGAATAATTTAATTATTTAAATATTGGTGGTAAAATATTTGAAGGTAAAGAATCATTCAGGTTTTATTCTTTGCTTAATATTTACCATTCCTCAAAATAGGAAAATGTGACTCCCAGACCTTTTGAGGTCAAACCTTTATACTTCTAGCCTCAAGTTTACTAATTTTCTTCTTTTCTGCAATGAGAATAAAAACTTGGCTTGAAGAGACTTCTATATTCTGTTGTGTGCTATGAAAGCATGGTCATATTCCATTTTTATCAACTATTTTTGGTTAAAATGCAACTATTTGCTTGCTAATTAGCACTCCTGTATCTTCATATGATCTCAGACTTGAAGCAATGCATGAAATGTCCAGGAGGTAAAGGCAAAGGCTGAGGATGTTTGGTGTCTTCCTGTTAAAACAGTGCCAGGATAAGTTTTGTATTTTTTAGAAGAGGTTTCTGTTCCTTTCAGAGCAGCTGTGTGATTTAGTTGGGTTTTTTTTTTTCCATCACAACTCTGCATGCATTAGTCTCCTACAGGGCAAATTGCTTTATTTAACATGCCACAGAAAGCTGCTGCTGTTGCATCAGGGAGATGGAATGCTTCTCTTAAATTGTAATGCCAATAATTGCCTTTGGACTTCCACACAAAGAAAGTTTTGGTTCTTCAAACTGTCTGGAAGGGTTTGTCTGTAATTGCTGTAATGTACAATCACTCCTAGAATGAAAAGGAAAATGACATATATTTAGAAAGTTCAATAAGAACAGTGCAAACAAGCAAGGCTATTATCCAAGACCGTGAATGAACCCCATGTTCTGAGGCTGAGCCTCAGAAATTGTTTTATTGCACATGGTGAGCAGACACACTGTTAATATAAAAGTATAATGACAGCAGTTGGAGTAACCACAAGAGCACCCTCTGAAGCATCCATGTTTGGTTAAACATATTTGTCTGACTTCATACCAGGCAACCGGGCTGACAGATTATTTATGTCTGGATTCTTCCCTTCCATGCTGATTCACAGCAGAATAGATATATCCTTTTTACAAGTGGAAAAGTTCACTGCCTTTGACCTTTAGGGCAATTAAAAGGCAAAACAGAATGCATTTTCCAGGCCTCACAACTGTTAATACTCTAGATACACTTTCAGGAAGACACTTTGACTAAGTCTCTTAACATTTATTATGCTGCGTCGTGAGTTTGACTCACTAGCCAGCACAGTCAGTCGTGGCCCTGCCATTGACTGGCAAACCTGAAAACTTGCAGGTCCTCAACTGCCTGCATTGTTAGAACAAGAAAAGCAGAGAAAGAAGTTGCTTGTGTGGATGTATGATAATGGTGACCTAAAATGCTCACTAAACAGGATTTAATGTCATTTTCTCTGAGCAGTGGGAAGCTGAGTTACTGATCAGCTACAGCGCAGGTAGCTCTCAACAGGCTCAACCTACAGGAGTTAAAAGCTGGGGAGGATGGAGACTTCTCTCCTGATATTGTGTAGTTGCAAAACTAAACAGAAACTTCAAAAGGAGAAAGGAACAATTCACCCTTTTTTACTGAAAACTTTCACTGAGCATGAAAAGAGTTATTAAAACTTTGCAAAATAATTCTTCAGGCAGGAAATATAATCATCAGATGGTTGCATGTGATTTTTGCTATTCTCTTGTCTTTTACCACACACAAAAATATTATTTTCTTGTCATCTTATTCGTTGCTAAGAAAAAAAAATGTCTGTGTTGTCCTAAATGACAAGCTGTCTTCAAATATGGAGGATCTGAGTAAAGCATAGGAATTCCAGGACAGAGATTTATCATGCCTTTTCATGGAAAAATTATTCATAGTATTAAAACCAAAGAGGTTATTTTATTGTTATTTTTAAAATGTGTCAATATGTTTGTGACAGCATGAGGATACTTTTACAAGGGCTTTTTTAAAAACAAAATGTGGGTGCAACTCAGACTAAGCAATAAATTATTCTCCTGATAACTAAATTTTAATTTCTGTATATTTTATGGTTTCGTTAAATCAAAGTACTAAAAGCAAAATATAGTCCTTAGGGATATCTAGCTATAAATCCTTCTACATTACACTTCGTCTATAAAACAGTATCTTTCACTGGTACTTCTGCAGGTGTGTGATAGGGATTTCTGTAGTAAAAAAGTTTCTCAGTTATATCACAGTATACACAGTATACTACAGTATACAGCACAGTATAAATACACAGTATAGCTGCATCTTCATTTGGATTGTTAAGGAAATAACAATAATCTGTGTAGAAGAAATGCAGTCCTGTCTATGGAGGCACTGCCCAGTACTGCACATGGGAAAGTTACAACTTGAAATACTTATGGAAAAGCTGTAGTTGACATCTATATGCATTCTTTAAATCATGACAAAGCTAGATGAGAAACTGCAAGTAATTTTTCTCCCTTTGCTTCTTTATTTGCTAGGATAAGTTTGTCCCACTGCACAGCTGATAGTTCAGCCCTCCCTGCTTCCCACTTGGCAGTTCCCCTTCCCTGTCTTTGTCATTGCCTGGACATGTTCCACACAGCCACATCTCAGCATCCTCATTCCCCACCACCAGAGGAGCCCCTCGACTTCTACCAGGGTTTATTGCTAGCAAGTTTGAATGCTTTGGAAACTGATAAAGCACATTCTGTCTTTTAAGTTATACTGTAGGTAGCTCTGTTTGTAGTTTTGTCTTTCTAAAAGTCCATAGGTACAAGGTGAGATTGCAAAGGGTGGCTTTGAGCATGTTTTCTTTTTCAGCATCTGAAAACATCAGTGACTCTGATCTCTGGCAGAGGATCTGTCCTAACAGTGAGTGTTTGGGGTTTTGTTATAGAAATGACAGCACTGAAATCCAAATGTGTTGTGCTCCTGACCTGTTTGAATGGAGAAGGATGCCCACAGAAAGATATACTTAGGAGGAAGTATCTAGGGTGTTGTGAAAATAATTCATGATTTGTCTGCAAAAATTCAGAGGAGGAGGAAAGAAATTTAAAATTTCTCTTGAAATTCAAAAAAGGCTAAAATGGGAAACTGGTTCAAACATAAAAAAACTAATTTCTGATTTTCTTGTATGTTGAAAAAGAGTGACAAGTATTAAAATAAAAAGTAGCTTTGAATAGAGAAAAAATCTGACATTTTAAGAATTAGAAAAGAAGTAGACTGAAAAAATTTAAGCAAATGTGATAGCATTTGATGTTGGCTGATCCGAGTGTACATTTTCCAGTCAGCAGCTACATCTACTCAGAGCACTATTACCATAAGAACAGTTCTTTCCGCCTCAGTTTCCTTATAGAGAAGTATATCTGCACAATCTACATTTCCATTTTTCTCTTCCCCCATTAAAACAAACCTACAGCACATCCATATTAATTTCCTCATATTTTCCTTCCAAAGTTCTACTCAGCCCATCCTAATAATGTGTGTCCTCCTTTCATTCCCTCAAACCCTGCACCCCAATTTTCTTCAAACTTTCTTCATGCCTCCTTCTATCCACCCTGCTTCTGTGTTCAAATAGGACATTTAGGAGAGCAGAACAGAGAACAGCAAGGCAAGCTTGGAAAACTTGAAATAACTTACACACACAAGCTGCTCCAAAAGGGCCATATTTTCATTTAGTTTAAAATGGGATAATTCTGCTGACACAGTAAAATAACCACTGACTTAGAAGTTTTCCTATGACAATCTAAACTGTCTCACACTTGAGATGAGGATTGCGTGTGTGTGTGAGCGAGGAAAACCAAAATCTGGAGCAATGCAAGTTGTTGGTCTTTTTCTTTGAAACAGGACAGCCTAACATTGCTATGGAACATTGGCTTTAAGTTCTGTCTGACTAAGCCACCAATCACTTTCCTGTGCAAAAATCCTACTCATCAAAAAGAATTGTATTTCCCATGGAGGGACACTAACTATATCAAACCAGAATAGAAAGTTCCAGACCTCATATCTAGCTTTAGTCCACCCTTAAAGCTATATTGGGGCATTCTGACTTATAGTGCTTTGACTGACACACACATGAAATCAGGTGCTGGGCATAATTATATCCATCCTCTATTTTTGCTAAACCTCTGTATCTCACATTAATTGCAATTGCCTATAGCTGGTGTTGCTGTACCCAGTGGAGGGAAGAGTAGGCTTGCTCTGGACTTGGTAGCCAGGGTGAGTCACACTAGAACCTAAAACCACTTCACTAGAGATGACAGTGATGTATGAAATAATTTCTTCAACTCATGTGTTCCAAAAATACACATTTTAACTCCTGTTTGCCTCTTTGCTGAAAATCCTTAAGCCCCTTTACTTCTTCCCTAGGATTATATTATGAAACATTCAGCAGCTTGCAAGACTGCACCCATGTTTGAAAACCTTCCTCCCATCAGCCTCCCCCCCCCCAAACTCACACAGATCAAAGCTGCTGAAAGAAGAGCAGTGGTAGCTCCACTGCTTGGTTAGGCACTCTGATCTGCTCAGATCTAGATGTGGAGCGAAGGAATCTAAAACAAAATATCCCAAAGGGTGGTTCTCAGGCAGCTCTTTTGTGTGGGGATCATATACTTGACACCATGCCTTATGTGGAATGCACATCAAATCACCTGGAGACTCCACATCAATGGTAGTTATGTGCATGCATGTACCACAAAGAGAATAGGCCCTTAAACCAGTTGGGTGCATGAGACAAAAAAAATAAAGACAGAAAAAAAGTCTAAAGAGTGTAAATCTAGAGGAATACATCAGTTTTTCCTTTTGATTCACCACTGCTCTGCCTTCTGCCTGTCCTGTTGTTGTTTTTCTAATGTTTTAATGGACGGATTTAAAAAAAATAAATAAATAAAAAATAAAATTTAAAATACTTCCCCAGTGCAGCCAGTGCTTTACTTCATAAGGTTCTGCCCTTAATCTAACACATCTGTGTTATCTGATCCAAGACTGCCCATAGGATAGAGGGCCAGATTCTTAGCTCCCATGCACTCCTCTCGTAGACTTCAAGGGGGTTACACTAACTGCAACAAGTCAATGGCTTGCTCTTGTTTGTTGTTGAACTCTTAAGTGTTACCATATTTTCCCTTTAACTGTTACTGAAGTCCATAGCAAGTAGCACTTAGATAAAAATGATTTCCTCTATGTAGAGCTGATTTTTGCTCCAGGCTGGCATTTACTGAACTCAGGGAGGTTTTGCTGTCACAGTGAACAGGACCAAAACAAGCCTCTTGTAGGAGTCAATGGGCTTCAGTATTTAGAAAAAGGATTTTTATACCTCAGAACTGAGCCCTGGGTTAAGATCTATATGCACCTCTCAATCTAGGAATGGCAGGGATAGAAAATAGAAAATGAAAGGAAAATAAATAAAATAAAATAAAACAAAACAAAATAAAATAAAATAAAATATAAAATAAAATAATTAGGAAAATGCTGTCTGTATTGCAGGATGAAATGGATAAACTCTGAGTTTACTTTCCACTGCACACAACAGAGTGAAACACATTGCCTTTCGCTGATCCTGACTGTTCTTTCAGTGATGTAAGTGCAATGGGCCTGCCCACTAAACTGTGTAAAACCTCAGTGAAACCAAGCATGTGCTCATGGACTCCATGCCTTTCCTGCTGTGCTTCCACCAGCTGATACTACACCATTCCTGACTTTTTGCTCGCCATGCAGTCAGGCTGCCTAGCTGTGATGCCTGTCCATCTTAAACAGATGTTCCTGACCACATCAAGGAGCAAAATGTAACAGGGTTTTCCCCATGACACTGGAAATCAGACTGTGCCACTGACGAGTACATCAGTACCGTCCTCTCCCCATTAGGAACCCCACTTTTTCCTTCTGATCCCCAGACTTTGGATGACAGAAAAGGACAACCAATTTCAGATTCCATGCACCACACCCCATCTTTGTCTCCAACTTACACACTCTCCTTGGCTGCAGGGGATGGCAACCTGTGTGTTTGCAGCACACCACGATGGCTTTGTGCCTGGCTACAACCAAGCAAGGAAGGCTGTGGAGACAGAAAGAGGACATGGTCCTCTGCAGCCAGGGGACATACACCTCCAAATAAGCTGCTGGTCTCAAATGCTGGGAGAGGAAAATCAAAAGGGAGTCATGAGGCCTGCAGTTCCCATACAAATGGATTACATGCACTGTATGTTGTGTGGGCTTTAATCAGAACCTCTGGTATCACAACCTATATAACGATTACTCTCAACCAAGCTGGCAAGTACACTAAGCACACAAGCTGCATAGATATGTTAAGAAGGGGAGGAAAAGTGATGGATAACTCAGTGCAGGATGTGGAATAGAGCATAATAGATTATTTATTGATGTTAGCCCAAAGATCTACAAAGAAAAAGTCCTCTCATATATCTGCAAGCTCTGGTGCATCCCATGTGGTTTTTTAGACATGTGTGAGAAGCAGATGTGACTCCATATCCAAACGTGGCTACCAATTGCTTCAGGGTTCTCCCCTTTAGTGCTGGTGTCAAAGGAAAAAGAAAGGCCCATCTGTGGAGAAGTGGTGTGCCTCTCCACTTCACAAGCCCTACACAGGACTACAGGAAGCCCTGAAAGCTCAGCTCCTTGAGTAAATAATGAGAACACCTAAATAATTCGTAAGTACAATTGCATGGATGATCCTAGGAGGTAGTCCTTGTTTTGGTCAGTAGGATGGCTGCTCAGTGATAGGCCTGAAGTTTACTGTTGTTGGGACAAGGGGAGCATAAGCGTGCGGTAAAAACAGGCTCATATAACATCATTGTACAGCATCAAAGTGAAGCTCACACTGTAATAGCAAACCCAGGTCTTATGTCTGTAGTTCAAGAAAGATATGATGATGGTGGAGTAGGCATCAACAAGAACTGCACAGATGGGTCTAGAGACTGAGAACAGGGGCAGACAGGTGGAGAAACAGTTCCAGGCAGTTATATGCACCAAAAGGAAGCATAAGAGAGGGTTTAATCTCTTTACAGGAGGAAAGATCACAGACCACTTAATTTAGTGGAGATGGTCACAGGGAATAACACCCAGAAGCTGAGGATGGGATTAAGAGATACGCTGGAACTAAAACAGGCTTCTTACTGCACCTACTAACTCAATCTCTGATTTTCAGTCATGACTTCTTCATGGTTTAGTATTTCCAGCTTAAGAAGAGCTACTTTTCTGGAAGCTTTTATCCAAACACACTTTTTTTTGAACTCAATACTGTTGTAACTGGATGAATGAAATGGCCTGTAATGTATATAGGAAGTCATATTAAGCAATCTGATGTTCCCATCAGTCTTTAGACATTATAAATGGACCCAGAAACTTCACAGGGTGATGACAGATGTGGAGACTGCAACTCCCAAAGCGCAGTCCTCCATTTCAAGCAATGCGACCAGAATGCTGTGATCCAGCCGGACCATTGCATGGTTTCACTGCCTTCTGCAAGATAGCATCGTCTGCAAGCTGGTCTCTTATATGCAAATTAAGAGCAGCCCCTGGGCCCTGGATCTTCGCCAGCTCTACCCTCCTTTAAGAAAAGCTGGGCTCCAGGTTGGAGTAAGTGCTTGGTTCCATATGGAAAAAGTGGTGAGTGCTCTCAGTTATTCGGTTCCCACTGATCCAGGCAGGAACTCAGAGCATTCTGTGTTTAAGGATTGCACCCTGCAGGAGGGTTCTTGTTTTGCTTTGTATTTTATACTTCAGTAATTGAGTAGCTTCACATAAAGATACTTGAAAAATGTCATTACAAGCTAATCTTTAAATAACACTAAAAGTGCTGAGAAAGCGGATGCATTCCAGCTGGTTCATACACCCCTGTGTCTGGAGAAGCCTCTGCCTGATTCTGCTGTTAGCATCTCTGCCTCTCCAGTCTGCTTCAACACGTTCACAAGTTTCTCCCTCTCTCTGTGATTTGTTTTCTTCAACCCTGTAAACCTAGAGCACTGCTAATGAAGTCTGAGCACTTCAAATGTTCATATATTGGTTCCTTTTGGACATAATTTGATTTAAAGAATGACATAGAAGCAGCATGGAAGACCCAGTCAGTGCTTTACGTCAGTCTTCCAAAGCATAACACAAACATAAATAAAACTAGATCAAACGAAAAGGAGGAAATCTTCTGTATCAAACAAAATTACTAACCATAGTTAGGAACTCAGGAAAAAGTAGATTTTATTGCATCGCTACAACTGGGGGTAAAAAAAGGGGTTAAAAAGGGTAAAAAAGAATGAAATTAGTAGAAAAGATGATCTTTCAAAAGCAGTGACTACTTCTTGTACTTAATTTGGTTTTCTCAATGTCTTACCAGTTCTGCATCTACTTTAGCAGATAATGGATTTTGTCAAGTCACTGAAGATAAGATTTCTGCAGATTCTTAGAAAGGGAAATCGTAAGAATACTTAAAATCCCCAAGGCCTGCTTTATGTACTCCATTCTAAGTGTTGCCATGGATTTCAATGAGACCTACTACCACGGGATTATCAGGAAGTTGAAAAAGTTCTTTACAGGCACACAGGGACCAGTATGAAACCTGACAGGGAAGAGAAGGGAAGGGAAGGGAAGGGTACCACTCCAAGGTAGCTAGGGTTAACATGGTCTAGCAGTGTTGAGAAGGTGATTGCAGTGGGAACAGGGCAAGAAGGGAGATGAATCAGAGCCATGTCAGAAGGGGGATGCAGCAGAGCGTTGCAAGGAAAGGGGTTCATAGAATCATAAAATATCTCAAGTTGGAAGGGATCCATAAGTTCAACTCCCTGCTCCTCACAGGACTACTTAAAATAAATCATATGACTAAGAGCATCATCTAGATGCTCCTTGAACTCTGACAGCCTTGGTGCCATGACCAACTCCCTGGGGAGCCTGCCCTTCACTATCTCAGTGAAGAACCTTTTACTAATGTCCTATCTGAACTTCCCCTGATGCAGCTTCATTCCATTTCTTTGTGTCCTATTCCTGATCCCTAGAGAGAGGAGATCACACCTTCCCTCTCTGCTGTACCCCTTGAGGAAGTTGTAGACTGTGACGAGGTCCCCCCTCAGCCTTCTCTTCTCCAAGATGAACAAACCAAGTGACTTTGTAAGTTGTGCCTCAAGGCTTTTCACCTCCTCTGGACACAATTTTACTTCCTTCTCATATTGGGGCATCCAAAACTGTGCACAGTACTCAAGGTGCACCACTGTAGAATGGTCAGTTACCTCCCTCAACTAGCTTGCTATGCTGTGCTTGAGGCACCCCAGTACACATTTGGACCTTTCAGGTGCCAGGACTCACTGCTGACTCCTATTCAACTCGCCATCAGCCCAAGCCCCCAGGTCTCTTTCTGTGGAGCTGCTCTCCAGCCTCTCATTCCTCAATTTGTATGTATAGCCAGGTTTACCACATATCAGGTGGAGAATCTGGCACTTGCTCTTGTTAAATTTCACACAGCTGGTGATTGCCCAACTCTCTAGTCTGTCCAGATCAATCAGTGAGGCCTCTCTACTCTTGAGCGAGTCCACAGCTCCTTCTAGTTTAATGTAATTCACAAACTTATTTAATGTGCATTCAATTTCCATGTCCAGTTTATTTATAAAAACAATAAGAGCACTGAGCCCTAAGGAATCATGTTGGTGACTGGCTGCCAGCCTGTTGCAACCCCATTTACTCTAACCTATTGGGCCCAACCCATCAGCCAGCTGCTCATCCAACATATTATGGACTTCTCCCGCTGTGTGCTGGACATCTTGTCCAGAAGGATGCTGTGAGAGACAGTCCCAAAGCTTTGCTAAAATCCAAAACCACCACATCCACTAGCTTCACTGATCAACTAGCTGGAGATGCCACAGGGCTGACATTGGAAAAGGATTGCTGTGGGGTCGGACTGGGAAGGCAGACAAGAGGGGGAAGCTGTGAGGCTGGGCAGAAAATTGAGGTGCAGACAGCCCAGGCTGGGAAATGGGTTTCTGCAGGGCCACGTGGGTACCAGCTCAGCAGCAAAGTCAATCTGGGTGGGCAAAGCTGGAGGAGGACACCTGGTTATATGTATGCTTCATACCTGAAACCTCAGCTGCAGAGGACATCCTGCCTCACCCTTTCCCCACCTCGCCTGGCTGGGGGAAGCCACAGTCACCAGGCTCAGGCCTTTTGAGGCAGAAGTGCTTTTTGAACTCCCCCAAGTAAGATTACGGAAAAGTCTCACGATGCCTGTTTAAACAAGTGTGTCTGAACAGGAAAATCAAACAAACAGCGAGTGACTTCAGTTTCTCTGCTTATACGATGATTGAAATGATAAGAAAGGATATATTTTCAGATAATTGGGCTGTGTCAAGGTACCGGCCGTTTGATCAGATAGGGGCTCTCTATGTAGTCTCACATCAGAGGGCTAGTAAACTACAAATTAAGGCAGGCTTTAGATTTTGTCTGCGAAGTAGCCAGATAAATTGAATTTTATCCCTAAAGGTTGTAATGGGGGGTGGGGGGAACTACACAAAGAGGGCAGAATAATGTACCAGGATAAACTGGATTGGAAAGAGTAAGGGAAGAAAATAATTGGAGAGTTTTCCCTCATTAAAACCCATAAGTATTGGAAGGATGCCGATTATCATTTCTGCATCTGTCAGGGGGCTGTAAGAGCCCAGATTTTCATCACCCTAAAACAGGTCTTTAGGAAGGCAGGACTAGGGGAACAGGGGAACAGCAAAGTGCCTTGTCTCCACTGAAGGCTTTTGGTTTCCTTTTGTTCTGTTTGTTCGTAATTTTTCATTTTATTTGGTGTTTGTATTGAAACAATACCTTGGGGAGGGTGGGATACCCTGAGACACCTCATCCAGGCCAGCTGGGTGAGTGCCAGAGAGCACTGCTCAATCCCCTCCATCCCACCCCATCTTCTGTGGCATCTCAGGCCTGGGGACAGGCACCCTGCACTTCCTCCTGCTCCTGTGTCCCCTCAACTCCCCCCAGCTGCTCCCAAAACTGGGGTAGCTCCCCTGCCCCTCCACCAGCCCTGGGAAAGGTCTCCCAAAGGCCTCAGTGCTGCAAACCCAAAGAGGTTTCCTCTAATACAGCCACTGCCTAAGACAGTGCAAACTCAAGGCTGGTCCCTCCAGCCTTGTGCTCCAGACAGATTCCCAGGCTCCAGACAAAAAGGCCAGGGGGACTCTAGGGAACCCGTCTGGCTTCCAGCCAGCCCTGCTGAAAAGGGATCACAAGATGGCAGATTTACTCCTAAGAACAAAGTTTCCGGTGACTTTCCAAGATGTTCATCACGCTCCTTTCTCCATTTTCCTTCTCCTCCTTCCCCTCTCACCCCCCTTATTTTTCAGAATCTCAGCTGGGGCAGAGATGCTCCCTGTCACTGCCAGTGAACTTGTTGCCCCGCTTCCTTGTTAGCTCTGTGTACACTCCTGTGGCATTTCTTTTTCTCTCTCTGGTTTTATACATTTCTGGTACCTAGCTACTTGTGATGGCAAGTAAGAAGGACCTGAATTTACCTGTGAGATTGCAGCATGTGATATTCCCCTGTAAATAGCTCCTTCTGGATCAAGCAGATGCTGATTTGCTCCCATGTCCCAGGCTCAGCAACCACAGTGTGGGAATCAGGATATGTGTGTTCATATGTGCAAATGTCACTGTGGTGGATTGACCCTGGTTGGATGCCAGACAGGTCCCACCAAAGATGCTCCAGCACTCCCCCTCCTCAGGGGAGATAAAATATAACAAAAGGCTCATGGGTCAAGAAAAGGACAGGGAAACATCACTCACCAGTTACTGTCATGGGCAAAGCAGACTCAACCTGGAGGAAAAATTAATGTAACTTTTTACCAATCAAATTAGAATAGGATAACGAGAAATAAAGCCAAAGCAGTACAATTCTGACCTGATGCAGGGCCACATCCTCCTCTGCAGTGTGATCCATGCTGCTGACATAAGAGGAGGTAGGTGTGCGGCAGCCTGTGCAACCACATCCACCCATGGTCCTGTGTGGTTCAGCCTGGGCTTGCCGCTGTGATGGATGCTCAGCTGTGTGGATGGTGTTGCACCTCTAAGCTGGATTGTAAGAAGAAGTCTGATACTGTTTGAAAGGCTGAAATAAGTTCTGCTTTGAGTGGCAGAAATAAAGGCAGCTGTTGAAAAAGCAAAGTGACCCAACACCAATAAAAGTCTGCACTTGTTATATAAATAATGTCAAAACTACATTGCAGGGAATAAAATGAAGGCAGCGCAAGGCAGACCGATGTCTAGAAATGTTATCTCTTCTGTTCCAAAAGCTAATCAGTGGGGCAGCAGGCAAGCCAGGAACATTTTAGATTATGTCTATGCTTGCAGTTGATGGAAAGTCTGAGAAGAACATAAGCTTTCTGAAAGGCAAATTCAGTTCCCTACAAAATATTTGGATATTTTCCCCTCCTCCTCGGGCAGTGAAATCGTTTGGTTACATTGATTTATTAGAATGATGTAACTCCCAGTATCATATCTAGCCATCAGCTGCCACTCAGAAAAAGGATGTGGTGAGATCACATAGCCAAAATAATAAGGCGCTGGAGTTTCTAAGCAGGAGGTTACATATCATCAGGACAGATTCAAATACTTCTGGATGGCTTTGATAGTTGCAGGAGTGTAATGTTGTTTTGTTTTTCCATAGACATAGTCTGGGAGATACCTGACACCAGTTACTCTGCTGTTCAACTGTAGTTTCCTTTCACGGGGAAATTGAAATCCTTCTATATCAATATACATGAGTATCTCTTTTCCCAACTGGCAATTTTTTGCTTAATCACTTTCGAAGCATCTTAGCGGAGGAAGAAAAGAAATGTGTGTCCCAATCCTGTTCCTCATATTATTTGGCCTCGAGTTTTACAGATGCAGAAGGTGGGGAGAGGCAGACTTGCCTTGGAAAGCTGCATGCAGCAGGAAGGTCCAAAAAGGGGTGCTGGGAAAAGGAGACCTGCCAACTTCACCTCCAGTGCCCACCGGTCCAGCTGCTATGTGGTGGTGGGGCCGTGGCTCCCGGCCCTTCTCCAGCTGTGCAGCTGGAGGCAGCAGCTGGAGGAGAAACTCTTCTGCGTAGACAAGGCTCTGCCGCACATAGGCATTTGCTTTCCCTTGAGTTTTTCGTCTATGAACGTCTTATTTTTGTCCCGAGGTGCTGATTATTATCTGGCTGAAACGTATTTCCTTCTGAAAAGTGGGTTTGTTTTATGTTGGTTCCCCCCTTTCCCCCCCCCCCCCCCCCCCATTCGCACAGACCACTCTATTGGGAACAGACTTAGATTGGGGCTCCCGCAGTTTGCAGTGTTTTTTCAGACTGTGGTGGCACGCGTTTCTTCTGCTCTATGTGTTTTCTTATGCCCTTTCCATCACATATTTTCCAGCAATTTAGAGAGATATAAAGAATAGTTTTTACACAATAGGCAAAGAAGCGGAGGATTATTCCAATGGTCTTGCAAGTTTGGAGTATTTAATCTTCTTCAAAAGGCGAGGAAAAAAAACTCTGTCCTTGTGAGCAAATGATTAGAAGAAGACTGGGAATACAATAATTACCCCAAATGGAAACCCAGACCGCAGTCAAACAATGCAGCTTTTGTAAACCGGCTCCGCCCGTAAAAAAAAATCTAGGAAATCTCATAACTGGAGCTGGCAAAATTCTTTTCTTATGCAACGATATGTAAAGGGCTCCTGAGAAATGAGGAGTAAACATGGAAACGCTGTAAAATAGCGTGGTAATGAACTTGCTCTGAGCATCGGAGATCGCCTTGGCGGTACCAGCGTGGATTCCTTCGACCACAAATCATTTTCTCATGTTAAAGAATTTGGGACAAATTACATTTCGTGACATTTCGCCAATAAACAAACACGTGAAGACAAATAAACCAGGACTCGCCATAATCTACCTTGATCATTGTGGAATTCAAGGGGACCAAAGGAATTGGGAGCGAGACAGAGCGCGGCTTTGAATGAATGTCCTTTATGAGAGAGCAGAGAGAAGATCATTTATATCCTTCATATTTTATAGTTTTGCCTCTAGGAAAGAAAAGACCAGCAGAGCCCCGACTATCATTTACTCATAATGATCGCATTCAATCTAGTGATTCACAGTGAATCATATAATAAGGTTTCCATTTTGCACATGGGGAGAAGAAGGAGGGGTGGTTAAACTTTATTTAGTTCGCATTCATGCTCCCGGCCTCCTGTTTCCCTTGAACTGTCCATTTCAAATTACTAACCCATGGGGCGACGTTTCCTTTCGTTGGTTTTTTTTTTCCTTATATCTCCCCTTCCCCCCAACCCCCGCCCCCGCACCCCTTCTGTTACTCCCCAGCAATAAAAATCCTTGGAAAGAAAGCTGACAGGTTAACAGTGCCGTTGTTAATTGTCCTACGGCAGCGTTTCACCCAAGCACGGCTTCGCTTTCTCGGCCGCTCGGGGCCGTGCCGAACCGGGTCGTGTCTTGCTTCTGCTGTGGCTCGGCCCCTGTGCAGCGGACGGGGACCCCCGGTCAGCCCGGACCCGCGGAGAGCCCGTTTGCAGCACCACCGGGAAAGGTGGAAAAGTTGCTTTTCGTTACTTCGGCCTAAATCCGCAGGCACCCGCATACAAACACGGCGCACTCCTCCTGCGGGTTTGGGTCAGGGCGTAGGGATTTGGGCACCCTCCTCCCCCTCACTGTTTCTGCAGAGACCCCTCCACACAAGGACAAGCACATAAGCGCGACCGCTGGCTCGCTGTTAAGGCACTCGGATGCAATCTTTGCTCTCAGGACCTTTGCCATCTGCATGAGCTTCGGGTAAAACCGAGGCGAGGGCAGGGTAAGGCTGCGGGGCTCGGCGGGAGCTCTTCTCCGACGGGACCCGCGCTCCGACTGCCCGGCACAGCTCCCTGAGGAGCAGTAGGAATCACCCCAAAAGGCGAAAGAAAGGAAGGCGCCGGACGGGGGACAGGCGCAGGGAGCAGAAGCATCCCGAGCAGGCGAGGTGAGGCAGGTCGGTGCTGGAGGGCAGGGCAGAGGTGATGCCACACCGCTCCGGCCCCAAATGCGCTTGGAGGAGCCGTGCTCTTCCCCGGGAGAGCCGACACCTTTGTAACAGCTTTAAAGTATATACATATAAAATGAAATGAGCGTGTTGTCACTGAAGGGAAACCACTGCCTTAGCCATGGGACTTTCACCAAAACAGCCAAGTTCCCTTTTGGGCAGAGCAGAGAGTCTCTAAGTCTGCTTGACATCTTGAAGCTTAAATAACCGTAAGGCATTGTTACTCCCTGGCAGCAAAGTGCCTCGTTACGCCTGATTGAGCTAATTGCTCTGAAATAGGATATATTATCTATAATTATAGAGATCTTGGAGGAGACGGCCAGCCTTTTCTTTCATCTTTTCCAAGTGCATCATAATGTCGCGATCAAATTAATTTGGGCCACTTGAAATAGTGCCTTCCTTTCAGCCCTGATCCTCCGACCCCCGAAGAGCCGGGGACGCCTCAGCGGCTGGAGTTTGGCCACCAAATCACCGCTCCCGGTAACCTCCCGAGCATCAGCCAGGTGCCTTGAGCCTGCAAAGTAGTTTAGATTATGCTTAATCTGGGCAGAAAGGGTAAAAGGAAATGACGGTTAAAAAGAAAAATAAAAAAGGGGAAAGAACTGAGGTCTTTTCCCATTACTCGACGCTCCGGGGAGAAGGAGCAACGACGGGAGCAGAGAGGGTCGGCTCTTGAAGGGCTTTGAGAGCTTGTAAAGCCCGCAGGACATTTTTAGCACTTGCGATAGATCTGGCTCTTTGCCCCCAAGGCTGAGCCGTTCCGAACTGCTCGCAGGCAGCGCGGAGGGGGCGCGTAGGCAACGCGCAGGAGGGTGCTGCCGAGCCACCAGTCCCCAAAACCTGCCCGTGTCCTGCGGGTCTGTCTGGTCTCTTAAGAGATAATGTCTCAGGGGAAATAAAATGGAAACAAGGGAAACAACACCACCCCTCTCCTTTCTGAGTTCTGCCTTTAAGTCAAAGATAACGTTTACAAAAGGCAGACAATGCCCTGAATTGGCTTAGCGCTGCCTCCTGTCCTCCCTCCCCATCCCCCATGCACCCCTCCCAGCCCTTGTTGTTGTATTCCCACCGAAATAAAATGCTAGGGGTAATGGCTTTGCCTAGCACATTCATTATATTGAAACGGGACTGTTCAGGATGCTAATTGCCCAATATTGTTATCTAGCACAAGTGCCTTCAGGGAAGCGCCACGGTTCCCAATAAAAACGCTGGTCTGGAGCAAGCGCCAATAAAGTCACCTATTCCTCCCCGCGCCCCTTTGCTTCGGTTTTTCTTATAGCCCAGGAAGGAAAATAAGAGAGGAGCCGAAAACCAAGTCAGAATTATTAACACAACAGAACCAACACCAGAAAAAAAGTTCCTGAAATCCAGGGGAGTCCTGGTCACCCAGAGCGCAGCGACGAAGGGGAGATGAGTTTGGGTGCTAAAAATTTCCCTCTAAACAAAGGAATTCATTGCGAGGGAGATTTCGTTTCTCAGATTTGGTTTCTCAATTCCTAATTTAGAACCTGTAGATCTCACTGAGAAAGAAAAGAAAGGAAGCAAGGAGCATGAAACGAAAGAAACTTCACTGGCTTCCTTTTTTCAGCCCAAGAGCTTGCCAGCATGTGAAGGAGAATCGAGCCCTTGCTATGGTACAGTGATTAAAATACCACCGAGTATGACAGAAACGTAAACACAAAGCGTTCATTGCTGGGAGATAAATAAAGAGCTAATTATCTCATTCTGACAACTCTCAATGAGAGCGGGACCTCGCACACTCATCTCCTCAAACCTCAGCCACATCCCAACGGCCAAACCATTCTGAGAAAGAGAAGTGAGAGGAAAATAAGCCAGCAGCTCTTAGTTTTATTTTTCTTTTCAGATTTCCGTCAAAGCAAGGAGACCGAAAGCAGCGCAGGGGTTGTGTGGAGGTCTGATGGACACAGCACAACTTCTTTGGTGCGGTTGCGTTTGGGATAGGGGAAGAAAACACCCCAAAATAAATATGTATATATATATATATATCATACCTGTAGGATCGGGTGAGGGGACACCGGGAAACACGGTGCAGCTATATTTGCGCGTGTTTTCCCAGGCGGGAGGTGGGATGGGGAGGGGAGGGTTGTGCATCTTCGCATCAAGCACCGGGTTTTGGGAAAATGTCGTGTGATTGGTAGAGCAAACTAATTTTGTCCGGCTGAATGTGCCGGTGTCCCAGGGCTAAGGCGCCTTGCTCCCTTGATGCGGGTTAACGTCCTCAATAGTCCCCCTCCAGCTGAAGCCTTTGATCAGACCGCTGCTGGCGCCTAAAAACAACATCACTTGTCTGCCTATTAGAGGCACTGACTAATCGTGACAGATTGTTTATTCTCGCAATTAGCAATGCAGCCGCTTCTCCGAGCACACACAACCGCCCCCCCCCCCCGTCAACACTCCCCCCCAGGCCCGGTCCCCCGGCCCGACGGGGAGCGGGGAGCTGCGGGCAGGGAGCGGAGCCGGCATCACTGCTCCATGAGTGGCCGTAGGAGCGTTCACCGGGGCAGTACGAATCGGGAGGGGAAATGAAGGGGCCGATGTGAGCTGTGCGCCGGCTGTATGCGGGTCTGTGCCCTGTGCGTTCACCCTTGTCTATGGAGGGCGCGAGAGCACCCCGCGAGTTACCTACAGATCATCTTTACGTAAAGGGGTTGTACATGAGCACAGCAGGACAGGTATGGATGTGTACATGGAGGACAGTACCTGCGTACAGGGAGTATACTCACATGTGTGTAAGATACATGTGCGTATTTTGTCCTGCGAGCAGGACAATTAATTTCACTCAAATCCTGCTGCTTATCAGTTAATAAAATGTTTATTTTATCAATCCATTTCATAACCTGTACACTCCTAATCTACCATCTTTGTTGAGACCAGTTGAAAGGGACGGGAATGCGCTGTCCCTCCCCGTTCAGATAATTGCCCTTAAATGACTGCAGGAGCCTCTGGTGTTCTGAGGAGATTAGAGCCCTGCAGCTATCAATAAACTTTTCCCAGCGAGCGGCCAATCCCGTTATTAGAGAGCGGCCCCGTTTTACTGCACATCCGTCCTGGGCGAGGGGATAAGGGATCGTAAAACGAATTTACAAAACAAAATAACCGGGACTTTAATGGGTCTGGGGCTTATATGTTCCTTTTTACGGGTAGGCACGTTTCATTATCTGGAGCAGCTCACGCATCTTTGCCATGAAACGCAGCACGATTTGTATGTGTATAGATGTACATAAGAGCAGATCGCAGCAGACACTCCGAACACACTGCAGGGCCGCCTCTCATTTAAAAGACCCTAAACCAACCAAACAAACATCTCCTAAACCCGCTTTTCTAAGCCAGCCAGGCTGTGGCACAGGCAGGGGTTCCTCCGGGAGGCCACACTCAGGACAGCGCGATACTGCTCGGTTTTGCAGAAGAGGTTTTTCGCCAGCGGAAAGTCCGGCTGTTTTCCGACGTTAATACACTTTTGGCCCCCATTTTCGAGCCTCCCCCATAAGATCCTGTCCCATTGCGGAGCGCAGACATGGCCCTCCCCACTCCCGCCTGCGATACCATGGGGCTGAGCGGTGGCACGGAGAACGGTTGGGGGGGGTGCTCCCCGACGGCGAGTCCGGACCCGACACCCCACCCGCTCCCGGGGCTGCAGCAGCAGCCAATGGGGCGCCGCCGCCCCGCCCCCTGCGCGCTGGTTGGGCGGTGCCTCCCCCAGCGCCGCTTTATCAGGCGGCGCCGCCCGCCGCGGGACGGAGCGCGCCGACGGCTGCCCGCGGCCCGGCTCTGGTCCCGGCCTCATGAGCTGCGGCCTCCGCCGCTCCCGTCCGGCGCTGCGGTGGCGACGGCGGCGGAGCCCCTCTGCATGGCCCCGGCTCTGGATATGACCACCGCGCCCACCGGCGTCCGCAGCGAAGAGCTGCCCGCATCCGCCTTCAGCAAGCCCGGCGGCGGCATCCCTGTCGCGGCGGCGATGGGCGGGGAGGAGGAGAGCGACAAGCCCAAGGTTTCCCCGTCCCTCCTGCCGTTCAGCGTGGAGGCGCTCATGGCCGACCACAGGAAGCCGGGCGGCAGGGAGGGCCCCGAGGGCGCCGGGCCTCCGCAGGGCGTAGGGGCGGCCGCCCGCGCCAGCCTCAGCCCCCGCCTGGGCGCCCTGACGACGGAGGCTCCAGCCTCTCCGCTGCCCCTCGGCGGCCACTTCTCCGTCGGGGGACTCGTCAAGCTGCCTGAAGACACCCTTGTCAAGGCGGAAAGCCCCGAAAAGCAGGAGCGGAGCCCTTGGATGCAGAACCCACGGTTCTCGCCGCCTCCCCCAAGTAAGTAAGAACTGAGAGCGGGCGGCTTGTGCCCCCCGGAGACCGCTCCCGAGGGGCAGAGCTGCGAGGCGGACGGGCGCTTCCTCTCGTTTTCTCCCCTCCTGGCATGTTTTTCCTTGCGGACCGCACTCTACCGGGCCACTCTGGCCTGATCAAAATACTGAACCGGTTCAAGCGTGCGCGGAGCCGGAGGAGGGCGGCGGAGGAAGAACGGCCGCGCCAGGACCATATCGTGTGCCAAATGTTATCCGGGGCAGGGGAGGGAGATAAAGCAACCTGGCCTACCGCTTCGCTTAATTTGGGGTCAAACTCAATCTCAGTGGTGTTTACCCCGAAAGTGGCTTTTCAAGTAATTCCATAGCACTCACGCAGACCGGGCTCTCGGGCTATGCGGGCTTCAGCCCCACCGGCTGGTACCTCAGGTGTTCCATGTCCGAAGACCCGCAATTACCCACTTTTTCCTGTTTTACCACGCAGAGTTCTAAAGCAATAATAGCAGTGGGGGGGGGGGGCTGGGATCAGAAAAGCCCGTTAATCCTCCGAACGGCTGCCACTAGGCTTGATCCCGACCGCTCCTGGAGTTCCCGCGGAAAGGGGCAAACTTAGGTTGCTGCTCTCCGGAGCGTTCGGGTGCTCTTAGCGGAGCTGCGACGAGAGTTGTTTTCTCTGTCTCTTGAAGACAGGTTTTGCTGTCAGGAGTTGTGCAGAGTATCGCAGCTGTTTAACTTGCTCAAATGGCAAAGTAAAAGTTGTGCGAGGTAAATCCGGGACAGGTCGAGGACCCTTAGAAATCTTACGGGGAGCAGAGCGGTAGATGGGAGGCTTGGTGTGAATTTAGAGCTCGTAATTAATTACGTGCTTAATCCGGTTCCCGGGGCCTTGGGAAGAGGGTGCGAGGCTGAGAGGCCAACCTGTTTATTTTTTTAACTTAATCCAATAAAAAAAGGATATACATTTTTTTCTTTTCTTTTGAGGGTCACAACCTTCACTTATGCCTCCCCGGATTGAGCCGGGAGCCGGGAAGGCAGGAAGGGTGTTCGGGTGTCCGACTCCTGCCCTTTTGATTTTTATCATGGAGTCGGAGATTCCAAAAACATTGGGAAACTTTGGTCCTGGGAGTCTTGAAAAACCCAATTCCTACTGGGAGATGCCACTTTGAAGCATACTTCACGCAGCGCTGAGGGTTTGGGCCAGTTCGAGCGGGACCTCATTTACCCCTCTCTGCATCCCAGTTGTTGGTGGGGGCTCTGCGGGGTGTCTGGCTCCGGGCGCTGCTAACCGAGGTGTCTCTCTCCTTCCCCCTTCTGCTCTTCGGCACAGGGCGGCTGAGTCCCCCCGCCTGCACCCTGCGCAAGCACAAGACCAACAGGAAGCCGCGGACGCCCTTCACCACGGCGCAGCTGCTGGCTCTCGAGAGGAAGTTTCGGCAGAAGCAGTACCTGTCCATTGCCGAGCGCGCGGAGTTCTCCAGCTCGCTGAGCCTCACCGAGACCCAGGTGAAGATCTGGTTCCAGAACCGCCGCGCCAAGGCCAAGCGGCTGCAGGAGGCCGAGCTGGAGAAACTGAAGATGGCAGCCAAGCCCATGCTCCCGCCCGCTGCTTTCGGCATCTCCTTCCCGCTGGGCGGCCCGGCTGTGGCCGGTGCCTCTCTCTACGGCGCTTCCAACCCTTTCCAGCGGGCAGGGCTGCCCGTGGCTCCTGTGGGACTGTACACTGCGCACGTGGGATACAGCATGTACCACCTCACATAGAGCTGAGCCCTGCCGAGCCCAGCACGCTGACTGCCTGCTCCTACCGGCTCCGCACGCACACCCTTCCTGCTCTTCTGGCTCCTCACTGCGGACTTACATGGGCCTTGTTGCAGAGACTGTTTCCTTCCCCCTCTGATGTTGGCCCCTGGTCCAGTGCCGTTCCACTTTCTTCCTCGGCAGTCCTGGGAGCTGCTCAGCTCTGCAGCCGGCAGAAACCTGAGGCATGGCCCCAGTTGCTCCCCGAGGGTGGCGATGGGCCAGCCCTGCCCCGTGTCGGGCTGGCAGCCCTGGGAGAGATCCTGCTGTGGGTGAAGGAACTGCGGAAGAGAAACGGCAAAAAGAGGGGGTGAAAGGCAGGGTGTTTCTCTTCTTTCTGCCGGGCGAGGTCAAGAGGCAGAAGTGTAAAGCAGCCTCTCCCGTCCCTGTTGTAACAGCACTGTCTGTTACCTGTGTTTGTTCTTCCACTAGCTCCTTTGGAAGGGGCTCTGTGTACTATGTAATATACTGTATATTTGAAATTTTATTATCATTTATATTATAGCTATATTTGTTAAATAAATTAATTTTAAGCTACTGCTTGATGTGGATCTTTTTGCTCATTTCCCTGCTGGGGTGATAGAAGAAGAGACTAAACTTGTCAGTGTGCCAGGGGGATAGGAGTGAGGGACCAGCTGATCCAGCCAGCTTTTCTCTTCCCCCAGGAGACTTTGGTCTCAGTGAGCCCTCGGCTGAGTTTTCAGTTTGCTGGGTATCCTGGAGCTGCCTTATCTTCACGGGTGTCTGAGGTTGTTTTATTTCCCCCTCACTGGCAGCTCCAACTGCATCCCCTTACCCCCGAGGTTGTGGTTGCTTTCCCCATCAGCTCCGGGACCAGCTCAGCTCCGGCTGGGTTTTCCTAGCCTTAGGCAGGATAAAAGCTGTTCTCCCTGTCAGCGGCCTTTAGCCGGGAAGCTTCCAGCCGCAGCCCCGACGGCTGCCGGAGGGTTTGGGGATGGTGTGATTTGTCTCTCTTTTCGGTGCCAAGCCAAAAGAGACAGACCAAGGGCTTCCGCACCTCCTTTCGGCAGCCAGCCTTACTTAGGGGAAGGGAGAGCGGGGGTTTGGGCTGTGGAGAGGAGGGCAGGCTGTAGGGGTGGTGCGGGAGAAGGGGAGACAGGGCACTAACAGCGGGCCAGAGGCAGTGCTGGAGCCAAGGGGACGGGTGATGGGAGCAGGCTGGTGGGCATGGGATATGGAGGACACTGGTGTTCGGCACGGGTGTGGGGCCGCGGCAGGCAGCCGGCGGCACCCGTGGGACCGACGGTCGGGACCGCTCGGCGCCGTCTCCATCCCATCCCCGTGGCTCCGGGTGTCCCGCAGCCCTGAGGGGCTTTGCTGGGAACCCGTCTGCACGGCCCTGTGGAGACCGCCGGCCGAGGACCCCGCGGAAGAGGGTGGCGGGCAGCCCCGCGCCGCGCAGCGCCGCGCAGCCCCGGACGAGCCGCTCCGCGCTAGCGGACCCCGCCAGCACCGAGGCCGCCGCCTCGTTGGTGCCCCACCGGCTGCTCCTCCGAGCACCCTCAGTGCGCCGCTCCACCCGATTTAGTTTTGCGGATTGCTCGGTAAGAGCGTTGATTTCTCTTTTTTTCACTATTTTATCCTAATTTCGTGCTTTATGTTAGCGCTCAAGGAATGGGCGCTGAGAAATTGGGACTCCTCTTTATATTTTTCTTTCTGTCTTTTTTTTTTGTTTTTGTTCTTCCCCCGCTGCTTTCATTTCCAGCAATTTAAAACGTTAAGGTTGAGGCAAAGTTAGAAGGAAAATAATTGCTGTAATGAGGCTAGGCAATCTTCTGCAGGCACTGTGGCTCCAGCGAGACTGTAGCTGGGGGCGAGGCGGGACTTTTATCATCTCCTAAATATCAATGATGCTTTCAATAACTCAACGAAACAGCATACCTGAACCCAGCCACTTTCTCCAGAGCTCGCTGCTCTAATCCCCTTCTTCTCTTCTCTCGCTCTGCCCTTGCCGCCCAGTCCTTTCTGGTCTGGGGTGAATTTTGGGGTTTTGTGGTTGGGTTTTTTTCTTCTTCCTTTTATTTTTCTTTTCCTTTCATTTTCTTTTTTATTTCCCCCCTTTTTCATTGGTTTTGTGTTTCTCCTTGGCTTGCTTTCCCGATCATTTCTGTTCTCTGTGCAAATGACAGTGTCTGTGATCCTGACCCCAGCGCCCAACGCCGCGCCGGACTGGGGAGCACGGTGCCGGCTTTTTCCCACGTTGTGTCTCGGGCAGAAAAAGGCTGGAGATAAACTCAGCCCCTGCGCGATTAGACCGCGGGTCTGGGGAGCAGATCTAATCGCGCAGGAGGGCATGTTTATCCTGTAAATAAGCGCTTAAAAATACGAGAGAGGTTTTAAACAGCGAGAACCACCTTGAGCTGGCTGCCAGCAAGCCTCGCTCCCTTCTCAGGCACCTTTGGGTGCTGCAGCGCGGGACTCCGGGCGAGCCGGACCCTTTCATCCCCTCTTTGTCTGGATTTTGGGGTTTGTTGGTTGTATATTTTTACATTATGTCAGCTGGGGATGGATATTCGGGGCGCAGGATTCCTATTGAACATGTCTTTGCTTTAAGTTTTCCCCCTGACCCTTGGGCTAAAGTCCTTGGTTGCTCAATTAAACCCAGATGAGAACAATTAATAACTAAGTAATGACAATAAGTTGGGAATCACACGGATGAACGCTCCATGTGAATAGGAAAAGCTCACACAAAAGAGCAAAAAGGATTTGTCGGCTCTTTTTAAGGGGGAATTGGCTTTTCTTTTTTCTTGCCTCTGGCTTACCAGCAAATAAAACTCACTTTTGTGTCTTTGTCGCCTTAAGGATCTCAGTGGGCAGTTGGAAGTGAGAATGGCTGTTTTCCTTTCAACTTGAGGGTGCTGGCGCCACGCAGCCCCAAGGATAGAGAGTAGCCAAAGCAAAGTTTCCTAATAACTCCCCTCTCCCCCGCCACCCCTCCCCAGTCACTCCGTTACCCCCCCCCCATGCATATCTCCACACAGAGCCCTAGAGAGCCTCGGCAGACACAGAAAGCAGAGGGGCCCCGAGCACATCCATGTACCACCTCGGGCTTGCAGGCGCGGCAATGCTCTGCCGTGGGAAAGCGGTCCCGCCTTGCCGCGACGCTTTCCACGGAGGGTCGGAATTAAAGCGCTCAGGAGCCGGAGCACGGAGAGGGAGCCACACTCGTAGACACACACACAGAATAAAAGGAAAGCCATTTTTCTACTCTTATTCCCCACAAACAAGGGAGATGACTCCGCTATCAGCACGCAGAGGCGGCCGTGGAGCCATCAACACAGCCCCTGCCCCCGGCTGGGTTATAGAGGGGTAGGCTGCTGGTGCCCGAGCGCTTAGAGAGCATGGAAAGGCGCTTCTTCAGTTTCAGCTCCAGAGAAGAAGGCTGCCAGGAAAACCTGCTGCGCAAATCTGTGGGTAAACCGTGGATTTGTCGTCTGCTCTGAATTTCTGGTGTTTTCAGGGTCTCTTTCTCGATTCGCTCAACTGAAAACACGAATCGGTGCCCCGCTGAAGTCTTTATTTAATGTTTTCCCTAGTGCTCAAGTGAATTGGGAGCTAAAACCCTATTTTCAAAAGTGAGGGCAGGCAAAACCCAACAAGTGAGTTAGGCAGAGCAGCGGCAGCCTCCCGCTGCTCAGGATTGTGCCTGAGAACACAGCCCTCAAAAACTAGGGGCAGAGCAAGGAAACTGCCTAACTTACCCATTGTAAAGGCCGGGCGGTGGGGAGGGGTGACCCCGCTTTTCAGTGTACTCGTGAGCTTAAATTCAGGATCATCAACTTGCATGAGTCTCCTGAGTCACATCAAACCTTGCTAAAGATCTGGAAAATGAAAGGTCTGTTGAACAAACTGGCTGGGCATCTTCATGGAGAAACGGTGTGCATAGTGCTATCTCCTGGGTCCTGCCTGATTTCAGGTAAACGGCTGAACTTGGGTATTCTGTATGCAAAGTGAAAATCCCAATCACCAACTTACTAGGGACTCAGAAGAGTCCTCCTCAGATGAGAAGCTTATTAGGTTCTTCATTTCTCCTAATGATACATTTGATTTTATATTAGACACGGAGGTGGCTAGAAAGTGCAAGAAAAAGTGGCTACTTAAATACCCTTGTGGCCAGGACACTCCTCAGGGCTGTAGGGCTGTTTAAATTGAATCCAGCCGAGTGGTGACCGGCAAGTAAGTCTCCCGCTGCTTAGGATATAATATACTGTACCCAATAAGCGGTCGGATGCAATGAGGTAGTTCTCTCCCTCCCGGGTTTTCCACAAAACCATGTTAATGTGGCTTAGGCACTTAACTGCAAGGGAGTCTGTGGCAGAAAGAGACACTTTCTTCCTGCTTCTCACAGTGGCAGATCCGATGTATAGATGTGAGAATATACATATATTCTAACCCAAGGAGTATGTGGATTCCTGAAATTCCTTTTCATTCGCTTTTTACTCTCTCCACACCTTGTGTGAAGCACAGTGGTGTCTGTCCCTGGCCTGAGCAATCTGTTCCACAGCAGGGAACCTAAAAATGAGGCATTGCGATAATGGGCATTGCAACACTCAGCTCCTTGGGGCTGGCCCGAGGCCTCTCCGCAGCACGGACCCATTGTCTATCTAGCTTTGCGGCAGGAGAAGCTGGGAGGCAGAACCAGAAGCAACAGCTCTGACTCATTTAAGTAGGAGTAGTAAATTGTGCCATGCTGCACAGAGAGATGTGGTAGTGATTTGCTTACAACAGTAAATCGGTTGACATTAACTCTGCTCCATTGTACTTCTTCATCTCAGAGATCTTTTATCCCTTCAGGCTGGATCCTGTTCCCACACTGCAGTGATTAAATGGAGAGCAGGAGAGGCAGTTACCTGGACACAGTCTCCCTCGTGTGACCAGGAATGTGTAATAAATCCACCGTGCAAAGCTGTGCTTTTCATCTCCTTCAGTGGCAGCAGCTGAGCACTCCTCTGCAGCGCAGAGCAAAACTACTGGGAGGTGAGTGCCTGTGCCCGGCTCACCTTTGTGCTGCTGCTCGGTGTGGGATGGAGCTCCCTCAGCTAACAGCCGATTCCCGTGGTGGTGTGAACAACAGTCTTAGCATTTCTTCTTGCTTAGCCTTGTGGAAGAGAAACAAACCTCTTGCATACGGTCACAAAATGATCAAAACTACTCAGCCAGTACAGACAGACTCTGGCCTTGCTAGTGAGCTGTAAGACTTTGTGAGGGAGTTTTGTAGGAGCAATATTCAAAACCTGAGAGTGATGCTATGTCTGTGGTCTGCTCCCAACAAAGCTGGGGCAGGCGATGCGGCTGTTTGGTCAGGATGATCAGCATCAGGCAGGACCGAGATCCAGGGACCCAGGCATAAAAAACATGTAGTCCACATTAAAAGTCTTTTTCAGCCTAATTGAGATATGCTTTTATTGTAGGTGTTTTGTACCTGGGACACAGTAACAGGCAGGGTGGGATGTGCACTCGATGGATGCTGGAGAAAGGTACAGTATGATGACAAACACATTTATGACCCTCTAACCACCACTGTTGCTGGCCAAAGTAGGGGGAAGAAAGAGCACCCATGGGGAGACAGTATTTAGAGGTTTCACTATGACTAAGTCTCCCTTCACAGGCCAGAGAGAAAGGAAGTGGCAGTGGGAGGGAAAGAGGTCTGGAAGCAAAGGATGACAAAATTATGTTAACTGGTAGACAAGCAGTGTGGGGGAAGCTCCCTGGAATGGAGGAAAAGAGAATTATTTCCAAAAGACAAGCTGGAGAATAGAGCAACTTTCTTTTAAAGCAGTGTTTTGTGTTCATTGGGCATTATTATGCAAATACCATAAGTAAGGATGGGATGCTTTAAAACTCAAGGAGTGATTGTTTTACACTGTAAATGCATTTAGATGTAAGCCAATGGACCTGTTCCCATTTACATCAGCAAAAGACTGGAAAAGATTTTCCTGGGGCTCTGAGACCTGCCCTGCCGTTATGGCAAGCTTGTGTGTATTAATGCTGGGGAGCATCTGCTCCTCACACTGTACTCACTAAAAGCCATAAATGCTTTTCAAAACCTTGTAACAAGCTTTGGACTTACTGTGAAAGCCGCATCCGTGGCATACCACAAGAAGAGACAGTGGGATGTGGTAGATGTTGTCAGTCTGACCAAAGATTTTTCTTTCTGTGACATTGTTAATCCTCTCTTCTGGTAGGAGGCAACATAAACAATACACACTAAATTCTATTTATATAAAATAATCCAGCGTTGCAAAACACAGTGTATCTGCTGTAGGACTAGAATAGGCACAGGGAGAAACAGGAGTTAGTGGGTTTAGAAACACTTTAACACTTAAAGCCTTAACTGCAGCCTTGGAGGAACCTACCTGACTGCAGAGTGCAGGCTGCCAGACAGAGATGTTGCCTCTTAGCCAGGAACCCAGACTCAGGCACCCTGCGATACCCTGGCAGCTGAGAGCCTGTAGTGCCAGAAAGCAACATGATGTCTTTGAAGCAGTGATTGTAGCAGACAACAACTGTATCGGTATAAATAATAATCCAAATGCAATCTTTCTTTAGTGATTAGCACAGCTAAAAAACTTCAGTCACATCCTTTTGATAGACAGCCTAAGTATTAACTGCATATCCAACATCTACATTCAGAAAGCTTAGACATGAGATTTTAACTCTGAAGTTTAAATTAGATATTATTCAAAGGAGGATTGGCAGCATCTTAAGTCAAAAGAATCCTTGAGAGTTGTTTCTTAAAAGTGAAATATCTTTAACTGCATTTCTGTCAGCTGTGATACATGAATTAGGATGCATTTAAGAGCCTTATTAGCTCAGAGTTCAGATCTTTAGACAGCTCTCCCTTTAATTCAGAAAGAAGCTTGGTGGAGGCGTGTTAATTTTCCCTCTAAATAATTGCATCTTTCAAGTACATGCTCAAAAATCAATCCAGGTCAAAAAAAAAAAAACCTGAAAAGAAAATAGAAAGTTATACAGGGCATATAATAAAATGAGAAAGCTGAGATTGACATGTAATCCTAAACTATTCTTACTTTCTATAACACAAGGCTGAATTCCTTTAAATGTGACTCCCCCCCACCCTTCCTCAAAGATGGCTTTAATACCAGCCAAGTTTGAAGTTTCTAATGACATTTATTTCTGAGCTATGTATGTATGAGAATTTCACTTTGGATAGTTGGAGACTGTGATCTTTTTCAAGCTTGCATAATGTTTAACACGACTGAATCAATTTTCAAAACAAAGAAACACGAAAGCATTGAAGAATGCCCAGAACAAGAATGGGCATTTCCATTCCATAAGGAATTTGTTTGGAAAAAATTATAGAGAGTTATTGGAATTAGAATCTAAGTTTATCTGAAGTTTGCTGGAAGGGAAAGTTATATTATATGAGACAATTAACCGTTGGCTTAGGGTCTGGTCCAAAGCCCAATAAAGTCAGCAGTGTCTTTCCACTGCCTAACTAACAGGCTTTGGGCCTGACTCGTAAACTGCAGAGCTCCACAGAAGATAATAGTTCTACACTGCTTATGTGAAAGTTAAATATAGCCCAATGTTTGTAAGTGTGTGTATGTATTACGATTAATTTAAAACCCTGGTTAAGATTGGGTTACAGTTTCCATTTAATTCATATGCATGTGTTTGTATTTGTATGCATGTACATGCAAAGACAGACATCTGTGAATGTGTAAGCTCACATACAGCTAATGTCATAGAGATGATTGAATCAAGTATATACACATGATGGTAAATATCAGCATTTACTACAGTAGATATCACCACTGCAATATATATACTCTGACAGATCTGAACATACGCTTTCAAAACCAGCAGCATCTGTTTACATTGAACTGCAATAAAAACTGAAGGAGGCATCAGTTAGTATTAGAATTTTATCTTTTCAATATCCAGAAACAGTTTCTGTGCCTTTGATGTAGGCTGTCAAGCACTACTGGAAAATTGCATCTCTCTAATTACGGCATTCAGAGCAGAGGTAAGGGCATGACTGCCTGGCAGCAATTGTCAGTGGGGACCCTGCAGGGACTTGCTTTCTTGGGTACTGATAAGAAAAGTTAGCTCACATGCAAAAAAAAACCCCAGTAAAGCAGTCCTTGCACAGAGGGAGAAAAATAACAGAAAGGGCACTATTTTGGTTGATCTAGTAGAAAGCAATACAGATCTTCTCTGTTCCAGCTATGATTAACCCTTATCTCTACTGGCTGCTTCCTTCAGATGGAGCTCCCTGTACCCTCCATGAGGGTTTAGACTGAGTAGAAACTCAGTTGCAGCAGCAGCAGCACTGCTTACACAGGTATGCACATGTCCAGGCCTGTAATGAGCACCTGATTAACACTTGAAATGGTCGTATGCACCTGTGTAATGGTGCCTGAATACTTGGCTTCACATTCTGAAGCATCCCGAGGTGATGCTGGCCTATCTGCTCTTCATTATCCTGTTCCTCATTTCTCTCCTTATGTGACAGAGGCCCCTTGGCTCTGTGTCACAAAACATTTTACACCATTTTTAAAACTCCATCAGTTGCCTAATGAAGAGTTAGATGAAATTTGATGGAGGTTTAGAGCTGTGATCTTGTCAGTGGTTGCAGTGGCAAAATGGAGATTGCAAGGAAGGGGTGATTAGAAACTGGTAGGAGATTGAACTCTGTAAGGTGACGATGCCACCAAGAAAAGAGTGGCACTTGCCCTTTCACAAAACACTTTGTTGATATGAATAGGATCTTTCATTTTAAAGTCTAATTGCAAGTTAGAAATAAGGGATTACTAAGGCTTGTTCGCGTTCTTTTCCTCCTGTGTAAACAGAAAGCAGGTATTTGTATACTTTACATATTATGTGTAAGAACAAAAGACCCAGTCATCACAGTGTGCATCCCAAACATGCACCAGGAAGAAAGGCCTGTAGAAATAACTGCACCTTTTGTAATGTTCCTGCTATACTGTGGTAAACTCCAGAGCAGAAGTACTTCCAGGAGACGAGCAGAATGTATGACAGCCAAGCACAGCCAGTGGGGGAGATCTATCTTGGAGAAATGACTCTGCAAACATATATGCAAAGGAAAACCAGCCAACTAGCATGCAGTGGAGCTGAAGTGAATGTCTTGTGGATGAACAAAACAATCACATCTTCTGTACAGAGGCTGCCAAAGCACAGGGGAGGACCAGGGAGGTAAATAGGTAGAAAAACATCCCTAAAAGTGTCGTTTACAAAGAACAGCAGCAAGAATGCTGCAGAAGACACAGGGCACATTGTATTGTGCCTGACAGCAGCATTTACTTCAGAGGGGCAAAATAAGTGCAGGGACATAAACTTTTGCAAAATATTTACTTTACTGGCAGTTCATAAGGAGAACTTGCAGAGTGCTTAGGGCTTCCACAGCCCAGCCCAAGGGGACTGAGGTATTCACACATACTTTAATAAGGAGGACAGGCCAAAAAGGGAATTATACAGTCTCCCCCAGCTGGAGGGCTTCAGTGTTGTGGGAGAGCTGTTGGCCACTTGGATTCTGCTCCTAGAGCACAGGTAAACTACAGTTGTCTAAATCTCAGCAATTCAGCACATTCTCTGCCATCTAGAACCAGTTTGTGCTCATGTGTTGGACCGCTCAGTCTCCTAGGTGTAACAACAAGTCCTAACAGCAGAAACTAATCAGCTACATAACTGACTCCAGAGGAAGCTCAGCTCAAAGTGAGGGTGTGGAGACATTCAGCCTGCATTCAGTCACTGGGAAGTGTGGAATTCAGCATCAGGCAGGTCAGTCAGCATCACTCTTAAAGAAATACAGCTGGAACAGAACACAGCAGCCTAGCTCAGAGCAAACAGGGTTTCCCTCCATGCTCTCCTGAAGAGTTCAAAGCAAATGTATCCACCTCCCAGGGCAGTGTCATCTTCCTCTGCTTCTCCCACGGACATCATGTCATTTTGCAGCACACAGTAAGCAGCCAAGGGGATCACAGACAGAACAACCAAAAGGAGTAAGCTGGCTCTGTTTTAATGTTTTAACTAGTGATTATCTGCTATCAAATGCATAGGTAATTTCTGTGACATGGTCCTGAGTGTGGTACAAGGGTGTTTTTTGATTTAATCTTCAGAGGTGCCTCCTTCTAACTTACAGATCACACCGAACATCTAAGCATCTGCCTTAGCTGCTCTAAGACATCTCAAGAGACCAAAACAAGTGCTCTTTAGAAAGCATAACACCTGCATTTGGTGTCTAAAAATTGTAGTTAAGTGCAACCCAATTTATTTCTGTTTTCACATTTCCCATGTATAATTATTGCATCAAAAGCCCAACCTAATTAGAGAGAACCTCAGACATGAAGATAGTTACACTGTGTTCATTTTTCTACCTCTCCGTTTATTGGCAGTCAATTATAAATAAGCCCCATGCATCTCTGAACCCACATTTGTATTCATGCACTTATTATTGAATATATAGTTGTTAGAACATTCAATAACGTGTAATTGCCTTTTACTATGTATTCATTTGCCTTTTCTTTCTAGATGGGAATTTGTATATGTGTTATATTTGGCTTCAGTCCTGCAAACAGTTGTGCCCATGAATAACTTTACCCACATTAGGAGCTCCATGGATCACAGCTTCTCTCTCACCCACTGAATTCTGTGAAGTTACTCATGCAGTTAAATTACTCATAAGCATATGTGTTTGCTGGATCAGGGCCTCTCCATGTAAGTTTGATCTTTATAATTAATTTAAGACACCAATACTTTTTTTTAAATAAAGGAAGTAAATCTTTGGAAAGTGGTAATAAATTTTTAGAGCTGCACTTATTAGTGCAATAAAATGCACCTTGGTTTATTAATTAATAACTGTTTTTTAATTTGACACTCTAAAAACAAAATAACACAGACATGCTACTAAATAATTTTGTAAAATAACATATTTAATATTTAATAATTTTATATAATAAAGTAACCGATAGGGTTTCTTTAAACAGCATAACAGGGTAAGAATATTTTCTTATATGTTATGTCAGCAGAAGCTGCCCATTTATGCTAGCCTGTTGGCCAGCACGTAAATACTTCAGGCTTTGATCCTGAAACCTTTGCCAACTGGGCATGGTAGTGCCTGCCCACAACCCTGCCAAATGTTGTGAAACATAGAGGGCCTTAGAATATAGAATGGTCAGGGTCTTACATCTGGAGATGCATTAGGCTTAAATGTGCTGATTCAAAGCAATGTTTTATTTTCCTTTCCACTAGAATCTCCAGCAGCTCTCTTTGGACAGGATACTGGTGCAAGCACCCGTAATAACCTGTGATTGATACATGAGTTGTTTTCTGGAAGGGAATAGCATGCTCTCTCAAAAGAGGCCTCAGATTGTTTTGTTCTAACTCTAACATCACCTTCATTTTGGTGTGAAAATACAAGCCAAACATTTCTACACATTGCTAGCTATACAAAGGAGTAGAAACTGTCAAGATTCAAGACATCAAGATTCCCTGTTGTAGGCCAAGGAGTTTAGCATCCTCACAGAGGCAGATGGAGGTTTTACTGTGAAATGCAGCCCACTTCCAGGGGCACAGCTCCTTGTTCCCTTCTTGACCTGAACGTTTGCTCATGTTTCTCCTCTTCCGATTGTTCTGCTTGACACATGCCCTGTCCTGCTCCTTTACGCTTTCTCTCCCTCATGTTGATCATTGCACTTGTCTTAGTGGGTGTGCTGGTTTTGTAATCCCCCCTCCTTGTGGGATTTTGCATTTGTGAGTGGCCATGGGTACTGCCTCTAAATGCCTGTCCCTGTCTGCAGGGTGGGGTCTTCAGGGGAGCTTGGCCATGGCACTTCTGCCACTCTGTCCTTGCTCAAGGCTCCCAAGCTCTTCTCTGCCCATCTGGCCAGCCTTACCATGTCCCTGTGTTGTGTCATGGGCACTAGCCAAGGCTGCAGCCTTGACTGGGCTGTCCCTGGTGCGTTTCTCATTCATTCTCTCCAGGCCTTCCTCTTCTCAGAGCCTTGCTCCTCTGCTGTCTGAATGTGTCTGTGTGCAGGTGGTGTTTGCCTCTGTTAGCAAGTATGAGGTTTGCTGTCATACTGTAATGTCATGGCTGCTGCAGAACCAGACTTGGCTTTCTGTCTTCTCCACTGTCTTGATTTACAGCATCCCTTGCCATACTGGACTGCACCTTCCTCTGCCATTTCAGCTCTGGTCACACCTGCTCCCACCTCAGCTCCATTTCCATTCCTGAATCCTTAAATGTATGCTTCTGTCCCCAAAACAGACATTCCCAGGACTAGTTTCTATTTGCTCAGCTACAAAACTGGGTCTCCTTTGCCACCAGCTTGCTTGTGACACCATCATCCCACACTCTCTAACACCTGACATGGATTTCATTGGGGTCTTTTGTGAATGAAGTGGGCCTAGAAACGCTGCAGGAAAATCAGATGAAAACAAATGTTCACAGCTCTCTAGAAATTGGTGTCAGCTCCCTGATACAGAGAGTTTTACAGCTCTATAAATCAGGCTGAAAATGTAACCAGAAGCCCTGTTAGCTTTCTGTTTCTTTTAGCACATCCGTTTCTTGTAAAATTACGATTAGAGGGACTGGTCTCTGTAGAAATCATTCACTCTGAACCCAACAGGGCTATAAATCAAAGCACTACAAATCACCACAATTTGCAGATTCTGGGTTTCATCATTTTATTGCTTTTGGAGAGGTTATATAAATGTTTTTGGAGAATATTGACCTCTGTCAATATTTTCAAAAATATTGACCATCCTCTGTCATATCTGGGATAAGAAAGAAAATAAAGGCATTTTCTGAAAAGCAGATATCTATCTCATTCATGTGACTACTAGTAAACTATTCTGGTAAGGGATCGGGTCAAGAGTGCTTTCTCATAGGAAAAATCTCACCAAAATCAGTGAGACTAATCCCATAACCTTAGGGCTAGAAGAATAACTGTTTCCTTATGAAAGAAGAAGAAAAAGAGAAGAAATTTACAAGGGTCTGTGTGAAAAAGGAAAAATGTAGCTCATTATGATCGTGCGAATAACACCATTTATGACTGCTTTGCCCCAGCCTGGGTTTGGCTGTACAAGATGATGACTATCTCCTCCAGCAGGCAAAGATTTCATCACCTTCCAGTATGAATGACAAAACTATTCCCAACAAATTTTACCCTCGCAGTGACAGTAAATTCAATCTAGGCTTGCAAACTCCAGATAACCCTTAGTTGAGTCACGCCAGCCTGCGATACATCAGACCCCACAGAGGCCAGAGCTAAGTAATGTGAAAGGGGAATTGCTGGAGAAGTGTTTTTAGACCAGGCTTAGTCATGAGTCAGGCTCTGTGCAACACTTTGACAGGATCCAAGCCTGTAAGGATCTCTCACTTTTACTTACCTACTTCCTGAAGTCCAGTAACATCAGCAGACTTGCAGCTTTTTAATGTAACAGATTCCTGTTCAGCATCCAGTTCACCTCATTAGTCATGAAGTACTGGGGTCTTCTGCAGATCCCAAAGATCAGGGAGAAAACAACCATACAAGGAAAAATTGCTTTGGATGCAGACTGAAATCATTAAATTATTTCCCTTAGATTTACCAGCTCAACAACTTGTTGTCATTTATCAGGAACAGATTTAGAGCCTATGGATTTTTAATTGTACTAAGTTGGTATCTGAGAGCTCCAATGGGGAGCAGATGCCCACTGCACAAGATGCTATAAAACACAGAAGGAAGAAAAGGGTCCTTTCCCATGTGAGCTCTGAAGTCTTTCCATTGTCTTTACCAGGACAACTCTAAGTTTAGATTTCTCATTATTATCTTCAGACAATGTATATTGTAAGGAGAAAATTTTCAAAGGCAGTGTTAAGCATGAGGCATCGAACTCCCCTGACCTCCAGAGTGACTCTTAACACTTATTTGCCACGATGCCTTTGAAAAGGACCACTCAGACAACTAAGTAGTGTGATCCCATGTATCAAAAGTTCCTTTAAATACTGGATAATACTCTCAGAAATGGGACCTGTGTTTCAAAATCACAGTTTTTTGACACACTAAGCTTTTTAATTCAGCCTAGTGTTTAAACAGATTCAGCATTTTTATTCTGTAGCCGATAAAGCCAATTAAAGTAATTAAATGGAAATTGGAGAGTATTTTAAAGGCTGCTTTAAGATTCTTCTTTGAGCTCTGTAGCTTAGTGTTACAGTAGGACACCATCTGCTGTCCAAGCAGTGTCCGGCTCAACAGAAGAATACAATATCCTAGCTAAAAAAACAGTGTGACTTGTATTATCTTGGTTATGCTTTTACAAACCAAATTCCCTGTCAGATGTGAGTCTGTGTTATATTCCCTTTAGGACAGCTGATTGATTTTGGTCTTTTTGCTCTTATGTGGTAGGAATACATAAAGTGAGGATTTCTTCATGAAGCTGATGTTTTCCTTTTTGGCAAAAATGCCATGCGGGTACTCAGGGTGTTGGGAAATAAATACTGTAAATGGAAATACACAATAATAGTTCAAATTTTGCATTTTCAAATAGATTGTGCAGGCATTAATGGTTAATCTGTTGTAAGACTAGCACAGCACAGCCAGCTGCGTGCAAGCTATCTATCTACAGCTACCCTCTGAAGGTGTTCTTCCCATCTCTGTTTAGCTCATGGAATCATCCAAGGCCTTGCTGATATAGCTGCCAACTGCTATTAATTATGATGGAGATTTCACCACTGTAGTCACCTTACAATAAGAAACCTCCACTTATTTTACACAGGTTGCTGAATGACTTTGGGTTACCACCAACATGGAGCACTTCTGAGGTGACCTTGTTGTGGGAAACTCCATGTTCCCTTACAGATCTCCTGCTTGTACTTAGTCCGAAATTTTGAAGGTGGGTTGCCAGGCCCAACTCTGCCTGTTGACAACCCATTAAAAAATGTTTCATTGCTTACATAAATGGTATGTCTGCACTTCCCTCCATTTCTTTCCTGAAAGAGGGAAGTTTTCTTTAAAATGCTTGATTTTCCTTTGTTTCAGAATTGTTTTTCTGCTCAAATGGCAACATTACTTTCAAAGAAAAGTGCTAGATTATTGTATTGTACCATAAATGCCATGTAGTAGAGAGATCAGTGCAACTGGTAAGCTGCAGTTTGAGTCAATACCGTGACCAGGAGTTAAAACGAGGTATGCAGGAAGAGATTGTTGGTATCACAGTATGTAGACTAAAGGTCTCAATTGTGTCTGTAGGAGATCATATTCCTTAAATTCCTCTCTTAGGCCCACATAATTAGAGCTTTGGCTTAGTCGAAGTGACAAAGTTAGGAATAAAATTGCCTTTAATTCCTCAATTAAGCCAATGGGCAATTAGTGAGTGATTTTCTTGCTACTCTCTGGAGGGTCCTATATTTCTCTAGTGCCTGTATAGGAAACCTCAGTTTGATCATTCAGTTAGTGGGGATGAATCTAGATGTGTACATAGCCACATCTGAGCTGCTATAGTAAATTAATATTTTGTCTGCTTTTGAGAATCATCTAGACATTTTTTTATCTATAAAACATTTTTAATCTATAAAACATTTTTATGGGACTTGCCAACACTCCAAAGGTTTAGCCAATGTGCTAATCACCTCTTCCCTCTTCCATCTTCATGCCTGGCTCTAGCAAGAGTGGCTTATACAAAAACGGACATGGAGCAATAGTTTATCAGAAGCAAGTGTTGCCATCCCCACTCTTTTTAGCTATTAGTCTGGGAAAATGCATACTACTTTAGGCTTTCTCATGTCATTTCTTCATACATCTGGAACATTTATAAGAAGAGTTGAATAAAAGAGAAGGTTGAAAGTTCTCAATAAAGAAGTATACTAAAGCATGAATAAAAAAAATAATAGAAAAGAGAATGGAAAATGCTGTAGATGTTTGGCTGTGTTTCTTTACGGATGGCTATTAATAAAGTTTCCATATTATTTGGAGATGAGCTGAGATAGATCAGTCATGATGATAATACCCAGGTATGCTTTCCAGACTGAAACAGAGTCTCTTGATTCAATGCTCACTGCTGTTGAGGATGCAATTGGTAAATATATCTATTTAAAAAAATATACATTATTACTTGGGTTAAGAAGTTAAAGTTCATACAACACTATTCTACTGACAACAAAAATAGAAATTGTATAAAGTAGATTAAGGTCAGTTCTGTAGCATAATGTTCAATAAATTGATTGGATTATTTTAATTTTTACCATTTGCTCAATTTCAGCATCAAGACCATTCTTCTTAGTATCCAAATATGAGTAGATGGCTTTCTGCCTGATGGATTATCCTGATGTTATATCTGTTACATTTACAAACTTGGACGCAATGGACTAATACATAAGCTTTCTGTGTAAGTCATTTACCATCTGCCTGCCGTTCCCTATTTCAAGTGGAAGAGCCTTCTGGAAGATGTCCCTGAGGCCTCACATCAAAGGTTTCTCAGTGAGGAAGGGAAAAAATGCTTCTCTGTTTGCAGTGCATAAAATCAGAAATGATGAGCTCAGATTGCCCAATTTAGGTGGGATATTGCGAAGAAAAATGTCTAATGGTAAAGACCGAAGACAGAAATAAATGACTAAGGAAACTGTGGACTGTCCATGATCAGAAATTCCTTAAGGACAGCTAGGCAAGCATCTATCATGAGTAGATTTTAATTTGATCTTGCCTTTGAAAGGGGGAGAAGAGGGTGAACTAAATGGCTTTTTAAGCTCCTTTTCATTTTTGGTGGCTCTGTGATTCCCTCCTCCCCATAGCTGCAGCTACCACTGTGGTTACTACAGCTTCCCTCTGCTCTGGATATGCTGCAATTGAAGGTGCACTTGGAGATGGCAGACCCAGGGGCTGCACCCTCTTGCTCAACAGCTCCAACAGGCCCTGGCTGTTACAATGACATTGATAGAGATGAGTGGAAGGAGATGGAGGACACAGTGCAGAGGCAGTCCCTTGTTCCTGCCTTTCCATGGGCCTCCCCTCCCTGAATCTACTTGCCTCTTCAGCCATAAGAGCTCCAGAGGGAGCATCAAGCTGAGGGCTTGTCATCACGGGAAAGCTTAGCCAGTTATTCCTGTGTCAGGGCTCTGGCTTAGCTGTATCACTACAATGCTGTCTGGGGATATGCTTGTTCTGTGATAAGAGTCAGTTTCTTTTGGCTTTCTTTAAATACATTTCATTTCCAAAGTGACATCAGGGTGCAGTGTTGATCTGAACACAGCCAGGGTTTGCACTGGTTGAACCAAAGCTGTGGGATTTGACTCCTGTCACGTCTTATGGCTGTTGGCATTTTGCAGCTATTTGTTTTTTCATTCTTGGGTCAGTGGCAGCTTTCAGCACAGGACACTGGATTCACCCTTCAGTTCATGAAGCATGAATGGCAGGGTCTATCCCAGAAAAAATACCCTCTACAATAAAGTGAAATAATACGGTAAAAGATGATGGCAGATAATGATATGAGTTTCAGCTCCTCCCTCAGCCCCCACTGTGTCGCTCTCCCTAGGAGCAAGCCCTTGCCATTTGTCCTCCCTCTGCACACCCAGCCCATTGCATGGGCTCTCCTGAGGCTTGGCCAAAAACACCTCAGGCATGTTCTGTCTCTCCTATCTGACTCCAAGGGAGCACAAGGAGTGAGCACATCCTTAGGGATTTGAGCCGGATGGCTGCTGGTGAGCCCTGCCTGGCATGCTTTCACCTTGCCCTGCTTTGCTTCCTCTTGCCTTCATTGCCATGGCTTTCCTCATTGCATTTCCTGACCTTCAGCTTATCTTGAAGATTTAACTGGAACTAGTGCAGTACATTAACTTCATATTAACCCTCTATGCAGGGAAGAATTTTGTTCAGATCAGATGATAAATTCAAGTGAATTCTGTCTTTCCAATTCCATAGAGCAAATGACTTCACTGACATAAATCTGACCAACAGTCCAGTTACCTTCCTTGGTGGTAAATCCCACAGATGAGAGATATGAATAACACACAAAGCATGAGTGATCGTGGAGTTAGGCTTCAGAAGGGTGATTTTTCCTCAGTTCCCAGTGTTTATGCTTGACCACACAGCGGCTGAGCACACAGCAGGGCCCCACACCTGGATTTGTTACCATCCACAAGCACATGCAAAGCTCTGAACCAATGTACTCATTTTCCGCAGCATCCAGTATCGGTTACACGAAATATTAAAATATGTAATTTTAAATGCATGCCCTTTATTGCTTTATAACTAAGAAACCAGATCTTTTCCCACTGACTTTCCGTGCAACTTTTCCCTGTTCTCATATCCCATGTGGCTCTTAAGTGCGCAAAGGCACCAGTATTAAAGTTTATAAGATATTTATATAAATCAGATGGTTGGTGAGTATTAAATCTGATTTTTCTCAATAACCCGAGGGGGAATGTTAAAATATTGAAATTGTTTGAATTTTAAAAACACAAACGGGCTTTTGAATAGCTTAAGCCAAAGGCTTAACTCTTGTACACAAATATATACTGGCTGAGGATAGAGTCCTTGAAGTTTTAATCTTGTTATTCACATCTAGTGAGACAAATGGCAGGCTTAGTAGAAAGTCTGTTGTTAAAAACACGAACAGACTAATATGGAAAAAAGAGTTTTATCTCCTGTTTTCACCATTTGATTTATATCTTGAGAAGGGCACGTAGCTTGCTTTAAATAATTAATGTCATAATGCAAAAATTACCATCAAAATTGCTCATGGCATTACCAGCTTAGGTACCATCGTCGCTTTTGTATTTTAACAACTTCAGTGTAATCGTGAACCCTTTGAAACCTTACATGAGCTTCCCATTTCCAGAAACCTTCTTCTCAGCCTCCTGATATAGCACTGTCCAGGATCTCCTCCTGTTTCCATTTTCTGTCTTTACCTTATCGTGTTGTGAGCACAACGCTTACAGTTGTGGGTCAGTACAGCCATACTGTCCTGGTTCCTTTTTTTAATGTATTAATAGCATTTGCCTTCAGGAGGACATATTATTGCTTCTGAGTTGTGCAAGGGTGTGTGTAGGATAGCTAGAGGAGAGGGAGCTGTTAGGCAAAAGGAATGTTTGCTCTTTGCTTTAGGCTCTGATTAGGTCAATTCTTGTGACAGAGTTATTCCCGCAAACCCACAATTACTGCTAGGCTGAGTTTTCTGGAAAAAGGGATTTCTTTGCACGCTGTTTGACCATCCAGTTGCAGGACCAGTGGTTACAGGTATATGTAGGTAAGTAAGGCAGATTGCAACAGGAATGTACTTAAACTCTATACCATTATTTTTTTTCCATACCTGAGAAATCACTCACTGGCCCAGATATCTGTGCATGGAAGCAGACACTGCTGTGAGAAAGGAATATTGGGATCAGAAGAAACAGGAAATAATATATTGAGAAAGGTGACATTTTTGTTATAGTTGGTTGTTTTAATCTTTTTTGCTTCAGGCTTCATTTCTTGTGTCCCATCACAAAATAAAAAACAAACATATTTTGAATGAAAAGGGAACTGAGTTCTTTGCCTTTTGAGCTTCTGCTTAAACGAGTTCCTATTCAAGTTTTAAATAACTGTATTTTAGAGACTGTGAATCCTAAGAAGTAAACAAACAAATACACCTTAAATCCTATCATTGCAATATTATTCCTGATATTTATAACATCTTGGCCTTCAAGTTTTCTACTAGAAGAGCTGCAGGGCTTTTGGGGGTGATGATTAGCTCTTAATCAAATGGCTGAAAAACTCCCAAGAAGTGATTTGTCTTCTTAGACAACAGGTTTTTAAAAATAACCTCAGAGCACATGAAATAAGGCTTAAATGCCATTATGGCAAAAGCCACTTAAGCTATCTGATAATCATCCTATGTGTGTTTGCTGTCTACATGTTTACAAGAGGGACAGATCTAGACATGCTTCAATTACCTTTTCAGCATATTTCTGAATACTGTTAATGCTATGAAAAATGCTATATATGTAAATTGCAAAAAAGCCCTGTAAGTGAAAAGGGGATGTCCATCATCGTCATTGTTTGCCCTTGTCAAAAAAAGCACATCTTGTTAAAGTAGATAATTGATTTTTTAAAATCAGAGGTGAAAGAAGACCATTTTGTACACCATGACAGACTGAGCATGCTGCCATTATATTTTATCTAGAAGGAAATGCTAATTCAGTAATTCAGAACAGGTACCCTTATTCAGCCTCAAACAGTGTTATTTACTATTCAGTAATACTGATGAGTTCTCATCTCTAAAGATCAAACCTTCAGGTGAGTTGATCACCTGGAAAGTGTTTTCAAGATGTATTCTTACCCCTAATTATCATTATAGGTCTGCCTAGATTACCTTTTAATCAAGATTCTGGTCTTCGTGCTGATGAAGAAGGAAGATCTTGTACAGTAGTCATTTGGCTCCTAGAGGTCTGGATTTAATACTAGGTTTGGCTACAAGCTCTCAGTGTCACCCTGAAGCACTCATTGAATTTCCTTGTTCTCTAGTGTCATTAATAACTCTTTACTGACATTCATTAAAGAGTCAGTGGGATTAATTCAGGTGCAGAGAATCTCCATGAAGGCTTTCAGAGACCTCTCTCAGTTGGAGATATATAGACTTATATTACAGAGACTTATATTCGAAGTCTTTACTTATATAGTAAGTATAAGCTGGTAAAACCTGCTGGTTCATCCCCAAGAGGAAGACACCTACAGTGTAAACCTATCCAAACACTAACAAACAGGCTTCTTTTCTACCTTATTTGCTTGAATCTATTTTATCAAATCAAAACCAACCAACCAATGTCCTGCAAAAGTCACTATATGAAGTCAGCATATACTTTAGACACCCACAGGCAAACACTATTCTCATTTGCAAAACTGTAAAACTGGATTATCTTCCCAGAGGAAGCAGAAAAGTTTGCTGACTCATAGTATTTTTAGAGACTTATATTTAATGCCTTCAAAATATCAAAGTGATGGGTTATGAACTGCGGTCAGAGGATTGGAGTAATCAAGGTGGTTGTAGTTTACTTGAACATTCCTTAGCGGGCAGGCATATTTAAATGAAAATACTCCATGCAAGATCAGATATTTCATTTCATAGTGAAATGAATGCTGTGCTTTTTCAGTTCACAGTATCTGAAATCATATGTTGCAGCCATTAGCGAAGTAACTCTGTAGCGTAAAGCTGAGAATATGTTGCATGCCCACAGAGTGGCATGAAGAGTGAGTAAGGGGTAAAGTCTGCTGGGATAGCCTTGGGGAGTGTGAGAGGTGGAGGGAACCTGGTGTGTTTTGCCTGTAATACCTGTTAGGAAGAGTTCTGTCTATCCCTCACACTGTGCTGGAGAAGGTTTCTGGCACAGCCATGCCGTCGAGCATGTTAACAATTAAGTGGCATGGACAACAGTGGTCTAGTGCTTGAGTTTAACCTGTGGGTCCATTTTATTTAACAACATAGAAGCAGCTTTTTTAACCAATGCTTTAGTGGTGTGTCCATCTGATTAAGACAATGGCTACATTCTTCTGTCCTTCACATTTATTTATAGGCAGATATGTAGGGTATCTCTAGCTGATGTGTTTGGAAAAGAAGCAGTGTACAGAGTCCAAGAGTGCTAAGAGAGGAAATGAAGTGATGAAAATTACAGTGAATCAGGTAGGCTGAAGCTAATATTTTGTCTCTCAAAACCTAAAAAAATGTTGTTATTAAACAATGGTGTGTCTTGTGCTCACAAAGATTTATGATTCTCATTCTTCAGAAGAGGAAATCCTATCAATAACATCTTTACATTTGTAAAGAAGCCCATATGTGGACATCTGTGACACTTTTTGGCCTGTGCAGGACATTGAACTGGTCATGATGGTTTATTCACTTTCTCTTTGACAATGAGATTTTACTTTCAGCTGAAATTGTCCTATCTGCGTGAGGTAAAGAGCATCAGTGGACTAAGAAGTCAGTTGTACTGTCTTCTTCAAAAACCTTATTCCTATATCAGCAAACACTAACTCAGCTTAATCTGTTGTGTATTATCAAACTACTTTACAAACTACTATGTAACTTATTGCCAGCTTTCCAAGATAAACAATATGCTATCATTATGAGCACTAATATGGAAACAAGCTATATGGGCATTAATAAATACAGGGATAATGAAAGCTGTATTGATTTTTCATCAGTTTTTACTGATGCTACCAGAATCTGCAGAAACTACTTCTGAATCATTTTAGGCTTTTCTGCAATTTAGGGTGTGTTAATTTTCATTTATGTCAACATATATCTTGGCTTATCTTGAGTATTATATGTTCAACCTTGTCATCATCATCAGAATAAACAAGTGACCCAATTCAGCTTGGTGTTCACCTTTCACCCATGTAAAATTTCAAAAGGAGACTCATTGTTTTTGCATGTGTCGTAACCCTGTAATTATGAAGAAATTCAGTAGCAAATTACTTCCATGGCTTTTCCTCTCTATTCTCAGCAGTTGAAAGCATTCCTTCAAGAGATGTTAAATAGTCTCAATTTCCCTGTTCCAAGAATACCATGTTAATGAAAATATACACTAAAAATTTTCCAGAGAGAAACAAACTGGTCAAGTCAGTGGAAGTAAATCACTGTCTGTCATTAGTTGATGTGCATTCCTTTTATTGCTCAACACGTCATTAATATTGGAAAGGTACATACTGGGGAACATCTCACAGCTTTGAAGAAGTTCCTGTATGCGCAAAGTATAATCATCTAGTGCAATAATTTTTCTAGGTTCCTAGAGCTAGATGGTCATAGACTGCAGTCACTGTCAAAGTATGGGGAAATAGCGGGAAAAATAATGGATGAAATTACAGAATTATCAACGTATGACCTGTGAAATAAGTGGTGTGATAGAAAGCTAGCAGCTTGATGCCAGCCCTTACCGTATTTTATCAACCACCAAAAGAAATTAACATAAATTAAAATTGATAGGTTAGGAATTGTCATTGTCATTGGGTATGCTTTTTGCAACATGTCTATTTCTGCAATGTATGTAGAAAAGGCTGTTGTCCAACCTTGCAGACCACAGCAGCTAAACTATTTAGTGGACTCATGGTATTAGTCATCTAGCTGAGCCTCAAGTAGCTAACTTGTGAATGCATAATAAGTATGACATTTTGGAAAGCTTCTTTTATTTGCAGCATGTTTTCCTATGTGTGCCAGCTCTGAAGATGAAAGACAACCTGACAGTATTTCAAACAGTGAGATATTTGATCTGAAATAAAAAAAACCTTTTTTTTTCCCAACACATTTTTGGTGAATTTGTCTGAATACTGTAAATTGTGTATCTAAGGAACAAGCTTCGAGCAATTCCTTTCAGTTCCTTTTTTGTTAATAGCAACCTATTTCATTGACAGGATAAAAGCAACTTGGACAAATGCTGGAATGCTGGGATGACAGCTGATGATCCTCTTTTCATAAAACCATGATTTCAAGCCATTTTACAGTGGGACAGTAAGAATAATCTAAAGTCTGACCTCAACGGTGACTTGGTTAGACCTAGAAGTACTGTGCAGGAGACTTTGTATTAGGGTTCTCTGTATGACCCTGATATAACTGCTTTGAAGCTGAAAAAAATAACAATAGAAGAGGGACACTACATAAACAAGGTTTGTTGCACCTTATTGAACAGACTGCCTACCATATTTTGTTAAAAGTTAATATTAATCTTTTAACTTACATTTTGCTTACCTACAGTTTTTAACAAAGTTAGGTTTTGTTGTAGCTAACACAGCTGAAGTTTAAGATTCTTGTCCTGCTGCTGACAAAAAAGGACTGTTTTAGAGCTAGAAATGTTTTAAGTAATTGCTTCATTATGAGGTATAATAATGGGATTATGGAATACAGGTAATTCGTATTCATGCTGAGTTTATATGTCCTAGCCTTTTAAAAGCAGTCTATTTGAACTCTATAAAAACAAGAGCAGCAGGATTACACAGGTTAATCTCTGTTCTCATACCTTTCATTTCTTCGCAATTGGCTATATTGTTTTCATATACACTCAAAAGAGTGGGTTTTCAGGAATTCCAGCTGACCCAGTAACATACAAAAAGCAGGTATTCTTCAGCTTCCCAAAGGGGGTGAAGGGTTCTCATTGTACCACTGACACCAGAAAGGCACTCTATCAGAACGTATAATGTTTTGGAAAGTTGTGAGGAAAAGGAGGGTGGAAGGGACCTTTCCTTCCTGAGAATCATTCTGCTGATGAAAAAGAAAGAAGAAATAAGTGGAAAATAGGCAAAAGATCCAGTCCAAGGGTTTAACATGCAGAACTGTCTTGCTCTGTAACCTTTCTTTGGGCGACCTGACTTTGGCTCTTGATCTTCACTATCTCTCCTGATTCAACCACCGCAGCCCTACGTATAGGATGTATATATCACGCCTCTATCCATGACATCTTTTTGTGCTGTTCAGAACTATCCTATAGATGAGTATTTGTATTATATTGTAATGCTGTTTCATTTGATCTCTACATGACCTTGAGCTCCACGAATTGCTCCCAGCCTGCTGCAGAGAGTGCTGCTGATCTGAGATACTCCCTCATCAATGCTTTGGTAGTGAGAGAGACAGCAGCAAACCTGCACTCAGCCTCTGACCAGCTGAGGGACAGGACTGCCAACAAGCTGAGTGAAAATTCATGAACTCTGAATAATCTAAGTTTGTTTTTATTTTTCCTTTCAGGATTGTAGACTGTCCCATTGAAGGCTGAGCTTTAAAGTCTGTGATTTTGGTTAAGCTCTAGGGCAAGTATGGATTTAATAAGGAGGGTTAAGGGGCTTTAAAACTCATCAGCAAGAAACAATGCAAGTTCTGCTCATGTGTTCTCAACCTCTTCTTATTCTCCTCTCACATGAAGATCACTTCCACTCTTGCAATAGAACTCAATCATCCCCAGAGATTAGGTTTACGTTGTGTAGGCTGTAGGCTATGATTTTCTCAAGATCTATACAAAAATGGGCACATAATTCAGTCTTGGTTGGTTGGTTTTCCTTTGTGTCAGGTGTTCTCACTCTTCCCATGCATTTGGTTTGGCTGAGCTCAGATGCATCAAAATCAAATCAGTCACGTGTGGCATTTTCATAATATGAAGTTGCCTAATTTACTTAAGAGAGATGCTGGAATCCAAAAATACATATTTTGGCAAGGCTTAAACCTTAATCTCAAAAGCTACATGCCAATTCAATGTGTATTTTGTGTGCAGATTTATCTGAGAGTGGCTTGGCACTAAAGGATTTTCCATTGGCGCTAAAAGAGTCACTGCATGCCAAGAAAGCAAATATCAAACAGAAATGTGCCAGTATTTCCTGCCAGTCTCACATTTTTGAAACTTTTTCCATCCTCCATGCCATTGATTTCTGATATGCTCCCAGGCTGCCTAGGGAAAGGCTTTTGAGTCTCACCCCAGGATGCTGAAAGTCTTCTAATTTGAATACTAAAAATGCTAAATGAAAAAGGACCCCGCCCCCTCTGGCACCCCCAAGGAAAATCCCAGAATCTTTTCCTGTGAAACACTGGAAGACTTCAAGCGGTTTTCAACCGTCCAGAATACACAACAGATGGAAAGTGACACTGGCTCAGAATGGCAGACATTTCTTCCAGCTTTTGCACAAACAAGTTGGTAAAGCCTCTCCGCCTTACTGGAGTCTCTCAAGCCATAGATTTCTGATCACACTTCATGATTGATTCCTGTGTCTCAGTTTCCCACAACTGGCTTTTTAACTTTTTTTCTTACTCACTCCTACCCTTGAAGCTTTCTCCCAGCTCCTGCCTGCCAAGTTCCACCCCTGAAGCTCTGTCCCTTGAAGGCTCTGGCTTTAACAAGTTGTCCTTATACCATTGACCACTCAGTCCCGTGGCTGAACTACATTTCTTTGTGCCTGTGTTGCATTCTTTAGCAGTCAGACCAAGAGTTCTCCAGTCCTGGAAGCAGATGGCATTGATCAACATCCCTGTCACTAGATGTCTTGCAGGACACACGTCAGTCACAGTGGGATCTTGTTTAACCATAAGCCATATACCATAACTGCAGTAATAAAAGTATCCAGATTATACTTAGCCAATTCACTGGAGGAAAACAGGAAATGGCATAACCCACAATTTACCATATTTTATAAAGCATGGAGTATTTTGTTTCTAGTTTGTTTGCTAGGCATAATAACATTTTCTGTTATTGTTTATAATATCATGTACAAAACTACATTTCTTAGTAACCTACTTGGCTTGTCTAACCTCAGTGTTCAAACATCTGTCAGGTAGATCCAATATCTCCTAGATTTTGGACATGGTACAACATGGAAAAAGGGAATGAAAATAAAAAACACTTTTGCCTTACTAATAAGGATTTTAAAAGATATAAAATGGTTTTCCCTCTTAAAAATTATTTGGCTAATTGCAATTTTTTTAAGTTCTCTGGTAGCCAGCAGAGCCTAAGAATGAGATATGAGTTTCTGAAAGTGGTTGCATGATGCAGGTAGCAGTAATGGCTGCTGTCATCATCCCTGAAGTCCCTTCTCACATAATGTTCCTAATGCTGAAGAGAATATAATCAGAAATAACTCAGTTCTCATACAGCATAGGAAATAGAGTTTAGAAGTAACTTTCATGCAAATAGAAAGAGAGAGCTTCAGCTCTTGAGAACCTGGAGACAGGCAATAGGAAATGCACAGCTTGGGAAACTCAGTGCAACACAGCAAGGTTGAACTGAGGCTCTGTGCGTGTGCATGTATCTGCAAGATCATGTGCACACACATTTGAATTTACTAAGAGAAAGAAAGAGACAGAAAGGGTGTTGTTGAGTAGGAGCTGAAGAGAGTTGTTAAAAGAACCCAGTCAAATGAAACTATATGTATAAACCTATGTCAATACTAGGAAAAAATTATATGCACAAAAAGTAAAATCAGACTTAGGATTCCCTTTGTGTATATGCTTTACAAATTAAACACAACATTCTGCTCCTAGCTCTGAACTGCAGATCTCTATTTCACATGCTCTGCTGGAGCACAATCCAGCCACGTTAGGGGAGAGGGCTGCCCTTAGGTGTGAGATTGGTGCTAGTGGAAGTAGGGAAATGTCGTGATGCATGTGGGAGAGAAATGTTGCCCTAAATCCAGGTTGTTGCAGAGTTCTTCTCAGGTCATGGCACTGCATGGTCCCAAGATGGGGTCAAGCATGGTCCATGCGTTCCTGGAGCTGATGCTGTTTCTCACGTCAGGCCTTTTTACTTTGAGGTGTACGTGGCCAGATGCCATGTTTTGGGGCTGTTTGGGGATGCCAAAGTGCATCACTGGGACTCCTAAAGGGCTGCAGCCCTTGACCTCTTAGAGTGATCACATACTGCTGGAACACTTAAAGGCTCTGTGCTCAGCAAAGTCTGTGAAAATAAAGCAATAAATAAAATAAAATGAAATAAAATAAAATAAACCCCAGTTCACTATTTTTACAAGCTGCTGGAGTGAGAAATGTGGGAAGTCTTTCCACTACAACAGTCATATCCTTTTAATCCATGCCCCTGAAAGAGAGCAAACTGAAAAGACTGAAAGGCTCCTTTTTACCCCTGTGTTCCTTGCTGACTTATATTTAAAATTTCACTCCAAATGTTATCCAAGTACAAATTAGTGCTGGTGAATTAATTTTTCTTCCTTCACTGTCTTTGCTGGGGACTTCCATCATTAAAAATCAGGCATCATAAATTTACTCTGGTTCAAATCCTTACTGTAAAAATTCAAAACTGCTGTAAGCTATGTTTTATATACAGTGATTGCTCAGCTGTGCCCAGAGGTGGAGCAAAGACCCTCTGTGAAAGGCCAGGTCTCAACTATTAATATTATTATTATTATAAAAGTATGTAGTATGGATTAACAGCATGGAAAAACCCCAACAACTCCAACCATAAAAAAAGAACCTATGTGCACTCACTGAGAAAGCTGAGCAGCGAAATCCCTGGCACCCTGGGTGGTGTCACTGCAACCTACCTGTGCAAGGAGGCTCTGGAGTTGTGCTTTCAGGAAGCCCTTTAGTCTCCTGTCATGTGTTATGTTGCCAATATGGGGTTTAGAATGTAGATGATCCCAAAATGTCAGCTAGTCCGAGCTGCATCAGCTCAGAGGTTGTAGCAACTTATCCACGATGAAAGATAACACTGCTGGCTGCATCCATGAGAAAGCCCTTGTTCAAGTTTCTTTCCTGAAGGTAGGGCAAAGGAGAAAAATAGTGGGGAAGCAAAGACAGCTTAGTCCATCGATAAACAATGTGTGCCTTTCTTTCCAGTGAGTGCCACAAACTGATCAGACAGAGATCAAGCTTCTCCCTAACAGGACACTATAGTAAAGGAAAGAAGAAATATGTGTTGTTTTTTTCCTAAACAAAAAAAACAAACCTGATATTTGGTATAAAAATTTCAGAAAAACAATTATGCTCTTTTATGTTCCATTGTAATAATTCACTCTTTGTTACACAGCCTGTTAGTATAATTGGGTACACTGCAACTTATGGAAGGTCTCTGGTGCCAACCTCTGTCCTGTAATTTATTAGCTTCAAGTTGCTGCCACAACATATAGCTCACTAAAATTAAAGATCCTCATAATTGTAATGGAGAAAAAATCTTCATGCTTATGAGCAGTAAAAGTTTTGGAAATTTTTATTCAATGAACTGAGACGAAGAAAAGTCATGATGCCAAGGATGGAGAAGAAAACAAAACCCCATCTCGCCTTGTTAATGGACCTGGTTGCTGTGTGAGGGCCAGTGTTTTGGTCCCAGACAGCATTTGTGTCTCAGAAATAGTGAATTCAGGCTTTGGTGCCAAAAAACTTCAAGTAGTCATTTGCCATAGTGTTCTCAGATGTAAATTATTTTCATATCAGAATAGTTTCAGTGATACAAACAGCTGTAGGTAGCCCCTGTCATGGTTTTCAGTGTTTATATATGAATCAGATGGGTGAATCCTCTACTTCCAGTCAAACAATCTGTATTGTGGTGCTAGGATGGACCTATAAGTAGCATCACAGAAAGGGATTTTATTTGGGCAGGTGCTGAGGAATGGATATGGCTGGAGCTGAGAAACATCTCGTCCATGGTTCCTTTGAACACTGGGTCCCTGGCAGTCAAAATAGCCCCAGCTTTTTCATTCTAGTACCCTCTGCCAATTACTGCTCATTAGAAGATTTCTGCTCTCCTCTGTTCAATGCATATGGGAGGGGAAATAGGGGGACAGTGCACTACATGGATAGAGCCCTAATGCAAGGGATCTCAGAGAGAAGCCAGTGTGGCAAGTCCCATGCTCAGCACATAAGACTTCACAATTCTGCTTATAGACTGTCTACAGGAGAGGCTGACCTGGTTAAATGCAGATTTTGCCTTATTGCAGGCCTGATTTTTCTCCTTTGGGGTCTTGTAAATATAGAAGTGTTGTTTCTGGTAAGGAATATTGAAGTCAGACACCTTACCAGCACTGACTTGCTGATTTGCTGGCAAAACTGTCACTAGAGCTAGAAGGAAAGACTTTTTGTCAAAACCTGGAAGAAAATGAGAGGGATGTTGGCAGAATGGAGCTGCTACTTAGGAAAAGAAATAAAGAATACTATAAACTGTCAAGGGTCTGCAGTCATGGGCAGACACTGTCTGTTAACACTTTCCAGCTATGTCCTTGCTATGAAATTCAAAGGGGTAATTTTAAGTGGTTCCTTAACAGTTTCTAGTTAAGTATGAGTTAAGGTACTTTCTTTGCTCCTACTCATTAGATTACCATGCAAGGGCTGTGAACTTGAGCTTTTGACTCTATGTTAATTGTCACTGTGAACTCTCACAGTTCTCTCCACTGTGAGTTAACTTCTGACCTCGAAGCAGGAGGGAAAAAAAGCCTTAGTTCAGCCACTGCTCACACCAGTTATACAAGCATTTCAGGAAGAAGGAGCCCGTGTCTGCTCTGAGTTTTTCCTGCAGTAGCCTTTTGGAGGGCTATGGTAACTTCTGGACATCTGAAATGCTGTTCAGCACAAACCTCTGCAACAAGACATCAAAAGGAGTTATTGGTACCATAGAAGAAGCACAAATCCACCTGCAAATCCACTTCAGCACAAAGTCTAGCAACCATGGAAGTGGTTTATCCTGCTAGATTTGCCCTACAATGCCCACAGGTACCTTTATGCACAATTCCTTTGACTCTGTTATGGTGGTGGTGAGAAACAGCTGGGTTGATGGCAATATGTCAATCTGCCTGCATTTACTCCAGTATTTTCATGAGTAAGTAGGGAAAGATTCAGGTCTCTACTAATTTGCTTGTATATGACATTTTATGGGGGCAGCTGCTAAAGTGAGATTCTTCACAAATCTGACATCTCAGAAGCCTGAGAGATCAGAGTGACATTTCATATGGAATCAAGAAGCTATGGAGTCAAAAACTCACATGCAGAATTAAAAGCACTTTCCCGATGTTGTAGCTAATGAACTGGAGAGCAAGCAGAACATCCTATGCTAAACCAGGTGCTGATAGGAAACAGTATAAATTGCCCTTCACATTTCCATAGCAAAAAATAGAGGTTTATATTATAAATCAATTCTTTATTAAATTACACCACCTTGTGTGGTCGTGTGGAATATTATTAGTGTGCCTGTTATCTTGTGGGGATTGTTTCTGTTTAGGTATATTTGTGTTATGGTAGAGATAGAAGATGTAGTTTGGGATTAGGGTCCCACTGCGCAAGGGGGTGTATCAACAAGCAAAAACTCTGTTTAGGCTGGATACACCTTGTCAGCTGAAATAGTACTTGACACATTCTGTTCTAACAGTACTGCAATCATGCTATCTGGTCCTACTTTAAGTAACTCCGTGAAGTCAGAACATAGAATCATAGAATAGTTAGGGTTGGAAAGGACCTTAAGATCATCTAGTTCCAACCCCCTGGCATGGACACGGACACCTCACACTAAACCATATCACCCAAGGCTCTGTCCAGCCTGGCCTTGAACACTGCCAGGGATGGAGCATTCACAACCTCCCTGGGCAACCCATTCCAGTGCCTCACCACCCTAACAGTAACATGCTGAAGTCTGTGGACACAGAACGACAATTCAATGTAATAAAGTAAAAATAGTTTGACAAATGGAAGTTCATATGGAAGCTGCTGTATCTCAGAGGTGTTTAGTCATGTGCTGTACCCTAATGCATGTTGTCTATGTTTTTATTTTAACTGGGTTACTTGACACCTTTCCTACAGCATGTTTAAATTCAAGCCAGTCCAAGACAAATGCATCCCATTATGCTTGAAGAGGTGAAGCAAGGCCAATATAAATATATGGTGTGCTATGAATTATGCTTACACAGTAACTTGCCAGTATCTGGATTTAGCTGCTTTATTTGTGGTATGTTTGTAAGCCCATAGTCCAACTTAGACGCATTGATACATACAACCAAAACATCATTATAATTCAACACAAAAAGGAGAAATCCAAACATCTTTAGCTGAATGAGCCTGATACGTGGAGTTAGAGGGACATGGGATCTTATGAGGAAGAAAAGAGTTATATATGATTAATTTGGAAAACAAAAAGGAAACAATCTGTCACTTTCTACCATATTACACAAAAAAATAAGTCAAAAACCTTCAAATAACTTTAAAATATGTGAAAAGTTTTATTGTGGGAAAGACAGGATCTATTTAGATGGTTCAGAAACTTTGTGTTTGGTCTTTTCTTCAGTAAAAAGTTGTTATCCTTAGCCTGTAGAAAACTTGGAACCCTGTCTGTCTCTGCATAATGATCTGTTATAGAGGGCTGCAGAATGCCAGAGTTCTTCTATTTTAGTATTTAATATAAGGATTTCCTTTCCAAGCTAGAAAAAAACTTTGATTTCCTAATGAATTTGTCAGATATCTGAGAACTTGTGGGTGTGTTTGTAATCACTTGAGTTTACAAGTGCAACAATTCTGTTAGCTAAACTGGGTGAAGGGGAGGTGAAAGACCTTAATCCCCTCACACCTATTCCCATCAAGGAAAGAGAATTAAAAGCTAATTTCCTCATCTCCCTCCCACTCAGACCGTAAAAAAGATGGAGATATAAAAGAAGAGTAAGATCAAAAGTATCTGAAAAAGTATTACTATGTACTGATGCTGAAAGCTTTTAAATACCTGGTTCTGAGTCACACTAGAAGTTAATGACCAAGCAGATAAGTGACCACTGAATCTAGGGTACCCTTGTAAATCAGCTCATTTTTTCTATTCCCCATCTCACAGTATGGGGCAAACCTCTTCCTTTAGCATTTAAATCCTGTATTTTCCTTCCACATCTCCCACTGGTCAACATGTCTTTTTGGTTTAAGAAATCAAAACAACAGAAAAACCCTGCCCCACTCACTGCTGCTGACCACTTCCTTTCTGTTCCCATTTTGCCCTAAAATCAAGCAAAACAGTATGTAGGACTAGCTTAAATTCATCAATAGTGGGGTGAAGCCATAGCTCTGTAAAGTACCAGTTTTGCTTTGTTTTTTTCTTTCTGAATTAATTCTTCATTCTGATCCCTACTTGGTTAAAAGAGTAATAAAACCTTGCACTGTGCCAGATTTGGGACAGCTGTCTGAATCTTCCTTTTAATATTATTGGGTGTTTTTGCCTGGGTTTTCAGAACAGAAACAACTGAGAATGTTAACAAAATGGAACCCTCCCAATATTTTACACAAACAAGTAGTTTCATTTTTTGTCAAGAAGCAGTGAAAAAGGAAGTATCTTTGATGAAAATGGGAAAACTTCAGACCACCTAGGAATTGTAGTTTCTTTCTTCCCTTTTATTCTCCTCTCTGTGGAGGAATCTTTTGACTCTGTCTTCCATCATGTACCTCAGGGCAAGCAAATGCCATTTCGTTGTAGTGACCCCTTCTCATGGAGCATCATGATACGCAAAGACCGGAGGTTTCTGTTTGATCAACAAGAACACCTTGAGACCCAGTAGCACCTCTAGGGAAGCACCATGCCTGTGTCAGACTGAAGTCTTAGTATTCCTATGTATAAAGTTCTTCAATATAAAAGATAATTCTCTGACAAATAGAAACCTCATTTGAAATTCTGAAATCTAAATCCTGACTTCTAATGAAAAGGTTTTAGGACAGAGGATTTTTTCCTGCCCTATACATTTTTGAATATGAATTGTTTTGAATATTGAATTGTTTGTGATTGCAAACCAGCTTTCTGCAGTGCTGAGCACTGGATCTGCCCTCCACCTGGATACCCATTTCAACATTTATTTTTGGCTGGCTTTTTTTCTGTTTGTTTGTTTGAGTTTTTTTTTTCCTGACAAATTAGGCCATGACACTAAATATTCTATTTTATGCCATCTGTGTTCTATCTGGGAAGTATCAGCAATTCTGGTATAAAGTACACATTCTCTTTAAAGTCAGTCAATCTAAGGCCTCTGTGCCCCTCGATGGGAAGCTCTGCCTCCCCTCCAGGCATTTATTCTTGCTCTTTCCTTTGCTTTGGTTTACCAGGAGATCAGCTTGTTATTCAACAGAAATAATCCTGAAAAGGATTCCTTTTTGATCAGACCCTTCACCACAGAAACACATGGCTGAAGGTGGACATAAGGATGAAACTTCTGCTTTAACAGTAGCACTCAAGCGAGCTTTGGCAGACAGTAGTTCTGCATTGGTTAGGGCAGTCCAGGCAGATGATGCCTGACTGTCGTATTTGACATTGACACAGAAGTGTTTTGCACTGATGCATAGCTGTAGTATGGTTGAACTCCTCATGAAACCTCTCTTCCCTTTTTGAGAATCTTTCCTTCCTACACATATGTGTTGTTTCAATAGGATGAAATAGGATTTAAAAGGGATTTGGACCAGTCTTCTGTAATGACATATTTCCTGACATGTTTCCAAGCTCAGTCCTACAATACTCACTGCAGGAAGGTCTGTACACCAAGATTTAGTAGGAAATAGAGGCTTGTAAGGGGTTGTCATGAGAGATTACTGTCATTATCAGCAGCAATGTTGAAGATCCAAGGCAGCCTTTCTGCAGCAAACAGGAGTTTTGCAAAATATCCTACATTTGAAACTTTGTTTGGATATGGTGAGAGGAAGTTTGAAAATCCAGACACTGCTTTTAATATACTTTTCAGATTAGAAGTCCAAGAAAAGCACGCTCAAGTTTAAAGAACAGTGAAAGATAGTTCTGATTTTTATTTTTCAGATTCTAAAAGAAGTTGTAAGATGTTATTTCGCAAGGAAAGAAAAGCCATTAATCACTTTGGCATGATACAGACAGTAATTATATGCTAGCTATGCAAAGTAATTATAACTACACCAGGGAAAAGGTCTCTGACAAAGTAATAATAACTGGCATCCTCTTTCTCAGCTGCCCATCTCCAGAAAACAGAGCAGAAAGTACAAATGCTGCTGTCCAGTTACCTACTTTTTGTGTGGAAAGTTGCAGGACCTCACTGTAAAGGGGACAGAAAACAAATAGTGATGTCCAACTGAAGCAAGCCATCCAGTTTTATGCCAAAACTGCCAAGTTTTATAGTGTTATAGGAAACAACAGATTTCGAGGCTGCAGAGTCAGGGCTCAGGAGCACACTGTCAAGATATTTTTCAGTCATGAAGAGTATTCATACCTTTTTTTGAGGAAAGAAAGCTGAAACTTGGGAGCACATTTTTGCAGATATGAGTGATTGTATGTTAATTCCCCCGGCCTTCAGAGCACGGGGTTTAAAATACATCCCTAAGGCTCTTGTGTAATGCGTCCTTTATCAGACTTAGGCAGATCTTCCATGAAGCCTGGCTGAAGAATCCCTGTGATGCTGCAGGAATTCCTGGCACAAGCATCTCCCCACAAAGTGGCTTTTCAGCTTCCTGATCATCTAGAAGCTGGAATTCCTTTTTACTGAATTTACAAGATCAACTGCACTTCTGCCTTGTGCTACTTTACAGCCATTTAAAAGGGCGCCACTGGCTATAAGTAGGTAAGTATGTTATAACTTAGAGAAAATATAGGTCTTAGTGTCTGCTCAAGGGCTGGATCCATCCTGAGAGCCCTCATCTGCCTCTTCCCCTCTGGGTGTTGCTTGGGGTGTGCCCTAAACCTGTATACTAATAAACATGGTTACTGCTGTCAAGTTCCCTGTGAACAAACAGTAATAGCAGTGGCCAATTTAAACTGTGCATTAGAATGGGAGCTATTAGCAGAATTCAGTAACTATTAAACTATTCAAGCTGCTTCACTATGTGCTGACCTGAATACATTTCTTACTAGGCAATTAAATTCTGCTGTAGAAATGCTGGCTTTCAAGTACACCACTTCACTTTACCATGATTTTAATTGACTTGCCATGTATGTAAAGTACAAATGAAACTCCTTTATATAGAAGCCTTGGTAAGGCCATTCCAAGTAAATGCTACATAACATAAGTGTTAGACATTTTCAGTTGAGGAATATTATCAGTTCAACAGCTGAATGAATCTTGAAGATAAACTGTAATTATTTGGATTCATACTATCACACTGGGTTAGCTTGTTCTGCTGCTTCTGGTTGGTTTTCCACATATAAGAATTCTGGTTTCCAGCAACATTGGAAGAAGTAAAAGATATTTGTCTATTTCCATAAACATTGTTAAATCTCTCTGAAGTCTCTGCTTCTGAGTATGATATCTGATCTAGGACAGTTTATTTTGTCATGTGTCTGGGGCAGTGTTTCTAGTGCTGATGGTATTGGGTATTTTTCCTAAGTTACTAAAACCTGAAGTGCTACAGCAGATTTGCAGCTTGTAGTTTAGAGTGATGAACTCTCCCAGTCCTCTTGCTCACCAAGATAAACCTAAAAATGCTTTACTTGAGGTTGCAGAAGTTTGAAGACCAGCTAAAAATCCTAAACGGATTTATCTTTAAATCATAGATTAATCAATTTTTTTTGCTTGATTTATGAATATCTGAGTGCTGGAGGTTGACAATATAGCCTAAATGACCAGTTTCTCACAACAGGGATTGCAGAGTACCTGGGGGTACAAACTAAGCTAAAGATAGTCTGGAAACAGACCATGATTTAAGATACAATCGCATCAAGGGTTCTGCATATAGTGGCTGCTGAGCTTGGGAAGCATTTTTTCCCTTGAGAATGAATTTCCCCAGGGTTTCCCTGGGGCTCTGTGAGCACATGAAGATCAGGTGGAAAGCTGGGGACACTGTCTACCTTTCTGTCCTGTGTGGTTTTAATCTGGTCAGTGTCTGAAGCATTTCTTAGTTTTCCATAATAACAATCACTGAAATGACAGAAATTACCTTTCAGTAATTTCGGGTGAATTAAAAACTTTTCTGTCATTTGCTTATGCACAGTGATTTTTTTTTTTTTCATTTGTAAAGATATTTCTCTTCCTAGAGTTATTTTAATTAACGAGTGACAAATGGTGGTAAACACGTCTACTATGGAGTTTAATAGTATCATTAACATGTTCTACAACAACGACATATTTGCATTCAAAATACTTTGTTATGTTAACGTGCCATGTTATGTTTCTTTCACTGTTGTATTCAGCCTTTCTTTCCCTTTATCTCTCAGTGTTTTTCACAACCTGTGAATTGCCTTAAGTAAGGCTTTGATCTTGCAAATGTGTCCAGACTACTTACCTACCATGACCCATCCTTTTACATGCGGTAAGACTGCATGCAGAAATACTTGGCTGTTTGCTGATTAATGTTTTAGTTTTGCCTTAGGGAAAGGTCAGTGTCTTTCTATGTCTTTAGAAGATGACCAGTGCAGTTGGATTCAGTTCCTGATTCTGTGTGCTAGCTACATATGCACAAGGTTGAACTCATGAATAGTACACCAATGATAAAATATCTATTCGTCTACCTGGTACATAGATATTCCAAAGTACAATTTTTTATTAACTTTAATAAACATTTTGTGTAATCATGGAATAAGCCTGATGTTTGCATAAACAATATTAAGCATTAGCATATACCAGATAAATAGTTAAATTGGACATTAAAATGAAAATTATCGATTCTCTTGATGGACTTTAGATAGGTCTGATTCATTGTGAGTAAACACCCACAGCTGCTTTTCATCTTTCCTTTCCTTGCAAATGTACAAGGTTTTCTTTGCCTCTTTTACCACGGTTCGGTTCACCATTTCCACTGTTGATGATTCACCTCTGACATACTGTCCCTGAACTGTAGTTCCCAAGTTCCCTTATCTTTCTTTGTCCTTCCCATTACAACTGGTGACACCCCCGGGGAAAGACCATTAGCAGGTAAGTCTGAGAAAGATGTGTATTTCCTTGGTGTACTTTTGATAGCAAACAGTAACTGAAATTATACGTGTCCTTTGATACCTTATATTTCCACAGGACTGAATTAAAAAAGGTGCTCATGCTATTTGGAGCTATGTAACAGGTATCATGGACTTTGAAGGAGGAATTATCTCTGCACATATATATTCTCCCTATGCATGCCATGTATGCTACGGCATTGCTTTGGTGTAAGTAGGCAGAGCAGTCAATGCAGCACATGCCAACAGAGGATGTTATCTGTCAGCTCAGTTATAGCACACCTCTGGCAAATATCAAATCAATTGGCTTTTGTTAGCTTTTCAGTATGTGGACTTCCTTCCCATATGGGAGGTCTGTACACATGTACTGTGTCCTATGTGAGCCTTGGCCACACTGACCTGCGTGAAGGTACTGCACATCTGCCATAAGGCCTATGTAGCTTCCATAGGCTGGTCCATCTATGCCGACAGTAGGAAACCAATTAAAACTACTGCTTTGACAGGGCTTATTGATATCTAGAAATTGTAGGCACATCATCAAATCCCTTTTTTTTTCAATCGAAGCAGATATCCCATGCAGCATAAGGGGAGATCCCAGGGCATAAGCCTGCCCTGCTTCTTTGTACCCACACCCAGAGGTGTTGTAGGCACAGAAAAAGCAGCTAGTGGGGACACAATATTCTTTTGGAACTAGTAACACTGAAATTTTGGTGCACAAATCTGCCTTCAGTTCTGTAACTGAATGGAAACCAGCCAATCAAACATAGAGATACCTATGACTATGTCTAAATTTCCTAAGACACAGGGTTTTTTTCAGTGTTGCTGCTCTGTGGAGTGGGTTATGGGAGGGTGGGATAAGAATGATCCAAGACACATCTCCTTTGTTTATTTTGGGTGGAGGGTGAGCACAGGTGATGCTGCTGATGTCTGCTCAGTCAGCTTGAAATGACCATTATTATTTGCTTGAAGGATGGCAGTGCCTGGCCTTCCCTGTCATGGGTTAGCACTCCACTGTGCTGCCTCCTTCACAGATACAGAAGAAAATGTCCTTTGCCTCAGAAGCTTCTCCTACAAATGATTGCAGACACCTGTGAGTTATGTCTCTTACTGATTGAAAGTAATTCCACCCTTTCACCAGCTCTCTCCCCTCACACATTTGCTGGGGCCTCCAAGGTCCTATGTACACAATTTTTTGGAAAATGCTCTAAATATGCAAAGTGACCAAATAAATTAATTTCTTCACACCCAGCTCATCTCAGCTGCAAAAAGCCCTTTGAAAACGTTTCCAAAGGCTGTACATCGAGTGCTGCACATGGATACAGGCACCCAGTTCATCTTTTCTGGGAGCCGTGGGTGTGAGCAGCAGATCGTGGCACTTCCTGAAGAATTTCAAGGGGGAATATAACAGTCCAAGTATTCATACCAAGAGCTTTGTTTTCAGTTTCACTGCAATAACAATTAGCAACCAGTTGGCTTTTGGCCACTGAAAATTATATAGCCAACTGGCAAAAAGTACCATTTTTTCCTGGCTTTATGCTTGCAAGCTGGGTGGCACAGGAGGATTTGAGGATTTTGTGAGTGTATGTAACACTAACCTCTGCAGAATAATGCACTAACTAAAGTCCTTTCTTCTTATAGTCAAAGGCTAATTGCCAACCAGCTTCACTGACCTTCATCAACACTGGTCTTTGTTAAATGGTGACATTTGTCAGTGTCTTCCCTTTTTTTGCTTTTTTTTCTTCCTTATGTATATGCACAAAACTCTTCCTGGTTTGAGAAAAAAGGTTACAAATACGGTGTAAACCTCCAGCACGATGGTATATTTTAACTGCTGAGCAGGATCTGTTCATGATACTCAAGACTAGGGCTCCAGCAGATACACAGATAGCTCACTGAACCCCACAGCAGCCCTATAATAACTATCCAGAGCTAAAAAGTGCTCACAGCTGGGTACTTCCCCCCTCTCTAGGACTACCAGCTCCCCAGAAGAAGATGCTTTGATTGCAGCTGTCTCCTTTTGCAGTTGTACCTGTTTGTCCAGATTTCTCTTCCCTAAGGCAAAGCTGCCTCATTAGCAAGCTGGCAGGTTTCAATCCATCATCCTTGGTTCCAGCCTAAAAGCTGAAAACCTATAAGAAGCAAATAGTGGTTTACAACATTATAATTGCAAATATTTCTTCTTTGTTTTCATCTCAAGGAAGAGAGGTTTGGAATGAAAGGAGAGCAGAGGCTTGCCAACGCATGAAGTTTTATGGGCTTATGTCCCAAAATTATAGGATCTAAGGCAGTCAGTTAGGAGCTACATCAGTGTTTTGAATGCTGCTTAAAACTAGAGAATTTGCAAATAGAAAATAATTGCTTTCTTTAGTAAATAACTAATACAAGAATAGATAACACTAAATTTGCTGTAATTAACATCCCTGCAAAATGAAGAAGTGACAGAAATGCATACAGTGTGATATGCATACCTACGGAGAAGTGTGATCATTTGTACACGAATCTAAAGTACAGTCAAAGATTTGTTAAGTCAAACACTTGAAAATGAAGCAAGTCAGGCTCCCCACGACCTTTTAAATATTTTCTAACTCTTTCTATTCACTTAACCATAACTATACAATAGCTCAGAACTAGTTTCATCAGCCCCTGACACAGACTGAGTTGTCAGCTCCCCTGCTTTTGTCACAATTTTCTATTTTCCTTTGAATTCCCCTGCTCACATATTCAAATACCATGGAACTTCAGCTGTCCTTTTCCTCCTCCTATTGAATGTGGATACAATTTTTGCAGTTTGAACCCAAAACTTCTAAGTAAAACTTCAGAATGTCCAAATTCATTACTTCAAACAATCTTACTCATAGGGAAGCTTTTTGAGGCACAGTTTACGCCTTTTTAAGATGAATATAGCCTTAAGCACTAGGAAAATTAGGTACTAAATCCAGCAAGAACTTTGTAGGCACCAAATAAAAATGCTGAATTTTCACACTGATTTTTCAATGCAGTGAGAATTTGCAACTTCCATTAACTCAGTAAATTTATAAGAGAAGCCTGAAGCTGCATTTTTGTTTTGATGGAATACAGGTTGGTATCTTGATGTAGCAAAGCATATTAAAACTATTTAAAACAGAGACTGTTTTAATACTGAGCTATCAAGATAGCTAACTGGAGAGCAGTAATGTTGTGAAAATACACCAGTATTTGCAGCGAGGGCATATGTGGTAAGGTCAAATGAGAACTCAAATCCCTTAAGGCAGTAAATAAGGGTACTTGCCATCAAATCAAGCTAAAAATTGTGTGCTTTTGTCACCAACCCATGAGAAGAAGCTTTGCAAACTGCCAAGTCAAATCTTCCCAAACAAGCAGCAGGTTAGATTCAGAGGAACAGAAATTGTCTTCATTTTAAATCTCTGCTAGCTTCAATAACCTCACAATAACTCAGCTTGCATTCTGGGCTCGCTTTTCTGCAAGGGGGCAAGGTTGAAAACAGTATAAATTAAAAGTGGTAAAAATATTTATTGGCAACCTAAGTTTTTAGGAGTACAATTTTATATGTCTCTGTTTGCATAGCTGCAGCATAAATGGGGTAATATTAATACCACAAGAAGGTCTGTTTACATGCTGCTCCAAGAATTTCTTGCAAAGAAAAAAAACCTTGCCTTTGCCATTATTCTTTATGGGCACAAATCCTGGTTAGCTTAAAAAATATGAAGTCTCTCTTTGTGTTTATGAGAATCTATTTTTTTGATCATGAAAAGAAAAGATAATCATTTGGAACATCTGATAAAGCTGTTTACTAGGATGATCGCATGGCTATTTTTTGTCTATAAAGGACATCTTACCTGAGCTTGCTTTGCTGTGGAGGAACAGCACTTATCGCATATTACTATGCTAGCAGAGCAGTTTCAGGACTCCTCTAGGCAGAAAAAAAGATAGGATATCTCCTGTTTGGATACAAAGCCTTACATTTGTCCCTGACAAGCTAGAAACCTCCTATATTGCCACGAAAGAAGCTGTAAGACCAATAAAGCAATTTCTTTGGGTTCCCAGCAGTCCCAGGTCCTTCCCTTACACTAAAAGTAGTGCATGCAGCTGTTTTCCTGTATGAGTCTTTCCATATTCTGCCAAGGACATCCCCTGTTTTCCATCTTTGCCCCAGCATCCAGTTTTCCCCAAAGTTCATGTCTTCAGCCAGTCCCATGGCCTGGCAGAGTGCAGCACTCCCCATGCCACTGCCTCCTCTTACCAAGTCTATCACTGAGGTTTCTTGCACTAAGGCAGCTTCCAATTCCACCTCTTCAGGAACTCCTGAGTTCAAAATAATATGAAAGTAAGGCAGAGTTGTCTGCAAAACTACTGGTCAGAGTTTTTCTTTCTGTGCAGGACCAGTACACAAAAACATATAACAAAGCAGGGCTGCTGGGCCAGGAAACTGAGCTTTCTTCCCTCTGCTCCAGCATCTGTTCAGAAGTTGAAAGGATGAAGGACAACTTAGTGGTTCTTCTAATAGGCATGGTATTATTGCCTTGCACAACTGTTACCCAATTTCCACACATAAGGCTCTCTCTGCTTAGATGGAAAATAAAAATGGTTTGACTTTGTAAAGTACTGAGAACCAACTTCTCTCACTGATGCATCTAAGCAAGTTTATTGTGGTGCTAACAATTACACACAGGCCTGCAACACTAACTGCTTTCAAGCTTTTTTCTTGCCCATTTCACTGACACTAGGAAAGGAAACTTCCTTCAGCATACACAGTCGTGCAACCTGGGAATAAAACTGTTCACTTAAAAGAGGTTAGTACATATTTAGGATAAAAGGTTGTGACAGACCTGAGAGAAAAGACAGAGAGTAACTGAGAAGAGGAAGAAAACACTGGGGTGAATGTAGAAAGGAAGATCAAAAGTTTACGTAGCTGGAGAAAATCTGGAGTGGAGAGGATGCAATACCAGCAGCTGAAAAACATCAGTTGAGAAAGTGTTTGGAGGAAATGTCTGAGATCAGCCTGCTTGTTCATAAAGAGTCTCTACAGTGGGATTATATAGCCTCAGCTAGATTGTGGTATTGCTCTTGTGCAGATGGAAGCAGAAAAGGAAAGGATGAGAAATTTGGACTGTATTGTCAGAGTAGGTCTGCCATGAAACCCCAGCCCAAGTCCACTACTCTTGTCCTTAATGTCCCATGGTGAGCCAGGGAAGAAACACAAATGGCCTAGATACTTTACTGGCTTTTGGAGTCCCTGTGTTATTGAAATAAAGACAGAGAAAGGGTGTTAGTTAAGAGACAAAAAATTCCATCTGCCTGGAAGTTTGTAAGTGATGCTGCTTTTTGGACTAGATGAGATTTATAAATAGTTGAGATTTCTGAAGAGCCTGGGAGTAATTCAGCCTGTGGGTGGAGAACTGATGCTTTGCTTATGGTCCTCTTTGACTGTGTCATGGCCAAGAACTGGAATGCTTGAGGCCAACACTGTCCAGGGTTGGGCTGATGGAAACAGGGCAATGCCATTATCCTCCCACTTGCAGATGTCTGGGAGGGGAGGTGGTAGGAAGCTGAAGACTGTGAACGACAGGATGATCAAAAGCCTTAAGCTATGTCTGACCTGGCTGCCAGGACATCTGATGGTGAGAATAGAGCTCACGTGTTCAAGAAATCACTCTGTGTATCTGTCTAGCTCTTTCTGTGTGATAACAACCATTTAATTCACTTCAGTTTTAAGTTTTTCAGTTGTGAATTTGCCCAGCAAAGAGTGAAGTTAACTCATACCCAAATAAGCCACAGTGTTTTCTGGTGGTCACAACAATTGAAGTGTCTATGATATATACAGGTTTTTGTCTTAATGTGATCTGCATGGATTTTTCTTAGCAATTATGAAGAAAAGGTAACCCTGTTTTGTTTTGATCAACATAAATCAATGGCCTTGAAATTTGGAAACAATATATATTCGACCACACAATCTAATAAGGCACCAGTGTTTTAGCAGACATTATAAAACATAAAATTAGATGGAAAATTGCCTTAAGCCCCTGTAAATTAAAATTGCCCTTTTTACAGCAAAAATGAGCCTTATATAGCAACAAACAATTTTGTGATCTTCATTTAACTAGCCAATTTCATATGGCAAAGAGTATTTATTCATCCTGCTCCAGTGACCTAACCAGCAATTTACAATGTGATGCCTTGCATATTTTCACAGCATTGTAAAAAAATGAGGCTCTGTAGATTTATTTGATCCCTGTTGAAAAATGATTTTTTTGCCTCCTCCTAACCAGTGTAAACTGGAAATTGTTCTTAATGTAATTCTCTTGCTTACCATCCACTCATTAATCAGGAAAGTAATTAGAGCCAGTTTGCTTTCTCTAATTTGAAAAAGTGAAAGTAACATATGTTGACAGTTAATTTGGGTTTTTTTTTTCCGTTAACAAGCACACAAGTTTTTATAATGAAATAATATTTGATACTGATACAGAAGAACATGGGCTAATAAATTGCAACAGGCTGGGAAAATGCAGCATGTTAATCACTATGGGAATAGTAACATAGATCATTTAGTGCTCTAGTTTTTCTGTTGACGATTTTCCATTTTAGCTATTTTTATACAGTCTTACACTGACTTGATTTGGAACTTCTCAAGCACACGTCAATGCAAGTTTTTAGCGTTTTGCAAGTTTGTACAGGCCCAGTGCAATTTCTGAGACCGAGTTACAAGAATAATATTATGCATCTAGGCTCCATGTCAGAAACTTCTGTTGTCTTGGCTTTTAAAAAATGTCAATATGCATAAAAGGGTGCCAGCTGACAGCCTGCAAGGCTCTCCATTAAAGCTCCATCTAAGCCCACCCAGGTCATTTGCAGTCTTTGAGCTGCTCTGTCACTGGGGCAGATGACTGGCAGGGGCAGCATAAGCATACCCATCTGAGCCACCTGCGAGGTGGACACTGAGCTTTATGCAGCCAGGTGGGAGTTTGTTTGTAGTACAGGTGTCCCAACATGTGAAGTCTTCAGTCTAGTAAAAGCAAGTGACCTCAGCAGTGGTGACTTCACCCAGGGAAAGCAGCAATCCCTCTGGAGATCTCAAGAGCTGAATTATGCACTCCATTCACAGTGCCCTGCCAATGCCCACATGCTTTAACTGCACCCAGACAGAAAACATAAACCAACACAGAAGGGAAAGAAACATTTGATCTTCACATTGCCTTTTAGCACAAATTCTTTGCTCCTTGTATCTCTGTTTTGATGCACTATGTTACAAAGCCAAGTGGTAGAGCTGGAAAAATCATAGAATCATAGAATAGTTAGGGTTGGAAAGGACCTTAAGATCATTTAGCTCCGAACCCCCTGCCATGGGCAGGGACACCCCACACTAAACCATGTCACTCAGGGCTCTGTCCAGCCTGGCCTTGAACACTGCCGGGGATGGAGCATTCACAACCTTCCTGGGCAACCCATTCCAGTGCCTCACCACCCTCACAGTAAAGAACTTCTTCCTTATATCCAATCTAAACTTCCCCTGTTTAAGTTTTAACCAGCTACCCCTTGTCCTATCACTACAGTCCCTAATGAAGAGTCCCTCCCCAGCATCCCTATAGGCCCCAAATATATGTGTACATATGTATAATGTATATGTATATAAATATTTTTACTTTCACTAGTATACATAAACTTTTCAACGTTTTGATGGAAAAAATATTAAAACCTCCTCATAAAACTCTTAGGCAAACAAATAATATTAGCTCTAGCAGCAAATATTTGGGGTTTTACTGAAAACTACTTCTGACCAGCTAATTTTATTCAAAACTTAGTAAGCTAACACTGTGTGAGGCAAATTTCTATTAATAATCCAAATTGTTTTCAGTAAAATAAAAGTTACATTTCAAAAATATTTCGCAAAACCTGGAAACTTGCACTTAAAATCCATTTTAAAGCAACCGAAACATTCGAGTTTATCATTGTTATTTTTTTAATATCCTTTTATAATCTTTGTTATAAAACTCTTGAACACAATCTGCTTGGAATTGGCAGCAAAATACGTGTGGAAAAGAGACAATTCCTAGAGAAAGGGAGGAGAAAAAATATTTTTGAATCCAAACTGAAGACTTAATCAGAAAAATGTGGTGGGTTTTTTTCCTTCTAGAGTATTTGAACAACTTTAATTTTGACAAGCAGCCACTAGAGGTCAGCTGTGGTTTTTATTTGACAGCATCATTTGTATGGTACATTTTATCCTATTTTTGTGACTATTTTTCTTTTTAATAAAAATTAAACTCACAAAATAATTGCTGGAATTTTCTTTTGAAAATGAATCCAAGAGTATACCAGGTGATGGAAATGGTATTTATCAGAGAAATGTAGTAGTCAAACAAGGTACTTCCACAGGAGTAGTTTTCAACATTACAATTGAAGATATTCGGGGCTGTATGGTAACTGATGTAACTGTGTGATCAGCCGGCAGATATTAGCATAGATCCATTCACTTCATATAACTGATACTAGTTTGAACATAATACGTAACACCTGTTTACTCTCTGCCAAGGATTTAGGTCTATTTGAAAGGGGTCTGAATCTGACAAATTTGTGAATTTCAAATCTTTACATTCTTCCTTTGATTTTGTTTTCTTTTAGATTAGATGTTTTGAATAGCCATGCATGTCTGGGGTTTTTAGGGCTTTCAGTTCGACTGAGATAAACTAATCCCTTCTCCTGCATTTCAAAGTCCAAGTGGTCACTGTTAAACGGAATCCACAAAGTACCGACACTTCCCCCCTCCCCACCCCTGGAAAGTCTCCCTTGCATTCACAACACTTGCCATTCCTGTCTTCCCGAGCATAGGAATCAGGCCAGCATTGGGCTGCTGGGGTGCTAGCTCGGTGGTTTTTCGCTTTATTGTTTCTAAAGATTTATCCTTTTAACTGTCCACTGTAACATCATTTTTGAGTGTGTGCATGGCAGGGAAGCGAGTCAGGAGTTTCTAATGAGCTGTCAGTCTTTTCAAAGGCTGGAAATTCTATCTCTTCTCTAGCTTTAAAATGCGGATTTGTACTTGGGTGCAATATCAGGGTGATCACATACTGAGGTAGCACTACTGTAGCTGATGGTAGAATTTGGTCCAAACCCTGTAAAATAGTTTTTTAATAGAAGGTATTTTACCCCTGAATCGTTTAGTGTTAACCACAGCAAGACAACAACTCAGCAAGGATTTAATGGCTGACCCCCTGGGAAAGGCATGCTAGCAGATACTGATTCAATTATATTGGACACTGCTGTGAAACATCTTGCAGACAAAACTGTGATGAATTACTGTACTTAAGACAGTTTACGTCACTTACTCATTGCTCAGATGTATTACTGTGAATCTGCTCCCTGGCAGTTTTCCCAGTTAACTGGGCATGGCAATTATTAGGGTACTATGAAACGCTTTCCTGCCTCCTCCAGCCAGAGGACTACCTGCAATTGCTGTCTTTGTCTGCTTTCTGATGATGGCTGACATATTTGTGTTTTATGATGTACCCACTTAATGGCTTAGAGGGATAAGTGTTCAGCAGGACAGATATCTGTAACAGCACAGCTAAGGGTGCAGTGGCACCATATGAACTTTCCATTTTGAATGACTCAGGTGTGGAGAGCTGTGAAGAAGGTTTTGTTCCTCTCAGATTTCACTACTCAGTGTTTGATCAATGCAGATCTTTAATCTCTTCAACTGTGACAGTAGGCCAGTGTTGTTTGCAACTTTGCTTCAGCCTCTATCTAATGGTTTATCATCTTTTCTGTTTTCAGTTCCATACGTTAGCTGGGCTAGAAACCCAACTACATGCAACCATGCATTTATGCATTGCTAGCTCTGAGTACAGGCAAAGCTTGTGGCTGCTTTCGAAGGATCCCACCTGAAGAGGGCTTCCCTGAGCTGGGAATGGAGAAGAGAATGGGGAAGAGTGGTTTTGTCCGGCTCCAACCAGCTATGTATGGTGGCAGGGCTGGCCAGCCAAGAAGACTGATCCAGCACCCCAGAAGTGGGGGAAGAGCCACTGACCTGACATTTTGGAGCAAATCAAGCTCTCACCTGCTGTTCAGTGAAGCAGAACTCTGTGCATATCCTTTTTAGATTAAATTACTCCTATAACCCACTTGATTTATGGTTTGCTATTTCTTACCTAAATCAGAACTATTTTATGAAGCCTCAGATGGTGGCTTAGTGGCTTGAAAAAGGGAAACACCAATACAACAACAATCACGAAATGAAAACTTTGTCAGAAGGAATAATCCTACACCAGTGTTCTGAGCAAAATACTCAATCTAAGAAGTACAATTAACAGAACAATTGATTTTATGTCTCAAAAGCATGAAGGCAGAACAAAATAAAATGCCTGGGAAAGCAAGGGAAAGAAAAATAATCATTCAAGTTCCTGCCTTCTCTGTGCTTTTGTGTACAATGCTGCATTAAAAGCAAGGCACTAGACTAGGTCCAAGCTCCTTTAACTCTTTTATGACATTTTTGTGCCAAAAATTCAGGTCTGACACTTTGGTGGTGCTTCAGATATGTATGTAACATGCTTTCCAGCCACAACCTTGTGATTTGTACATGAGTCTTAAGAAGAAATGGGGCTCTGTTCACTCCACATGTGTAGTTAATGGTATGGTAAACTCATGGTAAAGTAAGTAGTGTGTTATTGCCAGATGGGCAGCAGCAGCTTCACCTGACAAAAGCTCATGGACTAGGTTGTCTCTAGCTTTGGTTAAAGTGTCTCATCAAAGGAATCCTGGCACAATCATGCCAATACCACTGAAGGAAGGGTTGGAAAACTGCAAGTTGGAGGAAAAAGTAAGATATGGAATGTCTTTCACCTGACCAATTTGGAAGGACCTACTGCATAACCCATTGCAGTAAATGCTTTTACATCAACTCCTCTCTGACCTTTTCTGCCACCTTTTTAAAAGCTTCAAGAAGCTGAGCCAGAACTGCTTTCCACTCATACTGTACCCTCCAATCTCTGCTTTGGTCTGCTTTCCCATTTCCATTTGACACAGCTGTGATGCAAAGTGAAGGGTATCTTGATTTATTTGCCTCAAGATGATTGTTATCAAAGGAGGTGTTCATCCTAGACCTCAACTCTTGGTCTTCTGCTTAACTTCATCTCATGCAGAGCCAGTATTATACAGATCTTCACTATTATGCCCATCTTCAGATGCACAATTTCAGCAGACTGATTAAGATACACTACATTTACAAACTATTTTGCTATCCAAGTGTTGAAACAATGGACAGAAAAGCAGGTTGTTTAATTTCCCAGTGAACCTACCAAGGACAGCTTGAATTTCTCAGTTCAGTTCATAGTTCTCCTTTCTTCATTCATTCACTTTTTTTTTTCATTTTGTTTGGGAGAGATGATGATGGGAGCATTATAAATAACTGGCACACAGAGAATGGAGAGAGTTTTGTTCAGAGAAATTGAGGCCATTGAAAGAGCAACAGTTAATAAAATAGAATTAGGCTCCACAAATACAGCTGTTTTATGAAACTATTTCCAAGCAAAAATTATATCCTCAGCATTTACTGCTACTGACTGGGGGAAAGAAGAGCTTGTACAGAATGATGGCTCATGCAGTATATTTAATACCCAGGAAAAAACAGAAGTCTGTATTAAGACAGGTTGCAGGATAATGTCTCACTGATGATTAGTGGCTGTTACAGTAATACAGATCAAGAGTCTGAACTTATGTTTGAGAAATGACAGTGATTCAATTTTCTGACAGATAATTCTATTTAAGATGTCCTCATTTTTAAGACCTAACTACTAACTTAGTTCAGTTAATGTCTGGTGCTTTTTAGATTATGTATGTGGATTAGTTGTCCACAGTCGACTTTATTATTCTCTTCAGTGGAATAAAGATGAGAACCTCAAACTGCATAAATTCCCAGTTACAAGACATTTAGGTTTTCTCTTCCTAAACTGGAACTCAGAGGGTGTTTAGACACTCCTGCTGTTGGTAATGGTTATGCCAGGCAGACACAGAACAGAAATTGTCTCATCTGACATTCTTACTGTGAGGGTGACTCAGCACTAGTACAGGTTGCCCAGATTGGTTGTGGAGTCCCTGTCCTTGGAGGTATTCAAAACCCAAGATATGGGCCTAGGCAACTGATTCTAGGTGGTCCTCTTTGAACATAGGGATTCAACATGATCATCTCCAGAGGTTTGTATCAACCTCAACCACTCTTCGATTCATCAACAAAGATGACCGACAGTAGCTACAATTTAACAGGAGGCCCTGCTCTTTCAAGGAGCAAGACCCCAAAGAACTGAGGTCTGTAATCTCTCTTCTATCACATAAACTCCTCCATCCTTCTGAAGGAAATTCCTTTACTTCTGCAAATCAGCCCCTCCTTTCATCTTCCTTAACCGCATGGGGCTAGACTCGCACATGGTCCAAAGGGAAACACTTCCTTCAGGCACAGTAAAAGGCACAGTGTATTAAGTACAATTTTAAATGGCTCTATTTTACTAAACACATTCTTTTTACTTGTGCTGGCTATTTAAGGGGAATGAATATTAATAGGGTCACAGATTCTGTCACCACAGCAGAGACATTTAGTGGATAAAACCAGTTGCATCTGGGAGGACACTTGGTAAACCTTCGTTCCCACCACAAATATCTGCAGTTTCACCACTAGATAGCAGTATGTAGCAATGAATGTTGTTTCACAGCTAGCTTGAAATATCTGGGTAGCTAAACACATCACATCCACCCAGACTCAGGGAGCAGACAGGGAAGAAAAGGCAGAGGGAGAAATCAGAGAAAATACTTCCTTATTCCTTTTAAATCTCAGCTGCTTGTCTCCTGTCACAATTTTTGATTCATATATGTTGAATTACCTGCATCTGTGGAAAAAACAAGTACTCTCAAAAGCAAACCACAAGAAGAAGGTAAAATAAGGACTCCTTTGTTCTTTGCTAGATGAGTGTGCACAGAGGTATAGAAAGACTTTCCAGAGTACCTCAGCACTTGCCTCAAATGACAGAGGAGAGTTAATGCTAGATACTGTTTCCTACAACAGCTTAGTGAAGGAAAGGGTCAATCCTGGCAGCAGGAGAATCTGCAAAGGCTGGTGGTGGTGGAGTTGGCCTTGCAGGCTGTGATCATTGCCAACATTGCCACTGTCCTACACCATCACACCCTTACATCTGCTGTATTTCTGCTTTGCTGTTTTGTCTATGATAATCCATTAAAACCAAGTCCCTAGTGGAGATAATGGAGGTTTATGCTTTTTTTTTTTTTTTTTTTTTAAGAGAACTACAGTGATTTGCAGCAGATGTTCATCTATCTTAATTTACAGGTGATTAATTGATCTCACCTTGGCTAGAGACCAGGATAGATTGATTGGTCGAATTTATTTGTGTAGTGAAAATTGAGCAGGGATTTGAATTCAAAACTAAGCCAGTCCAGCAGGAGTTCTGAGGCAGGGAAACAACTGGTAAACACCAGGACTGGTGAGCTGAAAAGCAGGTCTTAAATATAAGGAGAATGAGAGAAAGTGTGGTGCCTGTAAGCCGATTATATCTTTCTTTACAGAGGAAAAAAGAAATTTTCTATTTTTATTCTAAGTAATGCTCACAGGAAAAAAACAGAGAAAGGTGCATGCTCCTGAGGATAAGCACATACAATACCTGGTATTCTGACCCTTGAAGTCGACTTACGAAACATAATGTTGTCAACATATTTATTCTTATATGCTGTTCTCCTCTTCAGAAGAAAAGCTATTCCCATGTCCTTCCAGACACCCCAGTGACTGCAGCACGTTCCTGTTCCTGTCCCTCCCTGTCATCACGGCTTTTCCTGGCAGCCCATGAAACGGCAAGACTGGATGTGACACAGATCTTGTGTTACAGTTTTACATCTCCTGCTTGTCTGTCAGTGTGTCTTGAGATGCTTATCACTGTAAGATGCCAGACTGAATAATCCTACTAGCTTACTGCACACATGAGTGCATTGGTGGTATTATTTCCCTTGCCACAGTGAGATTGTTATGTTCCTCATATTTGAGAATGTGTGATACAATAGCTCTTTACTAACAAATACATTACTCCATTCTGTTTAATAAGATTTTGAATTATGGCCCTAGGAAACATTTTCTTCTTCTATCTCCCCTTACATCAAGTGAACAAGCTTTGGTGGAAAAGATGAATTTTCATAGCACTTGCAGCAGGTACTGCAGGATATATATTATCCCAGTGTGGATTATACTGTTAATTTCTCTAAGTATCTGAAAACCTGGCAGTGAAATTAGTATTTTTGTCAATGGAGATTTTGCGGACTTTCTGAAGGAGGGGACCACTGAGCTGCTCTGAGCTGGACTTAGAACCACATCACAGTTTATGCTCTGTATCTCTGCAAGAACATGTCAAAGCTGTTGCTAGATGCTGTACTAGAAGATGGCTGTCAGTGCCCTGGCCCTGGCAGGATCTCGGCAAGTCATCCTGTAAAAGTTTTCCTGTTGTTGCTTGCTCTTTGCAGGGTGAGGGAGGACAAAAGAGCTGCTTCCCAAAAGGCACAGTAAGGATGACTGTTGAGGACTCTGGATTGCAGCAGATGTTGCTCAGGAGTGGGCAACATAGATCCTCCTTCCCTGAGGGCCAGCAAAACTTGTTCACTGCAAAAGATGCCTTCTGTTTAAAGGAGGAAGGTGGTAGAGGTTGGAGGGAGAGGATGTAAGTGTCCATACCTAGGCCCCATTTGCTCTCCTTGTGTAACAGATAGGATCCCCCATGGTGGGAAGCCCTGATTAATCTTCCTTTTCTTGCATAGTTCTGAGTTTACTGCCACAGGAAGACACAGATTGTTCACAGTTCTTAAAGATATCATTCCATATTATCTGCAGACTCAAGGAGACGTCTTGGTACTGCTTAGACTTTTACATTCTTACTGCTTACTAAGACCTGGGACTTTGTGCCCACTTCTATATAGCTTATGCTTTAATGTCTGTGTGAGGTACAACTCACAAGTGGGGCTGGTGTGAATCAAAGTGGTTGCAAACTCTCTTCTGTCAGCAGAAGAGGGATTGCAGATTTGACGAAGAGGCTTTGAAAAGAAATGTTACTCATGGATTATTTCTATGAGATAGATTGCCATCCTGCACCATGGAGAAATGACACCTGTTTGCTATAGGCTGCATTAACTGCACTGACTCGGCTATGTTGAAAGGGGGATACAGTACAGGGGATACAGTACAGGGACTCACCCAGATGCTACCAGCTGTCATCCATCTGCCTGGAGAAGGGATTGACAGACCTGCTTAGCATGGCCAGATTCTTGGTAACAAGCACTTACTTATTTCACTTCATGTCTTCACTTTTCAACCTTATGTAGTTTATGCCTCCCAGTTATTGTCAATCTGAGATAAATCTGAAGTGCTGTTCCAAAGGTCATTTAATATCAAAGACACAAAATACACTTGCATTTGGAGAGCATAAGACAACTTCATGAATTCAGGTTACCTCTTCTCAGGAGCATCTGTCTTCTTAGATTGCTGCTGCCATGATGCCTCAAGGAAATGGAATTTCCTTAATAACTGAAGCAAAACTGTGTTACCACTTTATGGAGAACACTTGCTGCTCTCAGCCCTACTGTGGGTAAGCAAGTGTGTAGTTAGAATTTCCTCTAAACTCCTGTGCAGAAAACCCCTGCAGATTTAAATTTATGTCTTCTTTAATTTTTCTTTCTCTTTTTCATTCCTGAATCATCCCTATGGATTATAAGGGATTTGTTATAGCACTGATTCTAGATCTTGACAGAAGTAGATGGCATTAATAGTCCCTGCTACGTCCCTAGACAAGACCAGTTTATCCAGCACCCACAGCTGTGTCCTGGGGTGCAGGCGGCTTGTAAATGCTTCTGGGCATAGTAAGAAGCAGGGAACACCTGGCTAAATAACAGTCATGGAGTTCGCTTCCCTTGTGCTTGTGTAGACAGTGTTCTACACAAACTTTCAAACCATGCTTAATATATTTTGAGTAGATTTACAAAAGGAAAAGCCTCTTCAGCCAGACTCCTATAGGCAAAGGAGTGGACTTTGTCTCCAGCTGCCTTCATGAGCTCTTTTGTATCTGACTATCTGGTATACAAGATAAAGCATGAGTCTACATACTTCCTATATGGGGGGAGGTTGTATGATCAAATACAATGCCATTAATGCCAAATGAAATAAAGGTTTACAGGCACTGTCTATAAAGCAACAAAACACACTTTATATCTAAGCCTCTGCCACACTGAAATCAACAGGCATTTACGTGTCTATGGGAGGAATACTGGAGTGTTTGAGCAAAAATTGATTGCTTCTGGGTCTCAGGTCCCTAGAGCTGCCTTTTATTTACAACACTGTGGATGCTAGTCCCTTTGAAGGACAGGGCAAGTATTATTATCAGACATAGGAGGCTAGGTCAGGTGGACTAAAAGTTACATCCATATTTTAGGCGTTTTAGCTGGGGTCTCTAGGATTTTTAATCAACAGTAGCTATAACAGTGACTCTGATTTCTTAAGAATCAGACACTGGTGTTTAATTTGGGAATCAAATATGTATTTATTTTTTTTAATGACATTATCTTCAAGCAGATTTGCAGACTTTGTTTAATTGCTGACAGTGTGCATACAGTAGACATGGTAGTGAAGCCAATATGCTGGCTGGAATGCTATTTTAAGTAGTTCTATGGGTTGTTTTCTTGCTTCTTTTGATAAATTAAGCTATTGAGGAGAAAGGAATGAAAAACCTGGGTACTCAAAACAACGATTTGACTGTTTACTAGCTTTCAGCTAGAATATTAATGCAAGTTTGTCACAGTTCACATGATATGGAAGAAATCAATGAGGAAAAAATACAGTAATTGCTATTGACTATTTAGGTGGTCTTTGTGCAGATATGATCCCATCTACATCTTCTGCCTATTTTCAGGAACTGTGTAACTGCAAAGGTGTCTAGATTCATAAATATCTTATCCTGGTCTGGTTACATTAGATACTCTTTGGAAAGTCTCTTTCATGGAGAAAAACAGTCAAACCAAAACCAAACCCCACTAATGGAAGAGGATGGATCGAGGAGCAAATGCCTCAGCAACTTAAATTACAGACACAAATTTCCATCCAAATGTAGAATTGCTGGAAACCTCCATGTGAAAGAACATTTCAAAATGACACTCTGATTGATTTATTTATTAAGGGATCTTTTCTAGTTATTATCAAAGGCTTTAAAGTCTTCTAGGCTGTGCTCAAGGAAAAGCTGTGAAAAGCTGAGTTGTGAATTGTCTGCTGCATGTAAGAAAGAGCAAGCCCTGCACTCTTGACTGATGCTTTCTGTTTCTGTAGAGGCAGGAGGGAGATGAGTGGTTGGTTATTTAGTCCTTATCTAAGAGATTTCTCAGTACAACCCTGATAAGGTCAGTAGTCAAGTTGTTTTTCTCAGAGGTAAGGGCAGGATGGATACATGATAATGGCTTATCTGCCAGCTGCTGAAAGGATATAGTTTGGACACATAGAGGTGGAGCAGGCGAGTGTTTGAAGAGCACAGGATGTGCTGCAGAAAGAAGCTACACTATCGGCATGCCTACACCAGCTTTGGCAAACAGCCTGAGAGTGCTCTGCCAGAATGGACATGTTTGTTCTGACTGCAAATCACGCATCCCCATTAGCTTTACCTTAGCCAATCCCCAATGTATTCTACCCTTCACTGAGGCTTTCTGCTTCCTCCTAAGTGCAGCTCCACATCTCCTGGGTTGAGGCAGTTTGTAGTGGAGACAAAAGCATCGCTCCCCAGAAGTTCATCCCAGTCTAAGCTGAACTTTCCCCACCAGGTGTGTGACTCGTGCCCTGCCAGTAGCACACAGGCAGTTGTAACATGGGGTTAGTATAGGAAAGGAGTTCTCTGAAAATCAATACTTTTGCAAATGATGGGGTGGGTATATCTGCCCAAGTGGGAAGCAGGAGTGCAGCAGCTCCACTAAACCAGGTGATACTGCTTTGAAATGAATCACTTGTTTGAAGTGGATGGAGGAAATGCCTGCATTGCTGCCTCTTCTGGCATGGACAGAGGAGTTGTGCACAACAACATGCCTGTCACCCCAGTGTATAACCCAGGGTGAGGAAGATAAGGCTTGCATCCGCAGGACAGAAATGTAAGGTGAGACAGATGACTTATCTGAGATCCTGCTTTTTCAATGCTTCACTTACTGCATCAGTCTCTGAAGCTGATGGGGAGAAGAAAATGGTTTAGGGAGCCTGGGAGCTGGCTGCTAGCCAGGAGGAGAGCCTTTGAATAAATAAAATATGCTTACATTATAGCTTCAGCTTCTCATTAAACACTGACCAGATGGTTCCAACTGCTGGCCTATAAGCCCCTTCCCACAACAAAATCCACTGCACATGGGAATACTTGCTTGTGAAAGGGGGGGAATTTACAAGTCCTGTGGTGCTCTGAACTGATGGGAAACCATAGGAGATGGGGTATTAAATCTCAGCTGTGGCAGCATTTCACCCGCAGTGCTGCTACCACTGAACGATGAGTGAAATGATGTGCTCCACCTGGTACCAGCAAGTAACCAGCCACTAGTCATATTCACCTCATATACACTTCTATTTGAATTGCCCAGCATCTGTGCTGTCACCTTGTTCTCTGTAGCCTGACAAGGAGTTAAATTGCTTCACATTGTAAAATGAGGCAAGGCATCATATCCAAATTTAACATGGCACTCTTGCTTTAAGATCTCAAGGTGGACTTGCGTTCCCGGGGGAGACATACTCCATAAATGCTTTTGGAAAGCTTCTCTCAGCTGTAGGGCTGTGGATCAGTCTTTGTCTGTGCTCCCTCAGGTAAAGAAGCAGCAACTCTCAGAGGGTTGCTTTGCATCTTTTCTGATGTTTTTAGGAGCTTGATTTCCATACTTCACGAAGTGGGGCAGTGCAGACTTGAATCTGTACCTCCCTCCATCCCACCCAGGAAATCCTCATTCCTGAGTTGCTTATCACACAGAATAGAGCTAAAAGCCAGCTGCCCATGTGAGCATCAAAGAGAGATTAAATGTTGTCAAGATGAGAATCTTCTACCTGAAATGATGTATCTATCCTTTATGATGGCATTTAATCTCTCTTTGTCCCTCATAAAAGGAAGAATAAGAAGTTTTCAGTTGCTAAAGCTTTAACAAGCAGGTCTAGTGAGAAAAGAGGAAGACTCCAGAGTCACAGCTCTGGAATCAAACACTCCCACTGCATGCCGTAATTTGCTTGGTGGGGCAAAACTCAGCAAAGATCCTTGAGAATGGGAAAGGAGATAGCAGGAAACCAAAATAATAGCTGCCTCACTTGCGTCTGTCTGCCTGCGCTGCAACAAGATGGAAAGAGTTATTTGGTTTGAAGGGAAATGAGAGAGTGGCAATTTTATGTAAGAGTATCAGGCTTTCAGTGGTCTGTACTAATGGATAATGTGAAGGGCTGAAGTCCTAATTTCAATGGAGTCTTTTTTACATCACCAGGGCCTAAATGTCACCCCAACACTCAAGAAAACTAGAGAATTCCTTTGCTGCGAAGACACTGCCCTCTTCCAATACATTTCAAATAAAGCAGCTGTGGGGTTTTCCTTGGTGCTAAAGGTCTGTATAGCCCTGATCTTCCTTGAATCTTGTTCCAAAAAAGAAGTTAAGGGAAAGTTTAAACTCTTCCAATTTCAAACAATTTTCTTCATCAATTTAAAACATAAGCTTTAAGAGGGATGGGAGAAATAGAGAGGACAGAGAACTCTGAGCATCCTCAGAGATGAATTCCATAAGATGCATTCATCAAAAGGAAAAAATAGTCTTATGACTGAGACTGGAATAGAATTTGCCCTTTTTTCTTTTATAATCTGAAAACATCTTATGAATTCTGTAATGTAGTAAGGACTGGATGTTCTTTGCAAGAGCTGTGTTAAACCTCAAAACCAGGCTGGCTTGTGAATACAGCTAAAACACCCTATTTCAGGTTTAATAGGATTCATTGCATGTTTCCACATTTCTTTCTGGCCTGAATCCATTTTGAGAAAATGCAGTCTGAACCTGGTGATAACAGAAGGATATAAATCTATTTTAATTAAAAATAGAATCACAATTCCCTAAAGCAAGACAATAAACTATTCTCTTGCACTGAAAATAAGCTGACCAGATTTCTGGATGGTGAATCTAGGGTATTGTGGAGCAGGTGCTGTGATGTCTTATCAGAGATTGGAGGAAGAATGTTATACTGACAAGAGAAAAAGGTTTATTATGGCTCTACATACAAGTAAGTGGTAATAGCTGAACACAGCATGGCTGTGTATGGCAAATAATTACATGTCTCAGGTTCTAAAATGTAAGGGGAATACTAAGAATTCCCAGTTTCCACAGACATCTATCTGAACAGCATAAGGGACATAGCTCATTTAGGGATCTACTAATATTAATGTACTTGATAAATACATCAAGCAAAAATCACTGTGAATGCCACCCATGGTGTTAGGTAATTTGGTGCACAAGGAGTGTTGACAATGTCTCTCAAGCTAAAATGCCTTCAGTCTTAGAATTGTGTTAACCAGGAAAGGACACAGCCATTGCCAAGAGTGGCTGTGGCAGACCCAATTTATTAACATATATTTTCATGAATTATTCTTCTTACAACTTGAAAGCATATCCATCTGCACAGGGAGGATGTTTCTGTGGGGAACACTCTTCACAAATGTAGGTGTGTGCTGGTTTGGACTGCGATGGAGTTAATTTTCTTCAGAGTAGCTAGTATGGGGCTACATTTTAAATTTGTGTTGGAAATAGTGTTGATAACACAGGGATGTTTTAGTTACTGCTGAGCAGTGCTTACACAGAGCCAAGGCCTCTTCTGCTCCTCACACAACCCCACCAGCAAACAGGCTGGGGATGCACAAGGAGTTGGGAGTGGAAACAGTGGGACAGCTGACCCCAGCTGACCCAAGAGATATCCCATCCCATATGGTGTCATACTCAGCATGTAAAGCGGGGGGAAGAAGGGGATGGAGTGATGGCATTCATCTTCCCAAGTAACTGTTACTGATGATGAAGACCTGCTTTCGTGAACATGGCCTGACCATGTGAAATAGGCAATAAAATTCCTTGTTTTTCTTTGCTTGTGTGTATGGCTTTTGCTTTACCTATTAAACTGTCTTTATCCCAACCCACAAGTTTTCTCACTTTTACTTTTCCAGTTCTCTCTCCCATCCTGCCACGAGGGCAATGAGTGAGTGGCTGTGTGGGGCTGAGTTGCCAAATGAGGTTAAACCATGATGATGTGTATGGGAAATAACAGGGAAAACTTGCCAATTCACATGTTGAATGGGTGAGTGTGTGTAGGAAGAACTGTTTAACATCCCTCCTGCCTATTTACTGCTTTCATTCCTAATGTTGCCAAAACAGAACAAAGACACCGTGTGGTTTTGTTCTCCCCACTCTCAAACTGACAACTTCTATTGCAGCCACAGCCACTTCTTGACTGTCTTCAGAAGTGGTGGAAATGGGAGTTCAGCTGCATGGGGGTCATGTCTGTATTTGCTCTGGATCCAGCGAGCATTTCCACTTGTTGAAGTACTGCTGATGGGAAATCCCACCAAAGTCAATTGGATGCATGTGCTTAAAGTCCATCATTCAAAAATGCTCTTGCTTGGGATTGACACTTGCTGATAAATGAAATGCATTAATTGCACTACTGCTCAGTATCAGCGAACAAAAGTTCCCTTTCTTCCATTCTTGGAGGACTGAATGACTTCTTTGTTGACGTTGTTGTCTCTTAAACAGGGTTTCTCCTGCATCAGTCTGCATAAGTCGTGTTGCCCAGGGTGTGATGTGAATAGGAGAAACATGGGGAGGTGCAGGAGAGTTTGCTGGTGGCTTGGCAGACTGCAGAGGTGCTCTTCCCATCCCCTTGGAAGGAGGTGGAAAAAAAGGCCTGGCAAAGGAATAGCTGGTGCCCAAAATAAACAGGGCAAGAGATCTAGCTTTGGGAAAAGAAAGATGGGGCAGTGGGACAAAGAGTGAAGAAGAGAACTAAAGAAGGTGGAGACAAATTGCTGTGGAGGAAAGAATCACTGATGTGGTCTGGAAGATGCCTTGGCAAGAGAGAGCATGACAGGAATGACACTGAAGGAAGGGTGAGAAAGAAATGAAGGGGGTCTGTGTAAGACTTTTGAAGAGGGCTTCAGTTTGACACTGCCTGAGGTGTGCTCCTTGGTGCAGGAGAAGAAAGCAGACCTTTGACTTGAGGGACAGGTCACAGAGAGGCAGACTGAGAAGAAGAGCAAAACAAAGTAACTTGCTTCAGGCCATACAAGACCTGAGTGACAGCTGAATATCTCAGATGTTTACAAACATGCATGTTCTGCTTCTCCTCTCTGTAGGGGTAGTGGAAGATTTTGATTCTCTCTGTCAATAACACTTTGTTTCCTTGGCAGAAAAGGGGTGACTAGAAAGTCAGGGAGCAGATGGAGACTTTTTTTTCTCCCTGATGGTTCTGAGCTGGTAGGAATTTGTGGCTGGATCTAAAATTAGCTCCAAGGAAGCCTGAAGGGGAAACACTGTTCTTGTGAGCTGCAGTTTCTCTGTGATTTCTTTTTCTTTGTTTTGTTTTAGATTTAATTTATAAAACACGAGGGAAAAGAAAATGCATTATGAAAATGTGGATCTAGAGTCATCACATTCTAAGGGACTAAAGAACAGAAACTTTTGCTGTCTGTTTCTGTGAAACATTTGTTTTTGCCTCCATCCATGCCAGGTGCCTGAGATAAGGAAGAAGATGAGTCTTTGCAGCAACAGGGAGCAGAGCTGATGTATGTGCGAGCAAGTGAAGAGGTAGGGGAAGGGGATGGGGTAGGCAGGAAGACTCCAGAGGCACATTTGACGTTTGCCTGGTCCAGGCTGTAGTGAATCCTCAAAGGCTATTCAACATCTGGCTGATGTCCACAAGAAAGTTTCTCCACAGATCCTGGAGATCTGAGTCACTGTCAGGCACATGAGAAGGGCAGTGCTGGTCCCATACATGGAAGTGCCAGTAAGGGCATCTTCTCCTCCACAAACCAGGCAGACAAGGGTTGCAGACCCACTTCCACCACAGCCTGGCTGGTTTCTGAGCTTAAGCCTGTCTTGTTGAACAGGTGATTATCAGAAGTGGTTTCCTTCTCTCCTAAGTTTTATTTTTAAAGAAGCCTTCCACCTAACATAACTATGCTAACATAACCTGCTCTTCTTTGCTTTACCCATGTTTGGCACTCTGAGCTAGCCATAAGTTATATGTATTTTCCCTTTTCTGTCAGACCTGTGCAAGGGCCTGCAAGTCTTGAGAAATTTCCTCTAAATTGCTTATGCAATCATTTCACAAATCAAGATACAGAGCAAGTGAAGTCCTTGGTGATGCTTATGATTTCATGAATTCAGTAATCAGAACAGGACTGTTTCAAGTCTCACTTTTGGATAAAGAAAAGAGATGAGGAAGCTTCAGATGGCAGTACTACAGTCATTCAATAGCTAGAATAACATTCTCCATCTTGCCACTAGTGTGCTGTGTCCAAAGCAGGATTAACCTGTTTGCAAAATCCTCATTGCAAGCCAAACCCAATTAGTGGAGAGGATACTAACAGTTTAATGGAGAACTGCTGCTGTGCACAGGGATCTGTGTGCTGTCTGCACTTCAGCTGTTGCAACTTAAACTTTGCAAAGTTTATCTTTAATAAATCAGATTTGAAGGAGCTTCAAGTTACGCAGTTTTATGTGGATCAGTTGCTGGATTACAGGTTGGGTTTGGGTTTTTTAATTTTGAGAAAATTGAGCTTTTCATTAGTTTTTAATTCTAAATCATACTATTGCCAGGCTCATTCAGACTTTGACCTTGTCTTACTTTGGAGCTTTGAACATTTACCAGACTCAGGAAACAGTAACTCTCCAGGGTATAAGTGTGATGCCCTCAAAATGGCAGCTCCAAAAAGAACTAAAGCAAGCAGAGGATTGTGTATCTTCCTGGCTGTGACTTTTCATAGTTTGGTCTGGGTTGCTCGTGCCTCCTGTGATGCTGAGCAACACACATTTGTTCTGCTGTGATATTGCTTTATTTTTCTCTGTGGTCCCTAACTCTGGAATAATTGGCTCATTGGGGTGACTGAATGTGGTGTTTATGATTGAAGTGACAGACTGTAAGTTTCAGGGAAAATAATAATAAAAAAGATATACACATATGTATGTATGCACATATGTTCCTTACAAAAGCTGGGCATGTCAACGTCAGTAGACTGAGACTAGTGTCTGGGGTGAGTAAAAGAGGGAGAAAAAGCTGTTGTAACTTGTATTGCAACAGAATTGAATCATCCTGTTTTCCTGGATCAGTCCATTCAGAGCTAGAGTTCCTTATTTACAGAAATCAAACTTGTCTCAGAAAGATCCAAAATGGAAGACAACCCATCCATTTTTTTTATTAGATACGCTGTTTAGACCAGAAGTTAATTTGATAGGCACAGTGGGACTCTCTTCTCTGTTGGTAATTGTCAACACTATCTGGCGGAGTAACAGTAACATACCCTATTTCTTGACTCACTTAATTTGGTTTTAATGCTAGAACAAAAAATATCCTTTAAATCTTTTTAAGATGTTTCCATTCTATTACAGTGAGTATCAAATTTATTCATGCATTCTTGACAGTTTCCATCACTTTGATCCAACTTTTGAAATGCTTGTGCCCAATATTCTTCAAGGTATTTGAGTGTTTATCCTTCAGAGAGTTTGGTTCTTAGGCTTACTGGCCAGCTTTTCTCTTCAGAATAACCCCTCTGAATTCAGAGGGACTAATCCAATGATAAGTTTTTATGCCTACATATCTGCAAGGTGTGGTTCAGTTTTGTGATTCCTCTAATGTATTGACCTACAAGGTATTGCTTAGTACTCATAAGGGTTATATGTCCCTGTATGATTTCAGTTAGTATTTATGAACTTGGAGAAGTGAGACTTTGATTTCCCTAAGTATAAAGAGATCCACATCTTTTAGGAGAACACCTTATGTAAGATTGCTGTTATTCTCTTATGGGAATAGCATGAACCATTGGTTTTGAGAAGGTGATTAAGTAAAGTAGGCACACTTTATTTGGCTACACTGGTTGGAACACATTTCCCTACAAAACTCTTCTGGAAGTTACAGTCAGGAGTTCATTCTGTGCTGTGTGTTTAAATCCATTCCTACTCAGCACCACATTTTAAATCTATTTACATCTATTAAATATAGATTTAATGAAAGCCTGTCTATCTGATTTGTTGAACTGGACCCACAGCCATTCAAAAGGTGGTAACAGGAGACAACATTTTGTTTGGTGGGCCATCAAGCCCTTGTATTCCCTATGGTGCCAGGGAATACTTCTCAACAAACTATTCCTCTTCTTGGGGAAAAGATACAGTGCAGACTTTAGGATAATCAGAAACTTTTTCACATCTCTTCGCATCATCCCACACTGTCAAGGGGAGGTGATGGTTCCACTTTTGATATCTCAAATCTCTTCTTTGTAGACACTCAATTAGGAATTTAATTAAAAAAGGAGACAAAAGGAAATAGCATGTCTTCCCTAGAGGAAGATTCCTAACACTGAGCATGCAGCCACAGATCAGAAGGGAAAAGGAAGCAGTGAAGCATAGGAAGGCAGCAGCTCGGGGAAGGACTGCCAGGGTACGACCTGTTCTGTACTGTCAAGTGCTACTCAGCTCTGTGGCTCTCTGTCCTTGCACAATATTTGGGCTTTTGCTTGTTTGTTTTTCTTTTCTCAAGGAAGATGACTTTCCTCCAAACAAAGATGTTATTCAGCTTTCCCCCTTCCCCTGTTTTATGATAGAAGTACCTGTATCTGCTGTTCAAAATTGGAAAACTATTTGCAAGCATAAAAGGAACTCTCATAAATGGAAAATCCCAGATAAACTGTTTAAAAAGGTTGCCCCTCCTTACTACTGAAACTGTTTTTCTGACTAAGTCTATATTTAATCCTGTCAGAGAAACCAACAATCTGGGGGGAAAAGTTTCAAGAAGGAAAATTGCACTAGTGGAGTCTGTTATATAGACTAGCTTGTAATGGGGACCCCAGTTGGCCTTAGTATCAACCTTTGAGGTTTGCAATTCAGTTAGTCTTTGATTATATTATGGGAAACAGCATTGAAAGTCTTTATGAAGTTGAAATAAACAACATCCACTGCTCTCCCCTCATCCTCTGTTCTCATCATCTGACTGTAGGAGTCTATCAGGTTGGTTAAACATGATTTTCCTCTTCATAAGTCCATGTCAGCCATACCCAATCACCTTCTTGTCCTCCATACGCTTGGAAAGGGTTTTCAGGAGGACTTGCCCAAGCATGAAGGTGAGGTTGACCAGTCTGCAATTCCCCAAATTCTTCTTACCCTACTCAAAGATAGGAGTGACCTTTGTTCTCTTCCAGTCCTTGGGAATCTGCCACAATCACCATGACCTTTCAGAAACAACTGAAAAAGGCCTTGCAATGACATCAGCCTTCAGCACCTGTAAGTGAAACCTCATGAGTCAGGCCCCACAGACTTCTGTATGTCCATATAGTCTAAATGTTCTTTACATCATCTTTTCCCACCCAAGTTTTCTTTGCTCCAGACTTTTCTACTGGTCTCTGGGCCTGGGATTTCTGAAGGCTGATCTTATCAGTAAAGATGGGGATGAAAAAGGCAGTGGGTACCTCTGCTATATCCTTTGCCATCAGCTTTCCCTCCCCTTTCAGCAGTGGGTCCATGCTGCTGTGGAATGCAGGTCCATGTACCTGTAGAAGACCTTACAGCCCCTTGCTGTATTCAGCTTCAGGTGGGCTTTCTCTTGCCTAACCTTGTCCCAGCATGCTCAGACAGTCTCTATATTCCTCCCGAGCCTTTTGACCCTGACCGTACCTTGGTCATTTGTGCAGGCCTTTTAGTGCTCTTGCTTTAGCGTGAGTAAAGACATCATCTTTGAAAAGCATGGAACACAGGGAATTCAATTTCAAAGGGGATAGATTTACTATCTGCAGCTTCTGTAATATAATAGGATATTTATAAATCACAATTTGGGGTTTGATTTATGGGAACTGACTGAAAAGATAAATGAACACAGTTTTTATGAGGTGAGCTGTTTTCTGCACGTTTGGGACAAATTTGTCTCTTAGAGTTTATGTATCTTCCAGCAAAGATATATTAAACCTGGCAATAAACTTTTCATACTCTAAACTTACAGAGACAAAGCTGATCCTCTTGCCTTCTTGTATTACAGCAATCTTCCTTCAATTTATCCAAAACAATCTTCATCATCAAGGAGCATCAAAATGTGTCTGGCTATTGTTAATAATAAACTCTGAGTCAGCTGTAGAGAAGCAGATTTCAAAATCAATGAAGCTAAGTGGAGTGGACAAGGGAAAAACAGTCCACACAGCAGCTTTCTGACTTTACAAGCTGACTTGAGGAATAGAAGTCATAAATTTGCGGACAGATGAAAAACAGAAATGGTGAAATGCCAAAGGCTTGGTTGTGAAGCCTGTTTGAGCCAACCAGCAGGCAGTCTCTTAAGGGGGAGCCTAAGTTTACAAAAAGCCTAAGACAAAAGATGTGAATTATTGTGACTAACTTCACTGTTTTCACTGTAATATGCTGTTAAAACTTATGTAGTACTCAGCCAGTTTCAGAAATTGATAGCTGGGTTTCTGCTGGAGATTTTTGTCTGGCTCAGTGACTCAGATTCTGAGACACTGCATCTGTTTTCTAGATTGAAGAAGTCAACAAGGGTTACTTATAGCTTAACAGGTCATCTTGCTTTAAATAGCAATAATAAAAAGCTACCTACTTCTTTTTCTAAATCCCTTGCAGACTCGAGTAAGTTTTAGCATGGTGCTGACTCAAGCAAGAGCATGCCTGATGGGGAAGTTATAGGAGGTTTGTGTGTATGCTCTCCTTCTGGAAGTCTCCTTTTGAGTACGAAGCCCTGTGAGATGGCATGGTCCTCACCAGACATCATTTTGTGGTTATTCAGCTGCTCTGTGATGGAGCAATATATCTGTAGCCAGAAGGATGATGGGCCGACTGAGAACCTGGGGGTTAGGGTTAAAGGGAGAACTGCAATGGGGAACATCCTGGGGGGGGGTGTGCTACAGCCACCTGATCAGGACAACTGTGTGGATGAGGCCCTCTATAAACAGACAGGAGCAGCCTCACACTCACAGGCCCTTGTCCTCATGGGGGAGTTCAACCACTCTGGTATCTGTTGAAGGGACAGTGCAGCCCAGTACAAGCAATCCAGGAGGTTCCTTGATTGTGTGGAAGAGAACTTCCTTCTGCAAGTAATTGAGGAGCTGACAAGGAGAGGTGTCCTGCTTGACCTTGTGCTCATCAGCAGGGAGGGGTCGGTTGGAAATGTGAAGCTCCAGGGCAGGCTTGGTGGTAGCAATCATGAGATGGTTGAATTCGAGATCCTCAGGGCAGTGAGAGGGCATGCAGCAAGTTCACTGCACTGGACTCTAGCTTTTCACCAGCTCTTCAGTGGTAATTGCCCAGGTAAAAGAGAAGGGGCATGTGACCTTATCATACAGTCTACCTAGAGGTCTGACTGTATACATGCAAAGACACACTTGTGTTATACAGTCTTGGTGGTGTGGCAAAGTTGGCTTTTGAAGACAGTAATACCAAATCACTGTGCTTTTAGGGACCCAGGTTAAGCAGGTTGTTAATGTTCTGCAGGATTTCAACATTTTTTAGGAATCCTTGACTGTTCAGAGTTTACTGATTTCTGATGGACTTTCCAAAAAGCAATTTGTGATGTGCATTTTGCTGTGACCATAAGGTTTTTGCTTTGAAATATCATGTGTTATGTATAAACACTGACGATACCTATTACAGAGAATAGACTGGCCTTTCATTGGCTTGACAAGAGCTTTAACATGGAGGAAATTTTTCTTCAAACCAGTTCTGGCACATGTAATAAGAATCCATTTTAAATTTGGACCACAAACCTAACTTTGGTCAAAAGCTTGCCAGGCACAACTCAATAGTAATCTATTTGATTGCTGTGTAAAATGTTGGTTGTCAGAAAATACAAGAGCCATCCCTAGACTATATGAGAATATGTGGCTAAAGGCAGTGCTCAGAGTGCTGGAGGAGGAAGCTCAGAAGATGTGTGCTTTATCTTCAGCACTTTTATCAATCTGCTGTTTGATCCCAGGCAGGCAGGCTGTTTATGCCACAGTGTTCATATAAATCCTCAAAATTGCATTTAAGTAACTAAATAAGCAGTCTGATTTAGAGGCATCAATGCCTAATTTAATAATCTTTTTCTGAGTTGTAAGAGGTATTATTAGGTGTAATTAATGTATAGAAAGTGCCTCATGATCTTTTCTTTACCTGTCTACATCTTTATCCAGATGTTTATGCCATGCTGATGAAAGATTCTAAGCTGAAATTACTGTATGTATGAAAAGATGACTGAGAAAGCCTAATAACATAATTATCTTTATCAATAGATTTTCTTGAGAGCAACTCTTTGTTGTCCTCCTTTGAAGACAGTGATCATGAGAAATTATTTTATTTGTGTAATTTCTTTTCTGAATAATCTTTCTGTTTTGTGAGGGTGTAGGTGATAAAATTCCATTACAGGAGTCTGATGCATTTGCACTTTATTGTGGAAAACAGTTTTGCAGAAACTGAACAGTCTTTCTTTGGACAAATGTGCAGGATGCTCTTTCCTGGCTGTTCTTCCTCCCCATCACCCTTCTCTGCCCTCTGTTCAGCCAAAGTCACTAAGTGACCTTTAGGACCAGCTAAAAACTTTTGACTGAAGGTCATGGCACAAAGACAAGGCTTAATGTCAGGTTTATCTTGGGCAACCAGGTAAACCCATTTGTTCTCAGAAGTGCTGTGGAGGCATGGAAGAGGGGAAAGATATGCATCTGAGCCGCCTGCTCTCTGCGGCCATGGTGAAAGTTTACCCAGACTTGTCCCTCCTGCAGACTATCATGCTTTATGATTATTTTTGCAGAGGATTTTAGGTTGGCATATGCATAGCCCTATACAAGTAATTTGTCCATAGGCTTTTTCCTAGTGTCCATACAAGGCTTGTAGGAAATCAGGCCCCAGGATGCTAGGACTTTGCCAGCATTACACTTTCAGACACTTAATAAAAATGAGAGAATAGTGTTTAAAAGGTATAAAGTGCTGAGTGAAGAAAGGTGCTACATAAATGCAACTATTTGCAAGGAGAGGCTGTGGCTTAGCCTGGCTCTGAGCTGTATCAGTCAGTCCTGGGCCAGGCTGAGGCTGTACAGCCTGGTGCTACATAAAACTTAAACAGAAGATATTCGTGACATGCTTTAGCCTATAACTGGGTTAATAGATCTTCTTAAAAAGAAAGTTTAAAAATGAAGACTTGTTACTAAAGTTTCCAAGGACACTGAGGGAAGCAATACACTTTATGCACTTTACACACTTTACAGCAACTAAAAATGCAAATAATTCCCAGACATAGGGTTAGTGACTGGGGTTATAAACCCACAGATTGTCCCTATTCACTAGAAGAGGGAGGCTATAGAACAGTCTGGGTGTACTTTTTTGTTTCCTTGACCTGGCTTCTGTGCCCTGGTCAAGGAAATCCAGCCTGCTTTCCATGCTCACATCTTCTGTGTGTGTAGCTGTCATAAGAATGCAGCAGCAGCTGAGCACTTATTTGAGCTCAGAGAACTCACAGTGGAAAGTTAAAATTCTGCAAAAAAAATCTTCCTCTGTATTAAACAGTGGAAAACAAACAAAGAAAGTTGTGATCTCCAAATAACATTTTTTCCCTTCCTAGGTCATTAAGAAGAGCTTCTGTCTGACCTCAGTTTACTAAGAATTGCATTCTTGCTTCCCTTTCTCTCTCAATAGAAATAACACCTTTCTGACTCACCCAGTACTTATCTTACAGGAAAGTCAGATGGAAACAGGGCAGGTCTGGGATCTGTTCCCTGGACCTCTTCAGGGTTTGATTTTAATTCAATAATAATACAAAATGTGTTAACAATCTGGAGAGCACAGCTCTTCTCCCAGGAGAACAACTGAACCACTGCGCTTTTATTTATTTGCTCAGGGTTAGGCACATTCCGGGTATTGAAACATGCCTGGGTATACTTGGAAATTAGTCTAACAGTTCTGGGGCAGATGCCACTCTTTTAAACAAGTTTTGGATGTAGCCTGGGAGGTAGAATGGACCAGAGATTACTGCTGAAAGACAGCTTGGCTTCAGTCCCTCAAGTTAGGAAGGCAAGTGTTTAGTAGTTGTGACATGAACTGTTTCATGCCAGAAAGTGACAGTGCAAGGACATATAATGTAGGGGTCTACAAGTAATCTCACCAAGGCTCAGTTTTGGCAGGATTCAACAGCCTGGGAGCTGGGACTGTCCTGGGAAGGAGAAGGTGTAGATCATGTTGTAGAATCCATACACACTTAAAAGATATGACTCCTCATTGCATAGTCTATTAAAAAACTGGCACTGCCTCCAATGGACTTGATAGCTACCTGTACAGCAAACGGAGCAGCCATTGTATTTTAGTATCTGCTACTTTTGTTTTGTTTTGTTTTCCCCCAGGATTTTCTTCATTACAGAATAGTGAGGCCAACTTGTTGTCTTTTTACATCCATACAGATCTTCGAATTTAAATAAAGAAGCATACAACAATCTACGGTTGTCAGAACATTACTGATAGATCTTTCTTTCTATACTGCTTGACTTTGATAAAGCCTCAGCTGGATATCTGTATTTAACTGTGAGCATTATGCTTCATAAGGGTGGAAGCTAAGTGGATAGAGCTAAAAGAAAGGTAACAAAAGGGTCATGTTTTTTAGACCTCTGATCTGTGAAGAAAGATTGAAATAATTGGATTTACAGAGTGAGGAAAGGGAGACAGATATCTTCAAATGTACTAACATCTGCTGCAAGGACAAAGAACAACCACCCAATCTCAATTTCTGTGATGAATAAAGTAGGAAGCAATGGGCTTAAATTTTGAGAGGGCAAATTGAGTACAGGGTAAAACACTAAGACAAGGGAAGTCTGGAATGGATTGAATTGAATTACTGCAGGCTTTCTAGATCAACTTTCTTAAAACCATTCAGGCAAACTGCTATCAGGAATAAACTGGGATAGCCAGGCTAGTCTTGTGCTTGAGGGATGCATTAGGAGATCTCAAGCTGCTTTCTTGTTTTACAACTTTGACTTCATTTTTTTCTATAAGGTTTGAATATTAGCAAAGTAATGTCAGTATTTTTCAATCTATTGAAAAATTTATTTGTAGAGGTTTTTCTTCCACTGCCCTTCATCTGTCTGGCTTCAATATCCTCTTATCTGTCTGAATCTATGGACCTATGAACATGAAACAAAATTTCAGGATATATCTGTATGTATATATTTGTCTTTAAAGGGTAGATTTTTAGCTGGTTTTCTGTTCATTCTATATCATTCATCTGAGGATATACATTTACCCTATGCTGAGGAAACATAGACTATGAAAAATTTTTGATAATGAAATCATGGCCTTTCGCTAGACACTTGTGGAGGGTTGACCCTAGCTGGATACCAGGTGCCCACCAAAGCCTCTCTATCACTGCCCTCCTCAGCTGAAGAGGGAATATAACAAAAAGCTCTTGGGTCGAGATAAGGGCAGGGAAAGTTCACTCACCAGTTATTGTCAGGGGCAAAACAGACACAACTTAGAGAAGTTATTTACATTCATTACTGATCAAATCAGAGCAGGAAAATGAGAAATAAAAACTGAATTTTAAAACAACTTTCCCCTCCCCTCCCATCTTCCCAGGCTCAACTTCACTCCCAATTTCTCTCCCTCCTCTCCCCAGTGGCAAAGTGGCACATGGAATGGGGATTGTGGTCAGTTCATCACACATTGCCTCTGCCACTTCTTCCGCCTCAGGAGAGGACTCCTCGCACTCATCCTCTGCTACAGTGCAGGGTCCCTCCCGCAGGAGAAAGACCTTCACAGACTCCTCCAATATGAGCCCTTCCCACAGGCTGTACTTTCTGGCAAAATTGGAAATTAATGTCTTTCTTTAAATAGTTTTGCAGAGCAGTCCCCAAGACTTACCAGTTTGCCTACCTTGGATTCCATATGATAATATGATATAGAACCTAGCAGTTCTAGGACTGCTCTTTAATGCTCTTTTCTATCTACAGATAGAAAGAAGTCTGTAAAAAAAAACCTAGTCCTAGGATTGACTGCTCCTTCCAACAAACCTCATTTAACAGGTAAGAAAACAGAACAGATGCTTTGTTTTTCTACAGTTCTTCCCTAATAATCACATAATTTTAATGATGTGTTTTTAGTAATATTCTGCAATAACTAGGCAAGACGCCAGTTAACAAATTACAACAAATACGTCCTTCTTAATCCCTTCATGGTCTCCCTGTTGGCTGGAGCCCTAATAAGCATGGGCTGCTGTGTTGCAGGAATAAATACTCAGCTGCAAGAATGGCTCCACTGCTCCTCATATACCTGGTATAAGAGTAAATTAAAAAGCTGGTAAATGTATTGTTTTACTGAGAGGGAGAAGCAGATGATTTCTTGGTAAATTACAGTTGCATTAGATCTTTTTATCAGTGTTCTTTTATCCTGGACCATGTCAACTTGGAAAAAGATGCTCTTCGTAAAAAAGGTTCTTCTAAACACAAATCTCATTAAGACAATCTGAGTGACAGCAGGTTACTGTGACCTGAAAAAGCATAGCTTTGCTTTCAGCACACTTTCCATTAAAAATGGCATATAAGATGTGAATAAAGTCACTGCATAAGCCATAGGGAATATACTTGGTTTAAAAGTGCATCAGTGACCAGACAAGTCTGATACTGGGAATGACATACACAGCACCAGCAAATGTAGGATAGACTTTTAAACTCCATTCAAATATGTACATTCCCCAGAGCATCTAGCTGCTTTTCTCACCTCCTGTAGAAATAGGATGTCACAATACAGAACTGAGCTGTACAGAACTGAGCTGTTGGTAAGTAACCATGCCAAGAGTGTATTTCATACAGAGTGTGTCCTTGTCAGTCATGAAAAGACTGTAGTTGCTTACTAAAGCAATGAAAATAAAGTTATGATTTCTACTGTGTTTCAAATTCCGAAGACTCTTGGCATGATATTTTGTCATAAAGAAATTAAGCTACCTTTTCCTTACAGATGTAATCAGCTTTAAGCAGGAGAAAATGTATTTGGAAGGTGGTTGAGAGAATGGGAACATTAAGGGAGAGATTTTGAGTTAGGATCATTCGTTCCATCAAACTCAGATGAGTTTCTGTGCTAAGGAAGACTTATTTACTTTAATAAGTCAGGGTAAAGAAGATTTATCAAAAGATCCATGAGAAAATCCTCATCAAATACTCCATTTCAGAAAGTGTGTGTCTATGCAACAGGCAAGAAGCAGGGGCAGAAGTGCCATGGTTACCTGCATTTTACCCAAGGTTCAGTTCTAGGGACAGAGTTGTGTGGGAAATGAAATGCATCTTGCTCTGCAGTTTGCTTGCCGATTCACAACACAAGCTTTACAAACAGGTCTGTGTTTAAAACCCATGACATCTGGAGGCGGAAAAAACAGCCAAAAATTAATAGCTTCTGCTGCCAGCTTCCAAGCATGTGTACCACCCAGTCCTTGTGTTACTGCTGCAAACAGCATGGCCTGTGGTGACCATACCACATTTTCTTGCAAGGTATGTCCATGGTTGTCTTTGTATAAACACATGGAAAGCAGAGGCTGTGATGTGATTTTAGTGCTTGTATGGAAGTGTGTAGACCTCGATGTTATCCCAGTGCTGCTTGCTTCCCCAAGCAGTGGCTGAGCCCCTGATTAGAAGGAGGAGAAGCTTAGATGTAGGGTTTGACAGCAATTGGTTCAACTCCACCTGCATTTCTCCTTGAGCCAGGGAGCTGACAGGGTTTACATGCTCCCTATGTGGGTATCAGGCTCCCTGTCAGCATGCTAATAGATGCCCGTATTCCAGCACATGGCTGCTGCTGAAGGAGCTGGCTTTAGGCATGTCCAGGTGATGCAGAAGAAATAGCATTGGTACTTCTAGAGTGTGTAGGATCTTGTAAGAGGTTGCTGGCTTGCAGATCAGAAGGATCCTAAAAGGCAAACTAAGATTTTTCTGATAGTAGGACTACCCTAGAGGATTAGCAGGGTTAGCATATGAGGTCCTTGTCTTCAGAAGTACAAAGTCACAGAATCACAGAATCCCAAGGGTTGAAAAGGACCTCGAAAGATCATCTAGTCCAACCCCCCCTGCAAGAGCAAGGTAACCTAGAGTACATCACACAGGAACTTCTGATAGCCATATCCGTTTATAATTGAAACAAATGACAAAAAGTACTTCTTTACTTTCTTCTCTCTGTATCTGTTGCAGGTTCAGTTTCCTACCCTTATTTTGTGGTTCAATGGGATAGTCAAACTTTCTATAGCTAAAATCAGTTCAGTAGTTTCTAAAGGACAGGATAATTCTAAAATAAAGGAACAAAACTCACTTCCTCCCTACCTTTATTTTTTTTCCTTTGATTTAGTGTTATGACTCACTTATTTCCATGACAGTTGTCAATCATTTTGGTTTGTAGCACCATGTATTCACTGGGATGACAGGACAATAGAGGAGCTGTGACTGTCACATAATCCCATGATCACAGAAGGGTATTTAAAACACATAGTGAGACCACTGACAAAGTCGCCACTGTTGGCGGTGCTGCAGATGAATTACTGGCAAATACTATAGAAGAGAGAGAGGAACCACTTGCACAGAGGGAAGAAAGGGACTTTCTAGGGTATTAGCAGCTAATTCTGAGAATATGGGGAAGATCCTTTTTATTGTTATCACCAAAGAACTGCTGGGTGTGAAGGGTTCATGTCCTGCGCATACTGAAGGGGTCCGTGACTATGGAACTGTTATCTGGAAATCTTATTAATCTCATAGCTCAGTATACCATCTGTGTTTTAGCAAACTGCTCAAAGCTTTAACAGGCTTTCTGAGCCACTGTCTTACAACTTACATTCTCGCAACACAGAATAGAATTAAAAAAAACCCACTAATTCTGTTATTAGTGGATAAAAAATATTATTGGACAAAAAAGAAATTGTTTGCAGTGTATATAAATCCTCCCAGTAAAAACTCAAATATTGTCAAATCATGCAGACACAACAAAGTTTGCATTGCTATGGAAACAAGGCTAAAGAGGGCTTATGCTGTGAAAAACAACTTGCAGGTAACTGTGAAATGTAAGCTTATAAGAATGACACCTTTCATGCTGATGTTGAAAGACAAGATATAAAACAAGCACCTTGGGTTAGAAGGCTGTTTTTATTTAGTTTTCCACAGAGACAAGTTCTTTTCACCTCTATTCTTACAAGTTTAACATCAAAACTACTGGCATATATGTATGAGCTATACAGGTAGAGAGACGTCTCCCAGTACAGAGTTACACTTCTATAGAACATTTAAGAAAAAAACATAGTCTCTTCTATGTCCATCTAATAAAAGAACTGCTAAATCAGGGTAGAATATTGATCATAATGTATTTTCTTTATATGAATGTAGTTATTAATAAAAAAATAATCTAGTGTCTAATATTTAAACAAAACATACTATATACATTTGGCTAAGCTGAAATATCATACCTTGCCAAATGAAGAAATGCTCTCTAACGGTATTTCCCCTAGCAGCTCAGTAGGTATGCAAGGCATGCAGTTCATTTCCTGCCAAAGTAGAGAAAAATGGGTAGGTCTGTGATAATATTGCTAGTGTGCTTGAAAAAGATCTTGGTTCTTTACATTGTAGTTCACTGTATACACATATTTTGTCTCTTGGTCTCCTCAAAAGTTCCCAGGTACAGCTTTCAGATTGAATCCCTTTTAGCTCTCAATGATGGAGGGCTCAGTGGGAGGCAGAATAGGATTTTCCAGAGCGTTACAGTCATCAGTGAGGAATACCAAGTCCTGGAGAAACGAAAGAGAAGGGTAACATATAAGGAGGAAGGGAGAGGATAGCACAGTGTTGAGAAGCTTAGGCCCTGATCCATTTTTACATTTCAAAGGACAAGATAGTGACAGAGAGAGCTAAAACCAGAGACTGTCCCTGTTGGTGCATCTTGACCTACCCTTCTGCAGTAGGAGATCATGATGGTGTACAGGCTCCGGGCTTTTTCCTTCAGCTCACTCACTTCAAGCACTCTCTCACATCTGGGGTAAGCCACAAAGTCACGGAGTTTTGCCAACACACAGTAATTCTGCAAAGCATGCAAAAGAGGTATGTGTAACCCTGCACACACACAGATTTATGTTTCTCATCCCTCACTTACAAAATTCTTACTGCCTCTGTGGGAACCTTGAATTCCTACCTCTATGTACATATGTACGTAACCTGTGTAACCTTTAGTTAGGAAAATTCACCATCAGTATTTAATAACAAAAATGTTTGGACTAAATAAGTGATTGGGAAAGCTCATAGACACAGTTTTGGTCTGCCAGCTTATATCTCACATGCTTTAGGAGGCAGCAGTGCCAATACAATCAAATCTGCTTCTGTAGTGGGTAGAGTTACCTACAGAATTGGTGCACTGCTTCACTTCTAGGAGAGCACCTGATTTAACTACTGAACAAGTTACCAGTCACAGACATGAATCCTTTATTCCCCTACAATCAGCAATATTGTAAGCACAAAGCAAAATAGTTTTTAGAGTAATTTTTGTCTTAGACTTTGCATTTTCAAAAGAAAGCACAGCCAAAATGGATTTTGCAACATCCTTGTGAAGCTGATAAATATCCCAGCTCTTGCTTTAGAGTGAGGTAAACTAAGGCACTGGGCTCACATTGCTTGGTCTTTGCAATGAAGTGAGGCACTGGCAAGTCTTGATAGTGTAATTGCCTCTGGCAAAATGTATCAGGCATCTCTTGCTTTGTTGGATATTTTCTACTTTTTAGTTACCCAGTGGAGCACTGGGAAAAGAAGCAAAATATGTAAAATATCACAGGGCAGAATGCTATGACATTAACTATGTGTTCAGGAAGCTATTTCTATTTTGTCTTTGCTGGGACATGACTACTGCTGTCTTTTCTCAGTATCACACTCTTATACCCTCAGGTGTACCTTCTCTTTCTAGATTCAACCAGTGGCTATTTAAAATAGGAAAAGCCAGGAAGGTATTCTTGCACTTATTTTTATTAAAACTGCAGTCCCAGAAGATATTAATCATATAAAATGAAGTAGATTTAATCCATATAGAAAGTTTATTCTGCATTTTTTCTTTAAAACTATTACTCAAAGTTTTGTTGCACATATTTAACATCTGAAAAAGCTCTCTCACAATAAATGATGTACAGTAAGTATTCACTTCAAAATATAATTTTCCTCATTTTTGAAATTTTTAAACATGTAAAATCTCAGAAGATTCACAAAGATTTTAATAATGTTTAAAATGAGATTTATTTTGTTGGTCACTCATCTCTCTAATTAATCAAGCTCTTAAAAATTTCTTTCAAAGCACTCTTCTGGGGTGCAGTCTTAAAAGCTCTCTCTTTTTATTAAGTGCTTTTACAGCACAGAATTAAGAAAGTAGTGTGAAAACTTACATGTATGTCCAAGTACAGCCTGGGCAGCATCTGTACACAGGAGTCCTGCAGGAAAGAAGAAAGACCTGTTGCAATTTTGTTTGGAGAGAAACTTGTGTCGAAAGCATGCAACCTGCAGCGTCTTTGCTGGGCAGTTTTTAGGTAGACTCACCACAGCTTTGGAGGTCTGTAACTCTTTAAAGGACTCCGTGATTTCTTTGCTCAGAGACAACACCCTTGAGTAGCAAGTTGGAGGGGCTGCTCTGGATAACAGGGCAGCAGACAGCAGAGCAATCAGACTCAGCAGCATCTTCATTGTAGGGAGCTTGTCCAAAGGAGGAAGGGAGGAAAAAAACCCACTGTTAGTGGTTAGTAGCTACTGGTAAGCGTCAATGGGTAAGTTTGACAAGTCAGCTCCCAATTAAATAGTCTCCTGAATCAATGGAAAAAAAAAAAAAGAAAAAGCCTGGGGGTGGTCCAAGCAGCAGCTTGCTGCTGTTTTAAATTTCCTGCCAGCCTATGAGGCAGAGCTGCTAGCGCTTTCCTGCCCGGAACAGGGAAAGGAGGGAATGAGGATAATAAAAACAAACACTACTGGTGTTTTTCATTCCAGAAAGAAAACAACCTAGTGAGCATCTCAAGCAACAGATATATGTGTAAGAAGCAGCACAGGGTTATCAAAGTATTGTAGGCCCTGATGCTGTATGTACTTTGGCACATACACCTTTCTTGAGAATGTAATGTACAGCTGTGGGAGTACACAGGCTGCAGATAGAGAGATATCCTTCCAGGACTGGTGACATATGTTATCAGTATCAATTAGACTTACTTATCATCCCTAGCAGGTCTCAAAGTTTACTGCTATAAAGGAAACCTTCCAGGTCTGATGTCATTTTCTCTTTTAACCTAGGCAGATGCTCACAATTTTTTAATCGAAACAATAGTGCTCGTTATTGTTGCTTGGAGAGACACGTGGATTTACATTTGTGATCTCAGACAGAACAAATACATCTCTATATGGCTGTCATAAATGTATAAAAACTATTTTGCTTTCTGAGTCGAATTTAAGAGGCTCTGTTCTTTTATTAGATGCCAGACGGTGCTGAGAAATCCAGATGCTGGGATGCAGGCCTGAGGCTCAGCATATGTTGTTCTTACATGTTAATTGTCCTGTAAAATGGAGGTACCCTTGAATGAAGAACTGCTTATTTCACAAGTTACCCTCTCCCATTTCAAATTCAGATTCTAGCTAGGTATTAACCAAATGAATGAAGCGCCTGATGGAGTACTCCAATACCCTGGCACTGCAGTAGATCAGGAAGGTTCATCTGAAGATGAGAAAAGGGGAAATGACTGAATATCTGCAAAAGAAAGGGCTTCCCAACAGCCATTTTAGAAGGAAAATCAGAGTCTCCAAAATTAGTTTCAGGAAGAAAAAATTATTCTCTTTGTTGCAGAATACACTGACTCAGATCGACCAAAACACCTGGAGGAAACAGAGAAAGAGAGATGCACACTATGGTCTTATTGTTATATGTTTCTTTGCCCTCATGAAGAACGATTGGTTTAGTAACATCATGTGCTCCAGAAGGTTAAAGTGGTAGATACTAGGAAGGAAAAGCTGGGAGTCTTGGCTGAGGGGAATTTAAGACTGGCCTTGGTGAATGGGCTGCTGGGTCTTATTTCCAGGAAAGACATTTGTTGCCTAGACAAGTGAAGAGGCTGGAGGAAGACAGAAAACCTTCTGAGATGGCCCCAAGCAGCTGGATCATAAATCTAAATACATCTACCTAAGGCATGTCCAAGGAAAGGATATGTCTTACCGTGAGCCTTGCTGCTAAAGAAACAGGCTCTTAATCACCATCTCATTACTGTAAAGAGTAGCTGAGGGTAGCAGTGAAATATTATGCTTCTATCACATTCTCATTTGGCAACCTGCTAAAATGTAGTTGCTTTGCCAGAAGAGCAGTCTTCTGAACTGCATAAATGCTCTCCCACTACAAGAAGGCAGCAACACAGCTGCTGCTAAGGATGGCTTCAAAATGAAGCATTTGTTTTTCTATTTTTTTTTTAAATGCAAGCAGTATTCTCTTCCTTAGTATTTTACCTATGTTAAGTCTACAGTGATGACTTCATTTCAAACTACAGTTAAATACTATGGATCATGTTCAAAAAGATAGATGTCAAACATAGCCTCATGGCCACTCTTTGTCTGGCATGAAACACCAGCAAAACAACTTTCCAAGTCCTCTGTCCTGGACATATTCAGGCAGCTGAAAGCTATTTCAAAATCTCTCTCATTAGGATGGGGTAGCGTTAAAGGTGCCGACACCAATTTGGAATTACATTATGAACTTAGCTTTACATTGACTGCCCAGGGCCAGGGAGGCAAATATGTAGCTTCCTCTAGCCTAACACAATGCCTTGTCTCCCAAGTTGTGGTGAGTGCCCCATGCCATAGAAGCCTCACTCAGTGGTTGCATCTGAGGGAGCCTGGCATAAACGCTGAATGCCACCTATTGCTCCAAGCAGACATCCAGAGGAGGAAAAGCCCAACACTAGCACTGAACTGAGGGCTCATGATTTTTGTCCAAAACGTAGGAGACCTGGAATTCATTTCCTTCTCAGTTTTTGAAGGTGCAACGTGCTGGCAATGATCTGAGGTAGTGACAAAGGGAAGAGGGAGAAAAGCACCCACCATTCATACCTTTGCAGTTGAGGTCTGCCTATGCATAGCATAACTTCTGTCCTAAGAGGTGAGATTTGTTCAACTACACAACTTTCCAAAATGCTTTGCCACTGACAGGCATGGGAAATGATCCACCTTTCCCTGTTCTTCTGTAGAACAGGGAAACGCAATTCTCTTGTTGACCAAGCTCTTCTTGGCCCAGAGAGCAAAGCAAAGGCTGGATGCAAACCTCACTAAAACATTTAACTGAATAAAAAATATTACTATTTTGTGAAGAGGCAAAATTGCTGAAGTAATTTGAGTTTTTACTCAGCTGCAGTATTCCTGCCTTGTGGTTTCTCTTTTATCCTATATAAACTCATGGAAAGCCATCTGTAACCATATAGTTAAAAAAATGAGTTACCCTTAGAAATACCAGGAAAAGGGATTTTTAATTTTTTTTTCAGAAAAAAAAGGAAGAAAGGAAGAACCAGAGTTTATTTTCCTTACCTAAATCTCCTCCTTCCTGAGCCAGACTACATGCATAGCTGTCTCCGACCCAGATGGATATTTTCCAACATGTACTAGCTTATCAGCACTTCTGCACATTTCAGCATGCAGAACATGCAACTCAGTTCATAAAAGACAAATATTCTCTTCTCAGTTATTTTCTATTTGTAGCTCATCAGCAAGATTATCCTTGAGCTCTGAGTACGTTATATTTATGGTCCAGATATGAGCAAATAACTTCTTTGTCTCTAAGAAGCTCACTGGTGGCTTCAGGAGAACTTGTTAGTGACATCAGGGACTGTGAGTCCTTTCAGTTTAAAGCACCCTGCACAGCTCTCAACCAGATACACAGTTACTGAAGCCCCCAAAATTCCAGAATCCCTTTTCAGTGACTGTTTTTATCCAGTCAGTTATGCAAAGCCATTTAGCCATTTATTAATTCTGGTGTGTACCCTGCCTTGGGCAGAGAAGGTCTTTAACAGGGAGACACAAGCTGTTCTTCACAAAGGCTAATAGCATCTTAGAGGCAATATGAAAAAGGCAATAGTCTTTAGAACTATATGAGGGGGAAGGGGCAAAGAGTCAAAACTCACCTGAAGATTGTCTCTATAGAGTGGATGCTATTTACAGCCCTTCCAGTCTGTGGAACGCAGCTCAGGCTGTCATGAGAAGGGAGCACACCCTGGGGGTTCTGTCAATCAGAACCACCATATTTGTGATTATCCTCATGACATGGACAACTCCACCACAGACACATCTTTACCATACTCCTCAATTCAGTGAGCATTTGAGGCCTCTGAGGGCTCAGGGTATACACTTTCTGAGTTTTGTATCAGCTCTTGAAGCTGGTGATGTCACTACAGCCCTGAGTGCTATTTACAGTGCATTTATTTACACTTTTATAAGGACTATTCCATAGTAAACACAGACACATGGGCTGAGAGGAAACTCAGAAGCCTATCATGACATAACTGTGTTATTGATACATTTTCTCATTTTTTAAGTTTTGAGCTATGTTGTCCTTTTTGCTTCCAAGTTACTGAAAACTCAAACAATAATATTTTTCTAATAGTCAAAGGACTCACTATGCAGACAGAAATTCCTCCCGTGTTTGAACAGCCTTCCAGAGCCTCCACCAACTTTTGACAAAAGCCCTTTCAAGTTGCTGACTTCCTAACACCAAAATCCACTTGCTTAATGGAAATGTTTATTTTCAAATAGTTGGGGGCTGCCATTAGACACCTCATGAAATGGGCTTCTGATTATGTTGAAAAATAGGAAAAGAAAAGTAAACCAGCATTTTACAGAGAAAGCCCTGTGTATTTAAGAAGTGATTCAAAGCCTAGTGACTCAGCTGGCTGTTGTGGCAAAAGTGCCACTTCTTGCTTCAGGGCAGAGCTAAACTGCCATGCAGTCTTCGATTTCAGCACAGGGCTTTTAGGAAACCTTGGAGTTTCGATTAAGGTCTTATATGTTTGTTGTTTTTTTCCTCTCTGTGCAACAGGGCACTGTATTGATCCTTTCTGTAGACATCAGCACTGAATTTCAGGATAGGGCAGCCTCACACATTGCCCTGGCTCTCAAAGGTGCTGGTGCACAATGCTGCCAGCTGCCCCTAGTATAGAAGGGAAGCTGGGTATGGTAGCAGTGTGCCTGCAATTTGAAGGTGGGGTGAATCCAATGTCTCTCCTTTTCTCTTGCATGCTAGCAGTAAGTCTCTGCTGGTGATCTGCATGGCTGGGCCAAGCTGCAGGCAATGGACAAGGCAGGACCTCAGGTTTGTCACTGGGCTAGTGTTGCAATGCTGTTTCCCCATGAGAATAAAGCAGAAGTCCTCTTTGCTTTTGCTTACTCAGTGATGCAGGTTTCTTTTTTCTACACTGCTGTTGTTATTTTAAAACATTTACATATATATTGAGGAAACATGTTACTGCTCAAAAGCCTGTTCTTAGATAAAACGGGTGTTGAAGCAGCTAAGCCATCTGGATCAGAAAAGGAAATGAGATGTTCTGAAATCTGGAGGTCTTGCCAGCATGAACCTGGCGCTGGGCACTTTCCCTGTGGGAAAACATATGGAAATGGGGAGTCCTGGGGTCCAGGACAGGGCCAGGCCAGGCCAGCAGGACTGAGGAACAGGAATCATTTCCTTGTGCTGCCTTGGACCAGTGAGGGGATCATTGGCACTGGCTGTACTTACCAGCCTTCTCTGTGGGTGGTGTGTCCAACCTGCTGCTGCAGCAGGCTCCTGTATCCATCAGGGTATCTGGGGCTCAGCATGATGGCAGTGCTGCGAATGGCTGGGAGATGTCCTCAATAATGTCTGTCACTGTGGGGCAGAAGTAGCCAGGCTTGTCTGTGTCTTGGCTGCTGTCTGTGTAACAGGGTATTTCCCACGGACGCTGTGGGAACACAGCCATCAACACCAGGGAGACGGGAGATTATGTGGTTTTAGCCCCGTTGGTGATACTCTTTTCAGTGACTGCAAGGCTTATTGATTGAAGTAATGCAGGATTTAGAGTCTTAAGCCTTCACTGCCTTGCTAAGAAAAAGGCAATTTTACTTTAGAGTAACTCACAGACCTCTCTGGTGAAACAACAGTGGTGCTTTCAGCCTGGCTTGCTGGCTGGGTGTGAGCTCAGGCAGAGCTGCCTCCTTTCCTCCCTGTAGCACACAAGTGCCTTGTTTGTACCTTGTCTGGGCTTCGAGACCACTCATGTATACGAGTTATCTTAAGGTAATACCATTCTTTATTAACACTGAAGTCAGGGCCTCAGTAACAGCATTCTGTAGAGAGAGCCTTGTTCAGGTTTAGAGCGGTGCTTAGTAGTAAAAGCAAGTCATTCATGCTTCCCATCCCTCGCTTTGCCCTCCCGACCTCTCTCCCCATGCACATGCAAACACAGCAGATAGCTCCAGGTCTTATCATTGCTGGTCAGCTTAGCACCCTCTCTAAGTACACTCATGATGAAAAATCATGTCAGCCAGGAGGAATGTATTAGAGGCAATACAAATAAATGTATTCATCTACCAAACCTGTCCCCAGTATGAGTCCACTGGGGAATTCAAGGTCTTTTCAAGGTTTTTTCAAACACAAGGTCTGAGCCATGTGCTGTCCCTCCAAGGAGCTCTTGTCTATGCTGTGGTTAATCTGCAAGGAGATGAGCAACTTTATTTTCTAGGACTGGTATTTCTGCACCTTTCAGAAGCATTATGTCACTAAAAGAAAATAAACAGGTGAGACTGAAAGTGCAACTCTGTGTAACAGTCAGGTCAGAGCCAAGTAGGAACCCAAAGAGACTTCACTGCTCAACTACAAGGATGCACAGAAGCTTTTTACTATCTGCTTAGAATGCTAGCAGGGTCAGTTTTCTATTTATTCTTGCTTAGAAACCTGCAAACGTCAAAGCTTATGTTGCTGTGTGTATTTCTGGACACAAACAACAGTTCTTCCAGCAGGCTAGAACAGCTGCAAGGTAAAACAAATTCTCATCTCAGCTGGCTGAGAAGATGAAGTACAGATCCTTATATGTCATGGCTTAAGCCCAGCCAGTAACCCAGGACAGTATAACACATCATGTCTCCATATTTCTACTTTCTATACACTGCTTTTCATATTTTATCTTTAAGCATAGTGGAAGAAATCCTGTTATCACTGAAATCAATGGCATAAGTCACAGACTCCTGCAGATCCACATTCTCACTCTAGATTAAAACTAGAGTTCCATTCATTCGCCTTAGTAGCACAAAAGCTTCAAAGCCAAGGCAAGAGTAAATCAGATGCATTATGAATTGTTTTTCACGAAGAGCATTACCTTTTGGAGTCCTGTCTCTCAGAGACATAACACAGATTCAAAGACATCTTTGCCAGTGTCCTAAAAACAAATGATGTGACAAGTACCATGTGCAGGTATTATGCTCTTCTACAAAACAAAAGTGCTCTACCAGGTAAAATGCAGAGGTGATGAGAATAACTCTATTTTTGTTCTGCTAAAGAAAATCAATAAAGAGAATAATTACCCTTTTGTTCTGTCAGGTTGCCTTGAAATAGAGAAAAAATAAATACCTGAGCATGTCAGAAGCTGGTGTCAGCAGCAGACTGTGTTTCAGATGTAATTGTCATTTAAAACTGAATTTCATTCTTCATTATAACTTTTCTGTTTTAAATCCTTTTGATAAAACAGTGGAGGAAAGATTTCTTTCTGCTCCTGAATGACATACAATGAATTTCCAGATGACTAGATGTCCCTAAAGTGTGGGTTTAGTTTGTGTTGGTTGCATTTGGGTGACTGAATGCCTGCAGTGCTTTAACATAACCCACCTTGGCGTGGGTGCCCCAGGCAGCTGCAGCCAGGGGAGGAATAGGTGTTCAAGGTCAATGGCTAGGTGAAAGGCAAGTCAGACCTAAGGGTGGCTTTGTGGGACTGTCTCAGCAGCAGTGTGCCTACTTACTCTCACTGTTTTATAAAGTTTCTTTTAACTTTTATACTTATTCCCAACAGGAAAGAGAAATAATGATACGAAACTGAGACAACATTACAGCTGGGTAATGTACTGAGGAAAGCACTGAGGGATGGCATAAAGAGAAATATTTTGAGTGAAGAATCACCCCAGTTTCAGTGTTGTGCCTTTCATGTGTAGAACAAGACAAGGTCTTTAACGTCTATACTTTTGATTTTGGACCATTAAGCTGATTTCCATTAGAAGACTAATCAAATTAACATTTATTTTCCTCCTTTCTAGTTGGCTGCAGCTTTTCTTGTTTTGTTTTGGTTTGTTTGTTTGTTTGATGTTTTAGAAGTGTTGTGGCTGGGGAAGTGAGAACTTGGCTTGATTTAAAATGTAAATGCTATTCTATCAATCTTCCCCTCCACTAATAGGCTGCCTGGGCATTTTAAGGGCATATAGTGAAAAGGAAACTGTGACTGCTAAAGAAAAGCCACCCCCTGCTGTTTCTGTTCATATTTATTTCACAATCAGCCTATTGAAATGGTGTGATTCACACTCTGATGCTGTCGTTGTCTAGCTGGCAAAGTCACTGGAGAATTTAAAGAAGTTTCCCAAGCTGAAAACCAGGCGAATGGCATTTGGGGCAAAAAGCAATCTTATCAGCAGTGAGAGCTAGTGAGTCACTGCAGTGCTCTCTCTTGCTGAGAGCTGAGGCTGCCCTTGCAAATGAGCAGCTCTCTTGAAATAAGAAGCTTTCTTCAAAAAACTGTGAGAAGCTTGTTGCTTTTGAAATGTAAAGTGTCCTTGTGATATACATATACATAGAGTATACAAGAGTAAAGTCATGCTAAAGTTTGCAGAGGCAATTTAAATGTTCTTTGTTAAAACATTGTTCCTCAAATAAATAGCCCCAAAAGGGTAAAATCATGTGTGAGTGCACATGATGGAAAGAGGCTGAGCAGTTTCCCAGTAATCTTGGGTAAATACTAAAGGAAAACCCTGTCTGTTTACCTTAAATTATCCAGAGTTAATATATTCATCATCTACCTTATACCCAGCAGTCTGTGTGAAATAATGACTTCCTGGTAACACAAAGACACATGGCTGAGACATTGTCTTTACAATACTAATCACAATCTCTCTTTGTGACAAGTATTACCATATACCCTTTCACTGACATAATTCAAAATGAAAGTTTAGGAGCCAGTATCAACACAGAAGATCAGAATAGCCTAAAGAAATAAATATAGATCACTTGAGACTGGATTAATTGAAATAAATAAATCCAATAGTGTTATGTGCTTGGCTCTCTGAATTTTTGTATAGAATTTCTACTGTATTGTGAAAGTTCATTACATGGCAATAATAAAGGGCGCAAAAAATGCGCTTTCTTACTACGTATTTTGTTATTAATCATGGGATAAATATTAGCTACTAGTCAGAATTGATGTGAAAAAGATGAATGTAATCTTAGGATGTATCAAAGGAGTTACAACCAGCAGAGACAGATATATTGACACCAGTGTAAAAGCAGGGATCTGCTCATCTGGCATATTATGTACACTTTTGGTCACCCATGGTTGAGGAGGATGGATTCAGACTGCATGGACTGCAGAAAGAACAGTGAGAATATTCAGTGAAGGGGGGGATGGGACAATGTGGGCATTTTTCCCTTCTGCCTCCCATTTCTTGTTGCCCCAGTTACTTTTCCAACAGTTGTGTCCTTGTCCTGCTCTTCTGGCAAAGCTGGCTGTCAGCTTTGTGGCTCAGGGCATTGCAGCCCCATCACAGCCTCCCTCATTCACAGCCCATTTTCCTATAGGTGTTACTGGGAAGTTCTGTAGTAGGGGTGGTAAGGTCCGTGTAGACAATCTCTCTATACATATACATCCCCGTCTCTCAAAGAAGTAAAAATCCAGGCACACAAGGACTGCAGAGGCCAGGCAAGGTGGAAAGTCTGCCTCTGTGGTGCCACTTGGAATGGGGCTGCCTTGACTGCTGACCAGCAGCCATTGCTTTAACCGGTATGAGAACTGAAGCCACAGAGGCATAAGGCCGTGGTCCATGGCTTTCTAGGAGAGAGCCCACAGCTGCCTGAAATACAGGCTGGAGGCCTTGGAGTCCAGCCCAGAGAAGGATGTGATAATGCACTGGCCAGAGAAATACAGTTGCCCACTGGACCCTAATCTGAATACAGCATTAAAGCTGCTGTGCAATCAGTACCATGCAGCTATGTTGGGGCTCTCAGAAAGGCTGGGTTTGTGCGTGGGGAAAGCACGTGTACAGACAGCACAGCAGCTGCCACACTATTAACTGCACTCAGAACATCCACTCATTTTATTCACTAATTGTACACCAACAAAAAAGGTTGGCATCAACTTTGTTCACATCAAAAAGACACAGTTTCAATTCTTCCTATTGCATAATTTAGGTACATAACTTCTGTAATAAAACAATGTGCCGGGTGGAGAATGATAGCATTGTCCACACCATTTTCTCTCTGACACCAAAGGGAAATGGAACTAACAGAGTCAAAGAAACCAAATGTTCAGGAAAGTGCCAAAGTGGTCAAAGCAGATTCTTTGATTCTGCTTTACACATACTTTTCAAAGAAGGGTTACATTTCCAAGCACAGTGTATCGGTTCTTGATGCCAATAAACCGTCTCTGTTTAGCTTTATACTTTGATAGGAGTAGTAACAAAAAAAATTCTTTAGTGAGATGAATTTTCTAAGCCTTGCTATCAAGTGTTGAACTTGCTAGGAAAAGGCTAAATGTATTTGCTGCTCTCTGAGGATGCCGAGTCCTTATTGAGAGAGACGCGGTGTCAGGTCTGAGTAGCCCTGTAAGAGGAATCAACATTTGCAAACACAAGGAAGAGCTCTGAGCTGATCTTTTTGTTCATCTGTATTTAATACACCTCATTGTTAACAGACCAAGCCTCAGGGAAAAAAATGACTTACAAAGCATGTGAAACATGTTTAAAGAGCAGTTTGGAAAAGGTGCCTGGTTATAGTCCTTTTATAACTAGAAAATATGTATTATTTCCATGCATTTATCTCCTATTCTTTTCCCAAAGAGATGGGCAAGTTTTCAAGGCTCCTGCTGTAAATGTATTGGAGTAAAATATTATTTTTTGATATTAATTTGGTTGTTAATGATGTCAGTCATGAAGCTTTTCTTATACCCTGGCAGGATACACTCCATTTCTGTCTTTGTAAAATCTGATTTCTTCTCTGTGCTGCAGCAACTGTAAAGCACAAGCTGTCCCCAGGGAGGTATTTTGTTTAGCTGTGTAGACACATTCCTGAAGGAAATATTGAAGCCAAACCACACACTCACATACGCACACACAGGCACTGTATTAGAAGAATTCAAATCTTGAACAGAAAACAAACAAGTTCTGGGTCTGGAGCCTGAGCTCCAGTGCGTGTTGAATTGTGTTTTTCACATTTTTCTCTTGTTTTTACCAGCTGGGCCTGTGGACCAATATAGGCTCTTTCCAAACACAGAGAACGCTGCCCAAGGGCAACTCCTATATTCCCTGGCCATGTCAGAGCCAAACAAAACATGGAAAACAAATTGCATATCCAGCACTTGCTTTTCTTGTGTGTGAGCCAGACGTAGTCAGTGGCCATTGCTGTCATGAGACAGAATTTGCTGCAACATGAGCATGTGACTGGAGGAAAGTCATGTAAGACAGGAGGTAAGACATAGATGCATGTTTACTCTTTCATGCATTCTTTTCTTTGTGCTCATTGAAGGCAGAGCTATGAGGAAGCCAAGCTCTATTTTCGTCTGAGATGGAACCAGATTCTGCCACCCCCTGTGTGAGCTCATGTCAGGAATTGGACAACTGATACAGTAGCATGATTAAAACTATCAGAGTCTGACCCTTGCTTAGGACTTGGCCTCTGCCCTGAAATGGAGCTGCTATTAGGCCATACCTGCTCTTACATTGACTGTCATTCTAGTGCTTTCTTTCTCTCTTTTTTTTTTTTAGCTTAATTTATTTAACACATTTATTTAATTATCTTTTTTTATTTATTGAACATTTTTTTCAAGTTTTTTATGTAACTTTATTTCTTTTGTGGGTTGTGATCACAGGAGGAAAATACAACAAGGAATTGTGTCTGGATACAGACAACTTGGATGAGCAAATGTGAGCCCAAACCATGAGAGATGCTTCTGGCGCCAACCCCAGCGATAAGCATCTCAGTTCTGCTGTCCAAGCAAACTCCTAAGGATCACAGCCCCTCATGCCAGTAAGCACACGGACAGTCTTGGTGATCCTCCATTGCCAACTGCATCAAGGGGAAGCAGAGCAGAGGAAGAGCCAGAAGGTGGATGGTCCTTGCTGGAGTGGATATAGAAGCTGAAAGGTACCAGTGTTTGATGTTGGAGTGATACAGAAAAATGACTGCCTCAGAGATAAAAACACTGCAGGCTTTGCAATGGATTTGCAGCTTGTTTTACTCAAAGGCACTGTTGTATAAGGGGAAAGTTTTCGTAAGTATTCTGGTCAGAGTTAAACACACCATCATTTCTTAGCAAATTGTTCTAGTAATTATAAAGCAGACACTTAAAAACTAGGATAAGACTTGCATAAATGAGGGCATTTCCTTCCCCTTCAGATTCTTCTGCTGCTTAAACTAACACAAAACGAGTGTGACATTTCTTGGAAGAAATACAACCTAATTTCGGATTAGACTTCTGATGCTGAGAACTCCTTTTCATATAGGACTGGTGTATTGCTTGAATTACCAGTGCAGTCCATGAAGGGGTTTCACCTGTGTCAGAGATCAGCATGTGATGCAGATTTCTTTTTCTATAGAAAGCCCTGGTTAAAAGGAGAAGATGGTGCTCTTGAATGGGAAACCCAACGCCTGTATCCAGCAAGACTCTTAATAGTGTGTGAATTTACGCATGCTATTGAATTCAGTAATAGGACTCTTCTACTTAAAACTTTGTGCACATATGTGCCTACAGCATACTTAGTAAGAAAAGACACCCAGAAAAAGGTGTGGACAAATGCTTCTGTGTAACTGCCTAGTCAAGCAAGCTGTGCTTTGGTTGACTCTCGGCTGGAGTTTTCACTGCATAATTTGGGATCATCTTTAATAAACCATGTGGCCATTGGTCCTTCTGAAGCATAGATGCCTTAGGGAATGTAATGGCTCTTTTCTTTTTTTGTTTATGCATGCTTTGTTTTCTTTATTTCTTTCATCTTTTGGCTCATAGCCTCCAGCAAGGGAACAAAGTCTACTGTTAATGTATCGTACTGGAGGATGTTTGGAACACAATATAAGAAGACACTACATGTCATTATCTACTATGCTGCTGAGAGCTGGAGACTAATTTCCAGATGACATATATTGTTAACACTGCTATATGGATAACAGCTTAGGGGCAAAGTCATAGATAAGACTCCCACTGGGCTGGAAACTGTGATGCAAAGATTATCTCCGGGTTGCAGAACTTAGCTATAGCTTCTGCACACTTCTCTGCTCAACCTACTGCTGTTTTTCTCCCAGGACTGCTTCCTTACACCATTAATAACAATGTATTTTCCTTGACTGGCAATTGCATGCTTTGCTTACTATTTGTTTAATGAAATCAATAAATGAAAAATGTCTGTGTTTAGTGGTGGATTCTTACTGTTGTGCCTACTGATGTCAATGAATCATTCCCACTTGAGACAGCAGATTTAGAAGGTAATCAAATTTTTCCTTTCCAAGACACTGTGCTCCTGCGCACTCTACCATTTCCAGTGTTAACCATTCACGCAGGCAGAACACATACATACATCTTCAAATTCTGTATCTGGTTTGGGTGCTGTTGCTGATGTGTTTGGGGTACGGGGGATGCTCAGGTTGGCCAGATTTCCCTCCAACAGTTCTCCTTAGAAGAACAAATGCTGCTTTTGGAGTTTATTTTGTCTGGCAACATTTAGGATGAATAGAACACTGCCTGTGTCAGTCTTTCTGAATAATTTCTCCTATTGGGGTCTAAATCTGAAAAGCAATTCTTGCTTCTTATTACCACCTTGGTGCCAGGTCCAGAGAAGAGAGAGCTTTCACAGCATCAAATGCAGAGCTTGGCTGCCCTGCTCCATCTCATACATTAGGCTTCAGAAGGCCTCAGGTCCCTGCTGTGGGCTAGCTGTCACATTAATGTCCATAATTGTCTACTGAAGGCTTGTTTGGCATTAGACAGGTCCAGCACCAGCCATTGGACTCTGTGCACCACATGCTTGAGAGAAGTTATCTTCTCTGTGGTGGCTTCCATCTTGATGACTCTGAGGACTGAAAATGAAATATTGTGAGCTGGTGTCTTGCCAAGAGTTAAGCTGGAAAGCCTGAGGACACAGGGACAGAATGAACAGTGGGCGAGCAGCCATGCTGGTAAATGACCATCAAGTCCTGCACTCACATGAATAAAGCAAGCAAGCATGGGCTGTATGTTCAATGGTGCCTCAAGAAAATATATTGCCTTTTTGGCAGTAAAGTAAATGATTGCACAAAATACAGGAAGAAAACACACATTCAGATGTGTTTCAAGCATGCACAATGCAACTGTTGTGGAATTTATCTGTTCAGTAATTGAACAGACCACAGCTCTTTAGGTTTAGAAGCAAAATAAAGAGGTTGTTTCACCATATTTTACTCTGATTTTTATGATTTCGGCCATTTTTCTTTCCTACGTAATATTAAATTTCAAAAGCAGCTTTTAAAGTACCTTTAATAATTGAGTTACTTCCAGTGCTTCAGTAACTACACAGAGGTATCTTGGTGAATGGAGTCCATATGCCAGGATGGATATTGCGGGAGACTCAGTTTTCACTTGGTCAGTAAAGTGAAGGAGGTATGTTCTGACGCCTCTGACATATTACCTTCCAAACAGTCCCTGTAGTATCCTTCTTAAGAAAACCAGGTGTTTTCTCATCTATTAATTTTCAGTGATTGACTGAAGCCAAATTGCTTTGAAATTGGTTAAGAAGTGTGTTTACCCAACTCTTTGAAAAAAGGGAGATTCTGAATGCTTTTATGCTGATTTTGAGTGGTGAGATTTTTTAGCATAACCACTAGTATGGTTCTTGTTAGTGTTTATGTAAGACAAGTATCTAAGGATTTGAGTGAAGTAGGCACTGTGTAGCTAGTGATGTGAAGAGATCAGAAGCAATGGGAAAAGAAGAGGAACAGAATATGTTGTGTGGATAGTCAGTAAGAGTATGTCTTTGCACCCAAATTGCTGCCATGCTTAAGGGCCATAGTTAATCAACACAAACTGGGGGTACTTTGGCTCCTGGCATTCTTGTTCCTGACTCATTCTCAGGAGGTGACTAAGATGGAAACTGCCAGGATCCTGCAAAATCCTCATTCATTGAAAATACTTTTGCCTGGAACAAGCTCCATCAGCCTATGTGAGAAAAGGTCATTGTTGGGCTTGTAACGATAACAGTTTATATAAACAACTAAGTTCACCATCAACATAATTTTACCTTAACAACGTTTTCCCTTCTGTGTTTTTTATCCCCCTCTGAGGGCTGTTGGTGGCTTTATTGAAGATTCCCGTAATTTCAGCAGTAAGCCTCAGCAGGCTCCTTTCAATCAACAACAGCAGCGTCACAGCAAGCAACACCAGTAATACATTTCCCTCCAAGCAAGCACACTCTGACTTCATTCAGGAACACAAATGTGCTCCAAATCCCAAATCACCATCTCCCAGCCCAGCAAGACAAAGACTGCAAACTGAGTTGAAACAAAACAGATAAGCAAGTTGAAACATTTGCTTCCTGCAGAAAAATAACCCAAATATTTGTACTTTGCCTACCTGCAGGAACCTCTGTTCTTTCCCATGGTCTTGCTGCAGTGCTTCTCCTGTCTGGCCTGAGGGTCCAAGCCCGTTGGGTAGGAAACATGACCCTCTTTTGACCTGCAGTTGAAAATTTCTCATGGCATGAAGAAACTCCAACTTTTGGGAATGTTGGTACCAACTGAAAGAGTTATGAAAACCTGCCTTCAGTGATGTTAATGAGATTTTTGATTCAGAGCAATGGAAGCAGGAACCATCTTTTCTTCAGCTTCAATCCTTTAATTTCCAGTTCACCATTCGCATCTCTACTTTATCCTCATTTTCCAGGTTGAAGGCCCAATGGGGATTTTGTTATAGAAAATACATACATAAAAGAAGAATAGATGCTGCAGCTAGCAGAGACTACTGAGCACTGACTACTCATAAATGTTTGTTGGGAAGCAAAGGAGATGACCACCTTTATATGCACCCCAAAAAAGGACCCTGTTGGAAGCTGGTGACATTTCTGGTATTTCAGTGCTACTTATCTATGAACGTCATCTTTCACACAAATGCAGTCTAAAGCTATTTTAAAGCATTATCCTTAAAGGAAAGTAAAATAAAAAAATTCATATGAAAATCACATTGTGCTTATCATTGTCAGGAAAGATATGAAATAAATAACCTTAAAGGGTGGTGTCCTGGGTTCAGCAGTAGCAGTCATTTTTCTCCTTCTTAGTAGCTGATGCAGTGCTGTGTTTTTGACTTTCTGCCTGGGAACAGCACTGATAACACCAATGGTTTTAGTTACTGCTCTAATGTTTAGCCTGACCAAGAACTTAATGAGTCTCATGTTCTGCCAAGGAGGAGGGGAAGCCAGGAGGAAGCAGAGACAGGACACCTGACCCAAACTGACCAAGGAGGTATTCCATACCACAGGACATCATGCTCAGGGAGGTAACTGGGGTTACCCAGAGAGGCTGGTTCACTGCTCGGTCGGGCTGGGTATCGGCAAGTGGTATTGCATTCTCTTCCCTTGTTATTTCTCACAAAACTCTGCAAACTATGAATGTTACAGCAGATCTAAAAAATGTGAAAATCTAGACCAAGTTTTCATCAGTTTCATTTCAGTTGCATTTCTATGTCAGAGCAGGAGAAATTTAACATGAGCCCATTCTGTGTTGGATGCCTTTTTCCTCCTCTCTTCTGGCTGATTGTCTCCTAAAGAATCAGAGTAAGATCAGACATAGAAAATGTCACCTTAATAGGTTTATACTTATTTGAAAGTTGATTTTTTAACATTACAATTAATTTTCAGAGCACTAAATTGTTAAAATTAGGATTTTTAAAAACAAAAGTATAGTATAAATGTGAATTTAATCTTGAAAATAGTTTCTTTCCTGAGTTAAAATATGTCATCACACAGATTTCTCAGGGGAAAATAGTTCTATAAAATCTGAATAAAGGAAATGTGGCAGAATGATGAGGAGCTTCTTCACATAATAAGGACTTAAGAAAGCGTCAAATCAACGGTGTCTACATGGCTGCATATACTAGGAATCCTAGAAAACCACAGATGTGATGAACATAACTGATTTTCTACTTCTGGACTGACTGCTTTGTATGGAAAGAGTTTCTTCCCCTTCCTAATCAAGCATGACTATTCCAAACTGGGTGTCCAACTGTATTCTAACAGGAAAAATACAGCTGTTGCAAATGTGTTATCCTGCAGGTTTTATTTCAGGAGTCAGGCTCATTTCTCACCGCTGAGTGGTTGCTAAGAGCAGCTGGTGGATACAGCTATAGCCTGCTCGTTGCCTGCACCTATGCACCATGTTGAGGACTTTTAATAGGATGCCTCTCCTGGTACTTTTACACATTTTTCTGTTTGAATCGTTGCTTGAATGTAAATTGAGATAAACTGGAGTGTAAGACAGCACTAAATGCTGAGGTGTCTGTGCATAACAGGCTTTTCTTTACCATTTTCCTCCATAAGCTGCATTTTTGGATTATTTTCTTTTTTAAAAAAGGCAAGAAAGAAAGAATGGGTAAATACTGCAATCAGTGTAATGGTATGCTGCTTCATGTCCATGATATATAACGGCAGAAATTTCAGCAGAGGATAAGAAAAGCACAAAACAGGGGTTATAACCTCTTCAAAAGTCAGGCAGTCAGAAGCCTGGAGACGTCCTCTCTATCTGTATTAGCAGTTGTTTCAGTGCTGTGAGAGCAGGTGTGGAATGAGAAAGAGCTGGTGCTGAGGCTATAATGTTCACACTGTATGTGTTTTTGGGGTTTCACTTAGACTAAACTCTAAGTCTGATGCCATGGGCTGACAGCCCAGTACCAACTGGGCTGCACTAGGTGCACTCCTACAGGGCACCTTCTGGTTCCAATTCATGCCAAAGGAATCCACATTATGTTCTGAGACTGCTCCACAATGCAAAGCAAAGCACAATAAATTGATTCAACAGTGAAAATCGCTTTAAAAGTGCACTTCTGTATCAAACCAAATTGGTAATGTAGATGCAGGGGGCTGGAGCACCTCCCATATGAAAACAGGCTGAGAAAGTTGGGGCTGTTCAGCCTGGAGAAGAGAAGGCTGCATGGAGACCTCATAGCAGCCTTCCAGTATCGGAAGGGAGCCTACAGGGATGCTGGGGAGGGACTATTCATTAGAGACTGTAGTGATAGGACAAGGGGTAATGGGTTAAAACTTAAAGAGGGGAAGTTTAGATTGGATCTAAGGAAGAAATTCTTTACTGTTAGGGTGGTGAGGCACTGGAATGGGTTGCCCAAGGAAGCTGTGAATGCTCCATCCTTGGCAGTTTTCAAGGCCAGGCTGAACAGGGTCTTGAGCAACCTGGTCTAGTGGAAGGTGTCTGTGCCCATGGCAAGTGGTTTGGAACTAGATGAGCTTTAAGGTCATTTCCAACTCAAACTGTTCTGATTCTATGATTCTATGTAGCCAGTGCTGAACAAAAAAAAAAAAAAAAAAAAGAAAGAAAACCAACATGTCACAGTCCTTGGGGACATGTTCAGGGCGTCTTTGCAATAGTTTCACTCAAGGGAAATTCTAAACCTGAAAAGTCAAATATACCTTCATGGAAAGGTTTGTCAGTCTCTTTTTTACCTTGAACTAATGCATGATCTTGGGGTAAAGGAGCTTAATTGGTTCCTGAAAATATAATTTATAGAAACTGGGGATAACTTTAGCTGTATAACAAGGTTCTGACAGATAACTTGGCTTTTGTATTAACTGCATATGATTCCAGTAAACGCTATACCAATAAGCAGCAAATTGTTTTCCCATGTGTATGCATGACCAAAGGTAAATTACAATGTGCCAGACACATAACTCCTGCTATTTTTCACAAGGTGCAATTACATATCTTTAGCTTTCCAAAGCCATGTGCTTCTCAAGCACCATTATGCCTCACTCAGAAAGCACATTTAAACCTATCCCTCCCACTTTGTCTTTTCTACCTTCCTATTGCATTGATTATGCTCTACTATGTTTATATTATATGTACATGCAGCAAATTTCTTTATGAGATAAGGACAAAGAGAGATGTGATTAAATCTGAAGAACAGCAAAACAGAACAGAGGAAAATGTACAGCTATTAGACATGTTTTCCTTGGGCTACAGTCTTGTTCTTGTACTTTTGTTTCCTGAAAATTATCATGGAGTGTTCATTTCCTACCCTCTAAGGAATTCAGGTAGTGGAAAAATGGTAAAATTACTAATTTCAAGGGCATTTACAAAAATCTGGATTCTCATCCAATTTGTTCAGCAGGCACGCAACAACCCTCAAGTTCTATTGATTGGTTCTGTAAATTTGGATGTGAATTTTGCTCTCTTTGTTGCAAACGTGAACAATTCATGAACACATTTATTAAGGCTTTATTCTGACAGATTTTAGCAAACAGCTTGAATGGGATATTCAGCAAATAATGTTTTCCTTATTTCACAGATCCAATTAACTTTGATAACAGTTCCCTCAGGCACCACTTTTATGAACAATTGGGTTTTCTTTCTTTCACTGCTCAACTACCTGTGTACAAAATCATCATGGCTCCTTGTACAAAGCTCAATTTGCATGGGTTTATCTTGCGATGTTCAAGAGATGATTTCAGCTCTCAAACCATGAGCTTATATTTTCTTATCTCTGTGCAAATAAAAAGAAAACAACACAGAAAGAGAAAATGTAGCTATACTCCAGAGAAGAAAAGAAATAAGAGCTGTAAGTCACCCTTGGCACCCCTGCTTAGTGTTTTACCTTAATAGCCCAAATGTAATAGCTCTAAAAGAGCAGCCTCTTAACTATTCTGCAAAGTAGGGCTCATCATCACTTGAACTATTTTATGAGATACTTTATGAGTTCTTGAAAGACACTCTTCAGACTACGAAAGATTGGAAAGTCTATAATTTTACTTCAATCAATACTACTGATAAATTGCTAGTCACAAGAAAGGACGTGACAAAACACATCAGGACAAGCTATTAACAGAGAATCCCCAGTGCTCCAGATAGAGAGGAAGAAAAAAAAATCATTAAGCAGTAAAGCTTATTAAACAGCTAAGATTGAGGGGAACATAAACCACACAGGGCTGGTAGAAGCAGGCTGCTCAAGCAAGCACACATCTAGTCTGACCTCCTCTAAAATGCATACTGTGGGGAGGGTCAGGAGGTATGTTAGGCTACTGGTGGGCTCTTACAGTGTTGTGCTGGGAAAAAGCCAATGCAGCTGCTCAGGAGACATTCTGGGGCTGTACATCCCTTGCCTGCTCTTCTTGGCCATGTTCTCCAGCAACACTTACTCCTTCAGTCCTGGTGCTGGGACCAGTTTGTCTCTCTAAAGAAAGGGAAGCAACTTCAGGGGGTTTCATTTGCCCCTTCCTTAAGTCTCAAGAACTCTACTCTGAAAAATATACTTTGTGCATGAAAACACCTGACGGAAAGAAATGTGCAGTGGTCACAGACTGTGAGCAGCAGCAGTGGAACGTGGGAATCCCTAGACCCAGTTTCATGTTTGAGCTGAACATCGCAATGCTCAGCACATGATACTGCAGTAAACTGATTGTAACAAGGTCCTGTGGCCTCCAAAGTGTATTTGTCATATACATGTTTTGATGCCCTTCACCAGTTTAGAAAGATTCTTTTCCAGCATCCCAAGTATAAAGCCAAAGGCTGTGATGAAAAACTGTACAGGCAGAAGACGCTTTGTTCATGTTTCCTCCCAATGCTGCTAATGTACCTGCATGCAGTAAAGAGCAATCTCTTGCACCTTATTTCCTTTTTGTTCTGTCTCACACTACTAATGGCTTTACTCTGCCCCCTTTGCAGCTGTTTCACACCAAAGTATTGCCACTGACCTTACCAGGACAGACACATGTAATCTGCAGAGATCTGGCACTAGGTTTCTCAAACTCCAGCTGTAAACGTAGGATTTTGCTTTCTCATACCGTGGGCTTCAAAACTTCAGCCATACCAAGGAAGGGATTTCGAAAAAACTTTCACAGGTTCCCTATGTTATTTCTGTGCTGACAGAAATACATAACGCATACCATGCTGAATTCCGCAAAAACACATAAAAGCTATAAAGGAACAGAATACTCTCTATTTTGAAGTGATTTCTGCTACATACTGCAGTGAAAATTTCTTAGGGTTTATCAATCTGAGATGTAGTGTAACACTGTCAAATCATAAGGTAGGGGTAATGGACCTGACCAGGTTGTGACTGAAGCCAGTTGCAAAACCCATGACTTAGTCGTAATACATCCAAACTGGGTTCAACAATTCTGCAGTTGTAATCATTCCCGACCTCACATTCCAGTAACTTCAGTTTCTTTTCACTCCCTGAATACACTCAGGAAGCTGATTTCCTTTCTATAGTCAATCACATTTTCTGAGGGACTAGATTGGGTTGAGGACTCCTTTCTAGAGACAGTGCTGTTTGGAATGGTGTTTGCTGTGCATATAGGCAATTTAATCTGTTTTGATTACTTGGCTGATATGACAGTATTGTACAGACAAAGTATATATGATAGATAAGACTAGTACCTAGCTAGAATCCCAGACCCAAAGTTACTGTAATTTGGACTCCAATGTATTCCATGTAGTGCAGAAGCAACTCTCCCTTTATTAGCTTAGGGTTCTGTATAAATAAAGAGTTCTAGTTTCTCTATGAGATATTACACAGGCATCCTTTGTCTTTTTGCCCTTTACATCCAACACCTTTCAAAAACGATCTGGTTAAGACTTTCTATGATTTCCTAAGCTTTGCTAGGATCAAACACTTTCATTCTCTCCTGAAACAAGGCTGAGGATTCAGCAGGTGTCTGAGTAAATGACTGTAGTTGTACTGTGTTCATACAGATGCAGTGCAAGTGAAGCAGCTGGCCAGCAGCCTTTTATAAACCTCATTGAAAGCTGTTTGCCTCTTTGTAAAACAGATGTTGGGAAAAGACACACTCACAACCTAACCGCAAGATCTGATTCTGCACAACTTGTCTATGACTCTATTCCATACTCCATTAACTGGAATGCTGGGGAAGGAGCAGTTGAGAAAGCAGATTGGAAAGCCAAACTAAACACCTGCCTCCCAGCAAGGTCATAACCCTGCCAAAGTCAAAGGACCTTTGATCTATGCTTGGACAAACTCTTGCACCCTGTCAGTTGCATGGCTATGCCAGATGATGCGAATTAGACTCCCTGCTGATCACAGTAAACCTCAAAACTGTGGGGATTTAACATCTTGATAGATCTTTAGGAGAAATAGTTTTCTCCAAATTCATGCAGGGATGAAATAGTACCCAGTCAATTTTCACAAGCTCTGATCTTCCTTCAGAACAACAAGCTTTTATGCCTGAAGAGTGACTAGAAAACTGTCAGTATATATTTAGGTTCTTGACTTTTTTGGGAGCACTTCCTAAAGAAGACTTGGATTCTTTACCAAGTGCTCCCAGTGCATGTTTCCCAAAATGCAACTAAAAGCCGAACAAAGAGCACGTTCCAACTGCAAACTATGGAAATATGAAAGCTTTTTTTTCTGATTTCAGCATCATCTGCTTTTTATCACATTATTGAAGGGGTTTGGTTTGGGGAAAACACATGGTTTAGAAAAAGTTTGAGTCGATTTACTACTGCTTCAGCTGGTATATGGTAAATAGCCATAGTGAGCTTTTCATGGTCCAGTGCAAAGTTGAACAATAGAACAGAACAGAATAGAATGGAACAGGAGTAATGGCAGTGAACGTGACTCTTATCAGGAAAGAAGCAAGCAGAAGTAACCACCTCTGTGTGGGGACCCTATCAGTTTCCAAGGAGGGAATTGTTTTTAACAACCCATCATCTTTCCCTTTAGTCATAATCATAAAGATAGGAGATACCATTTTAATATCTTGTTTGTTAACTTCAGGATAGTATTCAAACATGAAAATGTCAGTGTAAACAGTCTCTAATTTACAAATATTAGCATATCAACAGGGCATGCTTGAAATCAAGAACTGTAAGGTCACCCAGTAAGTCTCATCAGAAGAATTTTAATACAAAAGCTGTAATCACAGAATCACTGGCTTTAAACTACTGAATTCCCTAAGGGAAGTTTTATAATGCAAAGGACTTCAATCATGTTTGATTTTCTTTATTGCTAACTCTGCATGGAGATCTGAAAAAAATCACTATTAATCTAAGCCAGACAACATAGTCCTTAAATGAAATGTAAAACAATATCTTACAAGGATGTTCGTGCTGATTGCAGCTTCACATTTGCAAGGTGAAAAAAAAGTCCTGTTAGACTGTCCTCTTTCCCTACTGTGTATTCTGCATAGGCTATGAAGCATTTATCTGCTAAAAATAAAATGTGGTTTTAAGGTTAGAGCTTTGTTTATCTCAAGCAAAACCTGGTCATCTTTTAGGAGAACAGATAAGCATGAGAAGTTGGATTAGGTTCTGGTCCTGTAAGACTTACAAACCTTGACCAGTTACAGCTTAAAAACTGTGTCCCAGAAAACTAAATATTTAGTTGCTCTGAAAATGCTCAGGCTTCAGCAAGCTTAATTGATATGTATGATGTTATGATATAGAATTTCAGACTTATTTCTGGTTTACAAAAGCAATTGGAAAAACATGTGATTAATTGTTCCTGAAGAGTTGTGGCTAAGTTTGAAGTAGATGCAGTGGGATTTGGGTGGTTCTGGATAGCATTAAAAAAAATGAAAGGTACTGAAGTTATGCACCTATTCGGAGTTCAGCATGTATTGAGGAATTAAGAGGACAAAGGCAAGCTGGGGACCGTGTGAATAAGCAGCCTATATATTCAAGGCTTGATATTATTCATATGAAAAGCACTAAAAAATTGTCATTGGGTCTTTGCCGGGCCTTGAGCACAGATCTAGGCTTGATGCCCTCTGTTCCATTGAACACCATTATGAAAACAACACTTGGTTTACCTACAGAAGTGCTGATGCTCCCGGAAAGCTGATGAGTGTGGTACAAACAAATCTTTGTTCAGAACAAAGGCACTGTAGTAATGGATACATTGTATTGCCTTCAGAATAGCAAACCCCAAAATTCTTGTCAAACTGTTATTTTCTGGTGTATCTATGTAGAGAATGACTGTGAAGGGTAATGTCTGAGTATAATTCAAGTGCAAGAGTTATAAGGGAATAGAATGTTATCAATTAATAAATCACAACTGAATGGGTCATCAATACTCTATTAATATATGATCATTTTTCTCATCTCACATTAGCACAGCATGCTTTTTGTCTTCACCTATCTAGACTGATGTTTAAATATAAGCCAGTAGTTTTCACAAACCAAGGGCAAATGAATTGCAAAGCTGTGATAATCCATTTAGGGGTCAAAACCACACGTCAGTCTAGCAGGACTGACTAATTTATGAATAGAGACAAGTCCTTGCTCTGTAAGTTCTTAGAACTGTTTTGGTTTATGGTAGGCCTTGTCATTTGAAATCATGACATATGTCTCAGAAAGACTCATTAGGCTTTTGGTCTATACAGAGCAAGTCAGATGTAAAAAAGAAATAGAGTAACTCTTGGAGACAGTTTGAGTAATTTTTTAGGAATTTTTATTTTCTGCATGCAAAAGAATCCCAAATTGCTTCTGTTCATCCTATGTCTGCATTTTGTGGAGGTGTTTCTTGTGTGACAAATGACCAGCTTGGGAGTTTACTGGTAAATTAGTTCTTTTCATTATTTCAAATGTCACTTTAAAATACTTCCACATGAATTGAAGCAATTAAATTAAACACAATATAAAGCCCATAGCTCAGGCAGAAGGTAACTCTTATCAGCTGAAATGAGTTAAACTGTAAGCGCAGTTCTCCTTTGCTAATGCAAGAGGAAATGGATTAATGTAAAGCCCCATGTTAGTCAGTTGACCCAAGAGAGCTGAAAGGCTACTGTTTCTGTATGCTACTGCTCTCTTCTGACTGAAGGAACACAAACTCAGTAACATGGTATTGTTTGTGCTTTTGGTTGGATGACTAAATCTTTGGATGGGTGAGTAACGAACAAAAGAATGACAAAGCGCTAGAGATGCTTTCCAGACTACATTTTAGATGAATAGTCATGGGTCAGCACTTTGAAAGCTTCCTTATTTTGCAAATGCTTTCACATGTAAACAGTGGCAAAGAAAATAACTTAAGAAAGGGATATCAGGGGTGATACAATCTGTCCATGTCTACTAATGAAACAATATCACTGTCTCAATTTGTTCGCTCTCTGGGTTTGTAGGTGCTGCAAACACTGAGGTCGCAGGCACACAGCATAGGGACGTACCCGCTGCATGTAATTCTAGTCAACCTTTCCCTGAAAGTTTATAACAGGATTATATCGGGTTCAGAGGCAAGTGACAAAGGTAACTGAGGTAGGTAAAAATCATAAGCGGAGACTGAAAGTTCTCCTACCTCATGCAGAATTTGTTCTTGGGCTTTTCTAAACAACTATACTGAACTTACTATACATTAGAGTCTTTCTGCCTATGTATATGAAAATACATGTACCCTGGCTTCAGGCTCCTGTTCCTTCTACCTCTTGTCTCCTTGTAACAGTGGAGAAGCCAAAAATACAACTTCCATTTGATTTTTCGTCTGTGGGTTTCCCTACAGAAATTGCACAGACATTGACATAGATACAATAATAATGTACATGTTTTTATTTCCAACCTGTTTCCCTTGGGAAAAACTTTCCCAGGTAATTGTTTCTACTTCACCTCAGAAGTCGCTAATGGTAGCATTTTTGGAAGGGGGTGGCACTGTGATTTCTGTGTATAAATATCAACAGGAATTCTAGAAATACCTTACTACTTGCTACGTAGCAGGTGATTCATGTTGTACGTGAACATCTCTGGTAGTTTTACCTAATGCACATTTACTGTGAAGTCATTTCAAGACACAGACGTTATCTATATATATATAAAACCACACATATATTGGACTTGATGATCTTAAAGGCCTTTTCCAACCTAGGTGATTCTATGTTATAAATGTACATTAACTGCACAGACGGACGGACACTCCCAAGCCCCACCTCCCATCCGGCAGCCCCGCCCGGTCCCACCGGCAGGTGGCGGTGTGTGCCCGGGCTCCCTGCCCCGCCCAGCCCCGGGGATCTGTCCCCGAACCCCGAGGGAAGACAAACGCGAAGGGATTTCTGCCTTCTCCCTCGTTTTCCCCTTTGTAAACTCAGTGAAGTTCCATCAGCTGCCGCGTCCCCCCGCGCTGCATCGTACCGACCCCAGGCAGCGCTTACCCCTCTCAGCCCCTCACCCGCCTCGGGTCGCGGGAGTCCTCAGCTGCCGCTGCCCCCCAGCTCCCCCGGCAGCGGGACAGCTCTGTAACCCCATCAGGCAGCGCCGGCGAAGCGGTGGGCAGGGCAGGGCGCGGCGCTCCGCTCACCCCACCGGGGGTCTGGGAGGAGGAAAAGCGGAGGGAGGATCCGCCAGGATCCAGGTAGATCCAGCTTTTACCGCTTACCAAAAGCCACCAGCAGCAGGACCTCCGCCTCCTCCCTCCCCCCCTTCCTCCATCCGCCCTCCTCCCCTAACTCCCTCCCTCCCCTGCCCCTACGCGATGAGAGACGGGCCAAGTCGGAGAGCTCCAGCCAGCAGCGATCTCTGCCAGGGGCAGACACATCGCTTTCATGTCGCAGGGTGACTGCTAGCCCTGCGGAGGCTCCCCCGGCAGGGACTGGGGCTGGGGCCGGGGAGGCAGCGGCGGCGGGCGGGCAGCTGCCGGGTGCCTGCTGGCCCCGCGGGATGCTGGCGGCGGGGGATGCGGAGCCGGACGCGCACTAACATGGGGGGCAGCCACTCCCACAGGGCGCCCGTCTTCGACGAGAACGAGGACGGTGAGTGCGGAGCTGTCCGCGGTACCGCGCCCTCCGCGCTGCGCGGGGAGCGGGCTGGGACCGGTCCCCCCGAGCGGGCTGCCTGCTGCGGGTGAGCTGCCGGGGAAGGAGGAGGGGAAAAGCCCACCTTTGTTTAGCCCTCCGCACCCATTGCGTGGCTATTTGTCCCTAGCTGAGCTCAGCTGAAGTGTAGCACACTGTCACTTGGGGTTCAAGCACATGGCAGGTAACTTCATACACGCCTTTATGAATGGGCATCGTGCTGGGGATGGGTGCTTGCTTTTTTGTTCTGATTTATAGCCGACTCTTTGCCCACCTGCCCATTTTAAACGGTGATGTCTCCCTCATTCGGTATACTTCTTAAATCACCTTTACTTTCTGAAACTTTTTTAGCTAGCTCTATTACTCTGAGATTTTTCTCCCTACCTAGGTAGTGTGTCATAAGAAAGTATATCTCGTAAAGTTTTTGAAAGGCAATGGAAAAGTTTGCATAAAATATGGTGTTTCTTCGTAATTTATGAATTTCCATGTCATTTTCCTGCATAGACCACATTTAACTGGAATTATGTGAATGCATTTCAGTTACAATCATTTGGCTTTTGAAGCAAAGAGAACACAGCACTCTTAGGAAGCAGAAAATTGTATATTATCACTAGAAATGTCTCAATGTTACTTATGGGATAGATGTTTTTGCCTATCTGGATGATGGATGCTAAATTTTGAGTATGTTCCTTTCCAAAATGTTCCCAATGTATTGCACTAGGAGGTGATTGTGCCCAGCAGACTATCACACTGTTTTGGATTTCTGAAACTGCTAACAAATAAAAGACATGGTCTTCCCTGTATATTCAGGACACATGGAGATGTTTGTATTGTTTTGCTAATAGGGAGAATATAAAGTGAATGTAAAGTGCTTAAAGAGGGTGAATGCACCTGTACTTGAATTTAAGGTGCAACTATATGTCTATTCCTTGACAAATCTTGAATAGGTATTTGATGAGGTTTGCTTTACAAGACTTCATTGCTTGTGTGGAGAATGGGACACAATATTTACTATTTGTGAATTGTGGTGCAATAGCTGTTATTTTCTTGTACTGATATAAAATTTCAGTCATTTAACATAGAACATGCTATGTAAATGAGTGAGAAAGATCATGAGCAATTAGTCTTGTAAACCTTGAGATAACTCAACAAGAAATAGCCAGGAGTGAAAGCATGGACTCAATCTTATTTAGACACCCCAAGGTAAAAAAATAGCCTTCATCAGACTTTTGCTTGTGCTCTCAAGTTAGCAGTTTCCATTAATTATTATTCCTTTTTTTATTTTGTTTTCCATGACACAAAGCTGTGATGAGTTTTTGAACAAAATGAATAAAGTTCAATAGGAAATTACTGCAGAGAAGACTGCATGCCACTTAGTTCTTTTTGCCTCAGTAAAACATTCTGTAACAGAGCCACTATTAATACCTAATAAAAAAGCACATAAAGCATTTATGGATTTCTGTTAGGTCATTATTTATTCTTTGTCTGGTTTTGTTTTGTTCTGGATTTTTTCCCCGTTATCCATTATGAATGTTCCTAACATCATCTCTTTTTATTTCTCAAGACATTATGCCTAGCACAACAACCTAGCTCAGAAGAGTCCACTGCTTTTAAAACAATAATCTATTTCCCATACTTCTTACAGATTATTACTCAGGATGACATTTTCCCCAAGTACCTACATAATATAGGAAAACATCTCTTTGAAAATGTATCTTACAAGTTTTAATACAAAACCAAGCTGTATCTCATAGTCCCACTAGTAGCTACAAGAGTCAATTTTCCAGAATATTGGACTCACTATGAAATTAAAAGAGAAGACAAATCAGAAAGTATAGCAAGGGAAAGTAGGATGTTTCTTGATATGGTATGATTTTGCTCAAGAATGGCAATGCTTACCAGTTGAAAGAGAACAGGAATAAATTAGTTGTGTATAAATACATAGACACAGTAGAAACCAAGCTATTTAGTCTGCTGTGTGTAACGTCACAGCTGCCTCTTCAAATGAGAAAAACAAGCAGAAAAATGTACAATCGTTTAATATTTGTATGGGTTAATGATGGATGTAGAATAACACATGGGCTTTGGAAGAAGAGGTTTCAAACCATTTATTGGCAGTTTGTAAATTATAGAAAAAGTCAATTATACAGTGTGCAACCTAAAAAAGAAATACATAGAAATAGTATGTGAAGAGCACCCAAACAGTGCCTGACAAGCTTATAGAGTACCTGCTCCAAGGTTACAGCTCATGCTTTCAGTCTAATGAGAAAAGGTGTTGATCCATTGAGTAGATCTAAAAACTATTCATTGGATGTAGACTCCCTGCCATGCTTCAGATGATAAAAAGTGACCCAGGCAGAAGACTGGACTACATGCTGTAAATCCCCAGTTATCACAGACAGCATAACACATCATTATTGTACACTGATCTTTTAGAAGTCCATAATACACACCATTTACAACTAGCTGCACTTGTTCTCTGTGTTATGTTTTTGTTAGAAAGATTTTCCAGAACTTCACTCTTTGGTTAGAAACATCTGTTTTCCTGATTAAATGATTCCTAGCCTATTTATAACATTTATGTTTATTACAATATTTTTGTTAGCATAAAGTGTTTTCTACCCTCCATAATTACTCCAGTGCATTGACAAACATCAAAAATGTTTCCTCCCAGTCTTTGGTTTGTAAGAAACCTCTTCTAATTTTCTCTTTTGCCTTTTCATTCCCTGTGCCCCTCATCTGCATGCATTTGAACCTGTTTTGGTTGCATATAGATAATCCAGAATTACAGGTGACTTGTCACCAGGACCTTCTGCTAGTAAAAATACTTCCAGATCTCTACTAGAGATAGCTTTCCTGGTGCATATGCCCTTTTCATGGGTATATAATGTAGATAATTCAGTCACCCTGTGATCAGTTAGACCACCAGTGCCCTGTTCAGTAATTTCCATTGATGAGCTCCAATCTACAGCAGAATTTTTTGGTGTTTCTGTGTACGTGACCTTTCATTATGCATGGCTGAATTTTGGTCCATCTCTATTTTTCATAGTCTCAAATATGATCACCCATTTCTTTCCTTGTGATGCTCTCATTCTCCACCACTACCAATGTTTTCTATTACAACCACTCTCATCAACTCCATGCCAGTTATCAAGTCCTTTGAATATTTTGTGTAAATACTCATCTGGATCATTTTCAGGTTTCATCTCCTTTGCTGTTAACCCCTGTCAGCCTCACCATTCCCATTTCAAAACACAACAAAACAAAACACAAAACGCAACAAACAAAGCAAAACAAAGCAGAAGAAAGCCAACATTTTTTTCCCTTGTTACTGTCACAGTCTAAGCCCATCTGGTAACTCAGCCCTGCACAGCTGCTCAACCACTCCTCCTGTGGCAGGATAGGGGAGAGAATCCAGAGTAAAAGAGAAAACTTCTGGGTTGAGATAAACACAGTTTAATACATAAAGCAAAAGCTATGCACACAAGCAAAGCAAATGAAGGAATTCACTCATCACTCCACATGATTAGGCAGGTATTCAGCCATCTCCAGGAAAGGAGGGCTCAATCACAAGTAACAGCTACTTGGGAAAACAAACTCAAACACTACAAGCATCTTCCCCTTCCTTCTTCTTCTTCCAGCTTTACATGCTGAACATGACACCATGTGGTATGGGATATATCTTGCATCAATTGGCGTCAGCTGTCCCACCTGTGTCTCCTCTGAACCCCTTGTTCACCTCAGCTCACTTGCTGGGGGGGTGGTGTGGAGAGGAGAAAAAGCCTTGACTCTGTGTGAGCACTGCTCAGCAGCAGAAAATACATCTCTGTATTCCAGCATAAATCCAAGACATAGCCCTATACTAGCTACTATAAAGAAAATAAACTCTATCCCAGACAAAGCCAGCACAGTTACCCATCTTGCATTTTGCCATTTAATTCTCACCTTGTTCAGCTTTGCTTGTACTAATATATCACTTCACTGAAATTGAGAAAAATGAAATCTAACCCAACTCTACCATCTACAAAATAAGTTTCTCATCAAGGAAGTGCATCTGGTTACTCTGGTGCAAACAACTTCTGGCAAAGCCATGCTGTATTAACTTCGTTCCTTTCTTCTTAGCCTAGGTTAAAGCACAACAACAGCTAGGAAAATATGATGAACAGAGTCCTTTGTATGCTTAGAGCTTATACTCCGGCTAAAGAAGCTCAATGGAAAAATGCTTCATTTCTTGATTTTTATTGCTGTGTAGTTGTATAGAAAACTAGGTCTGGTGTAGCAGCATTGCTGCCTCTAATCAAAGGTAAATACTTTCATGGGTTGGAGCTATAACATTTTTTCCAACATTTAGAAAGTGTTTCAAGCTAGATACTACACTAATTGTTAATACTGGCGAAACAAATGAATGTTGACTTTCTTTACACTGAATATTTCTATTTGCAGAAGAGCTATCCTCTCCTGAATATGTGTATCCAATACTAATACTACGAGAGTAAGGCAGTACATTTTTCCTCATGTTCAACTCTTCATAAATAGCAATAAGTTCACAAGAATGGCAATAGAAGGGAGAGGGGAATATTCACTATTAGTAAATGTTATTTGCAAATTCTCAGTAAATATCATAAGTGACAAATATGTTAGCAGTAGCCTGGTGACTTTAAAGAGATCCTTTTGTGCTGGGTTTGCTTGAGCATGCTCTGTGAAAGCCTCAGAGATATTTAACAGGTGAAAGTGAAACAGCAGAAAAGAGTCATTCAGAAAAGGGCTAACTCAGGAGAGCTATTACTACTACATAGTACTAACATATTTGCCTATATTGTGGTAGAAGGTACAGAGAAAGGATAAGAAGCAAAAGCATTAGAAGCTAGAAGTTGGTCCTGTGAAGTGAGATGGCATATGTACTTGATTGTTTGGGGCTAAACAGTCAGCTTTGCTGCAGTTACTTTTAGATACAAATGTACTGAACTTTAAGTTTTTGTTTCTATTTATATAGTGTGTGACTATATTTAAAGCATGTATGTATTTCCAAAGAGTCTTTCACTGAGTGTTCTGAAGCTACAGAGCTTGAACACTCCTTTGCAGAGGTCAGTGTGCCATAGTATGCCTTAGTAGTGTAGTCTTGTATGAAGGAAATGAGACATAGCAACATGCCTTAGCTTATTTCCACATGGCCAGTCCCTGATTCACTGTAGCGAATATGTGCCTGCTTAATTTCAAGGAAGTGCTGAAGTCCCACTGCTTTGCTTGAGTCATAAGGCTTTATTCTGTTATAATGTCATAACTACAGAGCTCAACGGAAACCTTGTATACTAGAGAATATGGCAGCCACCCTCTGGAGTTAGACTTTAAATTTTAAGTTGTAATTTAAAATTGACATCTACCTCTCCTCTCTAGAAAAGCCTTCACCTTAAACAAAGGATTTTAAGTTGTTGGGGAGTTGCAGAAAATGTCACTATTAAATGACCAGTTGCTGAAAAGGCCATCTTGTACTAAAAGTACAAAAACCAACAGATACAGATCCTCACAAAAAGGCCTGCAATTAATATGGATTCAGAGAGCTAAATTCAGAACATAATGGCTGAGTTTATATAAAGTGCTGTGGAAGCTGAAGAACTATAAAAGTAAAATAGGGAAAAATGACACAACGGGGTTTCACTTGGAACCAATTTAAAGCAATTGTTAAACACCAAAATATGTCAGATACAAACCAGAGTATTCAGTATCCAGTTCTTGTCAGTGATAATATAGTGCTCAGCAGCCTGCTGCCACTAAGCTGTAGTGGATAACGACTGAGGCAGTCATACAACAACTGCGAAGAACTCAAATCACAAGGCTAATAACATACCCTTTTCAAACTAATTGTTTCATGGGATATAGCCCTACAGAACAGTTAAATAAAGGTTTTAGAATCTAAATACGTTTTGTTAATGAAAGTAACAAATAAAGGGTGTGATTAATATTTCTGCTGGATTTTTGGTTCATGAAATTTCTATTTGTGGTGGGTTATGCCACATTTTAAGTTTTTCTTTGCAAAGATAAATATTCCATTTTCTTTTCATAACTGAACTGGGTAGGAATACCACTGAATTGTGACTTAAAAATGCTCTAAGGCAATTCTGTGACAAAAAACTGATAGAACACAGCTGTTGAAAGCCATTATTTTATGCTGGATATGAGGGTTTTAGATGAATAAGACCCAGACCATGAGATTTTTTGTTTGTTTAATGGACTTGTTGAATTATATACAATTTTATTTTCCATTTACTGAACTTTAGACGTGTCATGATTACATGTACTGCAACACATTTCAGAAAACTTAGTGCCAGTGTCTGTACAAATGCAGAACGAAATTGAGAGCACTGCCAGGCTTACAGTTACATCATGGTATTAGACAGTAGGAGAATGTAGACAGAAAGGAGAGCACAGAAGAACAATATGCTAATTCCAGGCAGTCACAGAGGTACCAATTGTTTGGTAGTTGGTTTGGTAGTTGGTCAAAGGTTTGCATAGTCTTTGCCAAAGGCGGTCCAAAAGGAATATCATGGCATTGGAAACACCATCAGCTATTTTCTTCCTGACTCAGTCTTTTTAAAGCTTTGGTACAATGTACATAAATAACATGGACCTGTTCAGACACTAAATGATAATTCTAGATGAAGTGTAATACTAGATCACAGGTTGCCCTTTCCTACAAGGTACTGTGAAGGAAAGGAGGATGAATCTGGCCCTTCCATCTTAGCTTCTTGCTCCCTCAAATGAGCTGCATCTCTGTTCCCAGAGTTGACTGTCCCAAAAATATTGTGCAATATCTGATTCACTCACCTTGTCAGGATTAGAACTAAGACTCTTTCAAGGGACAGCTGAAGTATTACTAATTTTATGTTGCCTTACTATAATCCAGTTTCAACAAAATCTCTGCCAGCAATAGTTTAGAGATGGACCAGATGAATGTTCAAGATCCTTTCTAAACATATTTTCTACAATTCCAAGATTTAATCTTCTGCTTTGGTGGAAACATCCTTGACAGAACCTCCGTCTTAAACAAAGGCATCATGTAAGTCTTTGTTGCTGCTTTTGTAGCCTTCCAGAATTTATACAAGTGGCTGGCATGACACCTCTAAGAGTATTAAGGAATTTCTTGGTGGCTTGTTATCTAGGAAGTGTAAGTGCTTGGAGAAGTAACATTTAACTAATGTTACCATGTGTGTTATGTATTGTGCCTGGATGTCAAGATAGACTTTTGGGTAACTAAAAATAAATCAATCAAAGTTAACCAAGCATCAAGCAAGATAAGGTTAGAGACTCCTCTCCAAGACCAGAAAAAACTCCGAAATGTTCTGTAGAACTGGAGAAGTGTCACTTAATGGTGGAAGAAGCAACACCCTGAAAAGGAAATGCTTGTTTTTCCCATGGACAAATCGTGCTCAAATACACAGAGATACTAAACTGAGCCTACTCCTTAATACTGGCTTCACTTTCAGGAGACTTCAAAAGATCAGTCTTTCACTTCTGTCAGGGAGATCATGAGGCTGGTTGCACTCACTCCCCTCTGGCACCTTCCTGTGGGAAAGGGTAAAGGGGAAAGGGTCTATCCTCCCACCAGTTTCCAGTGTGGCATTCACTGGGTCATTGGTAGAATCTAGCATCAAATGGAAAGACTTCCCTCATGTGGATGTGTGGATGTGCATTACAAAGCTAGCAGTAATGTGTGAATGCAGTTTTTTGTGAACCCTGAGCAACATGCTGTCCAGCAAATGGAGGAGGTCCAGCCCAGAATCAAATGTGCCTGAGTGAATTAGAAAATGACTGAGAAAACCTTGGGAACAAAAAATAGCAAGGAATTATGATCTCAAAGAAAGTAGGTCCTATTCTACCAGGGCTTTCTTTGTGCAGTCTCTTCCAAATGTGAGCATAAGAACAAAGAAAGCAGGGTTGTGCTGGCCAAGCACAAGATTCTCAGTCTTTTGTTGCTTCCTCATTAAATAATAAGAAGAAGGAGAAACATTCCTGATGCAAAACCAGGTAGGCAGTGGACATCTGGAGCCAAGAACTGAAGGGTGGAAAAGAGGAAAAGTTTGCCTAATTTTGATGATTTCACAGTATTTCAACTTGAATAGAATGAGCTAGTACTGAGATGGTGGGAAAGGTGTGGAAGAGAAAATGTTGCTGTTGAGATCAATCAATACAAAGAGAACATTTTGGAGTGGATATTCAAAGGAAAAGGACAATTTCAGGTTCATCCTGGTAGTGGAGCTCCACAGTATCATACCCAGATAAAACATATGAGGGGAAGGGACAAAAAGCAGAGAACTTATCCATCAAACTTAGCAGGAGAGGCATGGGGAGAGTAGTGGTAAGCAGTGTGCACATCAGGCAATCTGACCTCTCTCAAGCACAGCTCTGCTTGATTTAATGAACTAGTTAAATTGATTACTTTAAACTACATTACTTTCTGCCTAATACAAGCCTGCATTGAGCAGTTGCTGAATTTGCTCTTGTACTTGTGAACACTGTCTATGTGTGTATATGTCAGCTTCCCTGCAACAGGAAAAAGTAAAATATTATTCTGCAAAGATCAAAAACTTGTGCTAGTGATAAACATTGTTGTCTTAACTAAATCATATTCTGAGTGTTGTTGGACTCAACCACAATTTGGCATGAATAACAAATACAGGGTGTTTGCAGAAACAGAACAAGCGAATGTCTTGATTTTTTTCTCCTTTGGTTAAAGAACAAAGCTGGTTTACTCTGCGGTTCAGTCTCTAATGCATTAACTGTTCTGAAGAATATCACTGACTTTTATTTGTCTGCATTTGATCCCAGGAAACTACTGCTTTTACCAGAAATGCTAGTTCATACCCCACAATGTCTGCAGATGAGCAGTGTTGAGGCCCAAGATGCCTACACCTTCTCAGTGCAAAAGGAGCTTGAGTGTTAATGTATCTATCAGGGTACAGAACTGATTCTCTTAACACAGTATTTCATAGATCATCCATTTATTTTAAACTCTTAGAAATTAACATTATATTCTACAAATGATACATCCTATGAATGCTGTACAAAATTATGCTGTACACCTCAAGTTCTTACTCATTGTCTCATGTAGTAGAAGGGATTTTATTGTCTTCTATGTAAAGGGTTTTTTGGTAGATACTGGTATCATACCTTTATAAAACACAAATTTCTAGAGAAAAGAGGAAAGAACAAATGCATCTGTTGCTTGACTGGTCAGTACTACTAGGCTCTCCCTTCCAGGTTCCTCGCTTATCAGAATCTGGCAAATGTAATGCAAGGGCAGCATGTAACCTGTTTTCAGAATGTACTCAGGAAAATCTTACTGTTATATATTGGCCTACTCCCTAAGGGCAGGCAGCATTCACCTGAAGTGTCCCTCAACAAGGAAGTGGGTGTAGTTTTGTGTCACAGAAATGAGGGTTTTCTTCCCTTTGTTTCCAAATA